>NC_092718.1:152294757-152992257 GCF_047496885.1 Scyliorhinus torazame | reverse complement strand
GGGGCACTTCCATGGTGCCAGGCTGGCAGAGCTAAGGTGTCTGGGTGCCAGGTTGGCATTGCCAAGGTCTGGGCCTGGGAGGGGCCATGCCGATGAAAGGTGGGGTGGGTAAGAAGAGTGGGGGTTGAAGAGGGGGTATGAAGGTGCCTCATAAATCTTGTGGGGGTGGAGGGGTTCCCTGAAAGGGGGGCAAAAATGGGTTGGGGATGGCCTTGAAAAGGGGGTGAGGGGAGGCCCTCATGGGCCCCACAGAGAAGGGTCCTCGCTTGGGGGAAGAGTGCGGAATGCCCATGTCTGTGGAGGGTGGCATTGCCCATGGGTGGGATGTGTGCAGGGACCCTCACCCCTTTGAAAATGGCACCCTGATCTCTGAGGAGCCGGTCTCACCAGCGAATTCAGTTCCCCGCTGCTGAAAAAAATTCTAAATGTGGACTAGGTCTGGGAGAAACTCCCCACAGTGCCGCCAGCCCCTGGGGCTGTTTAGCACACTGGGCTAAATCGCTGGCTTTGAAAGCACACCACGGCAGGTCAGCAGCACGTTTCAATTCCAGTACCAGCCTCCCCGAACAGGCGACGGAATGTGGCGACTAGGGGCTTTTCACAGTAACTTCATTTGAAGCCTACTTGTGACAATAAGTGATTATCATTTCATTTCATTTTCATGAAGTCCCCCCCTGCAAGTGAGTCGGCCCTTCCCGACTGTGGCGGCGCTGGACTGAGTCTGCAGCCGCCACGCCAAGTTCCCGCCGGATGAGACCACACGTGTCCCGCGCCATCGGGAACTCGACCGTTCGGGGGCGGAGCATCGGGGGGCAGGCCTCAGGCAACGTCCTGAGGCTGTCGATACTTGGCAGAGTATGCCGCTCTGGAGAAGCCGTAGCGTCGTGAAAGCGGCGCTGCCCCTGATTTGGTTGGGAACTTTGATTCTCCGGCCGATCGGCGAATGCGAATTCGGCGTCGAAGACCGGAGAATCCAGCTCAGTGAATGCGAATTGCACCATGTTTGAATGGGATAGGCTGGATGGACCAGTTGGCGATTTTTAGTGAAACTGACTTTTTCTACATCGGAATAGTGATAGGGGATGGGTGAGAACACAATATTGAGTTGCACACCCCGTGGCTTTCAGTTTCAGGGCATTAATGACTGGGATCGCAGAGAAGTTTATCTAACAACTTGGCCAATTGTGTTATGTGAAAGTAGGGACAACCCCAGAAATACGAGAAGAAAAGTCAGCCGGGAAATGTTTGTGCGGGCGGACAGGGTCCGGCACACGGCCGATCGGTGGTCTAGTTACAGGGTCCAGCTCCGCGGTCCGAGTCCACCACGGGTGCACTGCGCGGCTGCAAGAGGCCGCCGCATGCCCATGCGCGGCCTCTGACCCGGAAGTGCGGGGCCCCGCTGCTAGATTTCTGCCGGGACCCTGCTAGCCCCCTGCAGGCCTATGAATTTGTTGCCCTTTCACGTCGGTTTTTCTGGTGTGAAACTCCATAGTTTTGATGCCAGTGTGGGGACGTAGTCCCAATAACGGAGAATCCAGCCCATTAGCTCCGATAACCAAAGGCTTGGTCAAAGAGGTTGGTGTTACAGAGTGTCTTAAAGATGGACAGCAAGGTAGAAAGTTGGAGGGGTGCATGGAGGGATTCCAAAGCTCGGGGCCGAGACAACTAAATGCAGAAGAGGCTGGAATTAGATGAGTGCAGATATCGGAGGGCTGTGGGATCATAGAAGATTATAGAAATAGGGCGGGGCAAGGCCTTGCAGGGATTCAAAACCAAGGATGAGAATTTTAAAGTCAAGACATTGCTTGACTGGGAGCCAATGTAGGTCAGCAAGCATGGAGCTGGGAATGAGACTTGCTACGAGTTACGACACAGGCAGCAAAGTTTTGGATAACCTCAAGTTTTCAAAGGGTAAAATGTGGGAGACCAACCATGAGTGTTAGAATGGCTCAGTCTAGAGATAATGTAAGCATGAATAAGGATTTCAATAGTAGATAAGCTGAGACAAGGAAAAAGGCGATTGATGTTACAGAGGTGAAAATGGGTAGTCTTAGAAATGACACAAATATGAGGTTGGAAACTCATTGTCATGATATTCAAACACACACATCATGATGGACACACTAACAGGCAAATCAGAGCACACAACACCACAACCAATCACAGACAAGAACACCAACCACATAAAAAGCACGAGCACGACACCTGGAGGTCAGTAGGTCTGGGGAGAAGGAAACAAGAAAGAGCTGTTGAAACACCACAAGCAGGGAGCCCCCCACGTGCAGAGTGCAAAGACCAAGTTGTAAATAGTGAGTTTAAATAAAGAAGCGTTGTACCATATGCAACTGTGTTGGCTCTTCTGTGTGTCAGAACACCCAACACCACATGGTACAGGAGTGGATCGATACCTGCCTACCAACCCGCCATTCTGGACATGGACCACACCGGCAAACCGCAGCCGATGCAAGTCACGGGGAACCTAGGCACCAACTGGAAGCTCTACAGGCAGCGATTTGACCTGTACATCCGTGCCACCGAAAAACAGAATGTCTCGGATGATTCGAAGATTGCAATGCTCCTCTTCTACGCAGGCCCCCACCCAAACGATGTCTTTAATTCACTGGTGTTCGAGGAAGGCGAAAACCAGGCCAAATATGACACGGTCATCCTCAAACTGGACCAGCACTTTCAAACTGAAGTAAACGAAACTTTCGAAAGATACCTCTTTCAGCAACGCCTGCAAGGTAAGGAGGAGCTTTTTCAACCCTTTTTGACGCACCTCCGGATTCTAGCGCAGTCCTGCGGTTACGGCACCACCACAGAGTCCATGATCAGGGACCAGATTGTTTTTGGCGTTGCCTCTAGTGGCCTACGCCAGCAGCTTCTTAAAATAAAGAGCCTCACCTTAGCGTCTGCTGTGGAAGCCTGTGTCCTCCATGAAAATGCTGCCTGCCGTTTTGCCCGATTTCAGGCGTCCGAGTTGGCACGGAGGGGGTCCCCAGCCGTCGAATCGGCAAGCCAGGCCGCCCACGACGTTGAACGCATCCAGGCCGTCGATTTCTTCCCGCCCCACGGCCCGGACGACAGCGGCCGCTTCCCGCGCTTTTCGCGGTCTCCCGCGCAGGTGCGCGCCAAGAATAACGGCCACAACGAGGGACGCACTGCGCAGGCGCGCCCACCGCAAGATCGCACTGCGCATGCGCAGTGGCGCAACGAACGTCGTGACGTCATGACGTGCAGCAAGTGTGGAGGTCTACACTTAAAAGGGCAATGTCCTGCAAAATACCGACAGTGCAACAGATGTGCCATGATAGGCCACTACGCAGCCCGCTGTCGTGCGGCTCAACCCATGGATCCGGCGCATCCTCGACAACCTCGCACACGAGTCAGGACCGTCCAGCCCACGCATCACGACTTCCAGTTAAGTGATGCAGATGACCAGGATGACTTCCGAGTTGCCGTCATTGATGTCAACAAGGTCAATGCCATCAATCCAGACGATGAGTGGTGTGCCACCCTGACGGTCAACCGATCGCGCGTCGCCTTCCGTCTGGACACCGGCGCATCCGCCAACCAGATTGCTTACTCTGCAGTCCAGGCCATGAAGGTCAAACCACCCATCACACCATCCCGGCTTAAGATGGTTGACTATAACGGGAACGTTATCCCGTCCGTAGGATCTTGCCAGCTACAGGTGACTCACAAGAGGTACACGGCCACACTCCCCTTCGAAGTTGTGGGCTCATCAAAGGACTCGTTACTGGGCGCACAAGCGTGTAAGGTCCTTCACCTGGTACAGCGCATCATGTCTCTCTCTCCAGATGAGATATCCGACTTCCCGGATGCTGAGTTCCACGCGAATCTCCATTCCCTCCTCGCTCACAACCAGGAGGTTTTTGAAGGCATGGGGACATTGCCACACACGTACAAGATTCGACTCAGACCGGACGCCATCCCTGTCGTTCACGCACCTCGCAGGGTTCCTGCGCCTCTCAAAGACCGCCTCAAGGCACAACTGCAGATTCTTCAGGACCAAGGGGTCCTATCCAAGGTCACGGAGCCCACGCCATGGGTCAGCTCCATGGTCTGTGTAAAGAAGCCCTCTGGCGAGCTCCGTATATGTATAGATCCAAAAGATCTGAACAACAACATCATGCGGGAACACTATCCCATCCCGAAACGAGAAGACCTCACCAGCGAGATGGCGCGAGCCAACATATTCACTAAATTGGATGCGTCCAAAGGATTCTGGCAGATCAAACTGGACCCGGCCAGCCGAAGACTATGCACATTCAACACCCCTTTTGGCAGATTCTGCTACAACCGGATGCCATTCGGCATCATTTCGGCATCTGAAGTATTCCACCGCATTATGGAGCAGATGATGGAAGGCATCGAAGGGGTACGTGTATATGTGGACGATATCATCATTTGGTCCACCACTCCGCAGGAACACATGCATCGTCTTCGACGTGTCTTCACCCGCATACGGCAAAATGGCCTGCGTCTCAACCGTGCGAAGTGTGCTTTCGGCCAGACGGAGCTGAAATTCCTCGGGGACCACATCTCAAGGTCCGGGGTCCGTCCCGATGCAGACAAGGTTAGCGCCATCACAGCCATGCCACGACCGGCTGACAAGAAGGCTGTCTTAAGATTCCTGGGCATGGTCAACTTCCTTGGGAAGTTCATTCCCAACCTGGCTTCTCATACAACAAACATGCGCCATCTCGTAAAAAAATCGACGGAATTCAACTGGCACCAGTCGCATCAGCGGGAATGGGAGGAGCTCAAGCACAAACTGGTCACGGCACCAGTGCTGGCCTTCTTTGACACGACTCGCCCTACAAAGATCTCAACAGACGCCAGCCAATCTGGTATTGGAGCGGTACTCCTGCAAAAAGACAGCACGTCATCATGGGCCCCGGTTGCGTATGCCTCACGAGCCATGACCCCTACCGAACAGCGCTACGCGCAAATCGAAAAAGAATGCCTGGGCTTGTTAACTGGACTGGACAAGTTCCACGACTATGTGTATGGCCTGCCACGATTCACGGTCGAAACTGACCACCGCCCCCTGGTCAACATCATTAACAAAGACCTGAACGACATGACTCCTCGCCTCCAGCGCATCTTACTTAAACTCAGGAGGTACGATTTTGAACTGATCTACACTCCGGGGAAGGAACTCATAGTGGCGGACACTCTTTCCCGAGCAGTGAGCACACCACCAGATGCGGAGGGGTTCGTGCGTCAAATTGAGGCACACGTGACTCTGACAGCAGCAAATATGCCAGCTGATGATCCTTGTCTGGCCCACATACGCGCAGAGACGGCGACTGACCCTCTGCTGCAGCGAGTGATGCGCCACATGACGGAAGGGTGGCTAAAAGGGCAGTGCCCCCAGTTTTATAATGTGCGAGATGATCTCACCAATATAGACGGGGTCCTTATGAAATCGCATAGGATCGTCATTCCACACAGTGTGCGCCAGATGATTCTTCGTCAACTACACGACGGCCACTTGGGCGTCGAAAAATGCAGACGAAGGGCCCGGGAGGCGGTATATTGGCCGGGTATTAATGAAGACATAGCCAACATGGTGCTCAACTGCACAACCTGTCAGAGGTTTCAGCCAGCGCAACCTCCGGAAACACTTCTACCACACGAGATGGTGACGTCCCCCTGGGCGAAGGTGGGTGTTGACCTATTTCACGCGCTCGGCAGAGATTACATTGTTATTATAGACTACTTCTCAAACTACCCGGAAGTCATGCCTCTCCATGATCTGACGTCGTCCGCAGTCATTGGGGCCTGCAAGGAAACGTTTGCTCGCCATGGCATTCCAAGGACTGTCATGTCAGACAATGGACCTTGTTTTGCCAGCCGTGAATGGTCGTCCTTTGCCGCAGCATATGGTTTCACTCATGTGACATCCAGCCCTCTGCATCCACAATCGAACGGGAAGGCTGAAAAGGGTGTCCACATCGCAAAGCGGCTCCTGTGCAAGGCGGCTGATGACGGATCGGACTTTAACCTTGCCTTGCTGGCCTATCGATCGGCCCCGTTATCCACGGGCCTCTCGCCAGCGCAGCTACTAATGGGTCGCTCCCTCAGGACGACGGTACCTTCCGTCCTGGCACCGACAACAGACCATGAGGCGGTTCTTCGGAACATGCAACTGCAGCGTGATCGCCAGAAAGGTCGGTACGACACACGAGCGACGGACCTGCCCCCCCTGTCCTCCGGAGACAAAGTACGCGTCCATCAACCGTATGGTGGCTGGTCAGCACCGGCCGAAGTCCTCCGACAAGTGGCTCCCCGCTCGTTCCTGGTTCGCATGCCGGATGGTTCCGTGCGTCGCCGCAATCGGCGCGCCCTTCGCCGACTTCCACGCTCACAGCCACACAACACGCCAGATCCTCAACAGGCTTCCGAGGATGACTTTGTGGAGCTGCCGCACATCACGCCCTTTCCATCGCCACCCATGGCCATGCCTGCACAGCAGCCGGTGGTTCTTGATCCACCCTTAAGGCGGTCAACCCGAATTCGTCGCAAACCCATTAGAATGGACTTATAATACAGTTCATATGTTTAATAAGTTGGACAATTTTACATGATAACCTGTTGTTGTTTATCGTTCCAGATGTCGTCTGACTGGACAACTGTTCAAATTTTTTTTTCTTCTTCTCTCGTTCGCATTTCTGTTATGTTATGGTACAACTGGATTCATGTGACGCACTCGACATCGCCCCATGTACATAGTTCCGTCATAGACACATGCTGCACACGACACACACACACTCTTAGATGCACTCACGTCACGATCATATTTATTACCACGTAGGCACATATCTTTGTAAAAAGGGGGGATGTCATGATATTCAAACACACACATCATGATGGACACACTAACAGGCAAATCAGAGCACACAACACCACAACCAATCACAGACAAGAACACCAACCACATAAAAAGCACGAGCACGACACCTGGAGGTCAGTAGGTCTGGGGAGAAGGAAACAAGAAAGAGCTGTTGAAACACCACAAGCAGGGAGCCCCCCACGTGCAGAGTGCAAAGACCAAGTTGTAAATAGTGAGTTTAAATAAAGAAGCGTTGTACCATATGCAACTGTGTTGGCTCTTCTGTGTGTCAGAACACCCAACACCACACTCATCTTCAGATCAAATCTGGCACCAAGGTTGTGAACAGACCGGTTTAATCTCAGACTGTTGCCAGGGAGAGGGATGGACCCAGAAGTTAAGAAACAGAATTTGGAGCAGGAACAGAAAATAATTGTTTCAGTCTTACCGATATTATTGGAGGAAATTTCCACTCATCCAGTATGAAAAAGATTCCCGGCTTGGGTAACTCTCTGTGTGCAGTCTACACGTTCTCCCCTTGTCTGTGTGGGTTTCCTCCGAGTGCTCCGGTTTCCTCCCACAGTCCAAAGGTGTGCAGGTTAGATTGATTGGCCATGCTACATTGTCCTTAGTGTCCAAAAACGGTTAGATAGGGTAATGGGAATAGGGTGGAGGTGCGGGCTTAGGTAGGGTGATCTCTCGTCTCCAGGGGACGGTGCAAACTCGATGGGCCGAATGGCCTCCTTCGGCACTGTAAATTCTATGATCCCTGAAATATGGGATAAGCAATCTGAAAATGTTGCAACAGTGGAGGAGTCGAAAGAGGTGGTGGTGAGGTAGAGTTGGGTGTTGTCCGCGTAGGTGCGGAAACTAATGTTGTGCCTTTGGATTATGTCGACCAGGGGCAGCAGGTAGACGAGAATTCTCCAAATTAATGAATATCATACCCACCTGAAGATGGATTGGTACAGGAACATAACCTTATGGAGGGGGAGGAACTGAGCAACTAACGAGGTGCGAAGGAAGAAGTAATTAAAAACAAATTTGGCTTCAGTGGGTGCAGGAAAGGTGGCATGAACTGGGGCCAAATCCTTCCAATATTAGAAGAGTAAGAGGCGACTTGATTCACATATACTGTATAGCGTATAAGATCCACAGTGGACTTACAGGGTGGGAGAATCTAGAAATGGGGTCACTGTTTAAGGCAGAGATGAGGAGAATGTTTTTCTCCCAGAGGGTCGTGAGTCTTTGGAAGTCTGTTCCAGGCCGTTTAAGTGGAGTCCTTGAGCATTTTCAAGGTAGAGGTAGATATATTCTTGATTAACAAGGGGGTGAAAGGTTATCGGGGTCAGCAGGAATGTGGAGCTGAGGTTACAATAAATGAAAATCCTAGGCTTGGGGAGGGAAGACGGGCCTTTACAAAACCAATCTCACTAAAACAATAAAATCGCCTTGGGGGGGGGGGGGGGGGGGGGGGGGAGGAGCTTCCCTAAGCCCCTTTTCCTTTACCCACCCATTCCACCATCCCTGATATTCCAAATGTCTCCTCACTCCTTCACCGTTCCCTCTTCCAAATCTAATTATCTTTATCCTCTAATCTCACTATACAGAAAGCATACACCTCAGCAAAAATCTTTACATGCAATACAACATTAATATTTGTACACACGCACTCACTGACACATGCTTGTGCATATGTGCTGACAGCAACTACTGGTTTGCAGGGATCCATGCTTACAGGATAACTTAAAAATGAATTTTCCTAAATACATGTTTCTTAACCATACCAAAAAACACCCATGATATCAATTGCAGCAAACTCCTCCCCACATTGACTTAATTATTCTAATAAATCTCATATCCGGGTTCATTAATTGTTCATTGACATGTGAAGATGATTTTGAAGAGGAGGATCCTAGTTATCATACAGTAAATACTCACTTTAAGTCACCCTGAGTAACATTCCACTTTATATTGCTTATTCTTTAGCACCTGTTTTTCTGATTTGGAAGCCATTTTCGGTTTTATTTCATCTGCACTCTGGTCCCAGCCCCCTGTTGCCCTACATTCTGGGCCAGTTATTACCATGTTCCAAGCAAAGAGAGACAGAAAGAAAAGCAAACAAAAAGTTAAACCGAGTTTCAGGAGTGCTGTGGGTGAGACACAGAAGATGTGCTATTCAGGGATTATTTGGGTGACTCAGGGCGGGATATTCTGGTCCCACGCCGACACACAGGTTTCCCTGCAATGATGTATTTTGGGGTCAAGCAACTAAATAGAAGAACATAAGTTAATTGAAGGACAAATTAAAAGGGGCACAGCGCAAAAAGAACAAAGAGGATCGAAAACTTATGAACTTTAAATCAAAATGTGAAAATTGGGGTTGATAAAGCAGTCCGATCCCTGTGGTGCCCACCGAGCACGGACGGCCTCGAGTGTATTTGTGTGTTTCCCGGCAATGAGGGTTGCAGTCAACGGCAATGGGATATCCCACTGACAATGGCGGGACCCATAAATCCCGCTGGCGAGCCGCCTCCACCGCCGAAATACACATGGTGGGTTGGTCGGTAAATCCCACCCTTAATGTTACTTAATTTGAATTTATACAGTATTTTTGTTGTATTCAGTGATTTATTTTTGAAGTATTCCAGCTAGGTCTGCACAGTACTGCATGTGTTTATTTTGGGCAAGAAATGTCCGATGGAACCTAACTCCAGCTTTAACATTGATGCCTTTGGTTAACTTAAATTTGCTTCACTTAAAAGTTGCAATTTTCAGGAAGGCAACCACAATATCAAGTGTGCACTTACTGTATCAGGTAGCACTTACTCTGTCACTTCAATCAGAAAGTCCTCTGGGATTAGCGTTTCCAAGGAATGTGGGGCACATTCAGATGCAGGGGCCCAAATCTGTATGTATTATTTATATTTCTACAGTTTATAGATGCAAACCCATTGGCTGGTCTGATGGCTTGTTTTTTTAGCTGTCTCATGCGTTATTTAAGTGAGCTTTTAGTGCAGTGTAAGTCTGCTGTCTATTGTTTAAATGAGCTTTTAGTGCCATGTAAGTCTGCTGTCTGCGTTCTTTAAGTGAGCTTTTAGTGCTGCGTTGGTCTGCAGTCTGTGTTATTTAAGTGAGCTTTTAGTGCTGCGTAGGTCGACTGTCTATATTGTTTAAATGGACTGTTAGGGCTGTGCAGATCTGCTGTCTGTGCTGTTTAAGTGAGCTCGTAGAGCTATGTAAGTCTGCAGTCTGCATTGTTTAAGTGAGCTTTTAGAGCTATGTAGGTCTGCTGTCTGTTTAAGTGAGTTCATAGAGCTGTGTAAGTCTGCTGTCTGCATTGTTGGCTGTGTTGTTCATGTGAGCTCTTAGGGCTGTGTAAGTCTGCTGTCTACGTTGGTTAAGTGAGCTCTTAGAGCTGTGTAAGTCTGCTGACTGCATTGTTAAAGTGAGCTTTTAGTGCTGTGTAAGTCTTCTGTCTGCATTGTTAAAGTGAGCTTTTAGTGCAGTGTAAGTCTGCTGTTTGTGTTGTTTAAATGAGCTTTTAGGACTGTGTAAATCTGCTGTCTGTGTTGTTTAAATGAGCTTTTAGTGCTGTGTAAGTCTGCAGTCTGTTTAAGTGAGCTCTTAGAGCTGTGCAGGTCTGCTGGCTGCGTTGTTTAAATGAGCTTTAAGGGTTGTGTAAGTCTGCTGTCTGTGTTGTTTAAGTGAGTTTTTAGGGCTGTGTAAGTGTGCTGTCTGTTGTTTAAATGAGTTTTTAGGGCTGTGTAAGTGTGCAGTCTGTTTAAGTGAGCTCTTAGAGCAGTATAGGTCTGCTGTCTGTTTGTTTAAGTGAGCTCTTAGAGCTGTGCAAGTCTGCTGTCTGCTTTGTTTAAGTGTGCTTTTCGGGCTGTGTAAATCTGCTGTCTCCGTTGTTTAAGTGAGATTTCAGACCCGTGTAAGTCAGCTGTCAACCTAAGGTAAGAACCTTAGTTAGGCCACACTTGGAGTATAGTGTTCAATTCTGGTCGCCACACTACCAGAAGGATGTGGAGGCTTTAGAGAGGGTGCAGAAGAGATTTACCAGAATGTTGCCTGGTATGGAGGGCATAAGCTATGAGGAGCGATTGAATAAACTCGGTTTGTTCTCACTGGAACGAAGGAGGTTGAGGGGCGACCTGATAGAGGTATACAAAATTATGAGGGGCATAGACAGAGTGGATAGTCAGAGGCTTTTCCCCAGGGTAGAGGGGTCAATTACTAGGGGGCATAGGTTTAAGGTGAGAGGGGCAAGGTTTAGAGTAGATGTACGAGGCAAGTTTTTTACGCAGAGGGTAGTGGGTGCCTGGAACTCACTACCGGAGGAGGTAGTAGAAGCAGGGACGATAGGGACATTTAAGGGGCATCTTGACAAATATATGAATAGGATGGGAATAGAAGGATACGGACCCAGGAAGTGTAGAAGATTGTAGTTTAGTCGGGCAGTATGGTCGGCACGGGCTTGGAGGGCCGAAGGGCCTGTTCCTGTGCTGTACATTTCTTTGTTCTTTGTTCTTGTTCTTTGTTCTGTCTGCGTCGTTTAAGTGAGCTTTTAGTGCTGTGGAAGTCTGCAGCCTGCGATTCTAAGGGAGCTTTTAGTGCTGTGTAAGTCTGCTGTCTGCTTTATTTACGTGAGGTTTTAGGGCTATGTAAGTCTGCTATCTACCTTGTTTAAGTGAGCTTTTAGTGCTGTGTAAGTCTGATGTCTGTATTGTTTAAATGAGCTTTTGTGGCTGTGTCAATTTGCTGTCTGCATTGTTTAAGTGAGCTCTAAGCTGTGCAAGTCTGCTGGCTGCGTTTTTTAAGTGAGCTTTTAAGGTTGTGTAAGTGTGCTGTCTGCGTTGTTCAAATGAGCTTTTAGTGCTATGGAAGTCTGCTGCCTGCATTGTTTAAGTGAGCTTTTAGTGCTATGGAAGTCTGCAATCCGTGGCATGGGAATATGGGGCAGGTCAGCTGCAGGGCACATGGGTTGGGGGTGTGGGGTGGATGAGACTCAAGGAGTCGGGCCGAATGGGCTGAATGGTTTAGACCCTGAATAACAAGGTGATTGGTACCCACCCTGGGCTGGGTGTTCTCAACCTCTGGAGTAGCTGTTGTTCGGCTTAAGTGTTGAAGCATCAAAGCAGTGAGATATTTGACTGATGCTGCCTGAGTAAAAAGGGTGCCAATTAGCTCTGCTTCTCCCTGAAGCATAAAACAATTGTGCCCTCTAACATTCCTGGGACTCATGCTCATTACACTAATTGGACACTGATAATTAACCCTTGGCGATGTCATCTGACCATAGCCTCAAAGTCAAGGAATGGGATGAATACTCAGGGTTCAGGGCTCAACGCTTGGTTGCACGGAATCAAGAGGCACCGGCTCGCTTCTTTGCCGGGATACCAATACCTACCAGTCAGGATCCAAGGCGGACATCACTGTCCAGTTGACCCTGGTTATTCAGGATGATTGAGCATAGAACCCTCTGGTCAGAACCCGCAGTGTTAGAGAGGGTAAGCGCAGGGAGAATCAGATGGGAGGCTAAAGGGGCATCTTAGTGCGTGAAGGTGTAGACTGGGGCCAGCCCTATACTTTTTTTTAAAACTTAGAGTACCAATTCATTATTTCCAATTAAGGGGTAATTTAGCGTGGCCGATCCACCTAGCCTGCACATCTTTGGGTTGTGGGGGTGAAACCAACGCACACACGGGGAGAGTGTGCAAACTCCACATGGACAGTGACTCAGAGCCAGGATCGAACCTGGGACCTCGGCGCCGTGAGGCAGCAGTGCTAACCACTGTGCCACCGTGCTGCCCGGGGCCAGTCCTATTCTGAAGATGGGAGGGCATCTGAACTCTGAATAAGTAGTCACCACCAGCTATGGTCTGGGACTGGCAACTTCCAGGTCCGGAAGGCCAATGGAATAGGGAGGTAATGATGGTGAACAGCTGCATAGATACATAGAAGATAGAAGCAGGAGGAGGCCTTTTGGCCCTTCGAGCCTGCTCCGCCATTTCTCACGATCATGGCTGATCATCCAACTCAATAGCCTAATCCTGCTTTCTCCCCATAGCCTTTGATCCCATTCGCCCCAAATGTTATATCTAGCCACTTCTTGAATGTATTCAATGTTTTAGCATCAACTACTTCCTGTGGTAATGAATTTCACAGGCTCGCCACTCTTTGGGTGAAGAAGTGTCTCCTCATCGCCGTCCAAAGTGGTTTATCCTGAATCCTCAGACTGTGACCCCTGGATCTGGACACACCCATCATTGGGAACATCTTCCCTGCGTAAAACCTGTCTAGTCCTGTTAGAATTTTATAAGTCTCTATGAGATCCCCCCTCATTCTTCTGAATTGAAGCGAGAACAATCCTAACCTAGTCAATCTCTCCTCATATGACAGTCCCGTCATCACTGGAATCAGTCTGGGATTCGCTGTACTCCCTCGAGAAAAAGAACATCCTTCCTCAGAAAAGGAGACCAAAACTGCACACAATATTCTAGGTGTGGCCTCACCAAGTCCTGTATAATTGCAGCAACACATCCCTGCTTCTGTACTCAAAACCTCTCGCAATGAAGGCCAACTTACCATTAACCTTCTTTACTGCCTGCTGCACCTGGATGCTTACCTTCAGCGACTGGTGCACAAGGACACCCAGGTCCTGCTGCACACTTCCCTCTCCCAATAGGGCAACACAAGGTATACAATGTACCTACATAAGCACAGGCATGGGAAGAAGCATACAGGGTGTAGTGTTAATGAGGTCAGTCCATAAGAGAGTCATTTAGGAGTCTAGTAACAGCGGGAAAGAAGCTGTTTTGAGTCTGTTCGTGCATGTTCTCAGACTTCTGTATCTCCTGCCCAATGGAAGAAGTTGGAAGAGTGAGTAAGCCGGGTGGAAGGTGTGGTGATGTGCATCAATGTAGATACATGTAGGCTAGCTAGACACTGGAGGGAGCCAGAAACATCACACACACATACTCAGCCAATAGATCAGTTAGATAGGAGACGACCAATGGACATTCACGATAATAACAAGCAGTGGCTACAGTCCAAGAGGAATACACCAATAGTCACCACAGCTATATCCACACATTTTGTCCACACCAGCAGCCAATGACAGCTCATGCTGGACAAACCCAGTATTCAGGCATGCAGCATATTCTCAAACAGGCCAGCACTACGGATTGCCCACTAATAGAATCAAGACCGAAGGAGGACTACCGCAAGCGCAATCTGCACTACAGACTGGATGCCTTAGTTACAGCCCAGGATTTGCTGCACCACAGCCTGGCCAGATGGCATATTCCTATCAGATGCAAGGTTCTAGTTAGACACCATCACCAGGTATTTATGCGAGCTGCAATTCTGTTTCCAATTCGACAAGCCTCAATGGTTCTCAGCAGGATCACCCTTCCTGCACAGCACGTGGCCAGAACCAGTATGTACAGTCTTATCCAACTTCAACATATGGCACATCCATGACCTCGAATGATACTGTTGATGGTACCTCTTCAACGTTAACACCTTATCAGCTACAAGATGCCATCCGACAGCACCATCACAAACATCGAAAAAAGAAAGGGACTCTAAATCAGACAGCGAAGTGATTTGACCACTTCTTGGTTCCTGTGGCACAGGGACGTTGATGGCGTTCATAACCAAGAGAGACATTTGACCATGATGATTGATGGTTTTTGGACTCATTCACACGAATGATTTGGACTTATTGTTTAATCACTGTTCCCATGACTTGTATATACCTTAGCTTATCTACCTGTTTTTTGTTCAATTTTCTTAAAGTGTACAGAAAATATGTAACATATAAAAAAGGGGGGATGTGGTGATGTGCATCAATGTAAATACATGTAGGCTAGCTAGACACTAGAGGGAGCACCAGAAACATCACACACACAGCCAATAAATCAGTTAAATAGGAGACGAACAATGGACATTCACGATACACAAGGAGGTTACACGACCACAGGGGGGCATTACACCAACCCATATATAAAGGACACCACGCACATGATCTGCCTCTTTCCAGTGGATTCAGTCAGTGAGAACAGACACAGGGTTGATTCAATATTACATCCACCACATGGGTTGCAGCAGCTGGTTAGTCAGTCTGGGTAGCTATAGTAGGATTAGCAGTAGTGTCGAACCCGAGTAACAGAAGTGTAAATAGTTTAATAAACGTGTTGAAGTTATCTCCACGTCTGAACCTTCCTTTGTCAAGTGCACCACAAGGAAACCGCTTATGTTACACCAACAACATAACAAATCAGGAGGGGTCTTTGATTATTCTGCCCGCTTTCCCCAGGCAGCGGGAGGTGTAGATGGAGTCAATCGATGGGAGGCAGGTTTGTGTGAATGGACTGGGCGGTGTTCACGACTATCTGAAGTTTCTTGCGGTCATGGGCCAAACAGTTGCCATACCAGGCTGTGATGCAGCCAGATAGGATGCTTTCTATGGTGCATCTGTAAAAGTTGGTAAGGGTTAATGTGGACATGCCGAATTTCCTTAGTTTCCTGAGGAAGTATAGGCGCTGTTGTGCTTTCTTGGTGGTAGCGTCGACGTGGGTGGACCAGGACAGATTTTTGGAGATGTGCACCCCTAGGAATTTGAAACTGCTAACCATCTCCACCTTGGCCCCTTTGATGCTGACAGGGGTGTGTACAGTACTTTGCTTCCTGAAATCAATGACCAGCTCTTTAATTTTGCTGGCTGCGGTAGCTGGCATTGAGGGAGAGATTGTTGTCGCTGCACCACTCCACTAGGTTCTCAATCTCCCTCCTGTATTCTAACTCGTTGTTATTCGAGATCCGGCCCACTATGGTCGTATCGTCAGCAAACTTGTAGATGGAGTTGGAACCAAATTTTGCCACGCAGTCATGTGTGTACAGGGAGTAGAGTAGGGGGCTAAGTACGCAGCCTTGCGGGGCCCCGGTGTTGAGGACTATTGTGGAGGAGGTGTTGTTGTTCATTCTTACTGTTTGTGGTCTGTTAGTCAGAAAATCGAGGATCCAGTTGCAGAGTGGGGAGCCAAGTCCTAGGTTTTGGAGCTTTGATATGAGCTTGGTTGGGATTATGGTGTTGAAGGCAGAGCTATAGTCAATAAATAGGAGTCTGATGTAAGAGTCCTTGTTGTCGAGATGCTCTAGGGATGAGTGTAGGGCCAGTGAAAAGGCATCTGCTGTGGACCGGTTGCGATGGTATGCGAATTGTAGGGGATCAAGGCGTTCTGGGAGTATGGAGGTGATGCGCTTCATGATTAACCTCTCGAAGCACTTCATTACTGAAGTCAAGGCCACTGGACGGTAGTCATTGAGGCACGTTGCCTGATGCAACCCGATCTGTCATTGAGCGGCGCAACGGTCTGTTAAAGATCTGGTTTCACTGCCTTAACAGGTCTGGTGGGATCCAGCAATACAGCCCCCAGAGGGTCTCATACATTACCGTGGTCTGTTGTGCCCTACAATACCTGGCTCAACAGCGGGGTGATTACCTTCCTGAGGACCTGCAGGAGGGTGTCATGGAAGAGCCCGCTAAGGATCCGGAGGATGGAGGCCAGGCGGGAGCAAGGGTGCACATGGGCAGGAGGGCAAGTGACGCCCACATCACCTTATGCTTCGTGGAGGAGGACTAGCTTGCTGGCCAACAGCATGACACCCCAGGATGTGGTGACCCCACTGACCAGGAGATAAATTTGGCCGAGATACCTAACATCAGGGTGCTTGGGTAGGGGAGTTCTCGAGTGCCTGCTGCCCGATTAATACAGGAGGGTGATGACAACTCGCAGTGAGGAATACTGTCATGCTCCTTAGCTACTGCTTATGTCTGACTCCAGTCTGTCCGCTGCTAGCATGCTTACTCCCTGGCTCATGTCTGACTAAGGTTCTGCACTACACCTCTTTGTCCCTTTGCTCTAGAGGGGGATTCTAGAGGCGAGGGTCTAGGGTTCATTGAATCATGCTCGAATCCTATCACTGCGAATGAATCAACTGAAATGAGAGGGCCTAACTGCCTGGCTGACATCGAGGGCCACTGAGCACAACTGTGTCCCAATGGGAGAAGCACCATGTCAATGGGAGGAGGGTTAAAGATTCTGAGGTGTTAAGGTGCTGATCAACAATAATATTTAACACAGTGACATGTATAGATTTAACAAGTAACAATGCCTCCCAGCTATGTGTGCAGAATGTCACCCGTGCCCACGCTGTGCCCCTACAAATCTTTACACTTGTGAACACTCCCACTACACCTGCTGCCTTCCATGCCCTGTTGTATGAGATGCCCTTGGAGGGCGTCCTCTGGCGGGCTGGGACCTGGAGGACCCTGGCCGACTTTCAGGTGGCACTGGCGTTGCTCATTCACCTTATTCTGTCCACTGTGCCTGCGTTGTGCCAGTCTGAGGAAGGGGGGTTTAGATTGGCTGGTCACTTCCAGAGGCTCCTGGTCTGAAATACCCAGGATGAGCTCCAGCAGATCCTCCTCCCTCCAGATGCTTGTGGGCCCTTGGGCTACTCCATTGGGTGGAGGGGCAGCTGGATTGAGCTCCAGAAGCCTCAACATCATCCAATGCTGCCAGTCCTGGAGGTCCGCCATTGTTTGAACCGTACAGTTGAAGCCCTCAGCCATGGTCCTCAGGGACTGAGACATGCTTCAGAGTTCTCCCATCATTGAACTGACCTCTGGCCCCAGGCTTTCCACTGTGGACACCACCCTTGCAGTATTGGCCTGGCTGCCACGTATTGCTGGCACCATCGCCTGTGACAGAAAGATTTGAGACTCCTCCACATCCTTACAGTCGCAGGAGTGTCGCTGACACCCCTCCTGGTATTCCCGGCTCTGCCTTTGTATCTGTAGCAGTTAACGTACGATAACTGTTATTACGGTTACTGGCTAGGGCACAGCTGGGTGCTGGGATTGAGAAGATCTCCGACTGTCCGATCCTTTGGACGCTCCTGCCTCCACCTGATGTGCATCAGAAGCTGTGCGGAACTCACCAGATAGTGACCCAGAAGCCTGACTGCTAAGGTCATCCACTGAGGTGTGTGTCTCTACGCTAGTGGATGGTGTGGGCGATAACGACATTGCACCTTCCATGTCCTCCTTGGACATCTCCTCTGAGGACGTGTCGAGGGTGGGTGGTGGGACACTCCTGCGGATGGGTCAGATTCTTCCACTGATGTTCCTGCAAGGGCGGCACGGTGGCACAGTGATTAGCACTGTTGCCTCACAGCTCCAGGAACCCTGGTTCAATTCCAGGTTCAATTCCGGCTTCGGGTGATTGTCTGTGTAGAGTGTGCACTTTCTCCCCGTGTCTGTGTGGGTTTCCTCAAAGGGCCGAATGGCCTCCTCCTGCTTCGAGGGGCTATTCGGCCCTTCGAGCCTGCTCCGCCATTCATTATGATCATTGCTGATGATTAAATTCAATACCCTGATCCCGCCTTCCCCCCCCATATCCCTTAATCCCTTTAGTCCCAAGAGCTATATCAAATTCCTTCTTGAAATGACACAACTGGGCGGCATGGACTGGTTGGGCCGAAGGGCCTGTTTCCATGCTGTAAACTTCTATGATTCTAAGAACGTTTTGGAGCCAACTACTTTCTGTGGTAGCGAATTCCAGATTCATTACTCTCTGGGTGAAGAAATGTCTCCTTACCTCAGTCCTAAAAGGTCCTTATCCTCAAACTGTGACCCCTCGTTTTGGATTCTCACCAAATTTATCATGTAAATGTCACTGTTATTCTCCCTCACCACCTAGCCAAGGTCACAATTAGTAACAATCTTCAACTGGATTTTGTTAGGGATCATGGATTTTACTATGTCCACTGAACTTGGTCTCTTCGTAATATTTTCAAGAGTTAATCAAATTGGTTGGACACAGACATAGAATCCTTACAGTGCAGAAGGAGGTCATTCAGCCTATCGAGTCTGCACCGAGCCTCTGAAAGAGCACTCTACCTAGGCCTAACCCCCCTGCAATCCCATAACCCAACTAACGTTTGCCCACCAAGGAACAATTTAGCACGGTTTATCCACCTGACCTGCACATCTTTGGACTGTGGTAGGAAACTGGAGCACCCGGAGGAAACCCACACAGACACGGGGAGAACGTGCAGACTCCACACAGACAGTCATCCAAGGTCGGGATTGAACCCGGGTCCCTGGCACCGTGAGGCAGCACTGCTAACCACTGTGCCAACGTGCCATACGAGGGGAATCTAAGTGCCTATAAATTGCAGTCCAGGGCTGGCGGGAATCACACCGATTATTGAGCCAAAAATTACACTCATGTTTTCAGTAAATTCCACCCATTGTGAGACTATGTCAGGTTTCACGGTCCCATGGGAAGCTGGGAGGAGGAATTTGCCAATTTCGGAAAATTATCCATTATTAAAGGTCCTTTTTGAAAAGTCCTTTTTATAAAAAGCCCTTTTATGCTTTTAAATGTTGGCTTTATTATAAGTTGAATGCGCTCCTGCTGAAGGACTGGCTATAAATGTGTCGCATCACTCCTGTGAATTTATTATGGATATTGCAAATTTAATACAGTTCCTCACGCCAGTAGATCTCTGGGACATTGTGTTTGATTGGTTCAATGTGCTGGCTAGAAACGTGGTCACTGTGAATCTACAGCAGCTCTGGATTGCTGTAGTGCACAAGACCACTGCACAAACAGAGCTGATGTACAGCCCCTGGTGCTGCCTGGAAAACAAAATGGCTGAAATGAGGCTGCTGCAAATACCCTCTCTAAATATCTGCTCACTTTCTAGGTCACTGAATGGTGGCGAAGTCATGGGAGAGAAGGTGCTGGATTTACATTCACTGTAGGTCTGCGAAAGTTGCATGTTGGTGTTGATATACTACCTTGAAGCCACAACCAATCGGAAATCATAACATGACAGCTGCGGATGAGGCTGACGGGTACGAGGTTAATGTTGTCACAATTAACATAAAAATTAAATTCCGAATTTTTTAGGTAGCAAATAGATTTTCTAACATACTTTAATTTAAAAATGGGTCACCCAGAATATCGAAATAAAAGAATGTGGATGCTCTGAAGAGTCATATTGACTTGAAACGTTAACACGGTTTCTCTCTCCACGAATGCTGCCACACCTGCTGAGTTTATCCAGTGTTTTCCATTTTTAACCAGAATATGTAGATTAGTATGGCTTACCTATCCAAGGCCCATTCTCAGAGCTCTCCCTTCAACACACAATTGTGTCATAACTATCACAAACACGTCTAACATCAAATTTATACTAGAATCGTCTCTGATTCTGGCTGAATAATAAATACACACGACAGACAATCATATCTGAGTTGGATCGATCCACCCAGAAATGATTCGGAATTTGGTTCAGCCTTTGAAACACGTGGGGAGACCTCTACTGTCTTTTGGTACCCTCTTCCCATGAGCACCATCGAGCTAATATGGTGTCCCATCCCAACAATCAATTTTAGAGTGGGATTGGACCTGGCTTTGAAGTCTCTCATGAGGTCTCTGATCTCCATCTTCCACTAAACCATGGTCCTGTCTGCATTCTCAGGTAGGCAAAAGAAAACCCACAGAACAAATTTGAGGAGGACAAGAGGTATTCTCCCCAATGTTCGTGTCAATATTTATTCCTCAGTGCAACATCACGGAAACAGATTATCAGGCCATCAATGTCATTATTATTTGTACTTTGTGTGCAAACTGACTGTTGCAAAGTACCCAACTGGGTATAAAGTGTTTTTAGATGCCCTGAGATTGTGACAGGCACTGTAGAAATGCAAATTCTTTCTTCTTGCCAGTCACTTCAAGCTTATACTCTTCTGCTTCTGAGTCACCTCCTGTTTTTCATTCAAGTACATTATAGTGTGATGAATGTGAGATTTTAGATATATTGGATTATAAACATTTGACAACTTAAGGGTTAAAAGCCTGGGTTACAGTGTGTTTGACTGCAGTAGTCATGTTTTTTAAGTTTTGCAAGATCAGAAAGCTTTTAGGAACCGGACTTCAAATTATCCATCACAAACGCCTGGGCTAATACACTGCTGTTTGACTGGTGGGAGCCCCTGCGGAGTGAATGTGTTTTCAGCCTGGGGAGATAATGTCATTGCTGGTTGGAGCTAAGGCATTGAGACAGTTTGAGAAAGGCTTTTGAGTGAGTTCTGATCTGGTTAACACTGAGGCCACAAGTAAGGCAGTTTTTTTCCTCACAGTAGGATAGTTAAAAAAGATGAATAGTATTTGAAGCAGTGCAGACGTGTCTGAGGAAAAGGGTGAAGCTGAAACAAACCAGTTGAGAAAGCTTTTTGAAGACATCCAGACAGAATCTGCAGGGTTTCTAACAGGAGACAAATCTGTTATGGAAAGAAAGTGCCATTGGGATGTAGGATGGATTTTTCTTTCTTGTTGTTTAATTGAGAATAGAGATAGTAATTAAGGGTATTATATTGAGTAGTATTGTTTAAGGGGTCATTTTCCATCATACTATTTTTGGGTGTGAGGTTAAAGATTTTAATACTGTGTTACTAATAAAATTTGTTTTAAAATACCAAATCCCTATTTCTTTGTGCAATCACTCTTGGAGCGAAGTATTCTTCCATGCAGTCTTACAAAATAAAATAGAATATTCAGGTTTTAGTCCAATAGCCAAGCCATTGTTGGGGTCTGGTGGGGGGTCGTAATACAGACGATTGCTTCTTGCCTCATATATTCGCTTTCTCAGGCTCATTGTCCTGTTCCTTTTCAAATCTTGTTTATCAGTGGAGAGTTTCCACAATCAAAGTATCGGTTCTCTTGACTGATGCTGCCTGGCTCACTGAATATTTACTGCAGATTCTGCCCCTTATCCTCCACCCGGGATTTACAGCATCTGAACTATTTTGTATTTAGCTGCGGTTTTTGTTTGGTTAATTATTTTGTTGGTTGCAATTGTCTTTTTCTGTAAAGCTTCAAATTGCAACACTCATGTAAACAGATAAACAGGTAAGCATAACTGCAGACAACCGCTTTGGCAGTAATGATACTTAAGTTTAAAAAGTGTGCTACTGAGCTATTATTGGTTATCAAGCTACAATTATGCTGAATAAATAGAGCCCTATTATGTTGCACGTTCTATTAAAGGTGCTGAATCAAAATGCTTTTGTACAGTGTCCTCTGAGATGAACATGAGCTTTGACATGCCACAGTTTCTGCCAGACACATTTTGATTACAGTTCCATCAACAATAAAACAACCGTGCAAACAATCATTCTGACAAGTTCCTTGCTCTATTTCATTTTTATGTGCCTGCCAAAGAAAGACTTGTACATCTTCTCTGTGTAGACACATAATCGCTGTGACACTTGTTCAGAGCCAAGAGCATAAACTGGGTTTTCTTAATCTGGTGTGTGCTGTATATTAGATTCATATGCTAAGAAAAATAGAACTTTCTCAATGCAGCTGACTCAAAACAATAAATGGATCAACTTCTGGAACAGCATGGGCGGGATTCTCCACTCCCGCGCCGAAGTGCCCACGCCGTCGTGAACGCCGTCGAGATTCACGACGTCGCGAAACGGCCCCGATCCCGACCGATTCAGGCTCCGACAATGGGCTAGGATCGGGGCCGCGTCATCTACACGCGCCAGGCCTTGTCGCCGCGTAAAGGCGGCGCTGCATAGATGACGCAGCCGTCGCCGCATAACTGGCGTCACCCGCGCATGCGTGGTTGCCGTCCTCTCTGGGTCCGCTCCGCAAGAAGATGGCGGACGGATCTTGCGGGGCCACGGAAGGAAGGAGGTCCTTCTTCAGAGAGGACGGCCCGACGATCGGTGGGCACCGATCGCGGGCCATGCCACATTTGAGGTACCCCCCGGTGCAGGATCTCTTTCCCCCCCCCCCCCCCCCCCCCCGCAGGCCGCCCCCGCCCAGCGTTCCCGAGCTGTTCCCGACGGCAGTGACCAGGTGTGGACGGCACCGGGGGGAGCCTGCCATTTTGGCCTGGCCCCTCAGCCCATCCGGGCCTGAGAATAGCGGGGGTGACGGAGAATCGCCATTTCGGGTGTCTCCAGCGATTCTCCGGCCTGCGGCCCGTGGAACTCGACGGGGCCGTTCCCGCCACTTGGGAGAATCGCGGGAGGGTGTCGGACCGGCGTCCCGGGAAATTTTGGCGGCATAGGCGATTCTCCCAACCGGCGCGGGAGTGGAGAATCTCGCCCAATAACATTTTGGATGGGACTCTTTGTCAGAATGCTCGGTGAGTTTTGGTGAAGAGTATCATATTATGCAGTTATTGTTAAGATGCAAATCAACTCATTTGTTCATTCCTGTGCAGGCGGCCTATTCCCTGCCGCATACCTCCATTGTTTCTTGAGGTATTTGCTGGACGGCCAGTCTTGCTAAGCAGGAGGAACGATTCTCTGTAAACAGCAGCAGTGGTGGAAAGAATGTGAATGTAGTATGAAAAATACACGCGCAAGAGAGGAATGCAGCCCTCACCTAAAGCAGCCCTCACCTAAAGCAGCCGGATTCAGCAAAAGAGCAAGGTAGTGCCCTGGAATATATTTCAAGCAAGCAGTTTGCATAGCCCGTTGCCTGGCTGTGCTCTTTGGCTGGCAACATCACTGTGAAGCTACACTGTCAACCCACAGCCATGCTGGGCACTACTCCCCATCAAGTATGGCTGATCAGGAATCTTTCCCATTCTTACTGGGTGTGTTGGAAGGATTAGTGGATTGATTATCAACCATGAGCACTCCTGTGGCCAACAAGTCCTCGAATGGAACTTGAATCTGGGGCTTCTGGTTCGGAGAGTGTGGCATTACCAACTGAGCCTCAAGATCTCCACTTGAAGCTACACCATTGATGATGTACACACACATAAGAACATAAGAACTAGGAGCAGGAGTAGGCCACCTGGCCCCTCGAGCCTGCTCCACCATTCAATGAGACCATGGCTGATCTTTTGTGGACTCAGCTCCACTTTCCAGCCGGAACACCATAACCCTTAATCCCTTTATTCTTCAAAAAACTATCTACAACTATCTACACTCCACACACATACTTCCTGATCACTAAGGGAAGGCATTAGAAAAAACTGGCAAATATGAGCAATCTTGGACATCTCACCCTTTCTCCCTAAGACAATGAATCATTGCTGCAGGAGACTACTGCTAAAAATCTCCATCCTTGTTTGCGGCTGGGATTCTCCAGTGCCGCTGAAAGCAAATGGAATTTTGGGTGGAACGCCAAATTATCCGTTCTCACCCACATGGGTCGGCCACAGACAAGATCGGAGAATCCAGCCCTAAAGATGCTATATTGCATTGTAACTAAGCTCTTTCCAATCCTTGAGATGGCCTTAGTCTGAGGAATGCAAGATCACAATTAATATTTGCAAGTACTTCTGAAGTGGAGCAGTTCTACCTGCTTTAGTGAAAGACAATAGCATCTACAAATTAAAGAAAATTAAGTCCAAACACAATAGTGTTTTATAAAACTGACAAAGCAGGTTATATTATAGGGGAGGTATGTGTTTTATGTTGATTTCCCACCAGAGGTATGGTGTATTATGTGATACAATAGATGTGAAGACATTAGATGTAAAAGAACACCATTCACCACCACATGATGGAGCTCTGAGCACAGGGAACAAAATGAAGCCTGGCAGTCGATTTGAAATTCTGAATAAAAGATTCGACAGAAAACCGTTGCTAATTAGGAAATTAAATGTGACTTGCCTTTGTTGGCACATTTTGAATGTTTTTTTTAGATAGAAAGAAATAACGACATTTGGATCTAAAATATGGCTCATTTGTTTCATTGCTTGAAAAGCGCAGCAGTTCCTAGTCAGGATAAGGTGAACAGTATTTGCTTGTGTTTGCCACAAGACCTTGCAGCATCTTTTAAAATTTACTTCATGTGTCCCAATGCCTACTTTGTAATGGTTTTCCCCCGTGCTGAAGGACACAAGTCTGACTGCTTGGGAAGGTTCCAAATGTGGCAGGAGCCCTTCAGGACCTCACCTCAAGCAGCATCTTGCATCGCATGCGGGTTTAGGCAATGCGACGGGGCAGACAATTATGCGACACCACAGCATAGCCTGACCTTGTCCACACCGAACACCCTGGCACCCACACGCTCGACAGAATGGGATCCTAAATGGTGACTTGCAGTGGAAATCATGACATATTCTCACTCTTTCACGTCCCTCCTTGCTGGATCATATTGTTTGAAAGATAATTATATGGAGTAGTGTTGTGTGAGAATGATCCTGTATGTTCTGGGATTTTTATGGGATGAGCACACAATGAGTTAAAATAGCTTTCTGTTGAACTTGGGATGTATTGCGGAAGTGGGACTGAGGCGAGGATTAGGAGCTGACGGAATGTGTGAAATGCGCTCATCGTGTCTTTGATGGCCAGGGAGACGTACATATAGTCTCAGTTGTTTATAGCAGGAGAATAAAAGTGGGCTATACCACCATAGTAACAGAAATGGAAGAGACTGAAGGATGACATAAGAAGATCTGGCTCACTTCACGTTCCTATTTTGATGTCTCTTTGATGTATTTTTGTTTCCCAATTAAGGGGCAATTTAGCGTGGCCAATCCACCTACCCTGCACATCTTTGGGTTGTGGGGTGAGACCCATGCAGACATGGGAGAAGGTTGATTTACCTTTAATGCATTTGATTTAGTAGTAGTGTGGATGAAATGTGGAAATCAAAAGTACAATTAATATAAAAATTCTGAATGAAGCACAGCTCATGCTGGATTGTGGATTGTGATGTACCAGTACGCATGTCACATTGTGAAGTGATTTGTCCAAGTTCCCATATTGAGCAATGAGTTCCATATAGACCCCTATATTTGTACTGAAATTGTGAAGTGTTAAGTCTCAAAGACGACCTGATTCCATTTTGTTGCAAAGTAGAGCAAGAAAGCTGACCAACAAGGGGCAGATAACCATAATTTAACTGACTGGCCAAGCAGGCGCGAGAGTAAGGCCTACAGCGAGAGTAAGGCCTACATTTACTCTCAATCTTTCCACAGCTGTGCAGGGCTTGCCCTCCACTGACTATTGCACAATGGCAATGGGACAATGTCAATGGCACCGCCTACTGGAGCATGCAAAGCAAGTACAGTGTGAATCTCTTCGCTGTAGAACGTCAACAACTTGATAACACACAGAACCCTCCTCTACCATCTACATAAGAACATAAGAACTAGGAGCAGGAGTAGGCCATCTGGCCCCTCGAGCCTGCTCTGCAATTCAATGAGATCATGGCTGATCTTTTGTGGACTCAGCTCCACTTTCCGGCCCGAACACCATAACCCTTAATTCCTTTATTCTTCAAAAAACTATCTATCTTTATCTTAAACACATTCAATGAAGGAGCCTCAACTGCTTCACTGGGCAAGGAATTCCATAGATTCACAACGCTTTGGGTGAAGAAGTTCCTCCTAAACGCAGTCTAAATCTACTTCCCTGATTTTGAGGCTATGCCCCCTAGTTCTGCTTTCACCCACCAGTGGAAACAACCTGCCCGCATCTATCCTATCTATTCCCTTCATAATTTTATATGTTTCTATAAGATCCCCCCTCATCCTTCTAAATTCCAACGAGTACAGTCCCAGTCTACTCAACCTCTCCTCGTAATCCAACCCCTTCAGCTCTGGGATTAACCTCGTGAATCTCCTCTGCACACCCTCCAGTGCCAGGTGATCCTATCTCAGGTAAGGAGACCAAAACTGAACACAATAGTCCAGGTGTGGCCTCACTAACACCTTATACAATTGCAGCATAACCTCCCTAGTCTTAAACTCCATCCCTCTAGCAATGAAGGACCAAATTCCATTTGCCTTCTTACCTGGTTTGGACTATTTCCTTGCTGTGTGATTGTATGTTTCCCACTTATCTGTGTGGAGCCTTGCAGGTTCTCTGGAGATGCTGTTACTAGGCACTTGGCACCAGCTGGAATCACATTGTTTGCTGCACACAAGTACTTATGGGATACCTCACAGCAACATAGGAAGAGTTTTCCTCTGCAACTTTTAAAATATTTTAATATAATCAGCTTTGGAAATGCGTTTGAGAAATTTATTTTGTAAAGGAAAGATACTGTTCAGGCTTGTCAACACTTTTATATATGTCAGGAGTTTTGTGCAGGGAATTGTTGCCAAAGGCTCCACTTGTAAGAAAATAAATTTGCATTTATCTAGCACTGCTCACATCCTCAGAATGCCCCAAAGTACTTCACCACCAGCAATTATTATCTAAAAAAAGATTTGAGAGCCAAATTACTCACAGCAACACACAGCAGTGAAACACGTGTTGGCTGAGGGATAAATATTGGCCAGGACAAAGGGAGAACTTCCACACTCTTCTTCAAATAATGATGTGGCATCTTCTAGTTTCACCCAAGAAGGAGCCTCAGCCTCAATAAACACATCCAACAGTGCTGCACTCTCTCAGTACTGCACTGCAAATATCAACCTATATTATGTGCTCTGGTCCTGGATTAATTAAATTGATGACCTGGGACGAGATTCTCCGACCCCCTGCCGGGTCGGAGAATCGCTGGGGGCTGGCTGAGGGGGTCGGAGAATGGCCGTTGGACGCCGTGAATCCTGCCCCCGCCGGTTGCCGAAGTCTCCAGTACCGGATATTCGGTGGGGGCGGGAATCGGGCCGCGCCGGTTGGCGGGCCCCCCCGCTCGATTCTCCGGCCCGGATGGGCCGAAGTCCCGTCGATAAATTGCCTGTCCCGCCGGCGTAAATTAGAGTACCTATTTACCAGCGGGACAAGGCGGCGTGGGCGGGCTCCGGGGTCCTGGGGGGGGGCCCCACGGTGGCCTGGCCCGCGATCGGGGCCCACCGATCCGCGGGCGGGCCTGTGCAGTGGGGGCACTCTTTCCCTTCCACCTCCGCAACGGTCTCCACCATGGCGGAGGCGGAAGAGACTCTCCCCACTGCGCATGCGCGGGAAACTGTCAGCGGCCGCTGACGCTCCCGCGCATGCGCCGCCCCGACATGTCATTTCCGCGCCAGCTGGCGGGGCAACAAAGGCCGTTTCCGCAAGCTGACAGTGTTGAAATCCCTCCGGCGCCGGCCTAGCCCCTCAATGTTGGGGCTCGGCCCCCAAAGATGCGGAGCATTCCGCACCTTTGGGGCGGCGCGATGCCCGTCTGATTGGTGCCGTTATGGGCGCCAGTCGGCGGACATCGCGCCGTTTGGGGAGAATTTCGCCCGTGAATCCCGCCCCCGCCGGTTGCCGAATTCTCCGGCACCGGATATTCGACGGGGGCGGGAATCGCGCCGCACCGGTTGGCGGGCCCCCCCCCCCGCGATTCTCCGGCCCGGATGGGCCGAAGTCCCGCCACTAAAATGCCTGTCCCGCCGGCGTAGATTAAACCACCTACCTTACCGGCGGGACAAGGCGGCGCGGGCGGGCTCCGGGGTCCTGGGGGGGGCGCGGGGCGATCTGACCACGGGGGGTGCCCCCACGGTGGCCTGGCCCGCGATCGGGGCCTACCGATCCGCGGGCGGTCCTGTGCCGTGGGGGCACTCTTTCCCTTCCGCCTTCGCCACGGCGGAGGCAGAAGAGACTCCCTCCACTGTGCATGCGTGGGAAACTGTCAGCGGCCGCTGACGCTCCCGCGCATGCGCCGCCCCGAGATGTCATTTCCGCGCCAGCTGGCGGGGCAACAAACGCCATTTCCGCCAGCTGGTGGGGCGGAAATCCCTCCGGCGTCGGCCTAGCCCCTCAATGTTGGGGCTCGGCCCCCAAAGATGCGGAGCATTCCGCACCTTTGGGGCGGCGCGATGCCCGTCTGATTGGCGCCGCTTTGGGCACCAGTCGGCGGACATCGCGCTGTTTTGGGAGAATTTCACCCCATGTCTTTTGGGACTTGTGGGAGGAAACCGGAGCACCCAGAGGAAACCCACGCAGACACGGGGAGAACCTGCAGACTCCGCACAGACAGTGACCCAAGCCGGGAATCGAACCCGGAACCCTGGAGCTGTGAAGCAACAGTGCTAACCAGAGTTGCAAATGATGCATTAATCCTCTGGGTAAAGTTTCTAGTCCGTTGCTTCCTGAAAGAGAAATCTCACTCCAACCGCTGATGTGAGAACTGCTGTGTTTTTTAAGCATTATCTAATTGCGCAAGAGGCACATCAGGGAGTACTGTATCAGCTGCTGCTCAGTGATAGCATCCTCACTTCGAAATCAGGGGCGAAATTCTCCGGAATCGGCGCGATGTCCGCCGACGGGCGCCCAAAGTGGAGCAAGTCAGTCGGGCATCGCGCCGCCCCAGAGGTGCAGAATGCTCCGCATCTTGGGGGGCCGAGCCCCAACCTTAAGGGGCTAGGCCCGTGCCGGACGAAAAGGCGGAAAAGGCCTTTGGTGCCCCGCCAGCTGGCGCGGAAATGACATCTCCGGGCGGTGCATGCGCGGGAGCGTCAGCGGCCACTGACGGCATTCCCGCGCATGCACAGTGGAGGGAGTTTATTGTTAGCTGAAACCAGCCACTCAGGTGTCGGTTACTGAACTGAGAATTATTGACAGCTTCTGATAGGTAACCACAAACAAAACAAACAGCAAGTTGCAGCATGTCCATGACTGTACTCCTAGCTGACATCAATTGCAAGCCAATTGGAGCCTTTAGCTGATCTAAAATGCCAAACTTGTGCAGTAATGTTAACAATGACTTTCAATATGTAGGAGATGTTAATCATTAATATCACATTATAGAGGTAGAAAGGAGAGAAAGACATTCCATTGAAAAATTGTTCCGTGAAATATCTGTCCTTTTAATACCATTGTCAGTAGAGTTTAACATTTAACAGGTTTCTAATGACCTCAAACAAGCTGGGTCAGAGAAGACAAAATCAGCCCGCTAGAATATTTTATACTGATGATGATAAAAACATAGGGAGAGGGGGTAAGTGATGGGACATTAACAGGATCCATGCTGGTTGAAGTCACAACTAACACATAGAGCCTTTCCTTCCTTCCTGAGTGTTTATTGATTTTGTTTTGCGTCAACACTCCTCACCTACACCCAGTGTCCCAGCTATCCCCTACCTACATACTTTTAAATACCCATCATCCGTTTCCCTTAACAATGTAATTGACATTAACAAACCTTAACAATGTAACCGATAAGACATTGACATGGGGTGCACTGGATGTTCCAACATAATGTTGCTTGACAATCCCCCTGTGGCACGGTGTTGGAGTACCAACATACAGTGCCGAAGCATTTTGCTGTGGGCTGGCCCACTGAATGTGCACAGTGACAGGATGGCACCACCAATTACTAGGACATCGGTTTAACCTCTCTGAGATTTTGACCCAGCAAGAGAAGCCAGGCTAGGCTCTCTCCAGTCGAAGACGTCAGTATGCAGCAGAAATGAATTCAGAAGCCTGAAAGAAATATCCTGAGCACTATCATCAATCCACTGTCAAAATGCACACAAATCAAGAAAATATTGGGCAATCTCATCAGCAGGTCTGACAGCATATTTGGGGAGAAAAGGGAGCTAACATTTCGAGAACTGGAAATAGGGCAGATTTATACTGTCGTGGGGGGGCATGGTGCAGCAGAGTTGGATAGAGGGCTAGTGATAGGTGGAGATTGACAAGGGTGTGGAACGAAAGTCAAAAAGAATGTAAATGGCGGTGATTAAGGCTAAGAAGGGTACTGATAGTGGCACATAAAGAGATTAGAATGTGTGAATTAGAACAATGTGACAACGGGCAACTAGGAACAGGGAATAGATGTGGGATGGGGGGAGGGAGGACAATGGTGAGGGAAAAACAGATCAGTGGAAGAAATGAAAATAAATTGATAGAAATAAAAAGGGGGTGAAAATTCCAGGCCATCCAACCTCCTTTTTTGCCCCTATCTCATGACCAAAATCCTTTCCCAGCATTCCATTAGCCTTTTAAATTATTTGATTATGTCAAATGCATTGTATAAACAAATTCTAATGTTTCTTTAACTATTCCTTCCAAAACTGGCATCATTAGCACAGTGCGGACGAGAAAGACAAGTGTGCACATTGGGAAGGCAGTGGAGAGAGTTCACAGTCTGAAGTTGTTGAACTCAAGGTTAAGTCCGGAAGGCTGTAACATGCCGAATTGGAAGATGAGGTGCTATTCTTACAGCTTGCATTGGGTTTCACTGGAACATTGCAGCAGGTCAAGGAAGGACATGCAGGACGGTGAGTTGAAATGGCAAGCGACAGGTAGGTCCTGCTGCCAGACCTGCTGTCAGATCTGCTGAGATTGTCCTGTTTTCTGTTTTTGTTTCAGATTCCAGCACAGCAGTAATTCCACACAAATCAATCCTGTCACATTTGTGTGCCTGGTTAGGTTGGCTCAGCACACTTATCATGCAATGTGATATTCTTTCATCTGTTCACCAATGGCAGAAAACCTCTTTACACGGTGTCCCAAACCGGGTTATACACAATCTTACAGTTTAAAGAGTTCCTGATCAATGTTTGTAATGGTTTTGTTATAATAACCCGACTGGAGGCCACGGGATCTGTAACCTCAGCCCTGTGGCCTCACCTGAATACGATCTCCCTAGATGTGTGTGTGTGTGGGGGGGGGGGGGGGGGGGCGGTTAAGCCAACCTCTTAAGCCAGGGGCCTCTGGGACATAAATATGCCAGCTCAATCAATTGTGGGTTGGGCATGGGGGACCCTTCAGGTTAACATAATAGGCAAAATAAATTTGAGTTTTTCTTACAGTCATTGCTTCCGTGTGGCTGCTTGCCTGGAACTTTACAAGTTTGTATCCTCTGAAAGCTGAACTCTCCATAAGCAGCATTTATCTGTCAGTAACATATATTCCAGGGCATACAAACAGAAGTCCCAAAATGTTACAGACATGCTTTTGAACTTCTATCGGGAAACTAATCAGGATTAACACTGTGAAAGCACAGTCGAAGTGTTAATTTTCTTTATTCCTCTTTAACGGCTTGTTAAGTAGTTAAAGGTGAATGTTTTGTCTGTTCATGGGATGTGCGTGTCGCTGACTTACCAGCATTTATTGCCCATCCCTGAGGGCACTTAAGAGTCAACCACATTGCTGTGGATCTGGAGTCACATGTAGGCCAGACTAGGACAACAGATTTCCTTCCCGAAAGGACATTAGTGAACCAGATTTTTTTTTTTACAACACTGGTTTAATGAGACTTTTAATTCCAGATTTTTATTCAATTCAAATTTCACCATCTGCCGTGGCGGGATTTGAACCCGTGTCCCCAGAGCCCATCCCTGGGTCTCTCGATTACTAGTCCAGTAACAATACCACTATGCCACTGCCTTCCCAATGTGCACACTTGTCCTTCTAGTACACACTGCGCTAATGATGCCAGCTTTGGAAGGAATAGTTAAAGAAATAATAGAATGTGTTTAAACAATGCATTTATCATAATCAAATAATTTAAAAGGCTAATGGAATGCTGGGGTGGGAGTTTGGTCATGAGATGGGGGCAAAAACAGCGGTTGGATGGCCTGGAATTTTCCGACACATCCCAGTTCCCTGGGTGCAGTCCCAAACCCAAACATTCAAGGAGATGTTGGAAGAGGGGGTGACACCTGCCTAAAAGTAGCCAATAGAATCAATTAACAAACTGATTAGGTGGCACGGTGGCACAGTGGTTAGCACTGCTGCCTCACAGCACCAGGGACCCGGGTTCAATTCCAGCCGTGGGTGACTGTCTGTGTGGTGTTTGCACATTCTCCCCTTGTCTGTGTGGATTTCCTCTGGGTGTTCCAGTTTCCTCCCATAGTTCAAAGATGTGCAGTTTAAGTGGGTTGGCTATTCTAAATTGCCCCTTAGTGCCCAAAGGTTAGATGGGGTTACGGGGACAGAGTGGGGGATTGGGCCTAGGTAGGATGCACTTTTGGAGGATCGGTGCAGACTCGATGGCCAAATGGCCTCTTTCTGCATTGTAAGGATTCTATGATTAAGGATCCTAGCCCACGCCTATAGGATGTTTCCAGCTGAGTGCCCCCTACCCCTGCTGGCTAAGACATGGCCAGAGCAGTCTGCGAGTCCAGCACTCCATAAAGAATTAAGTAGGCTTCACCCCCAACCCTCACCCCAACCTGTGGCTAGTGTCGTCAGCTGGTAAAAGCTGAAGTTGAAGGCCATCTTGCAGAGGGATACCCATCCCACAAGGATAGTCAGGCAGCTGTGGCCATTTTATATTTGAAATAATTTGGAAGTGCTGAGGCATCTTGAGGCACCTCTCTCTCCCTTAACTGTAATGGAAGCTTTCTACTCTTTAATTGGACGGCTTCCAATTGGCTCTCCAGCGCTGGCAGCTCACTTCCTGATGTCAACGATGAGCATGTCCTCTAACTGGCTATTCCTCGGAAAATTGTATCAAGTGGTACATTCTGACATGATTTAGGGTCAGACCCAGATGTGATCCTGACATCGGGGTCCAAAAGTCTCGCCCTGGTCTTTATATCCGGAGGACTAGAATGCAAAAGAGCGGGTGTCATGTTTCAGCTTGATTTCAGCTAGATTCCCTTTTAGGCAGAGAGTTGTTACGATCCAGAATGCACTGCCTTAAGGATTCAATAATAACTTCCAATGGGGAATTGTATTAACATTTGAAACGGAAAAGATTGCTGGACTATGGGGAATGGGACGAACGAGACAGCATTTTAAAGAGCCGATTCAAGCATCTTGAACTGAACGGCTTCCGTCTGTGCTGTATGATCCTGTGTATGATTTCTTAGTTCTGCGTTAAACACAGACAACTCGCTCATTGGCACTTCACTGCCTAACTTTTCATCTGGCAAATTTTTACATTGAAGTTTCGTGAAGAGGGGAGTTTTTCGTCTTTTAAAAAATAAACTCTGCTATTCTCCGCAGTGTTCTCAGCTGTGCGGGTGTGTGGCTGTTCAGTAAGCTGTAAGTGACCACACAGGGAACAAACAGGTTGCATACGACCAACCTTTCCTTTAAGATGCGAGCACACACGGCTATGCAGCAATCTTAAAGGAATCGAGTAGTGCAATAAACAGGCTGTGCACAGCAAAGCGAATTTTGACAGAAAATTGGTGATATGATATGATTATTGAGGGTCTTTTTTAATAAGAAGTGCCACAAAAGCAGGTTAGAACTTGTTTTTTTGAGTTTCCTGAAACACAATTACCTCAGGACTGTTTGTTTTGCAATTGATGCTGTCATCATTCTCTATAGAGAAGTGAAGAATTGAACCCAAATAAAGGTTCAATAATGTATCTGTGAGCAAATAAAAACAATTCTAGTCATATATGTAGTGAATTCTCACCGCTTCCAAAAGATTTATGAATTCAATTAACACTGCACAGTGAAAACTGTGCCAACTATAATGATAAAAGCACTCAAGATTTCAACCACCATGACCGAGCACATTAGTGCACAGCACTCTTGCCACATAAAGCTTTGTCAATAAGTTTCAGTCTTCAACTAACCAATACCTCCAGCATCTGTGAGGCATTACTGCGTCAAAGTCATACATTATAATAATTCCACTTTTAAACAATTAGGAAAAGTCAATTTCTTTCAAGTACATTGGAAAATAGAAAATAACGTCCCCAGCACGCAGGCATCAACATATATTTAAGCTCTAATGCCAAGAAAGTTGCTTCTCATGACATTCAGGTTCATTGGACAGTTGTTATGTTAGCTTGAGGTTAGGTGACAAAGCCCTTGGATAAGGTCACTCGGAAGTGTAACAAAATACATCCAAAAGAATCAAGCCTAATCCCATTTATTCTATTGCTTAATAGCCCAAATACTTAACGATTATCTGATTTACTGTGTATTTTCTTCTACCCCTGTCAACCTTGGCATCATGATGTACTTAAAGCCCAGTGCTTTCATCTAATTTCTTAATTAAAAAATTGCCCATCACTGATTAAGTTCTAGTTCAGTGCAAACCCACATATAATATATATTAAAATCAAGATACTTGATTGCACGAAAATACTATGAATCACAGCCTCCTGAATATTCTTCATTGATCATGTTACCATTAACCCTCACAGGTTATTTATGAAGGGCCTGGCTTCTCAACCTTGCCCCTCACCTGAGGTGTGGTGATCCTCAGGTTAAACAACCACCAGTCAGCTCTCCCCCTCCAAGGGGAAAGCAGCCAATGGTCATCTGGGACTACGCCAACTTTACCTTACCTAATCCTCACAGTGGACGTAACCTTGTGCCCTTCCCCATGGCAGATTTGGTGGCAGGATGTATTTAATCAGGCGGGAGGACGGCAGATGGGGAACACCCATAGACAGCCTACCATCCTATTCCCAGATGAAGTCCTTACGTAGGCAATTACTGCCCATTTAAGGGCCTCATCCTACCATTGATTGTATTAGCCACAAGTTGTCAGCGGGACATGCCATGCAGGGCTGCTTGTGGGCTCCCAGGGAGTTAGGGGTCCCCTGAGTGTTGGATCAGGGGACCTGGCCTCAAGAGATTGGGTGCCCAGTGCAATTTGTGAGCACTCCATGATTTTGAATCCCCATCTGCAAAAGCAATGGGGTAGCTCTCACTGGGCACTGGGCATTCAGAATGTTCATGTTTCCAACCACCCAGTTCTTGTATGCAACATGTACATGAGAAAAAGAGAGGAAAGAACTTGCATGTATACAGTATGTTTAACAACCACAGAACATCCTTTACAGCTAATGAAGTATTCTTAAACTGTAATCGCTGTTGTAATGTAGGCAACACAGAAATCAATTTGTGCAAAGCAAGGTCCCAAATACAACAATTTAATAATAACCAGATTGTCTGTTTTAGTGATGTTGGTTGAGGCATATTAGCCACTGGATACAAGGGAGAGTAAATAGTGCTGTCAGGTCTTTTCTGTCCACCTGACAGCAGACAGGGCATTGGTTTAGAATATCATCTGAAAGATGATTCCTCCAAAAGTACAAGCCTACCTCTGCATTGTACTGCAGTTTCAACCTAGATTATGTATCTGAAGTGGGCCTTGAACCCATGCTTCACGCGCGACAGTACGAGAACTCATCTCTGAAACTTGTTATGAAATTGATTTCCATATTTTTGCAACTTATACCCACATGGTTTTGATTGAAAGGAGAGTCTAATGTCTGACAGATAAAGAGAGAAAAGCACTTGAAAACCAGACTCGGAAGACCTTGGTTAAAGAAACAAGGTACAGTGTACTGCATACCAGGACAAAGCTGCCCAATTCATTCGTACTCCATTCACCACTTTCAACATTCACTTCCTCCACGGCTGGCAGATGACTGAAGTGTGTACTACCTACAGGATGAAATGCAACAATGACCAAAGCATATTCAACATCTATCATCTAACTGTACGAACAAGGGCAGCTGGCAATTGGAAACACCTGATGTGGACATACATTGCCATTCTTTTATCTTCGTTGAGTCAAAGTCCTGTAACTGTCTACCTGGCAACAATATGGGAGTACCTTCACCATGTGGATTACAGTGGTTTAAGAAGACAGCTCACCACCACCTTCTCGAGGAACAATTAGGGAGGGGCAATTACTGCTGCAGTGACATCCTGTGCATTACAGAAACACTACACATGGAGGAGAATAAGAAGGAAGATGAGATAAGTCAAATACAGGGTAGATGATGTCAGGTTTGTTTTTGAAAAGAAGTGAAGATCAAAAATGGTGATCACAAAAGGCACAAATTCTAACCATCTTCTAGATTCAGCTGAAGAATGTTTTAAGGATGCAATACATAAGACCATAAGACATAGGAGCAGAATTAGGCCACTCAGCCTATCACGTCAGCTCCATCATTCAATCATCGCTGATATTTTTCGCATCCCCAGTCTCCTGCCTTTTCCCCATAACCCCTGATCTCATTAATCAAGAATCTATCTATCTCTGTCTTAAAGCCACTCAGTGATTTGGCTTCCACATCCATCTACGGCAAAGAGTTCCATAGATTCACCACCCTATGGCTGAAGAAATTCCTCCTCATCTCTGTTTTAAAGGATCGTCTGAGATTGTGTCCTCTGGTTCTAGTTATTCCTTCAAGTGGAAACATCCTCTCCACGTCCACTCTATCCAGGCCTCTCAGTATCCTGTAAGTTTCAATAAGATCCCCCCTCATCCTTCTAAACTCCAACGGGTACAGACCCAGAATCCTCAACTGTTCCTTGTACGACAAGCTCTTCATTCCAGAGATCATTCTTGTGAACCTCCTCCTGCCCCCATCCAAGGCCAGCACATCCTTCCTTTGATACGGGGCCCAAAACTCCAAAACTGCTCACAATACTGCAAATGGGGTCTGATATCTCAGCATCAGATGGGACTGTATGATCCAATAAGTCTTTCCTATTTCTAAAAATCCATAAGCACGCAATTTGATTTGATTAGATTTTCTCTATTGTGGTTAAAAATATCTATTGCTTATCCTAACCTCTCGCCTGTATGATATATAATAATGTTATAAAATAATAACCCGATCAAATCCTCCTTCAACTAGAAATTTCTTGAGTTACGATAAAAAATGAACAATATGGCATCATATTGTCAAATACTCAAGTATGAGTAATGAAAAATGATGCTATCCTGTTAAAAAGGGAACATTTCATCTTATTATATAACTATTGCTTAAAGGAAATACTCATTCAAACTGTGCTGAAGTCAAATGGGAACACGCAAAAAGCCAACCTTGAAAAAGCACCAAGCATAACTTGTGAAACCTCATCTGCACCATTTCAGCGAATAAAGCAAATCAGTTTGTTCTGGGAGTGTGGGTCGATGGTGTTTAAAATGGTTGGATTGTCATGCAGGAGCGCAGCATGGGTACAGACAAGTCTGAGAAAAGACATCGTAAATCAGCTCTGTACCAAGAGAATTCTTTTTCTTTCAAAAGAAGTTCAATTACTTCCCACTTTATGGTCTGCCACCTACATACATATTTATTGCTGCACTTTAAGGAACATATACTAATAAATGAACAAAAATAAATATATATATACACTTTTGGAAATGGAAAACACTTTGAGACACCATCTGCAATACTGCACTCTCAACATATAGGAAACAAGAGCAGGAAAGTGCTGACTGGTTTGAGGCTGGAAATAATAAATAATAAGAGAGATATGTGGAACACTACCTTGAGATGTACTCTAGGGAGAACACTGTAACGGAGGTCTTTTTATTAGAGTCAGTGATGACCTCTCCTGTCTTTGTTTTCAATGGAACCATTTTCTTTTTGCTGATGAACCTGCTGTCATTTTGTTCACTTCATGCAGGTCCATGACATTCCCGGTGTCGAAGGACAACTGAATATTTTGGCAAAGTTGTAACCTGTAGTCATTTGCATACCCACCTATCAATATGTTGGACATTACTTCAAGCGGCCCTTAGTGCATTCAGATTTCCCCCTTTGGATCTCTATTGTAATTAAGGAGAGCAGACCACTTTAAACAAAATAGTTGGGACAATGGATCGAGTTTGGGGAGATGGGATCAATTAAAGAGAGAAAACCAGACAAGAGAGCATGGTAACAATAAGAGAAGTGATAATCAGAGCACAGCAGGAAGGGACTGAGCTTATAAATTTAAGAGTCCACTGGAAGATAGCGCCAGAGATTACAAAATGGTAAAAAGATAGAGTTAAGGGCTCTGTATCAAATTGCACATACTATTCGTATCAACACAGATGAATTGACAGATCAAACAGAAATAAATATGCATGATCTGACAGCCATTACAGCTATGTGACTACTACAAGGTGACAAAGGCTGGGACCTAAATATTCAAGAGTACATGACATTTCAGAATGATATGAAGCTAGGAAAAAATGGAGGGGTAGCTCCGTTAATTCAGGATGGCATAGAGATGGCCTTAGTTCTAAAGATCAACATGTTGAAACAGTTTGGGTAGAGACAAGACATGGTGAAGATAGGAAGTCACTTGTGGGCATAGTTTCTAGGCCCCCCAAAAGTAACAATAGGAGTTTGGCTGGCTGGCAGAAAACAGAGAGCATGCATTAATAGGTCTTTTTCCGATTGGTAGGATGTGACAAGTGGAGTCCTGCAGGAGTCTGTGCTGGCTGACTTAGGTGATGGGTGTGAAGGTGTGGTAGCTAAATTTGCAGGTGACACAAAGACAGGTAGGAGAGTATGTTGTGAAGAGGACATAAGGAGGTTGCAGATGGATAGGTTGTGAGAGTGGGAAAATCCTGGCAGGCAGAGTATAATATGGGGAAATGTTTATACTTTGGCAGGAAGAATAAAAAAGCAGCACAATTGAGGGGAGGTGGTGGCAGGGTGCTATTAGACTAGTAATCCAGTGACCCAGAATAATGTTCTGGAGATCCAGGTTTGAATCCCACCACTACAGATGGTGGAATTTGAATTCAATAAAAATATGGAATGAAAAGTCTAACGATGACCATGAAACCATTATTGGTTGTCATAAAAACCCATCTGGTTCACTAATGCCCTTTAAGAAAGGAAATCTACCATTCTTAGCTGGTCTGGCCTACTAGACTGAGACTGCGGTAAGTGGTGAGGGAACCAACAAGAGGGAAAATACATCATTGACATCATCCATACCAACTTTCCTGCCGCAAATGCACCTGTCCATGACAATATTAGTAGGAGTGACCACAGCACAGTCCTTATAGAGACAAAGTCCAGTCCTCACATTGAGGACACCTCCATCACGTTGCGAGGCACTTTTATCGTGCTCCATGTTATAGATTTCAAACAGATGTAGCAGCTGAAGACAGGGCATCCATGAGGTGTGTGGGAAGCCAAACTATACTCAAACGCAATCTATAGCCTCATAGATTACCATAGAATTTACAGTGCAGAAGGAGGCCATTTGGCCCATCAAATCTGCACCGGCTCTTGGAAAGAGCACCCTACCCAAGGTCAACACCTCCACCCTAGCCCCAGTGACCCCACCCAACACTAAGGGCAATTTTGGACACTAAGGGCAATTTATCATGGCCAATCCACCTAACCTGCACATCTTTGGACTGTGGGAGGAAACCGGAGCACCCGGAGGAAACCCACGCATACACAGGGAGGAAGTGCAGACTCCGCACAGACAGTGACTGAAGCCGGAATCGAACCTGGGACCCTGGAGCTGTGAAGCAATTGTGCTATCCTCAATGCTACCGTGCTGCCCCAGCATATCACCCACTCTACCATTACCACTAAGCCAGGGGATCAACCCAGGTTTAATGCTCAGTTTGGGTTATGCCAGGATCACTGAGCTCCTGGTCTCATTACAGCAGTCAGTGCAGAGAGTGACTGCCCTTGATATCAAGACCTCATTTGATTGAGCATGGCATCAAAAACCCTAGCAAAACTGGAGTCAATGGGAAATCAGGGAAGAAACTCTTCACTGGTTGGAGTCATACCTGGCACAAAGGAAGATGGTAGTGGTTGTTGGAAGTCAGTCATTTCAATTCCAGGACATCACTGCAGGGGTTCCTCAGGGAAGGACCGAGGCCCAACCACCTTCAGCTACTTTAATGCTCGTCCTTCCATCATACAGTCAGAAGTGGAGATGTATGATTGCATAACGTTCAGCACCATTCATGACCCCTCAAATACTGAAGTAGTCCATGTCTAAATGCAACAAGACCTGGACAATATCCACGATAGCAAGTTAACATTTGTGTCACAAGTACCAAGTAATGACCATCTCCAACAAGGGGGAGTCTAACCATTGCCTCTTGACATTGAATGGCATTGCTAACACCAAATTTCCCACTATCAACATCCTGGGTTACCATAGACCTGAAACTCAACTGGACTAGCCATATAAAGCAGGTCAGAGGCGAGGAACCCTGCGGTGAGTAATCCATCTCCTGACTCCCCAAAGGCAGTCCACCATTTACAAGGCACAAGTCAGGAGTGTGATGGAATACACTCTACTTGCCTGGATGACTGTAGCTCCAACAACTCTAAAGACGCTTGACCCATCCAGGTCAAAGCTGCCTGCTTGATCGACAATGGATAAAAGCAAATTACTGCGGATGTTGGAATCTTAAACCAAAAGAGAAAATGCTGGAAAATCTCAGCAGGTCTGGCAGCAGCTGTAAGGAGAGAAAAGAGCTAATGTTTCAAGTCCAGAAGACCCTTTGTCAAAGATTTGACAAAGGGTCATCTAGACTCGAAACGTTAGCTCTTTTCTTTCCTTACAGTTGCTGCCAGATCTGCTGAGATTTTCCAGCATTTTCTCTTTTGGGTGCTTGATTGACACCCCTTCCATAAACATCCACTCCCTCCACCACCAATGAACAGGAGCAGCTGTGTGTACCTTCAAGGTGCACTGCAGGAACTCAACAAGGCTTCTTAGACAGCACCTTCCAAACCAACGACCACTACAAGTTCAAAATCCTGGAACTCCTTCCCTAACAGTGAGTGTACCTACACCACACGGACAGCAGCATTTCAAGAGCAGTTCACCACCACCTTCTCAAAGGCTATTAGGGATGGGCAATAAATGCTGGGCTAGCCAGCGTAGCCTAAATCCCAGGAATGAATTTTAAAAATTCAATGGAGAATAGCAGCAGAATTTCAAGGTGCAGAAGGATCTAGATGTTCTAGTACATGAGTCACAAAAGGTTAGTATGCAGGTATGGCACCTGTGGGTCCCCTGGGAGAGTCCCCCCCACCCCACCCTAGTTCCGTTCCATCCGATCCCCTTTTGTGGAGAGTCGTACTGAATGGCACTCGCCCGAGTTCTCCAAGGCGAAGGGGACAGATCCCAACGCCTTGGTTACCTCAGGGAACTGCATATTAGAGTGAGACTAGTTGTTTTGCACCAATAGGCAGATTTGCCAAAAACGTGATCCCACCCACAATGGGATTATATCTCGCGAGGCGTGGCTAGCTGGCTACATCCCGGGAGTGGGGTTCTCCTTCATTTACCGGCCACATTGTGCTGTGACATGCTGCTTTTAGGGCGTCGCGTGGCTGGTAGATTATGTCCTAGAACTAGGGGACAGAGTTTAAAAATAAGAGGTCTCCCATTTAAAATGGAGATGAAGAGATTATTTTTCCCTCAGAGGGTTGTGAGTTTGTGGCAGCCTTTTCTCCCAGAGATCAGTGGAGACTGGGTTAAGGCTGGATTTGATAGATTCTTGATTGACAAGGGAGTCATAGGGTATGGGGGGAGGAAGTAAAGTGAAATTGAGGTCACAATCTGATCAGCCATGATTTTATTGAATGGTGGAGCAGGCTCGAGAGGCCGAATGACCTCCTCCTGCTCCTAATTTGTATGCATGTCCATATGTTTGGTTGCTTTCAATGATTGGTTCCATCACAGTGAGGTTACCTCATACCGGTTTTCATTTTTTTTTTTTTACTTGTGTTCAGTTTTGGTGTCCTTGTCTGAGGAAGGATGTTCTTGCTATAGAAGGAGTGCAGAGAAGGTTTATCAGACTGATCCCTGGGATTGCGGGACCGATTTATGAGGACTGGTTGGGATTATATTCGCTGGAGTTTAGAACAGGTAGGGGGGGGATCACATATAAACCGATAAAATTCTAATGGAACTTGACAGGGTAGATGCAGGAAGGATGTTCCCGATGGGGGGGGGGGGGGGGGTCCAGGCCAGGGGTCACAGTCTAAGGATGCGGGGTATACCATTTAGGACTGAGGATAAATTTCTTCAGTCAGAGAGGGGTCAGCCTTCGGAATTCACTACCACAGAAAGCAGTTGAGGCCAAAACATTATGGCTGGGACTCTTGGTTGTGAGTCTGCCCCACTGCAAGTGAAGTCAGAGAATTTGGCGCTCAGCCAAATCTTCTATTAACTGCAGCGGGACCGGAGAATCCCACTCCCGTGAACGGATGGAGAATTCCGCCCTGTATGTTTTCAAGGAGTTGGATATACCTCTTGGGGCTAAAAGAATCAAAGGATATGGGGGAAAGCGGGAACAGGTTACTGATGCGGATGATCAATCATGACAGAACAAATGGCGGAGCAGGCTTGAAGGGCCAAATGGCCTACTCCTGTTCCTATTTTCTATGTTTCTCTATGTTTTCAGTGTGGTATTTAGATGTTGTCTCAAAGTATGCTCCATTTCCAACATTTATTTTTACTCCAACTAAATGCATTAACGCCCAATCTCAAAACAGCACCCTCATCTGTCCCATAAGGTTTCCATAGCCCCTTGCAGACAACCTGCATCCCTGGGATTTTCATGGCAGTAGTGTCAGATTCAATTGAAAGTTTCTGATATAATGGAGGCATCGCAGCCTGTATTCAATAGGACGAGGGAAAAGAGAAGACAACAAGTAAATTATTTCATTATAATGTTAAATTATTTTTCCGATTGCTTTTCCTACCATGAAGTTAATCTACTCTTCACTGATTTTCTGCTGTAATATTGGGCAAGACAAGAGGGACGTGATTTACTGAAGCAGACGTACTGCATTATGACTGTCTCATTACATGATTACAAAAATGGATTTAATCATTCGATGTAGAAGATGTATATGCTGGTTATATACATAAAATGAGTCAGCATCCCACATTTCATTATTGGACCGGGGATTCAATACAAGGGACTCTAAATACATAAATAATCTCATTGATAAATAAATGTATTTATATATTGACCTTTTAAATTAAAAAAATGAAAGACCAGTTCGTTAATTTTTCAATCACAATCATTGCACAACACAAGCAAGAGGAAATAAACCCTCAACCCATCCTATGGAGAAGTGTCCGTGGTTGAACAGGTTCTATTCACCATTGCTGAAAGCTGCCCCAGTAATATGCGCAGGAATAATCTCCCAGCCTTGCTGGAAAATAAACAGCAATGCGCTTTGTTCTGAATAGCCAGGGGCGGGATTCTCCGTTTCCGCAGCCAACCAATGGGGTTTCCCATTGTGGCTACCCCACGCCATCGGGAAACCTGCAGGCATGGGTGCGCTGTCGACGAAGCAGAAGATCCCGCCGATAGAGAATCCCACAGCAGAACTGTAAAGTTAGGAGTGACTACTGGCTCCTTATTAGATCTGAGTGAGAAATAAATGTGTTGAAAATTTTCCAAAAAAGTCTTGGAGTTGAATTTAATGCCCGCCTCAGAGGCAAGTTTGGATATGGGGGGGAATTTAATCGGGCGAAAAGATGCGGTGTGGGAAGCCTGCCGCCTTCTTGTCTCTGCCAAATTAAGTTTGGAGGGGGCCATCCTCCCCCGAAGTCTACCGATCATTCAGCTAGATTATGGCTTACCAGTATCTTAACTCAATTGACTCACCTTGGTTCCATAAACCTTAAAACCCTTTCCTAACAAAAAACTACCTGAGCTTTTAATTCTGCTGTTGATTTAGTCTCAACAATTTTTTCTTTTCCAGGAGAGTGATCCAAATTTCGAATGCCCTTTGTATGAAGGGCTTTCAGCACTGAATGCACTAGCTTTAATTTTAAGATAACTGCGTCTGATTTTGGGCTGCGGACAAAAGTTTTTCTCTATCCCTTCAACTTGTTTAATCACCTTAAAACACCTCACTGCAGCCATCCATAGAACATAGAACATTACAGCGCAGTACAGGCCCTTCAGCCCTCGATGTTGCGCCGAGAAGTTAAACTACTCTAAAGCCCATCTACACTATTCCCTTATCATCCATATGTCTATCCAATGACCATTTGAATGCCCTTAGTGTTGGCGAGTCCACTACTGTTGCAGGCAGGGCATTCCACGCCCTTACTACTCTCTGAGTAAAGAACCTACCTCTGACATCTGTCCTATACCTATCTCCCCTCAATTTAAAGCTATGTCTACTCGTGCTAGACATCACCATGCGAGGAAAAAGGCTCTCACTGTCCACCCTATCCAATCCTCTGATCATCTTGTATGCCTCAATTAAGCCACCTCTTAACCTTCTTATTTCTAACGAAAACAGCCTCAAGTCCCTCAGCCTTTCCTCATAAGATCTTCCCTCCATACCAGGCAACATTTTGGTAAATCTCCTCAGCACCCTTTCCAATGCTTCCACATCCTTCCTATAATGTGGCGACCAGAATTGCACGCAATACTCCAAATGCGGCCGCACCAGAGTTTTGTACAGCTGCAACATGACCTCATGGCTCGGAAACTCAATCCCTCTGCCAGTAAAAGCTAACACACCATACGCCTTCTTAACAACCCTCTCAACCTGGGTGGCAACTTTCAGGGATCTATGTACATGGACACCGAGATCTCTCTGCTCATCCACACTGCCAAGAATCTTACCATTAGCCCAGTACTCTGGGCGCGATTCTCCGCTCCCGCGCCGGTTTGGAGAATCGGCTGTCTCGCCAAATTTTCCCGCGACACCGGTCCGATGCCCTCTCGTGATTCACGGAAGCGGCCAGATTGGCACAATCGCGTTTTACGCGGCGCGTGAATCGCCCGAGACAGCCGAAATGGCGATTCACTGGTGCCCCCGCGATTCTCAGTGCCGGATGGTCCGAGCGGCCTGCCCAAAACGGCGGTTCCCCGCGGCGCCGTCCACACCTGGTCGCTGCCGGCGGGAACAGCGTGGGAACGCTGGGGGGGCAGCCTGGGGGGGGGGGGGGGGAGGGGGGATCCTGCACCGGGGGGGGGCCTCAAATGGGGTCTGGCCCGCGATTGGTGCCCACCGATCGTCGGGCCGGCCTCTCTGAAGGCAGACCTCCTTTCTTCCGCAGCCCCGCAAGATCCGTCTGATATGCTCTTGCGGGCGGACTCGGGGAGGACGGCAACCATGCATGCGCGGGTTGGCGCTGCTCCTAGCCCATTTGCAGGCCCTGAATCGGTCGGGATAGATGCCGTTTCGCGCCGTCATGAACCTCAACGGCGTTTACGATGGCGCGAACACTCTGTCTCCATTTCAGAGAATCGCGCCCTCTGTCTTCCTGTTATTCCTTCGAAAATGAATCACCTCACACTTTTCTGCATTAAACTCCATTTGCCACCTCTCAGCCCAGCGCTGCAGCTTATCTATGTCCCTCTGGAACTTGTAACATCCTTCCGCACTGTCCACAACTCCACCGGCTTTAGTGTCATCTGCAAATTTACTCACCCATCCTTCTACGCCCTCATCCAGGTCATTTATAAAAATAACAAACAGCAGTGGCCCCAAAACAGATCCTTGTGGTACACCACTAGTAGCTGGACTCCAGTCTGAACATTTCCCATCAACCACCACCCTTTGTCTTCTTCCAGCTAGCCAATTTCTGATCCAAACTGCTAAATCACCCTGAATCCCATGCCTCTGTATTTTCTGCAGTAGCCGACCGTGGGGAACCTTATCAAATGCTTTACTCAAATCCATATACACCACATTAACTGCTTTACCCTCATCCACCTGTTTGGTCACCTTCTCAAAGAACTCAATAAGGTTTGTGAGGCACGACCTACCCTTTACAAAACCGTGTTGACTATCTCTACTCAAATTATTCCTTTCCAGATGATTATACATCCCATCTCTTATAAACCTTTCCAAGATTTTGCCCACAACAGAAGTAAGGCTCACTGGTCTATAGTTACCGGTGTTGACTCTACTTCCCTTCTTGAACAAGGGGACAACACTTGCTATCCTCCAGTCTTCTGGCAATATTCCTGTAGACAAAGATGACTTAAAGATCAAAGCCAAAGGCTCAGCAATCTCCTTCCTAGCTTCACAGAGAATCCTAGGATGAATCCCATCCGGCCCAGGGGACTTATCTATTTTCACACTTTCCAGAATTGCTAACACCTCCTCCTTATGAACCTCAAGCCCTTCTAGTCTAGTAGCCTGAATCTCAGTATTCTCCTCGACAACACTATCTTTTTCCTGTGAGAATACTGATGAAAAATATTCATTTAGCACCTCTCCTATCTCTTCGGAGTCCACGCACAACTTCCCGCTACTGTCCTTGACTGGCCCTACTCTTACCCTAGTCATTCTTTTATTCCTGACATATCTATAGAAAGCTTTAGGGTTATCCTTGATCCTACCTGCCAAAGACTTCTCATGTCCCCTCCTGGCTCTTCTTAGCTCTCTCTTTAGGTCCTTCCTAGCTAACTTGTAACTCTCGAGCACCCTAACTGAACCGTCATGTCTCATCTTTACATAAGCCTCCTTCTTCCTCTTGACAAGTGTTTTGACCGCTTCAGTAAACCATGGTTCCCTTGCTCGACCACTTCCTCCCTGCCTGACAGGTACATACTTATCAAGGACACGCAGTAGCTGTTCCTTGAACAAGCTCCACATTTCCATTGTGCCCATCCCCTGCAGTTTTCCTCTCCATCCGATGCATCCTAAGTCTTGCCTCATCACATCATAATTGCCTTTCCCCCAGATATAACTCTTGCCCTGCGGTATATACCTATCCCTTTCCATCATTAAAGTAAACGCAATCGAATTGTGGTCACTATCACCAAAGTGCTCACCTACCTCCAAATCTAACACTTGTCCTGGTTCATTACCCAGTACCAAATACAAAATGGCCTCGCCTCTCATTGGTCTGTCTACATACTGGGCGTCATTCTCCGACCCCCCGCCGGGTCGGAGAATGGCCATTGGCCGTCGTGAATCCCGCCCCCACCCCCGCTGAAGTCTCCGGTACCGGAGATTGGGCAGGGGCGGGAATCGGGCCGTGCCGGTTGGCGGGACCCCCCCGCTCAATTCTCCGGCCCGGATGGGCCGAAGTCTCGCCCAGAAATTGCCTGTCCCGCCGGCGTAAATCAAAGCTGGTATTTACCGGCGGGACCAGGCGGCGTGGGTGGGCTCCGGGCCCGGGGGGTGCCCCCACGGTGGCCTGGCCCGCGATCGGGGCCCACCGATCCGCGCGCGGGCCTGTGCCGTGGGGGCACTCTTTCCCTTCCGTCTCCGCCACGGTCTCCACCATGGCGGAGGCAGAAGAGACTCGCCCCACTGCGCATGCGCGGGAAACTGTCGTCGGCTGCTAACGCTCCCGCGGATGCGCCGCATTTCCGCGCCAGCTGGCGGGGCAACAAACGCCATTTCCGCCAGCTAGCGGGGCAACAAACGCCATTTCCGCCAGCTGGCGGGGCGGAAATCCCTCCGGCGCCGGCCTAGTCCCTCAATGTTGGGGCTCGGCCCCCAAAGATGCGGAGCATTCCGCACCTTTGGGCCGGCGCGATGCCCGTCTGATTGGCGCCGTTTTTGGCGCCAGTCGGCGGACATCGCGCCGTTGGGGGAGAATTTCACCCAGTGTCAGGAAACCCTCCTGCACACATTGGACAAAAACGGACCCATCTAAATTACTCGAACTATAGCGTTTCCAGTCAATATTTGGAAAGTTAAAGTCCCCCATAACAACTACCCTGTTGCTTTCGCGCCTATCCAGATGCATCTTTGCAATCCTTTCCTCTACATCTCTGGAACTTGTTCCTTAATCTTCTATACTTGAGGGAATATAAACCTACACAGAATAAAAGGCGGCATATTCTAGTCTGCAATACTTTAGAAAACGCTGGTCAACTTAAAAAAAGTTGTGTGTACTCACGTGTGACGTCCATGCGTATCTTCCTTGGTCAATACGCCTTCTTTTTCCATTAGCATTTGCCGAAAGGTTCCCACTTTCTGGCGAATCTCTTCCTGAGTATACCTGAAACAGCAATAGGAGATCAACTTAACATGTATTCAAGATAGCAAGCAGCATGGAAAAGCGAAATCTGAAAAATTGCATAACATTAAAAATAGCAGAAGAGGGCGCATGTTCAGAACAATAAAAGTTTGGACTGTTATCAGGAGGTTCTGGTTCACACCAGGAAACAAAAATCAACAAACGCATGAATGGGCTCCACAGAAAAACCAGGAATTGTTTAAGAACTAATTGTATGCTGCAATTTGGGGCCATTTTATGGTCATTCTGGATGGATGAGCTAAATTGACCTTGCAACCTTGGAAACGCATTTCTCAGTTTAATTGCATGGACAACAGACCAAAAATATAAAGCCATGCCTCAGAAAGAATTTCATTGCTTTGCTTGCATTATTTTAAAAATTACTATTCCCTGCCTTTAGTAAAAGGTGCTTTTTTTCGGGATGTGAATTATTACTCTTGCTAATATGGTATGCTAACATGCACTGTATTTGTTTTGTTCACTGCGTAGTGCTAAAAGTGGCCCCTTGGGCAATGCAAATAGAAAACAAGCTTTCAAGCTCATCTCGGACATGGCTTGTATAAGTGGCAATAAACACGGTGTTCAGTAATATATAAATGCACTAAAAGAAGAATATGAGCCTTGCCTGATGCAGGTTTTATGTGTGCAAGTCATTTTCAACAGAGGTTTCTGCATCATGGGCCTGGGATTTGCAACAGCTTCTGATAAATTCTGTGCGTGAACAAGATATATTTCACAGGACTTGTAATCGTACACTGTCCCAATGGAACTACAGCACCCAGAATGTTACCATGACATCAGCCAGGAAGAAAATTAACAGCCAACAACAGTGCGGCATATAAGCATGGGGAAAATGATAAAATACATTTTTACACAGTTTGAACTGCCAAATAAAAAATTGCTATTAATATTGCTGCTTGGGATAAATTTTTGAACACCATTTTTGGGGACTGTGTTTGCACCTGAACTGGAACACAATGTTTATCAAGCACTTTAATGGTAAGCGTGGATATGGTGTCTAATTAAGAGTCAGGCCGGAAATACTGAGTACGGTAGTGCAGTCATTATGCTATTGGACTAATAATACAGAGAATATGATTTCAAATTGCACTACAGCAGTTTGACAATTAGAATTCAGTTAAATAAATCTGGAAATAAAAAGCTATAAAGATCAGAGAAAGTGCACATGAAACTCTGAGATGGTCTGGGTGACTCTAACTGCCCTCTGAAGTGGATAAGCAAGTCACTCACTTGTATCAAGCTTCAAGGCAACAAAGGATGAGTAATAAAAGATGGGCACTTTAGCGGCGCACACATTCCCAGAATGAATAACAGAACTAAAAGTGATGAATGACCAGCCGTTCTGGTGTTAGTCACTGGAGAATTAATGGAACCTTCCTCTTGCTACTTCAACTACAGCATCAGCAAGAGGTGCAAATATTGCAAAAGAATAAACTCTTTTTCATAATCAAGTCAAGAACCAAGGAAAAGGAGGGACGAGGAAGAGATATTAAAATAAATGAATTAATAGCATTTAAAATGAATGCACCAAATTGGGCATGGCACGCACCAACAGGGCATCATCCATTTTCCTTGTACCTCACTTCCAGCAAATTACCCACATGCGTGAAGGCAATCTACAGGACAAACGGGAAACTATTCAACCCTCTGCCGCCTTCAATCCAAAACCACTCCAACCTCAGTCATAGAGCTTTAGAATGCAGATGACTCTTGTGTGCGCGCTCACTCAGAAACTGAGCTCTGGGTCATTGTCAACTCCTTCTCCGAAGCTAAGAGAAAATGGACCATTGTTAAACATCAAGGTCCTCTTTCCACAGCACAAAACCGCCTCTCATTCATTTAGATCAATGATGAGATCCTGTAAAATGTGGAATATTTCCCATATTTGACAAACACCGCTTGATAAAAGCAGTCATAGATGACAAAATTCATCATTGCTTCCAAGATGCCAGCTGACTAAGGAAAAGAGTATTTGAGGACCAGGATCTCAAACCTGAGACTAAGGTCATGGTTTATTGGGCAGGAGTGATCCCTGCGCTTCTATATGCTTCAGAGATTTGGTAACGTATAGGAGATACCTCATCGACTACTGTCAGACACTGGGGGAAGTATCAGCAGCAGTGCCTTTGCAAAATGCTCCAAATTTGGTAGCAAGGAAGATGATCCAACAGCAGCGTCCATTCCCAAGCCAACGTTCCCAACATCAAGATGCTAACCAGTCAAAATCAGTTCCACCGGGCAGGACATGTTGTTAATATCTCCCAAAACAACTATCCTACTCGGAACTCAGTTCTGGCGGGCGACTCCCAGGAGTACAGCAGAAATGCTTTAGGGATGTCCTCAAGCATCCCTGAAGACATCAAACATCCCTACTAACTTCGGGGGGACCCTGGCCTGTGACTGACCAACATGGAAATTTAATATTCAAGAAAGCACAAAGCACATGGAGAGGTTTTGTTAGGAATACATAGGTGCAAATGTTTTTGCGACAAACAGGCATATTGGACTAGAAACATTCGGTCAAATCGAACAGCCTTATTGCGCCCGACTTGGGACGCGTTCTATTTCGCGAGAGACCTCTCGCAAGATATACGACGCTGGGGACTCCTCGCGTGATTTAATGAGATATTGCAAGACATCGCACTCTGAATCTTGCCTTCACTGGGCGGGATCCAGATTAACGTACTTAAGTGAGCTGTTAGACTCACTTAAATATGTAGGCAACAGATTCTCCCAAGACCTGGGATTGACATCCGCGCCTAGTAACCTCGCATGGCGCCATTTGAGACTGGTCCACCCAAACATCTGGGGGAGGGTTCTACCAGGCCAATGGAAGCCCCTGGGTGATACCCTGGCACTCCTGCTGCCACCTGAACACCTTGGCATTGTCAGCCTGGCAACCTGGAAGTACCACCCTGGATCTTACCAGGGTGCCCAAGTGACATTGGCAGGCTGTCAGGGACATTGTAAGGGTGCCAAGCTGGCACTGTCAGGGATCATGCCCATGGTGCCCTGCCCTTATGAGGATGAGTGAGGGGGTGTTCGAGGACCCCCTAAAAGGTAAATTAGGACATTGGAGGGGTCCGGAGGCCGTGGTGGGGATGTCGAGGGGGGCCGTGAGATTAGGGCGGTGTTTAATAATGGTACCCCGGGGGGCAGCACGTGGCATAATGGTTAGCATTGCTGCCTATGGCGCTGAGGACCCGGGTTCAAATCCTAGCCCTGGGACACTGTCCTTGTGGAGTTTGCACATTTTCCCCGTGTCTGCGTGGGTTTAACCCCCACAACCCAAAGATGTGCAGGTTAGGTGGATTGGTCACGCTATATTGCCCCTTAATTGGAAAAGAAAATAATTGGGTACTCTAAATTTATTTTTTTTAAATGGCACCCCAATCTCTTCCTGGTGCAGGAATGAAGGTAAGTGCATCCTCGGTGGGGCGTTCCTCGCTAAAGGTCCTGTTTGATAGCGGGTTCGTACTTGGTGCTGCAGGCGCCCAGAAACACCCAGCTAAACATGCTCAAAACAGGACTCTGTTTTTTCCCTTTAAATCGCGTCCATGAACTGTTTCTTTCTCTCAGATGCTGCCAGACCTGCTGCATTTTTCCACTAATTTGTTTTTTCTCAAAACACTTAATCTGCCTAACCCTTCAAGTATGACCTGCCCACATGTGGCCAGGTCTGCAGGCCACGCATTGGACCTATCAATATCTCAGAATCTATCAGCCCAGAGTGGAAAAAAATCATCCTCAATCCTGAGGGACTGCCTGAGAAGATCAGAGGACGTTTTATGGTTGAGTGGAGAGTGTCTCTTTCTCTGAGCCACATTACAATATGGGATGGTACCCTCCTCTCCCCTCCTTCCAGAAACTGCTGCGATACAAATGATCTGTTCCGGGTCAACACTTCATTCACTCTTACTGAAATGATCATTAACCTTGATGCATTGATATATAGAGCAAATAGCAATTTGTGGAATACAATACAGAGATATAATTGCATCAAATTTATAATCCATTGGAAAATGTAAATTCATTGGCAGCTGGGCCCCATATATCAAATTCATCCAGGTTATGCCACGTCAATACACAGTAAACACCCTCATTCGGATTATTGGGGCCTTTGGCTGGGGGAGTCATCAGAAATAGTTCAAACCGAACAATCTGTCTTTTTGTTTTGACATCCCGCACTGTCAGAAGATTCCTTTTTTGTTCAACACATTTACCAAATTAGACTTTGGCAAGCTGGTTTTAAGCCAGCTTTATATCTGCCCTTGGATTATATGGCGTTCAGCACACCAGCTTCTTGCCCTGTCAATGCAATATCAGTCTTCTGAAATCTTTGCCATTCATTCTTTATTCTGGCAGACTATGTATTTATTGAGACAAAGCTTTATAAATCCCCCTGGGCCTCATTGGGCTGTCATCTGTCTTTGCTAAAGATTAAATGATCAGGGAAGGTTAAAAGTACTCTGCTGCACAGGAAGGATTCTTCAACTTGTAATAAAGGATTCATCGTTTAATATGCACTGCCTGGATTTTCAAATCTGATAAATAAATGTACAAGCATCGAGAATTTCATGGAAACTCCATAATTCAATTCAAACCAACAGTTCATTATTATTTTTAACAGATTGCAGTGAGAACATTTGTGTTGGATTGCAGTCTTTCAGTATTGCATAACATTATGTTGCAACAGATTCACAAAATGTAACCGTGCCTGCAAAAGTATAGCAGCAATTTGTAAAGGTGTCATCCTTGTTCTTTGGTCTGATTACACAATGAGGTAATTTGCAATGTGTCTTTTGGGATTTGGGGGGGGGGTGACAAAGAATAATTTAAAGAGATGGCGAGATTTCTTTTCCGTTCTTCGGTGTGTGTGACCTACATTCAATAAACTACGTTCAGCAAGTGAGCGAGCGTACATGGGGTACAACTAGGGCAAGTTGTTAAACTATAGTGAGCAGTTTCTATAGCAACTGATTTTAGTTAGATCTTCCAAATAAATTAGTGGATGGCTTTGGCTTATTTCTCTGTGGTGATGTATTATCAAAAGTCAATATGAATATTAAAATTGTATTATAATGCTAAAAAAAAAATATGCTTTGATAAAAATTTCTAAATTCATAGTAATCATGGGCAGCACAGTAGCACAAGTGGATAGCACTGTGGCTTCACAGCGCCAGGGTCCCAGGTTTGATTCCCTGCTGGGTCACTGTCTGTGTCGAGTTTGCACGTTCTCCCCGTGTCTGCGTGGGTTTCCTCCGGGTGCTCCGGTTTCCTCCCACAGTCCAAAGATGTGCAGGTTAGGTGGATTGGCCATGATAAATTGCCCATAGTGTCCAAAAAGGTTGGGAGGGGTTATTGGGTTATGGGAATTGGGTGGAAGTGAGGGCTTAATGGGGGTCGGTGCAGACTCGATGGGCCGAATGGCCTCCCTCTGCACTGTATGTTCCATGTAATTGAGCCTAAGAATGAAACAGTCGCTGATTCTACTAAAAAGAGATGTATGCAAGTCTATCGAGCATTATGAAGAAAGAGGTGCATTTATATAGGGCATAATCTACTAGCCTCCCAGGAGATCGGGCTCTGGGCAGGGTGGTACCATGGCATTCCTGATACCACCTGGGCACCATGGAAATGCCAGCTTGACAGCCTGCAGTGCCACCCGGGCACCCTAGCAGCGCCACCCAGGTGCCACACTGGCAATGCCAGCATGCCCATGTGGCACTGCCAGGCTGGTAAGTTGGGGCGTTGGGGGGATCCGGAGGCAGTGGTGGCGGTCCAGAGGTCAGGGTGCCATTTAAAAATGGTGAACCGGTCTCTTCCTGCATTGGCAAGCTGAACTTATTAGTGTAGGAAATTAGTCTAAGTGCAACCTCGGCTGGAGGTTCCTCCCGGAGGCCCCCCCAAAAAAGCTGAATCCCTTTTAATAGAGGGATTGTTCTTGGGGCTGCAAGTGCTGGGAAGCACCCCGCTAAACATGTCCAAAATGGGACTCTGTTTCTTTGCCATTAAAGTGCGCCTATAGTCATCCCAATGTATTTTACAGTCACTAAAATATTTTTGAAATGCAGTCACTGTTTTAATATATGAAATGCAACAGCCAATTTACGCAAGCATGGGATAACGACCAAATGAATGTATACGCCGCAAATTGGGACGATACAATGTTCATGAAACGGTTGCTGGCAGCGATACCAGATGAAGATACTCATCAACTTACTTTGGGGGGCGGTGGGGGGAGACATGAACTACGTGCTAGACCCGAGGGTGGATTGCTCTGGGCCAAAGTCGCTGGTCCCGGGGGGGTATGGCGAAGGCATTAATGGCATTCATGTATGAAAGGAGAGGGGTGGCGGCAGACGCTTGGCGGTTTGGAAATCTGTGGGTAGAAAGAGTTTTTGTTCTTTTCCTTGGTACATAATGTGTATTTCAGGATGCTTTGCCATGAGCCGGGTGCTGTTGGCAGGGGTGAAGAAGCCCGAGTGCTCGGTTATAATTCCTAACCATGCCCCACATTGGGTGGACCTAGAGTTGGAGGTAGGCTGTGGGCATCGCCAGGGAATGGCAGTTGCATGTAGGTCAGCTTGCGACCCTGGGATTCTGTGCAAGGATGTCAGGGGCTTTCCAGGATTATATTTTGAACAATGATAATGGGGACGTCTCACCCTCAATACTATGGGAAGTACTGAAGGTCATAATTAGGGGAGAAATTATACCTTTCAAGGCACATGTAGTTACGGAGGCAAGGAGGGAGAGGGTAGACAAGATTATTGGGGTAGATAAAAGCAAATTACTGTGGATTCTGCCAGACCTGCTGAGATTTTCCAGCATTTTCTCTTTGACAAAGGGTCATCTGGACTCGAACTGTTAGCTCTTTTCTCTCCCTGCAGATGCTGCCAGACATGTTGAGCTTTCCCAGCATTTTCTCTTTGATTATAGAGGTAGATCACAGGTATGCGAGCAGTCTATCCCCAGAACTATTAGCAAAGAGAAAAAAACTGCAAACGCAGTTCGATCTGATCTCTACAGATGGGGCGGTGTGATAGTGAGGTGAGCTAAAGGGGCTACTTATGAGTATGGAGAGAAGGCAAGTCGGCTCCTGGCATATCAACTGAGGAAATGGGATGCAGCGAGGGAGATTGTCCAGATTAGAGCACGGGATGGGGGCTGGTCTCGGCTCAGGAGAGGGTGAATGCGGTATTTCGGGCCTTCTATGAAAAGTTATACAAGTCTGAACTGCCTCTGGATTAGAGGGATATAGTGGAGTTCCTGGGGGAAGTTGGAGTTTCCCAAGGTGGGGAAGGAGTTATGGGAGGAACTAGAAGCTCCGTTGGAGTTGGGAGAGATCAAAGAGGCCCTGAAATTGATGCAGTCGGGGAAGCCGGATGGGTTCCCGGTGGAATTTTATGAAGAATTAGAAGACCAGCTGACCCCTCTATTGTTGGGATGTTCAGGGACTCCTTGGAAAGAGATTCTATGCCACAGACGCTGGGGCAGGCATCAATTTCCCTGCTCCTGAAGAAGGACAAAGAACCCACAGACTGCGGGTCATATCATCTGATCTTCCTGTTAAATGTGGATGCGAAGCTTCTAACTAAGGTGTTGGCGTTAAGACAGGAGCCTTGTCTCCCGGAGGCGGTGGGGAAAGACCAAATGGGATTTGAAAAGAGCGGAGGTGGACAGCAAACGCGAGACGGCTGATGAATGTGGCGCTTACCCCAGGGGAGGGTCAGGTTCCGGAGATCAGAGTTTCCCTTGATGCAGAGCAAGCATTTGACTGGGTAGAGTGGGACTATCTGTTAGTGATACTAGAGAAATTTGGGTTTGGACCAGGCTTTGTAGCATAGGTGCTTATGTGGCCCCATTTGCCAGTGTTTGCACTAACAAAGTGACATCTGAGCCCTTTCGTTTATACCGGAGAATCAGGCAGGGATATCCAATGTACCCTTTGTTGTTTGTGTTAGCAATAGAGCCACCAGCCATGGCACTGAGGACTTTGAAAGCATGGGAAGGAATAGTTAGAGGAGGGGTGGACCAGAGGGTCTCACTGTACGTCGACGATTTGCTATTATACGTTAGGGATCTGGAGGCGTCAGTGGGAAACATTATGGGAATCTTGCAGTGTTTTGGGAACTTTTCTGGCTGTTAGCTAAATATAGGAAAGAACACATACTTGGTGATTGGGGCACCTAGACGGAGAGGGAGGGCTTGGGATGTTGCCGTTCCAGCTAGCAGAAAGTCATTTTCGGTATTTGGGGGTCCAGATAGCAGGAAACTGGGGGAAACTCTGGAGGTTGAACTACACGAATCTGGTACATAGACATAGAATATAGAAGCAGGAGGAGACCTTTTGGTCCTTCGAGCCTGCTCCGCCATTTACCACAATCATGACTGATCATCCAACTCAATAGCCTAATCCTGCTTTATCCCCATAGCCTTTAATCCCATTTGCCCCAAGTGCTATATCCAGCCGCCTCTTGAATATATTCAATGTTTTAGCATCAACTACTTCCCATGGTAATGAATTCCACAGGCTCACCTGGGTGAAGAAATGTCTCCTCATCTCTGTCCGAAATGGTTTATCCTGAATCCTCAGACTGTGACCCCTGGTTCTGGATACACCCACCATTGGGACCATCTTCCCTGCATCTACCCTGTCTAGTCCTGTTAGAATTTTATAAGTTTCTATGAGAGCCCCCTTCATTCTTCTGAACTCCAGCGAGAACAATCCCAACCTAGTCAATCTCTCCTCATATGACAGTCCTGCCATCCCTGGAATCAGTCTGGTAAACCTTCGCTGCACTCCCTCGAGCGAACATCCTTCCTTAGAAAAGAAGACCAAAATTGCACACAATACTCCAGGTGAGGCTTCACCAAGGCCCTGCATAATTGCAACAACACATCCCTGCTTCAGTACTCGAAACCTCTTGCAATCAAGGCCAACATACCATTAGCTTTCTTTACGGCCTGCTATACCTGCATGCTTACCTTCAGCGACTGGTGCACAAGGACACCCAGGCCCCGCTGGTAGGGAAGGTTAAGGCAGACCTGCAAAGATGGGATGGTCTCCCACTATTAATGGCTGGCCAAGTGCAATCGGTGAAGATGAATTTCTTGCTGAGATTACTATTTTTATTTCAGTGCCTTCCAGTGTTCCTGTCCAAGGCGTTTTTCAGAGAGATTGACCGGTTTATGGCTGGGTTTATTTGGGCGGGTAAGGGCCCGAGAATTAGGAGTATTTGCTCCAGAGAGAGAGACAAGCGGGGGGCTAGGCCTTGCCAAACTTTCAACATTACTATTGGGCCAAACTTTCAACATTACTATTGGGCAGCCAATGCTGAAAAAGTGCTGAAGTAGTGCGAAGAAGAGAGTGGACGCGACTTCGTCCTGTGCGAGGCTGAGTCACATTCAGCTAAAAGTACTGTTTCCAGCACACCTCATGAAGGCTAGAATGAGTCGGGTTTTTGACGGGGTGGCGGTTAGATGTGATCAGTGTTCGAGGGAGCTGGCACACCATATGCACATTTTCTGGTTGTGTTCAAAGCTGGTGGGCTTCTGGAAGTCCTTTTTTGATACTATATCAGCAATCCTGGGCATTGGGTTGGAGCCTTGCACACTGCTGGTGACTCTTGGGGTTTTGGAGTTCCGGATAGGGGCAGGGGCCGATGTCCTGGTCTTTGCCTAGCTTGTGGTCAGGAGGAAGATTCACTTGGGCTGGAAGTCGATTATATCGCCAAGCAGCTTGGCGTGGCAGGATGACCTGATGGAGTTTTTGCACCTCAAGAAGGTCAAGTTTACTGTGAGAGGGTCGGTGTTTATTACAGATGGCGGCCGTTTATAATGTACTTTATAGAGTTGTTCACTGTTACCTGTTTGGGGAGGGTAGGGTGGGTGGGTTTACTGGTGAGGTTATATTATTGTAGGGGGTAGCAGGGGGTGGGGTGGGGTGGGATGGGGTTCTTACTGTTATTTTGTATTATTATGTGCTTTTTATAAAAATTGTCCAAAATTATAATAAAGATATTTCCAAAACAAATGGCCAAATAATCTGTATTTTTCCAGATTATGTTGGGAGAGGGATAAATATTGGCCAGCATATTGGGTAACCTCCTCCGCTCTTCTTTAAAGAGTGTCATGGGATCTTTTACATCTACCTGAGAGGGAACATGGGGCCTTGATTGAACATCTCCTCAGAATGACGGCACTTCCAGCCATTGCACTCCCTCAGTACCGACTGGAGCATCAGCATAGTTTATGGACTCAAAACTGTGTACTGGGATTTGAACCCTCAACCTTCTGATTCAGAGGCTAGGTCGAGAAGGATCTGGTCGGATAAATAGAGGATATATGGTAAGGGAAATCGCTGGAATCTATTATTAAGGATGCTATGGCAGGGCACTTAGAAATTCCCAATGCAACCAGGCAAAGTCAATGTGGTTTGCAAAAGGGAAATCATCGTCGAATTCCCTGGCCGATGGGATTCTCTTTTCCCGCTGGCAGCGCACCCTCGCCTGTGGGTTTTCCAGCGGCGTGGCTTGGCTTCAATGGGAAATCCTATTGACAAGCAGCGGAAAGAGAGAATCTTTCTACCAGTGAACGTTGCGCTGCTGAGAAACACGCAGCGGGGGGACTGGAGGATCCGCCCCATATTTGACTAATTTATTGGAGCTACTTGATGATGTAACAAATAACATGGATAAAGGGGAGCCTGTGGATATGCCATTCTTAGATGGCCAGAAGGCATTTGACAAGGTGCCACATCAAAGGTTACTCGCAAATTAAGAGCTTATGGGGTAGCGTATAACATATTAGCATAGATAGAGGATTGGTTAGCTAACAGGAAACAGAGAGTGGGCAGAAATGGGTCATTTTTGGGTTGGCAAGATGAGACAAGTAGTTTGCCACAGGGGCCAGTGCAGGGGCCTCAACTATTTACATTATATTAATGACTTGGATGAAGGGACCAAATGTGTGGATGCTAAATTTGCTGTTGACACAAAGATAGGAAGGAAACTAAGTTATGAGAGGACTTAAGGAGTCTGCAAAGAAATATAGATAGGTTAACTGAGTTGGCAAAATATGGCAGCTGGAGTTTAATGTGGGAAAATCTGAATATGTTGCCTTTGGCTGGAAAAATAAAAAAGCTGTATATTATTTAAATGGAGAGAGATTGCAGAACTCGGAGGTACAGAGAAATTTGGGTGTCCTGGTACATGAAACATGAAAAGTTAGTATGTAGGTAAAGCAAGTCACTACGAAGGCAAATGGTATGTTGCTTTTTGCAAGGGGAATTGAATATAAAAGTAGGGATGTTTTGCTACAGTTGTACAGGATGAGACCACATCTGGAGTATTGTTGCAGTTTTAGAGTCCTCTCAGAGGGTCATGGGTTTGTGGAAATCTCTTTCCCGAAGAGCAGCCGAGACAGGCTTAGTGAATATTTTTAAGGCAGATGTAGACAGATTCTTGACTACCAAGAGAGTCAAAGATTATTGGGGGTGGGGAGAGGTGGAATATAGAGTTGAGACCCCAATGAGATCAGCCATCATCTTAGTGAATGGTGGAGCAGACTCGACGGGCTGAGTGGCCTCCTCTTGCTCCTAAATCTTATGTTCGTTTGCACGGCAATGTCACAAAATCAGTATTCCAGATGTAGACAAATGCTCTGGGGACATTGAGTCCCATCATGACTGGTGAAATTCATTCAATAAATAAAAATAATCTGGACTATAAAGCTGGTCTCCATAATGGTGGCCATGAAACTATTATTTATTGTTGTGAAAACCTATCTGGTTCACGTATGTCCTTTAGGGAAGGAAATCTGCCATCCTAACTTGGTCAGGCTGACAGGTGATGCCAGATCCACAGTATTGTGGTTGGCTTTTACCTGCCCACTGAAGCAAGCGACTCAGTTCAAGGGCAATTAGGGATGGACAACAAGTGGTGGCCTTGCCAGCTATGCCCACATCCCATGAAAGAATACAGATCATGGTTGATCTGTACCTCAACTCAATGTATCCACTTAAGCCCAGCTTGGGATTCTTTTTATTTATTATTTCATGGGATGTAGGCACCGCTGACAACGCCAGCATCCCTAATGCCCTTGAACGGAGTGGCTTGCCCATTTCAGAGGGCAATTGAAAGACAAGCACATTGCTGTGGATCTGGAGTCACATGTAGGCTAGACCAGATAAGGATGGCAGGTTTTCTTCCTTAAAGGACAAGTAACTATAACTTTTGTTAGTTCATTGCAGCATGAAGCTCTCAAAGTATGACAACTTATCCCATCAGATATCAAATGGCTGTTTTTTTAATTGCAGAGATAATAACGGGCTGGATTCTCCGCTGTCAGGATTCTCTGTTGCGCCGGCAGCCCGGGGCTTTCCCAATGGCGTGAGGCTGCCCACAATGGGAAAATCCATTGGCCGACTGGCGGGATGGAGAATTCCAGGGGTGGGGGGGGGGGGGGGGTGAATCACGCCCAACATCTTATCCCTCTCACTTCAATATCCATTCAGGAACCAATAGTAGAATGGTCAGGCCCTGCAAAAAACATTTCATCCACAAATTATTCTTAGTAAATCACTACCTTCTCAAGGACAATTAGAGGTTAGCAGTAAATGTTGGCCTTGCCAATGGCATCCGCATCCCATAATTGAATAAAAATAGAGTAAGGGCCCAGGAGAAACAGCAAGGGATTATAGTTGTGCTTAGGACAGTGACTATACTACAAAACCAGTTAATTGACTTAAAAGTGTTTTGAAATGCCCTGATCTCATGAAAGGTGCTCTATCAATACAAGTTCTTATATTTTCTTTTGATACCCATACCAGCACATTTTTGCACGGAAGGTGTTTTTTAAGTGAACGACAGAGCGCGATCTTAAGTAACATTATCCAAATAGATGTGGCTGTTTTTCGTGGTAAACCAGTCTTGCCTGGTTTGGATGACCATGAATGGGTGACTTGCTATCTTTAATGAATCTAGAGCCACCTGCTTGCTGTGAACTATCATATTTCCATAAGAGAGGAGCCCGCCTGCTCTTCAAAGCACATAATACATTGGATTCCATAAGCCAGATGCTGCTCTGTATTCAATGAATGAACACCCATAATGTTTTCCTTGCTGCATTTCAACCTCTATTCTCCCCAATCTGAATGTCACCTTTCACTCACAAATGAAGATCAGCCTGATCTCTAGATGTTTAGAGAGTGGCAATTTTCTATTTCATGTTAATTTTACTTTTTTCTGTTCAGCTGCAGGGCCAGAGCTCGCCAACAATGCAGCAAGCCGACTGCCTACAATTGAGCAAGGTCAACTCTTTTAAATAATTATTCATAGCTGTCTGTGCAACTGTGCCCTCACGCAGGAAGCCAGCCTAGAACGGGGATGTCAAAAACCAGATCAGCATCTCCTAATTAAAAGGAAAGGCTTCACTTGAAACTGAGTGTTGCACATGGGGACAAATCTGGTATTGGCCTTCATAAAACTTCAGAATTTTTTACATGTTGGTCAACCTATGTGAAGAGAGGTGGGCTAGTGTCAGGCACAAATGAAGTGAAAAGAAAATTCTATATAACGGCATTGATACAGCCTGTAAGCGGGTAATGGAGCAGCACAGTATCTTGTTTGCTAATTGGCAAAATGAAGGTGGGTGTAAATAATTTCAGGCAATCGCTCCAGTGGACAATAGTCAATCATTCTCATATTAGGCCATTGCTGGCATCAGGAGGTGAATGGCTTAATACCATGTACACTACCTGGAGTATTTGGGAATATAAGATGACACACTTTAAAGAAGCCAGTGGAGTGAGAGTACCGATCTGTAGCAGGAACAGATTAGACAATTTATAATAATCTTTGTTAGTGTCACAAGTAGGCTTACATTAATACTGCAATGAAGTTACTGTGAAAATCCCCTAGTCGCCACACTCCGGTGCCTGTTTGGGGTACACTGAGGGAGAATTCAGAATGTCCAATTCACCTAAAAGATTCTATATAAAAAGTGTCATCTATCGCATTATTCCACACTTATTCACTGCCAATGCAAAGCCCTCAAACAACCTTGCAGCTTCTTTTTATTGCATCTTAGACATATCTATACTTGAGTTGCTTCATAATGCAACGTCCAAATTAAAGCAATGCCACATTCTTCATCCAAAGGTCCCACACATCAGATGATTGGAACATAACACTACGTCGACATAGTCATGAATGACTGTGGACTAAAACACTTACTCACCCATTCATCAATGGTGAATATAAAAACCTACATTTACAATTACAGGATATCTCCAGAAGGCAGGACCCATCGCAGAGATGCATTCTGATCCCAGGCAGTTTCCCTGCCTCAAAGTAATTTATCTATAAGAGGTAGGCTTCCTGGACATCACAGAGAATCCTATCAGAATCAGGGTAGAAAGTAAAAGGTGGAGGCCATGGAGACCTGCTTAGAAGTTTATTACAAAGACTATTGCTAAAAGTTACTTAAGTAAAAGTTATAAAGATATTAACTGAAATTATAGATTGAAATATTAAAAGCAGATAAAGAAAAAAGATAGTTAAAGATGAAGGTCGAAATTCTCCGGTATCGGCGCGATGTCCGCCGACTGGCGCCCAAAACGGCGCAAATCAGTCGGGCATCGCGCCGCCCCAAAGGTGCGGAATGCTCCACACCTTGGGGGGCCGAGCCCCAACCTTAAGCGGCTAGGCCCACGCCGGACGAATTTCCGCCCCGCCAGCTGGCGAAAAAGGCCTTTGGTGCCCCGCCAGCTGGCGCTGAAATGACATCTCCGGGCGGCGCATGCGCGGGAGCGTTAGCGGCCGCTGACGGCATTCCCGTGCATGCGCAGTGGAGGGAGTCTCTTCTGCCTCCGCCATGGTGGAGGCCGTGGCGAAGGCGGAAGGGAAAGAGTGCCCCCACGGCACAGGCCCGCCCGCGGATCGGTGGGCCCAGATCGCGGGCCAGGCCACCGTGGGGGCACCCCCCGGGGCCAGATCGCCCTGCACACCCCCCAGGACCCCGCCCGCGCCGCCTTGTCCCGCCGGTAAGGTAGGTGGTTTAATCTACGCCGGTGGGACAGACATTTTAGCAGCGGGACTTCGGCCCATACAGGCCGGAGAATCGCGGGGGGGGGGGGGGGGGGGCGCCATTTTCTCTTAACCTTGTTTGCTGCTGATAAAAATGGAGGAAATGGTTTTGGGTCCCTTTGGCCCTCGTACACGCTCCTCCAATGGAACCTGTTGGATGAAGGTGAAGCCTTCCAGTGTTGGAAAGTATGGAGTCTCCATCTGTCCAAAGTGCTACATTTTTTTCCTGTAAATGTTTGTCAAATAAAACCCCCCCGAACTTGTAAAAAAAATAAAAATAAAAAAATAAATGAAAAAATAAAAACAAAATAAATGAATAAAATGAATAAAACTCCCACAAACTTGCAAAACAAAAACCTGTGACCTTTTAAAAAAAAAAAAGCGTCTGCACTGCACATGCGTGCCCGATGATCTGGCACGCATGTGCAGTGCGGCCGTCATCTTTTTACATGTTCGCGGCCATTTTGAAGGCCGCTTGCAGCCAGCGTTGTTAACAGCCGGCTGCTGCGGCTGTTGCGCGCAGATTTGCGCGATCGGGAGCGATGCAGCGGACGGTGCCGCGACCCTCCCGACACCCGCCCCCGCCCCACTCGCGGGTCGCTCCCCCGTGTTTGACAATGCCTGGTTTACATACTGCATCTCCTGTAGACCTCAACATTAAACAAAATCCAAGGGGGATTGAATCTTGGGGCTGATGAGGGTATCACACTCACCCCCTTTTGGAATTATGATGTTTCCATGTGTTCTGCCTTCTCATGAGGATAGGTGACTCTGTATAGGTGATATCTGTACAGGTGTGAGCCATCTACCTCATGTACTAATTTGGCAAGAGATCAACACCTGAAAAATGAAAATCACTTATTGTCACAAGTAGGATTCAAATGAAGTTACTGTGAAAAGCCCCTAGTCGCCACATTCTGGCGGCTGTTCAGGGTGGCTGGTACGGGAATTGAACCGTGCTGCTGGCCTGCCTTGGTCTGCTTTTAAAGCCAGCAATTTAGCCTTGTGCTGAACCAGCCCTGCACATGAACATGAACATGAATATAAGTTCCGTCCCATTTAGATGCATCCCCCTACAAAGGTCAATGAATTTTAGATCCTTAGTTGTAAATTATCCCTTTATGGAAGAACGATGCAATTTACAAAGGAGCCCTTACAGCAATAAATTGTTTTGGTAATGATGCCAGTGCAGAGAGTGTCAACAAATATGCAAATTGACTTCATGGCGAGTGTTATCCGAGTTAGTTTACTTGGGATGGTTACATGAATCACACATCAACTGCTATGGATCAGAGCATTCTGCCCAGCCATGCTACATCTGGATAACCTTCCGTTACTGTTCTGCAGAGTGACTATGAGAAGCAGTTAATCATTTCTTTCTGCTTGATAGCAAAGCATCCATGTCAAAGGCATTTTGTCCTGTCTTCAGATTTGAGACCCCTGTTAGCTAATGTCACACAATGCAAGGTTCAAGTTTCACAGGAACAAAACTCCAATAAAAACTGTAACAGTCAAGGTAATGAAAGGAATGCGGGATACTTTGCAATAAGCTTTTATTCTAATAATAATAATCGCTTATTGTCACAAGTAGGCTTCAATGACGTTACTGTGAAAAGTCGCTAGTCGCCACATTCCGGCACCTGTTCGGGGAGGCCGGTACGGGAATTGAACCCGCGCTGCTGCCTTGTTCTGCATTACAAGCCAGCTGTTTAGCCCACTGTGCTAAACCAGCCCCTAGGCCCTTTGCTGATTGTATATTGCTTTTTACCTGTCAGTTTTTTTTAAAGTCAGTGAACTTCTCTGACCTTTGTAAGATGACACTGATGTTTAAGATTGCAGTGGCACAGCAAAGGGGTATTGGTTCCACAATATAGTTTTCCAGATCACAATCCAGGTACAATCTTAACTTAAAAGAAGTTGAGAATATCACACCAGCTGCTGTGAAGACTTTAGCATTAGAGGTGCAGTAAAAAGATTGGTGATCTAAAACATGACGGAGAGATGGGGCAGGATTCTCCGATATCGGCGCGATGTCCGCCGACCGGCGCCAAAAATGGCGCGAATCAGTCCGGCATCGCGCCGCCCCAAAGGTGCGGAAGTATCCACATCTTGAGGGGCCGAGCCCTCACCTTGAGGGGCTAGGCCCACGCCGGACTGATTTCCGCCCCGTCAGCTGGCGGGAAAGACCTTTGGTGCCCCGCCAGCTGGCGCGGAAATGACATTGCCGGGCGGCGCATGCGCGGGAGCATCAGCGGCCGCTCAATGCATCCCCGCGCATGCGCAGTGGAGGGGGTCTCTTCCGCCTCCGCCATGGTGGAGACCATGGCGAAGGCGGAAGGAAAAGAGTGCCCCCACGGCACAGGCCCGCCCGCGGCTCGGTGTGCCCTGATCGCGGGCCAGGCCACCGTGGGGGCACCCCCCCCCCCGGGGCCAGATCGCCCCGCGCCCCCCCCAGGAACCCGGAGCCCGCCCACGCCGCTGTGTCCCGCCGTCCCAAAGGTGGTTCAATCCACGCCGGCTGGCGTGGGTTGACAGCGGCGGGTCTTTGGCCCATCGTGGACCGGAGAATCGCCGGGGGATTCCCGCCGACCGCGTGGCGGAGAATTCGCGACACGGTGGGGGCAGGATTCACGCCGGCCCCCGGCGATTCTCGGACCCGGTGGGGGGTTGGAGAATCGCGCCCGTGGTGTATCAAGTGAGAATTCTCATCCTACTCTTGACTGAAAAGCACGTCCTCTTTCATCACTAAATTACATCCCGTACACTCATGGCTGCTTACTTACCAGAGCAATAGTAAATTTTTAAAATTGATATAGAATATTCCAAAACCTGCTTGTGTTCACACTGTGATTTAATGAAGTTGTTACTAAGGGCCAGTTCAGCAAACAGCACTTGTGGACAACTGTCAGTTTAATTGTTCTTCTGATTTCAACTGAGCCACAGTCAATTTACCCAAAAACGAGCAAAAGAGAAATTGAAACTGAAACGCAATATTATTTGCCTATCAATATTAGATCCAATTTCTATTCTCAAACATGTCATTTCATATGTTTTTTTCCTCTCCTATTGCTGCATCAAAATCCCACGACTTTAGCCAATGGGCTATCACTCAACCTTGCAATTAGAGAATAGTTACAGTACAAAAGGACTCTGTTTAACATATCAGAGCTCAGGTGAAGGGATACTGAATGTATACACAATTACCCACTGCTACCATCATACTGTGCTGACAGTAGTTCAGACATATTCCATCTCAATACAAGTAGCTTTTGTCATGATATGCAGACATGCAGATAATGAACACAGAGAACAGGACATGACCAATGAGCAGGCAGGACACTCAGAGGTGGTCTCTCACTATAAAAGGCACGAGGCGCTCACACTCCGCCTCTTTCCACTGATGAACATCTACAGAGTGAATCAGGGTGTATTTACAGCATCACACCTCCAGCACGTGGCTAAGAGCTAGTCTGGTTCAGTCAGACAGAGTAACCACACTTAGGTTAGCAGAGAGTCAAACTCATAGAGAACTGTGCTACTGGTTCAACAAATCAGATTGAACTAACTTCAAGGTCTGGAGTATCTTTTGTTTAAAGCTTGCAGCCTGTGTTATCCCAGAGTACATAACACGACAGGTTTTACATAAAATGGGTGCTTGAAATTTAGTTCCTTTTTTAATCAATGGGTAAATAACCTATATTTTTTTGAACCAAGCATTTGTATCACGATATCTGAGATATGTCATATCCACTCGGATGCTGCTTCCTCCACTTCTGCTTTAGAGGCAAATGTAATTTATTGTGCAATGGTCAGTCAAGAACAAGAGGTCAGCAGAGGGCAGGAGGTCAGTGACGGGTAAGAGGCCAACCAAGAACAAGAGGTCAGTAGAGCGTAATTGGTCAACTGAGACCATGAGGCCAATAGGGCATGAGGTCAGCTGAGGGCAAGAGGTCAGCTGAGGGCAAGAGGTCAGCTGAGAGCAAGTGGTCAGCAGAGGGTAAGAGGTCAACTGAGAACAAGAGGCCAACAGGCAATAGGTCAGCTGAGGACAATAGGTCAGCAGAGGGCAAGAGGTCGGCGGAAGGCAAGAGGTCGGCGGAAGGCAAGAGGCCGGCGGAAGGCAAGAGGCCGGCGGAAGGCAAGAGGCCGGCGGAAGGCAAGAGGCCGGCGGAAGGCAAGAGGCCGGCGGAAGGCAAGAGGCCGGCGGAAGGCAAGAGGCCGGCGGAAGGCAAGAGGCCGGCGGAAGGCAAGAGGCCGGCGGAAGGCAAGAGGCCGGCGGAAGGCAAGAGGCCGGCGGAAGGCAAGAGGCCGGCGGAAGGCAAGAGGCCGGCGGAAGGCAAGAGGCCGGCGGAAGGCAAGAGGCCGGCGGAAGGCAAGAGGCCGGCGGAAGGCAAGAGGCCGGCGGAAGGCAAGAGGCCGGCGGAAGGCAAGAGGCCGGCGGAAGGCAAGAGGCCGGCGGAAGGCAAGAGGCCGGCGGAAGGCAAGAGGCCGGCGGAAGGCAAGAGGCCGGCGGAAGGCAAGAGGCCGGCGGAAGGCAAGAGGCCGGCGGAAGGCAAGAGGCCGGCGGAAGGCAAGAGGCCGGCGGAAGGCAAGAGGCCGGCGGAAGGCAAGAGGCCGGCGGAAGGCAAGAGGCCGGCGGAAGGCAAGAGGCCGGCGGAAGGCAAGAGGCCGGCGGAAGGCAAGAGGCCGGCGGAAGGCAAGAGGCCGGCGGAAGGCAAGAGGCCGGCGGAAGGCAAGAGGCCGGCGGAAGGCAAGAGGCCGGCGGAAGGCAAGAGGCCAGCGGAAGGCAAGAGGCCAGCGGAAGGCAAGAGGCCAGCGGAAGGCAAGAGGCCAGCGGAAGGCAAGAGGCCAGCGGAAGGCAAGAGGCCAGCGGAAGGCAAGAGGCCAGCGGAAGGCAAGAGGCCAGCGGAAGGCAAGAGGCCAGCGGAAGGCAAGAGGCCAGCGGAAGGCAAGAGGCCAGCGGAAGGCAAGAGGCCAGCGGAAGGCAAGAGGCCAGCGGAAGGCAAGAGGCCAGCGGAAGGCAAGAGGCCAGCGGAAGGCAAGAGGCCAGCGGAAGGCAAGAGGCCAGCGGAAGGCAAGAGGCCAGCGGAAGGCAAGAGGCCAGCGGAAGGCAAGAGGCCAGCGGAAGGCAAGAGGCCAGCGGAAGGCAAGAGGCCAGCGGAAGGCAAGAGGCCAGCGGAAGGCAAGAGGCCAGCGGAAGGCAAGAGGCCAGCGGAAGGCAAGAGGCCAGCGGAAGGCAAGAGGCCAGCGGAAGGCAAGAGGCCAGCGGAAGGCAAGAGGCCAGCGGAAGGCAAGAGGCCAGCGGAAGGCAAGAGGCCAGCGGAAGGCAAGAGGCCAGCGGAAGGCAAGAGGCCAGCGGAAGGCAAGAGGCCAGCGGAAGGCAAGAGGCCAGCGGAAGGCAAGAGGCCAGCGGAAGGCAAGAGGCCAGCGGAAGGCAAGAGGCCAGCGGAAGGCAAGAGGCCAGCGGAAGGCAAGAGGCCAGCGGAAGGCAAGAGGCCAGCGGAAGGCAAGAGGCCAGCGGAAGGCAAGAGGCCAGCGGAAGGCAAGAGGCCAGCGGAAGGCAAGAGGCCAGCGGAAGGCAAGAGGCCAGCGGAAGGCAAGAGGCCAGCGGAAGGCAAGAGGCCAGCGGAAGGCAAGAGGCCAGCGGAAGGCAAGAGGCCAGCGGAAGGCAAGAGGCCAGCGGAAGGCAAGAGGCCAGCGGAAGGCAAGAGGCCAGCGGAAGGCAAGAGGCCAGCGGAAGGCAAGAGGCCAGCGGAAGGCAAGAGGCCAGCGGAAGGCAAGAGGCCAGCGGAAGGCAAGAGGCCAGCGGAAGGCAAGAGGCCAGCGGAAGGCAAGAGGCCAGCGGAAGGCAAGAGGCCAGCGGAAGGCAAGAGGCCAGCGGAAGGCAAGAGGCCAGCGGAAGGCAAGAGGCCAGCGGAAGGCAAGAGGCCAGCGGAAGGCAAGAGGCCAGCGGAAGGCAAGAGGCCAGCGGAAGGCAAGAGGCCAGCGGAAGGCAAGAGGCCAGCGGAAGGCAAGAGGCCAGCGGAAGGCAAGAGGCCAGCGGAAGGCAAGAGGCCAGCGGAAGGCAAGAGGCCAGCGGAAGGCAAGAGGCCAGCGGAAGGCAAGAGGCCAGCGGAAGGCAAGAGGCCAGCGGAAGGCAAGAGGCCAGCGGAAGGCAAGAGGCCAGCGGAAGGCAAGAGGCCAGCGGAAGGCAAGAGGCCAGCGGAAGGCAAGAGGCCAGCGGAAGGCAAGAGGCCAGCGGAAGGCAAGAGGCCAGCGGAAGGCAAGAGGCCAGCGGAAGGCAAGAGGCCAGCGGAAGGCAAGAGGCCAGCGGAAGGCAAGAGGCCAGCGGAAGGCAAGAGGCCAGCGGAAGGCAAGAGGCCAGCGGAAGGCAAGAGGCCAGCGGAAGGCAAGAGGCCAGCGGAAGGCAAGACGTCAGCCAAGGACAACAGGCCAGCTGATGGCATGAAGTCTGTCTATGGACAGGCAGAGGTACATTAGTAAATCTGTATAGCCTACCTATATCGAAATGTGCAGCTTTGGCAAAGTATATAATATTGTTACAAATAAATTTGATATACAATGTTGATATCAGTAATTAATTAATAGCTTTCTTTTATAGGTAACTTGTTGCCTGGCTTCTTGACAATATTTCACCCGGCACAGTAGGTAGAAATACCTGTGAACTTCCAACAACATTAAGGGTCAAATATTGACCAGCTGAAAGGTACAGAAAAACACTAACCAATGGGCCACACCACAAGATGACCTGCTCCAAAAAGCTGTGGGCTATTATTTTACAGGATTTTACTTCTTTTAAACATATTTTTGCAACTTCTCACTTTTTGAAGCAATTTCAGGATCATAATCATTCGTCTCAAGAGTTTAACAGCAATTTGAATGAAATAGGATGTGTGTACAGTGGCTTAAAATAGAATGGTACATGGATCTGAGGTACATCTTTCACCATTTGCTAATGCCAGTGAAAAACTAGTCACAAGTGTGAAGTCTTACCTTCCGCGTGTAAACTAAGCTTCAGTTCAATAAAATTGGCGAACAGTAAAACATCTAGATAGAATACCATGAAAGGATTTCACATTTGAACCTATCAAACACAATTCCATAGAATTGCCGTTGTACAATCTGAACAAGACTCGAGTGATTTTGCACTGAGGTATCCTTACTGAAAGTTAATGGCAAATGGATGCGTCATAAGACTACCTTTATGGATTTGATATTCTCAAATGTCAACAGGTAGTCAAGGTAACTATAGGTCTACCCTTCCAATCACTCCTCATACATCTATATCCACTTCATGATTTAATAGGATCCAAGTTGATTAGTGGAACTGAAACCAAGACACAGAGCTTTGCTTTATGGGGGAGGATTTATTGACTTGTCCAGTTATACAGCTCTCCTCCCACACAACCCAGTGACCTAGCTATATGCGCTCAAAGGCAACTGGTATTCATCACCTGTTTTTCTTAAACATAACAATGACATTAACAAACCTTAACAATTTAATTAGCAAGACATTAAACAGAGCACTATTCAGCTTTTTCGACCTCCCCTCTTAACTCCCCTTAAACCCACCGTCATCCCATTCCCTCTCCAGATAGGGCCCCACACCTATTGCCATCGTGAGCTTCTGCTGATCTTCAGATCATGTTCCCACTTTGTTTAAAGGCACCTTCGCCAGCTCGCCTTCTGCAAAAGTGTACCCTCAACATTGCTGTATTTTCAAACTGTTATTTATAACTTATTCTTTCCTCTGCAACTCCTTGATATGTTGACCTGGAGTCGATCACTTGATTGTGTTGGTTCTTTTTCGATGCAATTTAGCAGAAACCGAGGCAACCAGGAAGACTGAAACTTTGAGAGCAATTTGCGGTCAGCGTATCTCGAGTTTCCATGATCTTCTGTGTTAGTTTTAAAAACATCACACTGGGACGAGGCCGGTCCACAAAATTGGCCCAACTCCCAGGGTGAACTAATCTGGAGTTTCTGCTAACGGTGTCTTCAGCCAGGCTCAGAAAATAAGTTGAATTGTTTAAGTGTAGGGACACTAATATGCATGTTTTAAAAGCTTTTGAATGTAATCTCTTTAACATTCACTTAGAAACTGACAGCTATATTCCAATATAATCAGCAAATGGTTTTGTATCATTTTTAAGAGCTATTTTCAAACACTTAAAATGAGGTTACTCCGAGTTGGTGGATTGACGCAGATTGAAAATGTTTATTTTTAGCGATAAGGCCCATTTCAGCTGTTTTAATTAAACTTCACCAAGTTACCACTTGTAAATATGTGACGGAAAACTTGTAAAAAATGTTTTAATAACAATTATGGTTTAAAATGTTGCCCAATTGAGTAGCAGATTCTGTGTTCAAGGTATGTAACTGCCTTTGAGCAGAAACCCAGGGACTGGAGGGAGAAACTACTTCAAAACGGGAACAATTTTGCACCCCATTTGTACTGGAATTTGTGAATATGCCCAAAGCAGTAATGCTGCCTCATTATTCTCACCCAAGTAACATGACAGTCATTCTCCCATCGCTATAATATAAGAATCATATTGAAGCAATATGAAGCAATACATTTTGAAGCATGATTGATACAAGGTTGAGATATAAAAATGCTTATCAACAGTCTCACAGAAATATTTATGACTGAAAGACACTTTTGTCTGTAATGTTTCATGGTATTGGTTTTTTTCTGTCATGCTACGTACAGAAGAGTTAAAAAGAAAACAGGTTGACTCAGAGATAATGAAACTATCCGGAATATAGAAACTGTGTCTGCATCAACTATTTGTGGAATGGAGCAAGTCATGAATTTTAAAATAATCCCGCTCTGGGTTTTTCTGGAATATGAATCAAGATCATTACAGGTGAGGAGTGCCATTCTGTCCATCTAATTCATCCATCCAGAAATCCTAACGTCCTGCCATTGTAGCTTCCAGTTGTTTCTGAAATGATTCCAAGTGTTTTGCCTTCACTATTCCAGCTATCAGTTCATGATGTTGTCAGGAGTGGGAAATTACAGCTAGGAGGAAAGATTGGATAGGCTGGGGTTGTTCTCCTTGGAGCAGGGGAGGCTGAGGGGAGATTTGTTGAGGTGTACAAAATTGTGAGGGGCCTGGACAGAGTATATGGGAACGGTCTAATTCCCTTCGTAGATAGGTCAGTGATTAGGGATTATAGATTTAAAGTGATTGGTCAAAAGATTAGAGGAGAGATGAGGAAAGAAAAATCCCTCAAAACGTTGTGCACATCTGGAACTCACTACTTAAATGGGTAGTAGAAACACAAAACCTCAACCCATTTAGAAGGTATCTGGATGTTCACCTGAAGTGTCGGAAACTGCAGAGCTATGGACCAAATGTTGGAGTGGGAGATTAGGAGGGTGCTCATTTTATGGCCGGCACAGGCATGATGGGACAAATGCCCCCTTTCTGTGTTGTGAACTATCTATGATTCGAGAAAAAACTTTACAAAAGGCAACATCTAAGGACTGAAGGTAAAAGAGGATGTGCATTTCCACAACAGCTACGTCAAAACTAAAGGGGGTAAAACTTTGAAATCGCACAGGATCTCCACAGGCAACGCTTTCCTTTAACACACTGCGCAGAATTCTCTGGCTGTTCACGCTGGTGGGATCCTCTGGTCTCGCTGATGGTGCACCCGAACCCGTGGGTTTCCCGGTGGTACGGGGTGGGATCAGTGGGAACATTTGACAGCGGTGGGGGCAGAGCAACCCACTGGCGGCGAACGACACGCCACCTCCCCGCTGCGTGAAAAACTCCCTGTGGAGGCGAGAGAATTCCCCCCATTGACTCTGCTGAGTCTCTTGCATTCGCTTGTGAGGACTGGAGTAATCCACATAGCAACAGCTCCATGGTTAGCCAATAGGAAATGCTGTGCTGGGATTGGGAGCTAAGGTACCAAATTTACTAGCCGTGTTGTTGATGAATGTTTCTGGACGGGATAACTATGTAAATGAATAGCACACGGGTAAATCAATAAACGGTGGCTTAATCAGCATGAGTAACAATGTGAGGATTGAAATGAGAAAGAGCTTTTTCCTGCTCATTATTGCACTCAGATATATACCATAGAAGGTGTTGATTATTACTCCTTTATTTTAAAAGACTTATTTAAGCTAAACTTATTTTTCAATCGTTTATCACTCTTTTGTTTTTGTTTTTTTGTGAGGATTAAAACCCTTGGTTTTATCAATGAGTGCTCATGATGTCTTTGGCAGGTCTGTCTGTGAAGAGTCAATGATGACAGTCACTGTGAAGGGATGGAGTTAACAGGCTGGGTTGCTGAAAAGCTCAGAACATAAGGGTGCAGCTGCGCTGACACATTCACATCAACGCAAAGAAGTTGCGGATGCGCATCAATGCCAAAGTGGCAGGTTAGCCGAGGAGAATAGCAACTGCACTGAAGTCATGAGGTCCCTCAAGGATGCCATCTCATACTGCACTGAGTTGGTAAACAGTGCAGTAGACCATATTTGCTATCGGCTCACTTTGCTCATGAATAACTGTTCCTAGCCCGGTTCCCCAATGGAATCAGCAAACACTAAGCCTAAATAAAAAAGAATCAGCAAAATTAGAAAATGAATGCTCTTCGCATTCTGTTTTTTAAAAATTAGTTGATGGTGATTCAAGAACCATTTTAAATGGATAACTCTAAACGGCTTTTTTAAAATGCTTTTGCAATAGTCTTGTAAACGTCAGCTCACGGCATCTCAATCTCATTGTGTCAGCGTAAGATGGATCTGAGGGGAATTACGAGAGATTGGGGCAGGCATTTGCACAGTGTCTTCCTGTCAGTTAGGGGTTGGCACTGACAGATCTGCTCTTTCTAACTTTCTGCCAACAGTTTGTCACTTTCCAATGCTTGAACAGATGGGACTGGGCTGCGATTACTCTGTTGGAATAATAAGGTGACAGAGGCGATGCGTGGGGAACAGCCAATAGAAACATCCAGAATGTGGTGATAAGAGTTTCAGATGGTATGGTTGGATCAGTGCGGAATCAATCTTGATGCTGTAATTAGTTACCATGGCACTGGTAACCCTGGTTCAGTGGTAGCACGTTTGCCTCTGCATCAGAAAACTGTGGGTTCAGGGCCCTTTTTTTCCAGTTAAATTGTGCTCAAAGTGTCTCAGATGGATGTAACAGATCCCACCACATTATTCAAAGAAGTGCTGGGGAGTTCTTCCAGTGTCCTGGCGAATATTTATCTCTCAATCAAAAACATAAAACAGCTCATCTTTTACCTCATTGCTGTTTTGTAGTAAGTCCACAGAGGCAAAAGTCCCTTCACCAGAATCCCTTTTATTAACAAAACCAACAGCAGTACGACCATGTGCATTCAGCTTGCTGTCTACACTGGGAGTGCAGAGGATCTGACACTCCCCGTTATATACAAAGAAGAGGTTCCCTAATTGGCCCACTAATCAGGGAACTCATATTCCAATTGGCCAATCTCAAAGGCCTGATCTAATCATTACATGTTTGTGGGATGTTGCTGTGTGCAATTTGGCTGCTGCATCTCCTACATTACAGTTAAGTAGTTGTGAAGTGTTGTAAAGTGCTTTGGACTCCCGAGTTTGTCTTTAAGAAACAGTACAGTCCTTTATGCGCGTACATTTGATGAAGAATCATGCGGGTGCACAGTCATCTATACTTTTAACAGATGTTGGGTTTTGAAACTGTTCCTGAGCATTTGCAGTAATAATAATAATCTTTTATTGTCACAAATAGGCTTACATTAACAATGCAATGAAGTTACTGTGAGAAGCCCCTACTCGCCACATTCCGGCACCTGTTTGGATACACAGAAGGAGAATTCATAATGTCCAAATTACCTAACAGTATGTCTTTTGGGACTTGTGGGAGGAAACTGGAGCACCCGGAGGACATCCACACAGACACGGGGAGAACGTGCAGACTTCACACAGACAGTGACCCAAGCTGGGATTCGAACCTGGGACCCCGGCTAAGAAGCAAAAGTGCTAACCATTGTACTACCGTGCCGCCCATAGTAGTACTCATCGGTGAGGGAAAGGCTAATCATAACTTGGTTGTGCGTTGTACATCTAGCCCTTCCAAAACGGCACACCTCCAGCAGCCTGATGACCAACTATGCTTGATACATTGACTCATAAGTCAAACTTTTCCCGCCAATGTTTTCGTGCTCAGCAAGGTGGCTGAGGCATTATTATTGAGCAATATCCATTTCATGTGCTCTAATATCACCACGTGAAAAAACCTAAATGCAGAGCACAGCTTCCTCAATAATAGGCCTTGAGCCAGATCTTGGGAGTGGCGCTGCCCCTGCACTGATGTGGCACTTCTCCACCTCTCACGTTGGCTATTCTGAAGAATATCTGAATGACATTGTCAATTAGAAATACATCACAGCTAGTTTAGTGCTTTGGGCCTGTTCCCACTTGCACCTGGACTGAAACTGGACAAAATCATTTGACATACAACCCTTAGAGCCAGCAGATAAAGGATGCACATCCCATCAGTTTCAATCCATGAACATTGTGTGCATTTTAGTAGTTTGGACAGCTAAAACTGTAGCTGGAACCTGCAGTGAGAAATGAAACCCAGTTACATTGCATTTCACATATTGCGAAACATGTCTCAAGTCCACGCGGTAGCACAGTGGCTAGCACAGTTGCTTCACAACGCCAGGGTCCCGGGTTCGATTCCCGACTTGGGTCACTCTCTGCGCGGAGTCTGCATGTTCTCCCCGTGTCTGCGTGGGTTTCCTCCGGGTGCTCCAGTTTCCTCCCACAAGTCCTGAAAATGTGCTCGTTAGGTGAATTGGACATTCTGACTTCTCCCTCTGTGTAACCGAGCAGGCGACTAGGATATTTTCACAGTAACTTCATTGCAGCGTTAATGTAAGCCCACTTGTAACAATAAAAGATTATTAAATAGCAAATTGCTTTTAGAGCACAGAGACCATCATGTGAGAAAATACACACAGAATAATAATTACTGATTCAACAACTATATCTGTCACCTAAAAGCTAAATATATGTCTTATCAATACATAAAATCTTCAATAAAATAATTCTACCATAAAGGATACTTGATATTTTATTTTGTCGGCTGTCAATCTATTCATAGTTAAGGGCCGGGATTCTCCAAGCCCGTGGAGGGTCGGAGAATCGGCGGTCACGCCAGAAATTCCTGCCACGCCGCTATGACGCCGGGACGCGATTCTCCGGTGACTGGAGAATTGGCGGCAGTCGCGCGCGTGTGATCGACGCGGCGCTGATCGGGAGCCGTTATAAACGGCCCCCACGGCGATTCTCCGCGATTGACCGGCCGAGTTCCGCCAGCGTGGTTCCAACCTGGTACCACCCGGTGGGAGCTCAGACTCACGGCCGCGGTGGCTGTTCTGGTGGGGGAGGAGATCAGACTCCGGGGGGACCTCCACGACGGCCAGGCTCGCGCCCGGGGGCTACCAATCGGCAGGCGCGCGCAATCTGGAGGGGGCCTACCTCCAACCGCGCGCGCCCGCTGTGTGGCTCCGCCACGTTGCGTGATGCCGGCGCGGAAACGGCCACCATGCGCACGAGCGGACCCACGCTAGCAGTGCAGGGCCACGTATCGGCACTCTGGCGCCGTGCTGGCCCCCTGTGGCCCACTGAATCGCTGGGCCAAGAGGCCTGTTGACGCCGGCGTGAAAGACTCCGGTGTTTACACTGGCGTCAACACTTGGCCGAGATTTTGGAGAATCCCGGACAAGATCTTGATAATCATTTTTCATCGCTCCGTTATTTTATTATGGTTCATAAGTATTATTATAAAATGGTGATTGGCGAATCAGTTGTTAAAGGTGATACATATTCCAACACCTGAGTGTATCCCAACACCTGAGTGTATCCCAACACCTGAGTGTACTGTAATGGTTGACCATTCTCATCAGTCAGTGAGACAACCTGCTGCATTCCCTATAACTACACAAGGCATTTGGAGCAGTGGAATAAACGGCAAGTTTCCTGCATGAACGAACACAATGGCTTTCCTTTGGTACGTAAGCCAGTCATCAGAAATATATCTCAGAGGGACCCAAATCTGCGGTTTCTATATTTGCAAAGCAATTCCACAGCTTGAATCCGTAAACTTGGAAGTCGTTTCTCGTCAAACATGCTGCAGGACCTGTTACTGTCAGGGAGGCTGCTTGCTGCAAAAAGCACAGTGAACTTCCATTGCAGTTTCCCATATCCACCACATGATGGAACCATGTCACAGGTTAACATGTCTCTGGCTCACATTTGCAACTTAATAAGGTATTAGAAGATTTCACCCTCTGCGAGAATGCAGCCAAATACATTATAAAGCTTCAAATAAGGGGTCCTGGGGCCAGATGCTGGCTAGGAAAAATTTCATGCTGGTAGATTCAATTACTACATTGTTTTTCTCTAGCTCAAGACCTTGAATGTATGAGATCCATGAGGAGAAACCTCTGCATGCAGGTCATGTTGTCGTCCACTCACATACCTACTCTGTCCAAGTATCAGCCATGAAATTTGGCTAAGTCAAAATGTTGATTTGCTGCCTTATTTAATAGATGTCAAATGGTTCTGAATATAACGGGTTTTAAAAGCACTGACTAATAGCTGCTTTGAGTATTCAGATTCACCTGCAGGATGTTGTTGGCTCTGTTGTGACCTATAGGGCTGTGAGCTGGCTGTGGCCAACCTGCTCTTCTGGCTCTCCATCCCTCCTGTGAAGGGCAGGCGCACGCCGGCACTTCCTGGTGGGATGGTGGGTGGAACATCCTTCTCGGAATGCCACTGCACGAGGCCTAGGAGCAGATCAGCTCTCTGCAATGTGCTCCATAGGGATAAAATACAAAGAATCAAAGAGAAGGAGTGAATCAGCTTAACGCTTTCATCAGTATAAACTCAAAGGTAGGGTTGGCAAAGGTCTTGGTCCCCGGCACAAAGACAGGAGCTGTAGTGGGTCCGGAACCCGGATCTTTGCTGGAACAGGATTTTCCGTGACCCTCATTGATCATTATCATCCCGCTCCTGGGTTTCCTGATCAGAGAGGATAGATTATTGGGATAAAAGACTGAATTCGTCAAATCTCTAATTAAAGGGACTGGGTCAGAAAGGTTCAACTGGACATCATTTTTGAGGCTGCAGCAAACGCAAGGGACTGGATTCTCTGCTCCTGTGTCTAAGTGCTAATGGCAAAGGAGGCTCCGTAGTGTTCCACGATGGAAGAATCGCCGCCACACGCGTACCGATTCCGCCACCAGTGAGGGGCTAGCACCAGCACCACGTGAAACATCCGTGGAACGTGCGAAAAATGGTGGGAGAATCGTCAGCTCTGTGCTGGACACACTGAGGGCTGACAAGCTGTAGTTGCGTGTATGCCTACACCCCCACACACGCACTGATCATGCCCGACCATACAGTGAATGTTGTGCTGAACCGCGTACCTGTCCAGTCCGACCACATAGCCCACCTCCTGGCCACCCCCCACTACTCCCCCCAGCTCTGGCCGAAGCCCCCCAGCCAGGGGCACGGCTCTCGGTGGAGTATGGCGGTGCTGAACAGTGTCCGCACACCCTCTGTCTCTCCGCAGCCGCCATGCCAGGCTCACGACCGCTGAGGCCACACGTGGCCCGCGCTGCCAGGAACTCGGTCCATCAGAGATGGACTATCGCAGGTGGGCAGGATAATGATATACAAACGCGGTTGCGACTGTGCACGGCGCGTGTCTCAATGATGCTGGTTTGGAGTGGGTGGTGCATCACGACCCAGCGTCAAACCGGCGCCTGTCGCGATTTCGGCATCGGGAGCCATTCACTGCACGATCGCCGTTCCCAATTTTGGCGTTGGGCAACGGAGAATCCCGCCCAAGAACAGAGAGACCTGGGAGGCAGCTCCCACACATCTCTCACTGTTACCTGGAGGAGCTGCTATCAGATCTGAGGCTCTGCAGCAGAGGCGCACTTAACTTTTGAGGGCCCTGTACTCTCCCTCTTTGTGGGGGTTCCGTGTCACACCCTGACACCTGGTGATATGGCAGTCCACCCTGAATGGCATCAAGCCCCACCCCGAATGAAGTCAATACCCTCCTGACCCTACCCATCCTCAGCTCACACAATGCCAGGCTCAGAAACCCCAAATCTTGCCTCACTGCCCAGCCCAGCCCTCTGTCTGGCTGGTTTCTGGCTCTGGTAGAGTTGCCCAGCTCCCACTGGCTGCTGAACCCCAATTCCCCGAGACATGACACCGGCGCTTGTCGAGCCTTCTTCTCGCCTTCTGACTGCTGAAGCCCATGTGTGCTCCTGGCTGCTGTTGCTGCTGGTTATCTGGTCTGGCCTCTACTCTCTCTCGCTCTGGCTTCCCGGTCTGGTTGCTGCCCAGCCGTGTCACTCTCAGTTGTGCCTGGCTGGCCTCTGGCTCTGGTCAAATCACCCCGCTCCCACAGGACACTGCTCACTGACTTCCCGAGACATGATGCCAGCACGTGCCTGGCCTTCTTCATACCGCCCGATGACTGCTCTGCTCAACTCTCGGCTCGGGTGGCTGGACCTCGAGCTTCGGCGACCGCATGTGCTCTTGGCTGGTTGCCTGGCTTCTGGCCATCTGGCCTGGTGGCCTCTATTCTGTTTATTTGGTTGCCAGCCTGCTCTCCACAGCCCTGGAGGGTCGAGATTTGCCCCGTTGCTCCCCTCGACGGCCATTGACCAGCGCCTCCTCCTCGCCTCGCTGAAGGCTATGCAGCAGAGGTGGACTTACATTTCTGGGGCACACACAGCCACCTCTCAGTATGCCCCCCCACCCCGACTCCCCGCCCAATGGCCAGGCCCCAGAACTCCAGTGCTGTGTGTTTCATTGTAAGTCCGCCTCTGGTTTGCAGTGAGGTGATTGGAATAGAGCACCACCTCTTAAACTGAGCAGGCATGCATTGAAAAGCAAGAGGATGTCAGCAGCAGGAGTACGGCCTGAGGCAGTGCACCAAGAGCACCAAGAACTTGGGTATTGCTGAAAATACAGACTTTTTTGTAGAAGCTTTTTGCACTCATCAGGCATTCACAAGTATACAATGTAAGCGAGATCAACAATTATATTTTAAAAAAAATCTTTTTATTGGCATTTCTCATGGGCGGGATTCTCTAATCCCACGGCAGAGTGTCCATGCCGTCATAAACGCCGATGCTTTTTACAACGGCGTGAATGGGCCGCTGCCAGGACTAATTCTGGCCCCTACAGGGCTCCAGCACGGCGCTGGAGCGGTTCGCTCTGCGGAGAATCGCATGCCGGCGTCGGGGCGGTGTGGCCCAGTTGTGGGGATTCTCCGGGCCGGACCAGGGCTGGGAGAATCCCGGTCAACATTTATAAACAGTTGTCTATATACACATCACATTTTTCTCGCCCGTGCTAATTTCCTTTATTATACAGAGAGGTTTATTTTGTCCTTCGTTTAACTGACCAGACGTGCATTTTGTTGCCCTCTGGAAGATCTATGGTTCCTCCCGCTTCCCCGTTGCCCCTCCGCCCCGCCCCCTCCCCCTTTCCCCCCACCCACCCCCCCATCGCTTCGGCTGTGCTTTTCTTTAATTTTCCGGACAGAATGGGAAACAAAAAAACTCTCGTAGTTCCCCCCCGGCCCCCACCTACACCCCCCCCCATCCGCCCTACACCCCCCCTCCTCCCTCATGGGTGGTGCAGTCTTTTGGTACCACATCTATCTTGGTGTTTTTTTTAAAAATCTTATTCGCTTACTCCTCGTTGCTGGTCTCGAACAGATTTTGGAACAGACCGACAAACTGCCCCCAAGTGTCCACGAAGCCTTCCTCTGACCCTCGGATGGTGTACTTAATCTTCTGAAGGTGGAGAAATTCCAAGAGGTCAGCGAGCCAGTCTGCAGCCGTGGCTGGTGCTGCCGATCACCAGCCGAGCAGGATTCTCCGGCGTGCGATTAGGGAAGCGAAAGCAAGGGCGTTGGCCCCTTCCCCATGTGTAGCTCTGGCTGCTCCAATATCCCGAAGGTTGCCACTATTGGGCATGGCTTCACCCTCACCCACCCGGCGCAGGGCTGGAGAATCCTGCCCGATATGTCTGTGGTGGGTGGTATCTAAAACAATGACGAATCGGACTACAAAAGGGAGATAGATCACTTGGTTGAATGGTGTACCGAAAACAAACTCTCTCTAAATGTTGCAAAGACTAAGGAACTGATCATCGACTTCAGGAAGTGCAGCACGACCCCCCCCCCCCCCCCCCCACCACACCCACCTCTCTACTACATCAATGGCTCCGAAGTGGAGATGGTCGATAGCTTTAAGTTTCTGGGGGTCACCATCACCAACAGTCTGTCCTGGTCCACTCACGTTAATGCAACAGTCAAGAAAGCCCAACACCTTCCTACAGAAGCTAAAGAAATTCGGAACGTCTGCATCAACTCTCACAAACCTCTACAGATGTGCCATAGAGAGCATCCTAGCCGGCTGCATCACAGCTTGGTATGGCAACTGCTCGTCTCACGATCGCAAGAAACTGCAGAGTGTGGTGAACTCAGCCCAACACATCACACAAGCATGCCATCCTCCCATTGATTCTGTATACACCTCCCACTGCCTCAGGAAGGCAGACAGCATTGTCACATACCCCTCCCATGCAGGCTTTGCGTTCTTCCAGACCCTTCCATCAGGCAGAAGGTACAAAGGTCTGAAGACCCGCACATCCAGACATAGTAACAGCTTCTTCCCCACAGCTACAAGACTCCTCAATGACTCCCCCTCGGACTGATCTGTTCCCTGTAAGAACACTGTTCAACATGCCCTATGCTGCTCTTGCTCATGTTTTTGCTTTGTTTGGCCCTTGTTCCGCACTGTAACCAATCACTGTTTGTCGATGTACCATTTGTCAATGTACTCTGTCGATTATTCTTTTTGTCTACTATGTATGTACTGTGTACGTTCCCTTGGCCGCAGAAAAATACTTTTCACTGTACTTCGGTACATGTGACAATAAATATCAATCAATCAGTCTTTTTGCCTTTCAATCTTTTCTTTCTTCTTGTACACAGATAGTAAATGTAAAGCAGGGAATGTGTATACAAAGTCCATGTTATGGCCCACACTGACCCAATTAAAAAACTAGGACGGGAATCTCTGATCCCGCGCCGGATCGGAGAATCGCCGGGGGGGGCGTGAATCCAGGGATGCCGCTCCGAAGCCGGCCCGCCGATTCTCTGGCGACCGAGTTCGGCCGAGTCCCGCCGGCGTTGTTTTCGTGTGGTCCTACCCGGCGGGACCTCGCCGTTCTGGCTGCGGGGGGCGGCCTCGTGGGGGAGGGGGGGATCTGACTCCGGGGGGGGGGGGGTTCTACGGTGGCCTCGCCCGCGATCGGGGCCTACTGATTGGCGGGCGGGCTATTCCGGTGGGGGGGCCTATGTTCCTCCGAGTCGGGCCCCTGTAGGTCTCCGCCATGTTGCGTCGGGGCCGGTGCGGAGACGGCAACCCATGCGCATAGGCCAACTCGTGCCGGCCGTGGCGCGCATGCGGGAACTCGTGCCGGCCGTGCTTGCGCCCGTATCGGCAGCTGGAGCTGCGTGAAGTGCTCCAATGCCGTGCTGCGCAGTGCGGGATCGCTGATCCAAGGGGCCAGACGCCGCCGTCGTAAAACGCTCCGGTGTTTACGACGGCGAAAATGTAGCCCCAGGATCGGAGAATGCCGCCGCAGGTCTTTGGCAGTGGACTCACTGCTGCTTCACAGCGCCATGGAACCCGGCTTCAATTCCGTGTGTTGAGTTTGCACGTTCTCCCAGTGTCTGCGTGGTTCCTCCGGGTGCTCCGGTTTCCTCCCGCAGTCCAAAGGTGTGCAAGTTAGGTGGATTGCCCATGATCAAAGACGGGGTTACAGGGACAGGGTGGGGGGGGGGGGTGCCTCGGTAGAGTGCTCTTTCAGAGGTTTGGTGCAGGCTCAATGGGTCAATTGGCCTCCTTCTGCACTGTATGGATTCCATGAACTTCATAAAAACAAAATACTACAGCAGAGAAGGAGGCCATTTGGCTCTCTACCTGTTATTTGACAGAGCTACGCAGTTAGTCCCACTCTCCACTCTTTCCCCATAATGTTCTCAGTTTAAATTTACATTGGAATCTGCTTCACTGTCCTTTCCAGATCATAATCCCTTGCTGCGTAAAAAAATATTCTCTCGCTGGTTCTTTTGTGAATTATCTGAAATCTGCATCTTGTGCTTACCGAACCTCCTGCCATGAGAAACAGTTTCTTCTAATGTACTCTTATCAGTTAAAACCCCTGACAATTCTGAATACCTCTTGTCAAGTCTCGTCCTTAGCCAGCACTATTGTGAAGAAAACAATTCCATCTTCTGTTCTCTTTAGGAACTGGACTTGGCCATTAAAATCAACTGAGCAATGGATGACACTTCAACATGCAAGTCTTGGATCCCAATGGATAAAGTCAAAACTGCATGGAAAATCATAATGAATTGCAGATAATGAAAGCCGATATGTTGTGGCGTTGAGAGAGAGAAAGCAGTGGACAAAATAGCACACACGTAATATTGTCACTTTCCTTATCTTGCATCTGAGGGATGCAGAAACTGGCAACAACAGTTTAGTTGACCAGACAATTTCTCTTGTGTGTTGATAGTAGTGGCCCTATACTGCTCACCTGAGCAGTCTAAACATAGTTGTTATTCCTATCCCACGGCAATTGGCAAAGTACCAAACAACACAGTAATATTTTACTTGATACTAGGTTTATTCACAATGCAGCATTACATATGCCTGCCTTCGACCTACAAATCCAGTGGTTCAGCTGTCTCTCTTTATAGAAACATAGAAGACAGGAGCAGGAGGAGGCCATTCAGCTCTTCGAGACTGCTCTGCCATTCACTATCGTGGCTGATCACCCAACTCAATAGCCTATTGTCAATTATCTTTCCTCCAATATCCTTTGATGCCCTTTGCCCCAAGTACTATATCTACCTGCTTCTTGAAAATATATAATGTTTTGCCCTCAACGCTTCCTGTGGTTCGTCAATCTCTGGGTGAATAAATTTCTCTTCATTTCTGTCCTAATCCCTGTATCCTCAAACTGTGACCCCTGGTTCTGGACACACCCACCATCAGGAACATCCTGCCTGCATCCATCCTGTCTAGTCCTGTTAGAATTTTATAGGTTTCTATGAGATCCCCCTCATTCTTCTGAACTCCAGAAAATACAATCCTAACCGATTCAATCTCTCCTCATATGTCAGTCCCGACATCCCGGGAATCAGTCTGGCAAACCTTCGCTGCACGCCCTCTAGAGCAAGAACATCCTTCCTCAGATAAGACGACCAAAACGGCACACAGTATTCCAGTGTAGCCTCACCAAGGCCCTGTATAATTGCAGCAAGACATCTCTGCACCTATACTTGAATCTTCTCGCAATGAAGGCCAGCATACCATTTGTCTTCTTTACCGCCTGCTGTACCTGTATGCTTACCTTCAGTGACTGGCATACGCCCTGGTCACGCTGTACATTCCCCTCTTCTAATTTATGGCCATTCAGATAATATTCTTCCTTCTCGATTTTGCTACCAAAATGGAGAACCTCGCATTTCTCCAAATTATACTGCATCTGCCATTCATTTGCCCACTCACTCAACTTGTCCAAATCTCTGCATCCTCCTCACAGCTCACCCTCCAACGAACTTGGAATCATCTGCAAATTTGGAGATATTACATTTTGTTGCCACATGCATATCATTAATGCATATGGTGAATAGCTGGGGTCCTCGCACCGATCCCTGCAGTATCCCACTGGGAACTGCCTGTCAATTTGAGAAAAAAAACGCTCTTTGTTTCCTGTCTGCCAACCAGTTTTCTATCCATCTCAATACACTACGCCAATCCCATGTGCTTTAATTTTACACACTAATCTCTTATGCTAGACTTTTTCAAAAGCCTTCTGGAAGTCCAGATATACCAGAAGGGCTCGAAGTACTTAATTGAACAACGCCCTTCAATATAGTTAACACACCATTAACATTTACCTCTCAATCTCTAAAGATTTGGGTGAAGTTATGTCTGATCTATTGGTGAAACTGGTTCAGAGTATGGCCCAGCTTTCTGTTTGCTTGTTTATTGGCAAACATTCTGTGCATGTTGAAAATGGAAATTCAGCATGGATCACTGAAAACAATCAGAGGAAATTGGCCAAAAAGAGTGCTTCATGCTTAGAGAGTACTTAATGATTTCTCATGTTTGTGCTGAATTAACGGAGAGCCGAAACCCTCAGTAGTAGGTTAGAAAATAGCTTAACTGTGCGTTGTTACACGCTTAGGGACACTGAAGATAAAAATTCACTTTCTTCACATTTACCCTGTTTTTTTGGAGGTGGAGTAATAATTTTTATTCTTCCTCCCTCCCCACTCCCGATATCCTCTTGGTCTTGACGCAGAATAAAACCTGAAAATAATCTGCGAAGGTTTTTAAATCAGCGACGAAAACTCACTTTAAATGTCTTACGGATTTTCCTGCACTACAAACGTCAGGAGTGATCAGAAAATTAGGCACCAGCTTCTTTCAGAAATCAGTGTAAGTGACAGCGAGAGGGACATTCTTGCTCAGCCAGATTGATTCAAATGCCAACCAAGATGTCCGTTCATTTCCAACCCCTATTGAATGCCAGTCAGCTGCCACTGTATTGGAGTTAATGAATGCAAATTAGTCACAGTGACCTTAAATCACTGCCAAATGCATCCTGTTCCTATACAGTTTTACTATCATCAAGATTACATATTTAGCCTCATGCTGCTTAAAGTACCGTATCCCAGATTCTCATGCATGGCATTTCTCCATTGCGACTGTTGTTCTGTAGAATCTCTCTACCTTCTGTACAATCATTACAGGTGAGGGTTTTTAATATGGGGTTATTTGGTATCCAGTCATTTATCCAATTGTGCAAGATATGAGATATGAAAGATTTTTTTCAGCTGTCTCACTTGATGGTGCAGCATTGTGCTGTAGCTAAAACCCACTGGTGGTAATCAGTTAAAAATGGGATCTGCATGAGGTGAGACATTGGGCATGAGCGACCTCCAGCCAGCCAGCCAAGGGTAACAGTAACGATAAAGCAGATGCTGGCAGCTCAGAGAGGAGGTAGCACACAGGTTTTGTCTCAGAGAATCAGGGGCGAAATTCTCCGGTATCGGCGCGATGTCCGCCCCCGACGAATATCCGGTGCCGGAGAATTCGGCAACCGGCGGGGGCGGGGTTCACGCCAGCCCCCGCGATTCTCCGACCCGGTGGGGGGGTCGGAGAATCTCGCCCCAGATGAGGACATTGATGGGTGCAGTGTACAGAATAAGGCTGATGGGAATGCATAATGAAATGCTTTGTGTGATGGTAGGTCTGCCAGAAAGCCTGCGGTCAATAGCAAGGAGCAGTCCAGCACCAGGTTTGCACAGGGCTTTTGCACAGAGGTTGGAGCCCATCCTTTCCAGCATGGAAGCTCCATTAATGCACATTAACGCATAATGCAGCATGCAGAGTGGCACAGCAGGCCAGAAATCTGTCCTCTAACAGATTACTGTGATCATTGAGGCACTGTCCCCAGGGAACGCCAACCTGCTGTCCTCTCTCTCAGGATGATACATCCTCTTGCCAATGCTTTTCCATCAGTGCTGTTGCTGCAACAAGTTTAACCAGTTTAGAACTTCTCTGGCGATGTGCAGCCTGAAGCCGGGCCTTTTAGAGTCATCCTCCAAGGACATGTATCATCCTCTCCTCACTGAAAGTCAGCAACCTCCCACCAGGCATGCTGCAACCACTGGATTGCACTGCATAGGAGCACTAGGACAGACAAAGGGACAGGACAGATGGTCATGAAGGAAATTCACAGGGTTGATTAGTTGAACTTTGTATGCAATGTGGCATGATTTGATTTAAAAATTTGGTCTGGAAGGTTTTTTTTTGTGTTGGCTTTTTCTTTTTCTTTATAGCCAAGTTGACACTTTGATTGTCAGTCTGTTAGGAAAACATGTAATTTTAATCATAGAATTTACAGTGCAGAAGCAGGCCATTTGGCCCATCGAGTCTGCACCAGCCCTTGGAAAGAGCACCCTACCCAAGCCCACACCTCCACCCTATCCCCGTAACCCAGTAGCCCCACCTAACTTTTTTGGGTACCAAGGGGAATTTATCATGGCAAATCCACCTAACCTGCACATCTTTGGACTGTGGGAGGAAACCGGAGCACCCGGAGGAAACGTACAGACTCCACACAGACAGTGACCCAAGCTGGGAATCGAACCTGGGACCCTGGAGCTGTGAAGCAACTTGGCTAACCACGTGCTACCGTGCACCCCCCCCCCCCCCCTATGGGCTTATATTAGTATTGGTAAACATTAGAAATAAGGTATAGTTTTAGAGTGTTTAATTTAATGTTTCTGTGCCTGAAAGGGTAAAACCTAAGAGTTAAATTCATGCTGGACAAAGTTGTTTGTATGTGTGGGGGTTGGTTTAATTTCCAACTGTGATTCTATTGTACTTAGAGTGGGTTGTGACATGTTGCGACGTGAAGCATAAATAGTAGCAGCAATCGTTGCTTCGCAACTGAGGCGTTGTAAGGTGAAAAAGCTTTTGGGCAGGATTCTCTGGCCACGTCCGCCTGGCAACTGGAGAATCCCGCACGAGGTCAATGGACTTCTCCATTGCCCTCATCTCACCCGTGGTGTTCTTGTGGTGGGTGGGACAGAAGAATGCAGCCCTTCAAGTCTAGTTTTAGCTGGATATATTCCTGTTGGAGACAAGACACCGGGTAGTGAACATCCCTCAACTCTGCCAAGAGAAAGTGCACAGGACAAGGGAGTTGCAAAGAGGCAAGCTTCGTAAGGAACAAAATATAATCCAGATAACCAGGCAATTGTGACAGAAAGAATGTCTTTAGGCAACTGGAGTTAAGAGAGAAGAGATCAAGCTATTGTTCAGAAGAAATCAAGGAAGAGTAAACAAAGCGTTCTGAGTTAAAGAGACAACTGTAGTGACCAGATTTTTAAGTGGGACAGCAGACTTCAGAGGTAAATCTGACATTTGATGCCATTTTATTGGAGTCTGGAAATCGAGAGTTAAAGCAAATTGTGAACAGTTTGTACAGCAGTCAAGACAAAGAAATCCTAAAGGGGTGGTGTACACTCCTGGACTGGAATCTCTATTATAAATGGAGTGGAGGCTTTGTTTAAAAAGTGCCATTTTGAAAACCTGGACAGGATTTCAGAATGCAAATCTCTAATGGAAAGCATTATTGCAAAATAATATTTTAAAGCGCGTTCTTGGGAGTGAAGTTTGGAAATTCTCACGTGACAATCATCTGGGGGGATTCTGAGGAGGAAACCACAAAGCGGAATGCTTAAAGGGACATTGTGTCAATGAGACCAATGTAGCTTAAGAAATACTTTGTAATCCATGTTAATCTTAAAATCTGTGTGTATTTGTTGAACTAAAGGTGGAAAAAGATTATTGTATCATAATCCAATCTTTTCATGTTTAATAAATGTTTTTTTCTTGTGCTAAAACTAATTAGTGGTCCTGTGACTCAATTCCTCTACATTTTATAAAAACAGTAAACATTACGGTATTTCAAGCCAGGGTTCCAATCCGCTCAGTTATAACATCAACTGGGATCATAACAAGTCACAGAGTAAGAGAAGGTGGGCGGTCTTTGGTGAATGAGGAATTGAGAGCACTGACACTGCAGCTGGATGAGTTGCTTATAGATAGCTTGGCCAGATTGTTGTCATTGGCCACATCGGCTCCCTGCTCCAACTGGCTTCTGAGCACTTGTCTGAAAGGACTCCTGGCCCTCTAAAGGAAGAGAACATTTGCCCTCAAGTGCACCTCCTTCACCAGTGACTCTAGCGCAGCACCCAAAAACCAGGCAACATGCTTTCCTGCCTATTTTGCTACTTCGGTAAACCTTCCTTAAGGTTTCTAAAGCTTGACATCCCCTGCTGAAGCCAGGTCACCTTACCTTTAAGATGGATTTAAAGAGTGCAGGTTGGCTTTAAGTGGTACCAGTCTCGGGCAAACCTGGATTCTCTGTTGAGCTTGAAACCACTCAGTAACATGATCCCAATGCCTTAAGTTAGAGGGTGCCCAATTCAGTCCTAAAATGCTTCAGGATTGAGGATCAGTAAACATCAAGTTAAACCTGTTTAGAGCACACAATTACCTTCCCCAGAAATGCACAAAGAAAGTGAAGGAGACTTGGACACACAGTCCAGCTTGCTGTTGTTCCTAAACTCATGCAATTCAATGAGGACAATTCTAATACTTGGAACTGCCCAGTTGGGAGAGCAACCTGCCAGTCTGTGACAATGTGGAGATGATATATAAAAGCACAACTCCAGATTCACTGATTCAGAACAGTGATGTCCCAGGAGTGTTGAGGTAACGCATCGAGACATAATGAAAACTGAGGGAGCCTCTTCATCCTAGCTTCTCTGGGAGATAATAGATTCTGCCAGAAAAAGAAATTACGTTTCTGCAGGGAATGCTGTTTAAATGCCTCAGAAACTGTTTTGCAATTTTTTTTTTTGAAGTACACAGGCAATCAATGTGATTGATAAGAAGGCAGAGGGGAGCGGGGTGGAGAAAGAGGCTGAATGATCACATTCAGCTGCATTTTGCTCCCAGCCAACAACCTCACAAGTGTGTGCCTGCAGAAATAAAGCCAGAATAATCAGGAACAGCAGCTTTGGTTCATTTTTCTTAAAATTCTGAGCCCATCCACTCAAAGCCCCGACTGTCAAATTACTCCAGGTAAATGGATGTTGCACCCAATCCATCAGAATTCCCACTCAGTGAATTAGGCTAACAAGATGCGGTCATGTGGATGAACCAGTTCTAGTGTGCGCGGCACAGACTGATTTGGGGAGACATTCCTATTGATGTTAGCTCAAATCAGCTGGTATCGCTGGCTCACACACACCTACCAATGCCATACTATACCCAGAGTGTTGCTTTCAAGGCACTTCACCTGCGCATACTCATGCAATCCAAAACACTCTCCATCTGATATGCTTCCCGCCCGATATGCTCGCTTTCCGATATGCTCCCTGCCTGATATGCTCCCCATCTGACATATTTGGTGGCTCTCCAGCTCTTGGCTTCTGCCTCAGAGACCTGTGTGCTCTATCCACCTGTGGGACCTTGTCCAACACCCCCTCCGCCACCAGCCTCGCCAGCATCCTCAAGACGTACCTCATGGCACTCGTGCCTTCCACACGTTCAGGCAAGGCAAAAATAAGCAGGTTCTGTCATAATATGCACCCATGCACATCATGAGGTAAAAGCAGGCAGTGACAGACACCCAGGTGAGCCAATCAATGTACAGAACAGAACACGCCCAATCACAAGACAGAACACCAGAGGGGGACTTACACCTATAAAACGCACGAGGCATCAGCACTCTGCCTCTTTCCACTGGTGATAGTTATAGTGATAGTCAGGGTGTACAAATCATTCAACACCGCCAACACATGGATCAGAGCTAGCCTGGTCTAGATAGTTAGCTTTAGTTTACTTAGGGTAGTAGAGAATCAACCCACAGGCAGCTGTGTGTTTTGTTGCTCGAGTTCAAAAAATCTTTTATTGAACCAACGCCTTCGGTTGGTGTATACTTGATCAGGTAATTGCATTGTGTGCAATCCGTGTTACCCCAGGGTGAACAACACGACACCAACAACACATGGAAATCTGATTTTGAAATGCTGGAATTGAGTGCACCAGCATTAGAGGAAATGCTGCAAGGCAGTGATTCTGGTGGAGTTCCACAATCCCCTCTGACCAATGGATTACATTCAAAATGATATTCCCCTTCCGGATGTGAATAGCCCAACTGGAATACTTCATATATGTTCCAAACTATTTAAAAATAATTTTCAAGACCTTATGAGAGTGGGCTAATTATTAACCAAGACAGAGATTGCATCATCTCATGGAATATAATCCCTACGGTGCAGAAGGAGGCTATTTGGCCCATCAAGTCTGCACTGACCCTCCAAAAGAGCACCTACCCAGGCCCACTCCTCCATGCAATCCCCACAATCCCTACTAACCTCCACATCTTTGGACACTAAAGGGCATGGCCAATCCACCTAACCTGCACATCTTTGGATTGTGGGAGGAAACCCAAACACCCGGAGGAAACCCATCGGCTGTGAGGCAGCAGTGCTAACCACAGTGCCACCATGTCACCCATTAAGTGTTAACATAGGTAACATTTGATCCAAATGATCTCCTGCACTGGGTTTGATTGTCTGAGAGGGATCAGACAAAACTTTAACAGAGTATTTTTTCTCCTTATTGGCCTTGGGCGTTTATCTTTTTTCCTGCTTCTTCTATAAGATTACATGGTTGCAATGATTAGGAAATGCTGTATCTAATCATGATGCTCCAGCCATCATGAAAGGGGGATAGGCTTGATGGTATATTGATGTGAATGGCATGCACCATGTACTGTGCAATGTATCTTGAGATAAAGGTATTTCACAGTCATTGCTAGCAATAATGGAGCAAATAAACCATTAATTTTTTTTAATGGATATGGAATAAAGATACCGATCAATATTTCTGCACAATATTCCTTATGAGGGCTATACACAGGAGGTGCTTCTCTGCAATTACAGTTAAAATAAATATCTGTATAGTCTCCAGAATAATTTACCAGCACAGGCAATTGTAATGGATCTTTAAAAGAATCCATGCTTTATTCATGCTTTATTTATGCTGTAACCAGCAACACTGGGGAATTGTTAGGTGTCTGACTTGTGACTGAAAATAGGGAGACTGGTTCAGGTGTTTACTTTTGAACGCATCAATATTGGTGATGACCAGAATGAATAGGCTTGGCAGCTCTGTTATTTCCTTGAATGAAAATGAAGAAAGATGCAAAGCTCGTGCCAAATGCAAAACGAGTGCTCCATTCATCTGCCAATCTAAACTGATTCAATAATAGGATGCCTTCATCTGCTACCAGACGTGTGCTTTTATATCAGAGGCTGCTTTGGCAGGAAGAACGAGGCTTAGATTGTCATTACTGAAATGCAAACAAAAAAATGCAGAGCCACGAATAGATTAGTCCTGCACTGCACCACAATGTGATTATTACAGGCAGACCACAATTCAAAATTAATTCATAATGCAAAGTAGCAAAGGAAATAACGGAGAAACAGACAAGACAGACTGGTTCATAAAAGTTCATAGAATCCCGAAGGTTGTAGCCACCTGAGTTGGCCACTTCCCAATTTAAAATGGAGAACCGCAAAGGCTGAAGGGAAATTCAGCCAACACAGGCAAATACTAGCAAATACAGAGATCACCTATATTGGAACCTGCAAAACAACCAGGCAGCACTGAAACCAGCAGCCATCATAGTAATGTGCGATTCCCAGGCACAATGGCAACAGTTAAGGTAAACAAAGCCAAGCCAGACTCCTCGGCGCCAGCAGGAGCCAAGACAAAGGAAGGCCAACGGAAATTTAGGGACCGCCTAGTGATCAGGGAACCGCTCCAACATTGGAGAAATCGATCCAAGTGATCGGAAAGTAGTCCAATCAATTGGAACCAGGTACGGGGTCCACCCCAAAGGGCGTGAAGCCCTTGGGGACTATAAAGTAAAGCACCCAAGTTCAAATCGTCCTTCTTTGGCAGGGTCGCTCAGCAACTTGAACCAACCCTCGACAGTGACCTGTCTTGTTGCCTCCAAGCAAGTAAGTCTCAGGTCAACGCTTGCTACGAGATAGACACTCCGAGCTACCAGTCCATACCAGCTTTTGAATCCCGCAGACTTAGGACCTGAACGAAAGGCCATTTGTTCCCCTGACCTGGTTAACCAGCCCGAAGCTAAGTATAGGCCTGATAGTTATAGAAATAGTCTAGAAAGTAGAGTTTATGCATGAGTAGTGATTTACTGTGTATAATAAGTGTGTTTTGATTTGAATCTTACTAATTGGTGTGTTGAGTTATTGATCATTACTTGAACTTGAACCTCGTGACGGTATCATAAAGATACCTGGCTACTCTAGAACAAAGGTTATAAAACAGAGCAAATTACGATTTAAGAGCCAACCAAAAGTTAGCAACATATTACTGGCGACATCCTGACGGGACCCGACCTAGAAGTGGCTTAACCACTCCGGGAGAACCCAAAATTTGAATTAGAAATCCAATTGGGAACAGAAAACCACAAGTGTTCAAGCAGTTCTGATCAATCCTCATAATTTGGAAGTGTGTTAATGCATGCGTAACTAACAGGGCTATAAGGTAAACTGATAGATTTTTGTTGCGACAAAACTGTCGGGAGTTTGTATTCCGGAAAATAGCGAAAGCCGTACCCGTAATTACAGCACCGCCTTAATACCCCTTGTTCCAAATTTTAAGAGAAGTATTTAGAGAGGAAAGATGGCAATGCAGGCAATGCAACGCCTCATGAACCCTGAGGAATTGGTGGTTGCAGCGACCAGCAGCAGAGCAGGACAGTGTCCCGTTTGGGAAGAGGAAATCAGAAAGTACCTCAAAGGGAAAGGATGGCCCCTTTGGAGTGAATTCTGTGAAAATGAGGAAACATGTCCCGGGAGTATAGGGCATACTTGGTGGGAGAACTTGAGCGAAATCTATAAGAAAAGCTTGGGAAAAGCTCGCAAGCCGATGGCAATCGTGTCATGTTTGGCGCAATTGTGAGGCACAGAGGAGGTCGTTCGGATGCTCCGTAAAGAGATAGAGGAGACACATCGAATGAGTAAGGTCGATGTGGGCGAGATAGAGAAAGAGAACCTAGAATTAAGAAGGAAGTTAGCAGCAAAGGACGGAGAGGTGGATGATGCCAAGTGGGCACACCAGTCTTGTCTGGCGCAACTAAGCAGCTTCCAGATACAGTACGAAAAGGCCTATCAGGACACGCAACGTGCAGTCCTGGTAAGAGAGGAAACAGAGAAACAGGTAGAGGCATTGCAAAGGTAGTGTAACAACCTGAAAGCAGCATTAAGAGCACTCCATACTACCACCACAGAGCACAGACAAAGCTCACTAGATCACGCAAAGTGCCGGAAGCAGATTGCAGAACTGCAGTCTTTGCTTTCAGTTCAGAATGATTTCCAGGGCATCTTTGGATCCAAATTAGATGAGGAAGACGGCCCGGATTGGGAAGAATTAAATGAGACCGCGCATAGATATGTTCAGGGAACATGTGCGCAAGGAAAGCCCCAGAAGATAAAAGCGCCCCAACCCCCCACAGAGCAGATAGTTCAGGCTCCAATGAACCCAGTCACAACCCACCGCACAGCCACATCGGACGACACGGAATTTCTGTACACCACCCCCTTAACAGTGACCCCATTACGGGACGCGTGCGATAAAATCAAACCATTCCTCCCAACCTCAGACTCACACCACTTCTTTGCCAGAGTAAAACAGCAGGCTACCATGTACGGCCTGGATGAGTGAAAGCAAGGAAAGCTCACAGTTTTGAGTTTAGACCCTTCAGCCGTAGCAGCCCTTCCCGACCCACAGAATGTAGGAGGAGGCACCCTTGCAGAACAGAAATGCATACCGCGATCCTAGACGTGATCGGGTATAACGGGGTGACCCCATAGAAGGCCTCAATAAGTGCAGGCAAAAGAAAACCGAGCAGCCCACAGTGTTTGCTGGACGCTTGTGGATCCATTTCACAGCAGTTTTCGGAGACTTAGACCGCGCCCATTTGTCCCCAGACAACATGACCACATGGATCCGCACCCTTATCTCCCATGCCACAGAAACAGGACAAAAAGCCTGTACAAATTATGACCCCTCAGAGGAAGCTCATAATGAGAAATGGGTTGTAAAAAGATTGTCCCGCTCCTGGGAGCAATCTGTTCAAAACAAACCCACAAACAAAAATCCCGAAGAACAGCAGGCAGAAGCAGACATACACACAGTTAAGGCACACCAGAACCCCGCATGGGTAAATGAAGGCAGGAACAGCCCCCCACAAAAGCCACAGGAGTGTTACAACTGTGGACATTTAGGACACTTTGCACGAGAATGCAATGCCCCACGAAAGCCACAGAGAACCCAGCAGGCAGGCACTCTGAATAAGAATAGGACAGAGCCCATACATAGTGTGAGCACCCATTCAGACGAGACGGACCTGAACGGAATGGACTGTTGGTGTTCGGGCTCCCCCAGTTGGGTCTGCGACACCCTTTGGGATAGGTCCGGCCGACCAGTAGTTGCAGCGAAGATCCGCAAGAGACCCTGCAACGCTCACAATAGGAGAATATGCAAACAAGATTAGCGCAGTCGGCGAATTTTGGTTTGACCCGACCACAATTAGCACAGACAAGCAGGTTAGGGCAGTTCTGCAGAAGCACAGGACAGCATTCGCAACCCACAAACACGACTGTGGCCGGATGACTGGTTCCATTCAAATCACAGGACCTGACCCTAGACCCCAAAAGCAATTGGGATTTCCCCAAGAGGGAGAGGGAGAAATCGCTAAAGTGATCGACAGCTTATTAGAGCAGGGTGTACTCAGATCAATAGCCTCCACTAATAATGCCCCGATTTGGCCAGTGAGAAAGCCCGATGGATCATGGCGACTGACCATCAATTACCGGGAACTTAACAAAGTCACCCCCGCAGCAGCCCCCACGGTAGCCACAAGTCCCGAGACCATGCTCAAACAGGGACTCAATTCCCGATTCTTTACGGTTTTGGACGTCAGTAATGGATTCTGGTCCATTCCATTGGCAAAAGCGTGCCAATACAAATTTGCCTTCACATGTGAAAGTCAGCAGTACACGTGGACATGCCTTCCACAAGGATTCCACAACTCCCCCTCCATTTTCCACCGACAGCTGGCACATGGATTAGTGAGATTTTCTCGCCCCGAATGTCTGGTCCAGTATGTGGACGACCTATTACTGCAGAGAGACACCAAGGCAGAGCACATTGAGCTTCTAGCCGAACTCCTGGAACTCCTACAGAAAATTGGTTGCAAAGTAAACCGCAAAAAGGCCCAGATTTTGGAAAACAAAGTGATATATTTGGGTACAAATTATCACGCACGGTAAACACAAGATCGAGCATAAAAGAATTGACTCGATTGCCAAATTGCCCCTTCCCCAGAATGTTTCAGCCCTCCGGTCGTTTTTAGGACTGGTTTGCTGCTGCTGAAACCACATTGACGGTTTCGCCAGCAAGGCAGCGCCCCTCTCAGACCTCCTAAAGAAAGGAGCCCCTTGGGAATGGCTTCCGCAGCCTACGGATGCTGTGGACTCTTTGAAAAGAGCCCTCATTGCAGCCCCCGCACTACAGGTTCCAGACCCGCTTTCCCCCTACGTGATAGAGGTAGCAAGCACAGACCGCACCCTTTCGGCCGTGCTCCTCCAGGAACGGCACGAACAGTTAAGGCCCATGGCTTACGCCTCCAGAGTCTTAGATGCTGTGGAGCAGGGATTTTCAGCCTGTGAAAGGCACCTGCTCGCAGTTTTTTGGGCAGTACAATATTTTTCATACATAACCGGACTGAACCCCATCACAATCCTGACTGAACACACCCCCACCCAACTTTTACTGGACGGACGTCTTAAAAACGGTACAGTCAGTCAAATAAGAGCAGCCAGATGGACCCTTCTTTTGCAGGGGCGGGACATCACTGTTAAAAGGACCAAGACCCACACTTTCTTAGCAGATAACCTTCAGTACCCAGGCACCCCTAAAATATCCAAAGCCTTGACTTCCACCAGCTTTTCAGGATGAGAGTTCCAGAGACGCACGGCCCTCTGAGAGAAACAATTTCATCTCATCTCCATTTTAAATAAGTGACCTTCATTCCCAAACAGTGACCCCTAGTTCTAGATTTTCCCGCAAGAGGAAATATCCTCTCCACATCCACCCTGTCAATACCCCTCAGGATCTATATGTTTCACGAAGGGAAGGGCCATTTGTTGTTGTGGCCATCAGCTGGACTGACTGCACTGAAGACAATGGTTATAACTAATCTCCTTTCTCACATCCCATTCTCTCTCATCCTTCACTCGCTTCTGACTCACAAGGTGCAGATGGCGAAAGTGCAAACTTCTTACTTTCTCCTCTCCCCTCACTCTAACCTTAACCTTGTCCCTTTTTTGTTTCATTTACTGAAAAATGGCAAACTGGCCAGGCATTGGAGGAGAGCAAGAGAGTGATGATGAAGACACACCCCCGCCCAATTTCACACATGCAGTCACCGGCTCAGATACCGACAGTGTGCATAATTTGGAGGATGCACAGAGGCAGGATCTGCACGTGGTGAGATACCAGGTTCAAGTGTGCCGCATGCAGGGCAGAAGGAAAGGGTAATGCTTATGCCAGCTCGCCAGTGTGTGAGCTCATACCTGAATACCGCTGCAGAGGACTCCGATAAGGACTTGGATGGGGCAGGCTACAGAAAAATGATGTTGGGTAACTACCCGGGTACATTGGAAAGCCTGCCAGAAAGGAGTATGGATGAGTCTATTACCAGGCCTTTATGTAGAGCATTTAAGCATTGAACTGGTGTGAAACAGCATCATCACACTTGTGTAACCAATCATGATGCTGCATCTGATGCCTCAGCCTCCTGTCATTGCACAAACAGCATCTACCCAACAGCCGAGTGCTGCAGTGGAAGCTCAGACTGCAACCAGCATCATTGTGGATACATTGGTTCAGAGGGCCTTCAGGGTGTTACAACAGTCCAGTAATCTACCCTCTGGTGGATTATCGGATTGCTGGGGTGCGGCCCTCCCAGCTATGCTGCAACCACTTGCAGGCACGAAGACAGAGGCACATGGAAGACAGGCAGTAAGGAAATGCACAAGGTTATGAATTTAATTTTGTCTGCAATATGACATGAATTCATTTAGAAATTTGGACTTTAACGTGCATTTGTTTTATTCTTTCATGGGAAGTGGGCGTCATTGGTCATTTCAGCATTCATTGCCCATCCCTAATTGCCCTTAAGAAGTGGTTGGTATCCACTTTCATGAACTGCTGTAGTCCATGTGCCGTAGAAACCCCACAGTGCTGTTGGGGGGGGCGTTCCAGGAGTTTGATCTAGCGATGGTGAAGGAATAGTAATATAATTCAGGATAGAATATGGAAAGGAACATGCAGATGGTGGTGTTCCCATGCATGTGTTGCCTTTGTCCTTTTAGGTAGTAGAGGTTGAGGGTTTGGAAGGGGCTGTTGAAGGCATTGGCTTTCACTTTTGCATCGCGGCCAAGAGGACGATGTGACAGTCAGTGATACAGGGAAGATGAGAAGTGTAGGGCTGTTGGTGAATGGGGAATTGGGATTGAGTTGACTGGTATCGTACTTGAACTAGTTTTTAAGGTGTAGCTCAGGCTGAAAGGGCATGACCAGGTCCCTTTGCGTTCCTCTTCAGTCTCAGGCTCCTGCATCTCATAGCCCTGTCTGACAGCTGGTGGTAAGGGCCATTCCTTCATAATAGCATGGCTGTACAACTTGCAGCACATGACCACAAATCATGAGACCCACTCAGCTAAATTTTATAGGGTTCCTCCAGAGAACCCAAGCAGCAGATTGCTGCTTCAGAACATCACTGATTTGCTCTGACAGACTGACTCTCATTTTATGCATGCTGCACATGTGTGCATGAGTTGTGAATTGTGTCAAGAGCCCTGCTGATATTAAATGTGAGGATATCCAAAAACCCAGAAAGGTAACTTGGAACACCGGTTCTTAGTGATGTATATTTTCAGTTTGGTATACTGTGAGAAAAGATATGCAAACCAGGGAGGAATAGTCCAGTCGTTTTGTGATTAATTAACAAAGAATATTTATTAGCTTAAAGAAAACACACGACAATAAGGACTAGAATATACTACAACAAAACACTTAACTACACTGATGGCTATATACACACAGTATTACATGAAGCTATCCCTTTGTTCCCAACTACCTAAGTTTCCCGAACTCTGAGGTGCCTCTTGTTTCCAAACAACATCCAACATTATGTAACTCTAAATTCCTGTAAATGAGCTAAATCCAGCAGGTAATTACCACGCACAGGTTATTTGTCCATGTTTGGGAAAGCAGTCTTCAGTTTAAGCAAAGATTTACCTGGATGCCCTTTTAGCAATAACTTGGTGTGGCTATGATGGCAGCTGTTGCTACTGTGTCTCTTTCTCCAGTTATTGTGCTTTGGATATATCATTTTTCTCTTTGATGTTACCCAACCTGTGGACCCAGCTTTTAGCACATAAGTGCCAATTCCCTTATCTCTCCACTTTGAGTTTACCTTTTCTACACCCCATTCTTTCCCCTAGTCACAAAAGGTAAATACTTGCTTTTCTCACTGGTATTCTAATTAGCATTTCAAAACCCTCTTTAGACAGCTGCCCTTATCAATTTCCCTTTTTGTTTTATTTTATTTTCTCCCAATTTCCTTTTTAATCTTAATCTTTCTCAATTCTTAACAATTGGAATCATGAGCTACGTGGTCAGCCAGTGGCCCTCGTCACCACATAGTCAACCCGTGATTTAATGTATTGGCTGAAAAGTAGTTGGCACAGTGAACTGGCACAAAAATGCATGCATCAGGGTTGCTGCTGGGACACAAGTTATAAACTTACATGTTGTGCAGCCTATGGTCAGCCACCAGCTCTATGTTGAGGGAATCTCTTTAGACTTAGATATGTGACAGGTTGACATGAAGTGCATGCAAATCAATGTCTGTGCTGTCAATGGCGCCCTGCACTATGGGAAAACCTGCAATTGAAGTAAAATCACGTACTTGCTCTGTCTGCTTCTCTTTTGGAAACGGTTATCCCTCTATGCATGGAGAGTCTCAGTGGCCTCCCTCATGGAACATAGCATTGCAAACTGCTTGATATTGCTCATAACTCCAAAAACCTAGAACAAGGCAGCTTCATATGAGCCCGTAGCCATCGTCAACTTCGCAGTCACTGCTATTGCAGTGATTACCCTGTACTGAGGTTGGAATTGTGCTGAAGCAGGTGGCAGATTTCAGTGACGATCTTAGATGTCTCGAATATTGGTTGTTGCTGAAGATCAGGGAAGAATTCCCTGAATCGTTTGGGTGAATCTAGACTCCTGTTCAGTTCCCTCCTTCCCCATCTCTTCCTCCCCTTCTCACTGCTTATCCTGTTCTGAGTCGCCTCTGCTCATTCTCCCAGCAAGTTATGATTCGAAGAGGAAAGCCCTGCTCGGCCAACCATGTACAGGAGCAACTAGTTTATGCAAAAAAAATAGTCAGCATAAAGTACTTCACCACGGACCAAATTACTTCCTGCAGACCACTGAGATGTGGAAATTGTGAAGCTAACCAAGAACGTGTATAATTGGAGCAACTGCCAGAAGAAATCAACCAGCAACTTACCTGTAGGTGGGTGGTGTTTCACACTGCTTAGCCCTGTGTTCAATTGTGTACACTGACCCCTTCAGCAAAGTCGTATCTGGCACGCTTTGTGTCACAAGTGTACATGCACATTGCGGCGCCATTTTGTAACCACAAAAGGTCTTGTGGCTCCTGAAAGGAGCAGCAACAAACCCAAATCTTCCCCCAGAATTCCTAGAGAGCACTGTATGTTCGTCCTGGGAGAACCCAATTGTTCCAATAACATTTATTATCACTTTACATGTTGGTACCCATCTGATTTTGGGAGCAAAGTCAGGTTTTGAATAGTTGTCCAGAACTGAAAATTAAATTTTTCTCAAATCCGTATCTTACGTTACGGAAACATAAATGAATGAAGTCAATAAAGCTCTGAGTACGACATCATGAACAAAGCAAACATAAGAACGAAAACCATGATTCTTACTTTCCTCCAGCCTTTATATTTCTGTAGGTTTGGCTGATAACGGCAACTCATATTTCTGAGGTTTCTACACATGCAGGAACACAAAGCAGTAGATTTGGGGGCAAAGTGCATCTCAATGATGAAAGGGTTGATCTTTTAGTCACGAGGCAATTTGGTGTCTGCAGCACTTTTTTTTTTTTAAAAAAGCACAGCAGTGCAAAATTTCCCCATTGTTGAAAATAACACCCAGGTCTGAGATATTACATTAAGCGGGTGGGGGGATTTAAGTAACTCATCAGTCTGATGCCAAGTAAAGTGATTTTCCCAAATCGATAAAGTCCATTGCACGTCAAGATACCTTTAAAGGTCTCTTGTAAACCAATTTTACTAAGTGTCTATGTGCAACTCAAGTTGCCCTTGAAAAGCATGGAATCCATTATATTTTAATGGATTGGGGTGGTGCGAAAATAAGAATTCAGAGAAAAATCCTTTAATTATTGGTTGTAAGCTGGAAGCAATCAGCCAACACTCAAAACAAGGAGAAAATGTTCCAATCTTTTTAAAACAAAAGATCATTACCATATATATATATATATATAATAAAAATCAATATTGAAACTGCCTGTCTAGCACAGGAGAGCCTGTAGGAGGCTTACTTATACTTGTCAGCTCAGATGAAAAAATATATAAAAACCGCTGTGATCTGTGGCTTTACAGCATGGTGCAAAAGGAGGCCGAGGCAGGGAAGTGCTGCAAATAACTGTTATTAAGTGACCTGAAGTTCGGGCAGAAGTTAACTGATTGTCTTTCTTCGAGAAGGTTGTGGGGTAAGCTGATTGAGATGTTTGTGATGTTAAAAGGGTTCCATACAGTGAAAATCACATCACCACAACCAGAAAACTATTTCCTCTCATGAGTGAACCATGCACAAGTGGCCGTAATTCAGATCCAGGTCATTTAGGAGGTGTGTCAGGAAGTATGTTTTCGCATGGACTGCAGTGGAAATCTGTAATTCACGCCCTCCAAGGGCTGTGGTTGCTGTGAGACAATTGAAGCTTTCAAGATTGATAGATTTTTGCTAAGTAAGTGTCCCAAAGGATATAGAGCAAAGGCAGGTAAATGGAATTGAAATACAGATCAGCCAAGATTTAAAACAGCCTTGTGTGTAATGTTTCCTCAAAACTATTCGGAATGTGACATGCGGTGCGCAAGCAACATTCCCTTTAAGATGCATGCATGTGCAGCAGCACGCTAATCTTAAAGGGGCTGTCAGAGTGCAACAAGCCAACTCTGCACAGTAAACCAAAGCCAGCAAGAGCATTGCTTTCAGGTGACCAGTTTATTGGTATTCCTTATATATCTGCACACAAAACTGCAGCTTGCTGGAAGATTGGTATAAAGATTGTTTCAACGTATAAGGTATTAAAGTCTGCCCTGGAGTGTACCTGGGCTCCAGCGCATGCGTCGCCTGGTGAGGTCCTTTCGGCGCCGGCTGGCGTGATGCCAAAGGCCTTTCCCGCAAGCCGGCGGGGCGGAAATCACTCCGGCGCGGGCCTAGCACCTCAAGGTGAGGGCTTGGCCCTTAAAGGTGCGGGGAATTCCACACCTTTGGGGCGGCGCGTCCCCGGAGTGGTTCCCGCCACTCCATTACGCCACATTCCCCCGCCCCGCCGGGTAGGGGAGAATCCCGGCCATTGGGCGCGATTCTCTGACACCCCGCTGGGTCGGAGAATTGCCGGGGGCTGCCGTGAATCTCGCCCCGCCGTGTCCCGAATTCTCCGCTACCGGAGAATCGGCGGGGGCGGGAATCGCGCCGCGCCGGTTGGCGGGCTCCCCCCGGCGATTCACCGGCCCGCGATGGGCCGAAGTCCCGCCGCTGTCAACCCTCGCCAGCTGGTGTGGATTGAACCACTTACCTTACCGGCGGGAGCAGACGGCGCGAGTGGGCTGCGGGGTCCTGGGGGGGGCGTGGGGCGATCTGGCCCTGGGGGGTGCCCCCACGGTGGCCTGGCCCGCGATCGGTGCCCACCAATCGGCGGGCGGGCCTGTGCAGTGGGGGCACTCTTTTTCTTCCGCCTTCGCCATGGTCTTCACTATGGCGGAGGCGGAAGAGACCCCCTCCACTGCGCATGCGCGGGGATGCCGTGAGCGGCCGCTGACGCTCCCGCGCATGCGTCGCCCGGTGAAGTCCTTTCAGCGCCGGCTGGCATGGTGCCAAAGGCCTTTCCCGCCAGCCGGCGGGGCGGAAATCACTCCGGCGCAGGCCTAGCCCCTCAAGGTAAGGGCTTGGCCCCTAAAGGTGCGGAGGAGAATTCCGCACCTGTGGGGCGGCGCGACGCCAGAGTGGTTCCCGCCACTCCATTACGCTGGATTCCCCTGCCCCGCCGGGTAGGGGAGAATCCCGGCCATGGTTCTTGTTCCTCTTCTGCCTCCAAAGAAGACATCTCACAAAAAGGGAGCCAGACACAGCTTCCATTGGTAATTGAAGATGTTACAACATCTTGCAACACTTTCTGAAACTGCGATCGTGGTTCGTGATAGCACTCTCGGCTTGGAAGCAGAAGGTTGAGGATTCGAGTCCCACTTTAGAGACTGGAGTGCAAAGTCTAGGCTGAAAATTCAGCACAGTACTGAGAGAGGGTGGCGCTGTTGGATGAGAGGATAAGCCAAAACCCCATTTGCTCCAATTCAAGGACGCATGCAAGCATGACGTGAAGACACTAGACATAGATTATTGCAGCTGACAACAGGGGAAAATGACGACACCTCTTGTGGGCAGCAGGTGCCAACGTCGAAGCAAACAACCCACAATGACACTCAGTAGCTTCATGTGTGGCACATGTGACAGAACCTGCTTCTCGAGGATTGGCCTCTTTAACCATCAAGGATTGTTTGCTGTATGTCCATCATCTTCTGTAGATAGAAGGATGTCAGACTGCAGACAGTGCACATTTTTCAATTGCTATTTAGATACAAACCCAAGGGAAATGATTTCTGGCGTGTATCACATCTTCCACTTTTCTGCGGCATGTATTGGGATGCAGTAATCGACTATTAAAAAGTATTAACTAATTATCTACACAGCCCTAAAAATAATTAGAAATTAATGTTTTGTTGAACATACAATGGGAGCACTGTGATCCAAATAGCCTGGAACAATGCTGCACATCTTATTGAAGCAAGATGTAACCACTGGCACAATAAGTCTCGTTAAATAATTGAGCACATTTTAGGCAGCTAATTTGGATTCGGAGTTGAACATTCAAGCTAGCAGCCACTAACGATGTTACATTCTGAACATCATCTAAAGATGCATTCTGTGGCATCAGCAGCAGCTCCTAAAAGACAATAATGCTTACAAAGCATGCAATGTTTAACCATCTGTGGCACTGCATGAGGGCGATATGGCGAACGAGCCTCAATGAAGTGTTTTTCCAACCAGTAATGTTTCTCTGGTTTTGTCGACTGACAGGATGACTTCATTCCAATGATTCAAATCATCCATAATACCTCTTTTGAAGTCGGAGGAGACCAGCCAACCAGCGTAGTTCATATGAGAAATTTTCCAAAGTGGCACAATGCCATACTGGAGAGTTATGTGAAAAACATTGTATAACAGGGCTGTGCAGGATCTGGCTGTAGTATTGAACCCATCAGTTCAAAGTAAATATCATTCATCTTTCTCCAGATTCTCCTTGTACAGAGGAAGAATAATTGGCTTCAGCAGTTTTATCAAGGAAAGAACAGAACTCAGCAGTCTTTCAAGCCCATCTTCTGATGAAGGACAAAAGGAAGTTATGCTGTGTCTGTGGAAATATTGGGGAGTTGAACCATTCCCTCCCTCCTGTGCAAGGAGAGAGAGCAATGTGGACAGAGTGGCTTGAAATATAATTGTCCTTGTTTAGAGTAAGCTGCAATCTCAGCTTGCGGATGACCTATCTCCCAGTTTATCAATTTGGCAACTGTATACGTGCAATTTGAGCAGAGTAAGTTTTTTTCAGTTGGAGATTCTGCATGAGCCAACTTTCTCCATTTCAGGGCTGCTCAATGTCAGCTGAGAGCTCTTGGCTAAGGCAAGCTCTAACCTTGACAGCAGTGCCATTCCTCCCATAAATTAGCACCCAAAGATAGATGCTTGTTGTTTTCAAAATGACTGCCTCATTTACCTTCCTTACAGCAGTCACCCTTTGCGAAGGGTTACAGGATATTTCAGTCATGCTAAGATGCTATGTTAATGCAAATCTTCCTTTTCTATTCAAGTGAGATGTCCCCTCCGGCATCTGATAACATTTATTCCCAATGCAGGGGTGAGTCTGATACAGGTATGTCAAACACAATGTCAACACTCAAACCTGGTGTTGGGAAGCAAGGACCTTCACCAGATTTACTGAATCAACCAAAATATTCTAGGTTAAATCAGTTAAGAGTAAGCTTTTTTAGAAGATTAATGTTAAAGCAACAATCATGCCAACAATTTTCTTATCCTCTGTCTTTCAACGCTTCAGGGAATATTTACAAATACAACAACTGATGACACTCTTGAGGAATCTGGTTAAGGAATCCCTTAACTTATACTGAGTTAACAAAGAACAAAGAAAAGTACAGCACAGGAACAGGCCTTTCAGCCCTACAAGCCTGCGCCGAACATGCTGCCCGTCTAAACAAAAATCTTCTACACTTCCGGGGTCCGTATCCCTCCATTCCCATCCTATTCATGTATTTGTAAAGATGCCCCTTAAACATCACTTCGTCCCTGCTTCCACCACCTCCTCCGCAGCGAGTTCCAGGCACCCATTACCCTCTGTGTAAAAACACGAGTCAATATGAGCATTAGTACTTCAGGAACCTTGGGCAGGATTCTCTGATCCTGAGGCTAAGTGTTGACGCCGTCGTAATCGCCGTCACGTTTTACGACGGTGTCAACAGGCCCCCAGGAGCAGTGATCCTGAGCCCTACAGGAGGCCAGACCCACGCCGCTCCAGCTGGCGATACCGGCGTCAAATGGGCGCCGTGGGTCTGCGCATGCGTGCTGCGACCAGCACGAATGCAAGCATGCACACTGCGACCGGCACGAATGCGCAGCAGCACCCTTCTCCGTGTCGGCCCCGACGCAACATGGCGTAGGGCTACAGGGGCCGGCACGGAGCAAAAGAGGCCCCCACCACGAGAGGCCGGCCCGCCGATCGGTAGGCCCCGATCGTGGGCCAGGCCACAGTGGAGGCCCCCCCCCCCGGGGACGGACCCCCCGCCGCCCTCCGCAGGATGGATGCCGAGGTCCCGCCAGGTAAGTCCCTACCCATCCACTCTATCCACTCGGCTGAGAGAATCCCGCCCCCCTGTAACTTCAGGTTTGCTCATTTCATTCAGATGTCTATTAGGCTAAGTAATTTTCCCAACTCAATTTCTCCCATTATATTGTGCTGGATTCTCCGGTCCCCCAGCCTCGTGTTTCTTGGAGGCTATGACTCTAAAACTGGCAGTTGAAGATTTTGGAGAACATCACTATGATGGTATGTGGAAAGTGAACTGTTGTCTTCACAGAATTATATTTTGTACTTTGGTTTGTAAAAAACTTTAATTCCTTTTATTCATGGTAATCTATCACTTTCCAACATAATCTACATTTGAGGGTATGAGGTGTTAGTTGGTCCCAATTAAATTAACAGCCAACTTCAATATACTCAAAACATATTGGTTCTTTAATGGTTCTCAAAAGGCTGATGAGTCAGTTAATTGGCATAAGGGCCAAAAACATTATCACTGAAGTATTTTAGAACAACAACAAAGAACAAAGAAAAATACAGCACAGGAACAGGCCCTTCTGCCCTCAAGCCTGTACTGGTCATGATACCAACCTTGGCCAAAACCCTCAGTACTTCCTTGTACCGTATCCCTCTATACCCATTGTATCCATGTATTTGTCAAGATGCCTTTTGAATGCCAGGAATGTGTCTGCTTCCACAATCTCCCCTGGCAACGCGTTCCAGGCACTCACCACCCTCTGTGTAAAAAACTTGCCTCGCCCATTTCCTCTAAACTTTGCCCCATGGACCTTAAATCTATGCCCCCTGGTGATTGACCCTTCCATCCTGGGTAAGAATGCCTGCCCATCCACTCTATCCATGCCCCTAATAATCTTGTAGACCTCTATCAGGTCACCCCTCAACCTCCGCCATTCTAATGAAAACAGTCCGAGCCTATTCAGCCTCTCCGCACAGCTAACACCTTCCCGACCAGGCAACATCCTGGTAAACCTCCTCTGCACACTCTCCAAAGTCTCCACATCCTTCTGGTAGTATGGCGACCAGAATTGTACACAATATTCCAAGTGTGGCCTTACCAAGGTTCAATTCAGCTGTAGCGTGACTTGCCAGTTTTTATACTCGAGGTTGATGGAAAATGGTTCAAAATAGATTGAAAATAAGTTGAATTTTACAACCAAGGCTTCGGCACTCTGTTGCAATGAACCAATCAGATAAATGGTGAAATAGGAGAAAGTTCATAGGTCGCAAGAAGCATGGCAATTCATCATTGGACAACTGGACATGGCGATGACTCAAAAGAGCTTTACAAGAAGTCCAGAACCAGCTGCATGACATTTAGGAGAACAAAGGTAAAGCGGTGAATGTTACTATAAAAGAAGGAGGTCAGGACTTTTATGGGAAGTTATTAAAATGATATATATTAACAACTCGACACGGGTTGGAAATGTTAACAAGGATTTGCAACTAAGGTAGATGAGATGAGACTATCACTGTGAGACAAAATACAATATATGTGTCGTCATGATAAAGAGAAGATATTGCAGGGAGGAATTCCCAAGCACAAGCGGTGCTGTTGACAAATGTCTTCAATGAATTATAATGAAGGTGCTATTAGGACTTGGACGTGCTGGCTGGAGTGGCCTCAGGCCCATGTTGTGCCGTAATTTGAAGGGGGCATATTTTAGTTGAATAAGTAGTTCCCACACTAGCCTAGTGTTGGGAATATTATCAATCCTAGTGGCATTTGTACAGGTGATGGCTATGGAGACTTTGGAGTTAAAAACTCCATCATGTAGCAATGACCAGCTTCAGATCATGAAGTACAATTATAGAAGTCCATGAAGGAAGGACTCCAAAGTCCAGAGATACCCCAATTTGGTGTTCATACATCACATGGGCATCTGGTGAATCCCTTCCACCAAAGGCATAGGTGGAGTAGTACCGAAGCAGATGATTGCCACTTAATATCAATAGTTGCCTTTGATGGCATCCAACAGGTTTGTGGCCCAAACTAATAGGCGTATTTAGTATTCCTATCCATGTACAAGCAGCAATAATAGGTTTTATTTCTAACATCTTATCAGGAAGATGGCACCTCTGGAAGTTCATGATAAAGGAGCAGACAATTGAGCAAAATGCAATAAATGGGCGTATGACAAGCAGTGAAAAAATGAATAAAATACATCATTCACTTTTAATATATTCTTTGCTTGTCAATTGTCTCTGCAGAAACCATGCAAAATCTGCAAAGGCTAATTGGCGATCTCCTGCAATGGCCCCCGCCCATTCCTTGAAAGATCTCTGACAAATAGAGAACAGCGGTGAATTTCCCTGCATTTGATGTTCTGAGAATGTATTAAAAAATGTTATAACCAACAGATTACTCTTGGAATCTATTCAATGTTGTTACATGGGCAAAAGTAACAGCCAATTTGTGGCAAAAAAGGGTCACACAAACAGCAAATGAGATCAATAGCAAAATAATCTATTTTTGGGTGCGCGGTGTTATGACATCCTGGGCTAGTGCATGGTTAATTCCAGTCCCACAGGCCCTGGAGTCCCAACACAAGTGAATTAACCAATAGTTTGTACAAAGGTTCTGAGACCTCTGGCCCCTGACTGCTCCAATATCTTACAGGCACCAGTGGAATACAACAACTGTTGTTCTATAACATCAATAGAGATAAGACATGCAATAATTATACTACAATAACGATCAGCTAATCCACTCCCCTCTTTTCCCATCCCACCTTCTACCTAAACACACACAAGGCATACACATACTGAGGGAGGGGTGGGGGAAACTAAAAGAGGAATAATGTGAGATGGAAGATGAGTGTCCTTGTTTCAAATGTTGAAGTTGTTTTCCAGCTGATTGTCCCTCCAGGATGCAAAGTGCTTGCGAACCACCGGTTGGTTGGTTAACGTGTGACTTCAGGCTGGAACCTTCAGGCAGAACTCTCAGGCTGTGGAATCCCCTCTAGGGAGTCACTTTAACTTGAATTAACCTGGGTCATCACTCAGAAGATCTGCCTCAAGTCTGTTTAATTCTGACTTACTTCCAACTCCACCAGAATAACTATCAGCCTCACTGATAAGACCAGATTTTGCAAGAAGGATTTTTAAAAAGCACTAACCTTGCTTAGCTAATGGCTGGATTGGATTCTTAAGATTACTTGTCTCCACTCAAATCCAGCTCTCAGCTTGGATTTTAATCTTACTTGGTGTCCAGTTTCCTTAGAATGTCTACCAGCTCGGTTGAGGAGAAAACAGAGCCGCCAACTGGGGTGTTTCAGAGAGATTTACCCTCAGAGAGATTCAAAAGGGGCTTTCTTCAGCTTGGTGCTCAAAATGAAACTAACTGCTCTTAAACAGTCTCACAGGCTGTGCGAGAGAAAGGTATTCTCTTCAGGTCTTTAGCCAGAGGCCATCAAGTAAGAAGAGAGAGATCAGGGCTATGACCCTCTTGCTGCTTCATCAACAAGCGAAACTGAAAGCAAACACACAGTCTCACAAATTAAGGAACATTCCAAAATGGTCAGCACAAATCTGCATCGAGTGTCAGTTAAATGCTGGGAAAATAAAGTAGTCCATTGGTTGACAGCCAAGTCCATCAAGATCTGTCATCATTGATGTCAGAGTAGCAGCACAGCCTGTTAAGACCTCCTGGTTTTGAATTAAAGGTGCAGGTCATCTTAAAGGCATAGGCACATTTATGTCCAGGTACAGAAATGATAAAAGCCAAAAGAACAGGAAAAAAGGATAAAAGGGTCTAACAAGGATTTACAGAAGAATCCTTACAGCTGGTTGAAGTTTGAATTGGCTTCACTGTTGGGAGAAATGTTCTTCCCTTCTTCAAATAATACGATGGGATCTATAACATGAATCTCACTTGGAAGAATGGTTCAATGTCTCATTTGAAACACAGAACCTCCGCTTGTACTTCACTCCCTCAATACCATACAAGAGTGTCACTCTAAATACTGTGTTTATGTCTGTAATATGGTTTGTAGATATCTGGCCGGGAGATCTGGGTGCTACCTGAATTAAGTTGCCTTCTTGGTACTGGCTAGCAAATAGTTGACTATCTACCCCATTAAGACCTTCATGACTCAAATGGCACATGTCAGTGATGGAAACTCTGATGAATCTATGGCCAGAGTTTAATGTTGTTCGGGTTGGCGTGCACCTGACCTGGAAGCGTGTAAAATCGCGCAAGACGACTTTGGGCATGTGTCCTGACATCATTGCGTCCCTATGTAATATGTTGGCTAGTGTGTATGAGTCATAAGTGCGTCTGCCGACAATCAAGAAGCCAATTTAAATTAATTAAACAACAATTGACTGGAACTTTACATGGCCCGTGGGCTTTTACAGTCAGGGGGCAGGCAGATTGGCAAGGCGGCCGTTATGTTTTAGCTGCAAACTCTATCCAGGGCAGGATGAAATTCAGGGCTGAAATAAAATTAACAGATGTGTCATGGGCCTGAGGTCTGTGTATGATTGTGCCACCCAGACACTTATGGCGGAGTTTCTCCACTGATAATTATATTTTACTAGTCAGCAGCTCCCTCAGACAGCTGCAGTGGCTTCCCTCCCGAAGGAACGCCTTAGAAGTGCCAGCCCACACACTCCCTTTTCTCAGCATCCGCCCTCCTCCCACCCTTTCCAGCAGCACTCAGAATTTCACAGAGTACATATTTTCATGTTTGCACTGCAATCTTGAGCAGGAACAGGTTTCATATTTGCTCCAGCTTGAGTGACTTCGAGAGCGTTCTGCATGTAAAATTCAGACCCATGTCTCCAAGTGCACTACTTCTCCATTCTATTAACGTTTTTTAAAAATTAAGTTACAGGATGTGGGCATCGCTGGCTAGCCCAGCTTTTATTGCCCATACCCAGTTGCCCTTCAGAAGGTGGTGGTGAGCTGCTATCTTGAACCGCTGCAGTCCCTGAGGTTTAGGTACACCCACAGTGATGGCATGGAATTCCAGGATTCTGACGGTGACAGTGAAGGAATGGTGATATATTTCCAAGTCAGGATGGCGAGTGATGTGGAGGGGAACTTCCTGGTGGTGGTGTTCCCAGGTATCTGCTGCACTTGTCTATCTAGATAGTAGTGGTCATGGATTTGGAAGGTGCTACCTAAGGAACCTTGGTGTGATCCTCAAGTGTTTCTTGTAGATGGTACACATTGCTGCTACTGTGTGTCGGCAGAAGAGGGATTGAATGTTTGTGGAAAAGGTAGCAATCAATCAAGTGGACTGCCTTGTTCTGGATAGTGCTGAACTTCTTGAGTGTTGTTGGAGCTGCACTCATCCAGGCATGTGGGGAGTATTCCATCACACTCCTGACTTGTGCCTTGTAGATGGTGGACAGACTTTGGGGAGCCAGGAGATGAGTGAAATGACACAGGCATCCAAGCCTTTGACCTGCTCTGATAGCCACATTATTTATATGACTAGTCCAATTCAGTTTCTGATCAATGGTAACAGCCAGGATGTTGATAGTGGGGGATTCAGCGATGGTAATGCCATTGAATGTCAGGGGCGATGGCCATTGGCACTAGTGCAGCGCAGTGTAACTTGCCACTTGTCAGCCCAAGCCTGGATATTGTCCAGGTCTTGCTGCATTTGGACATGGAATGCTACATTATCTGAGGAATCATGAATGGTGCTGAACATTGTGCAGTCATCCGCAAAGATCCCCACTTCTGACCTTATGATGTAAGGAATGTAATTGATGGAGTAGCTGAAGATGGTTGGGCCTAGGACACTACCCTGAGGAACTACTGCAGTGATATCCTGGAGCTGAGATGGTTGACCTCCAACTACCACAACTATCTTTGTTTGTACCAGGTATGGCTCCAACCAGTGGAGGGTTTCCCCCTGATCCCCATTGGCTCCAGTTTTGCTAGGGCTCCTTGATGCCAAACTCGGTCAAATGCTGCCTTGATTTCAACACTCAGCTCTGATGTTCAGCTCTTTTGCCCATGTTTGAACCAAGGCTGTAATGAGGTCAGGAGCTGAGCAACCCTGGCAAAACCCAATCTTAGCATCCTTGAGCAGGTTATTACTGAGTAATTGCCGCTTGACAGCACTGTTGATGGCCCCTTCCATCACTTTACTGATGATCAAGAGTGGACTGATGGGATGGTGGTTTGCCAGATATTTCCTCTTTGTGTCTGAAGAAATACTGTTGTCCTGAAAGACCTGCTTGTTAGGTGAATTAGATATTCTGAATTCTCCCTCTGTGTACCCGAACAGGCGCCGGAGTGTGGCGACTAGGGGATTTAACTTCATTACAGTGTTAATGTACTTACTTGTGATACTAATAAAGATAATTATTATTCACTGCAATTTCCTCTTTCCCCTGCTCTATTGGGAAATACCCATTGCCCTTCATTCAGCTGTTTAGGAGTATGAAACTCCCATCTGCTTTAATTCTTTTCACAATGGGGCTGGTAACTAGCAATCTACTCCATCTTAATTTCATTAAGAGCAGGTATAGAAAAAGGAGTCAGATGACTTTATTTTGATTTCACTGCAACTGCAGAATGTTGCAAAGGTTTCTTGTTCATGACCTGAACCATTCATTAGTCTTTGTTAACATTTTCAATCCACTCTTGGAAGGCCCGGGAAACAGGCTAAACAGAAGCAAATATCACTTTCCCCTGTTAGTTTTCACACATGGAATTAGTGATGCACAAAATACTGTAACATTGCTGTTTAATCAGGTGTTTTAACAGTTGTTATAACCTGCCTGCTTACCATTGGCTGGGGACTAATGACAATCCCACAATCCTGTGGGAGTATGAGCTTCCCCAATGAGGGGAGCGGAGAAACCATTAGTAATCTCCAAGTATAAAGAAAGGTGGCCAATTTGGAACCAGCAGGAAGGAGTGTGCAGCAAGGGAAGTTGCTGCTGCTGTTATATATATATGTTATTGTAAATAAATGTTATTACTTTGTATCCTTAAAACTCGTGCTGGATTCTTCGTGGCCCTCACAAAACTGGCGACGAGGGTTAAAGTGAATAGCTGTCTACACTGCTGAAGCCACCTCCCTGGATTTTTGTTGGATACAAGTTGGAAGTTGTTTTCTATTATACCATGCCTCTGTACGGATGTTTGGATGTTTTTGATGCTGCGCTGGAAAGCTGGAACCAGTACACACAACGGATGCTTTACTATTTCCAGGCAAACAATATCACCGAAAACGAGCGCCAGGTGGTCATATTGCTCATCGCCTGCGGCCCACATACGTTTGGGGTGATTAGGAGCCTTACGTACCCAGCTGCGCCGGACACCAAAACGTTTGATGAACTTGTGAATATAGTGGGGCAACATTTTAACCCAACCCCGTCCACGATAGTCCAGCGTTACCGGTTTAATACCGCTGAGAGGACCCCTGGAGAATCCCTTGCCGATTTTCTATCCAGGCTACGCAGGATTGCGGAGTACTGTGACTATGGTGAGACCTTGTCAGAAATGTTACGCGACCGTTTGGTTTGCGGTATTAACAATGCGGCCACCCAGAGAAAGTTGTTAGCTGAGCCAACATTGACTTTTCAACAGGCAATACAAATAGTCTTGTCCCGAGAGAGCGCAGAACGAGAAGTGCAGGAGCTACAGGGAATGGAAGTGCATGCCTTGGGGTGCAACCCCTTCCGTCCGAAAACGTCCCCCCGCACTCCTGCGGTACCTTGGGCGAGGCAACGCCCGGACTGACGCCAGTGGCCATCGGACATTCCTCCCCGAAGGGAGCCTTCTCCAGAACCAATGATGAGGAGCCATGTCCGTGTCAGACTTGTAGGCGCCGACCCCGTCGCGGACGGCGGTCCTGGGGGCGCCAGAGGCGCCGTCGTTTCGACCGAAACTGGGACCAGCCCAGGGGCCGTAACTGGGACCAGCCCAGGGGCCGTACCTTCCATGTGGATGAACCTGCGGCGACTACTCCTGAGGATGTGGAGACAGAGGACGACTGCCTGCAGCTGCATTGTGTGGCAGCTCCCGGTGTGGCCCCATTAAGGTGACAGTACGGGTCAATGGCCACCCGCTTGAGGTAGAGTTGGACACTGGCGCAGCGGTCTCCGGGATCGCCCAGAGGACATTCGACCACATCAAGCAGGGTATACAGACCCTTACATTAACCGACTCACAGGCCAGGTTGGCCACCTACACGGGGGAACCACTGGACATTGCAGGAACTACAAGTGACCCCTGTTGTTTATGGACGCCAGGAGGGGCATTTCCCACTTATCGTGGTGCGCGGCCATGGGCCCAGCCTGTTGGGTCGGGACTGGTTGCGCCATTTGCGGTTGCAATGGCAGCACATCCTCCAAACAGTTTCTGAAGGGTTGACTGAGGTGCTAGGACGATACCCAGATGTATTCCAGCCTGGTTTGGGAAAAATAAAAGGGGCCGTAGCCCGCATCCAAGTCGAACCAGGAGCCACGCCGTGCTATTTCCGGGCGCGCCGTGCCTTAGCCTTGCTCGAGAAGGTAGAAGGAGAGCTCACTCGTTTGGAGAGTTTGGGTATTATCAGGCCCGTCCGTTTTGCTGACTGGGCAGCACCAATTGTCCCTGTAATGAAGCCAGATGCCACAGTTCACTTGTATGGCGACTATAAACTTACAGTGAATACGGCTTGCCGACTCGACCGATATCCAATGCCTCGCATAGAGGATCTCTACGCGAAGCTTGCAGGTGGACTCTCGTTCACAAAATTAGATATGAGTCACGCCTACCTGCAGTTGGAGCTGGACCCTGCCTCCCAACCATATGTAACGATTAATAGACACCGGGGCCTGTATGAATATACACGGTTGCCCTTTGGAGTATCCTCTGCCTGCGCAATTTTTCAACGTGTTATGGAGGGCATTTTGAGAGGTTTACCACGTGTTGCTGTCTACTTAGATGACGTTTTGATTACAGGGACGTCGGAGCAGGAACATTTGGAAAATCTGGAGGCTGTCCTTAGACGCTTTTCGGAGGCTGGAGTCCGTTTACGTCGCACAAAGTGCGTATTTCAGGCAAAGGAAGTAGTCTACCTAGGTTATCGGGTGGACCGCGAAGGTTTGCACCCCGTCGCAGAGAAGGTGCGAGCGATTCAACAGGCCCCCGCCCTGACTGACACTTCGCATCTTCGTTCTTTTCTCGGTCTCGTAAACTATTACGGGAAGTTCCTCCCCAATCTGGCAACTACACTGCCCCCTTTGCACTTTCTGCTAAAGAAAAATCACACCTGGGTTTGGGGTCAGCCGCAGGAAACCGCTTTCCGGCGGGTAAAGCAACAATTGTCGTCATCTGGGTTACTAACCCACTATGATCCTGGAAAGCCTTTGCTCGTCACATGTGATGCATCCCCGTATGGTATTGGGGCCGTCCTGTCCCACAAGATGGAGAACGGGGCCGAGCGACCGATAGCTTTCGCCTCCCGCACATTGACTGCAGCGGAGAAAAGGTACACGCAGATCGAGAAGGAGGGCTTCCACCAGTACGTGTATGGCCGCCATTTCACTATCGTGACTGATCATAAGCCTCTGCTGGGACTTTTCAGAGACGATAAGCCAATACCACCCATTGCTTCCGCACAGATCCAGCGCTGGGCTTTGTTGCTTGCTGCATACGAGTACTCTCTGGAGCACAAACCAGGTACGCAGATAGCAAATGCCGACGCACTGAGCCGATTGCCTTTATCGACCGGCCCCATGTCAACCCCCACGACCGGTGAGGTGGTTGCAACCCTAAATTTTATGGACACCTTGCCTGTCACGGCATCACAGATCCGTGAGTGGACCCAGACGGAGCCAGTCCTGTCAAAGGTTCGGCACATAGTCCTGTATGGTGGGCAGCATAGACAGCTCCCAGGCGAGTTGCAGGCATTTTCCTCCAATCTGTCAGAATTCAGCGTGGAAGACGGCATCCTCTTGTGGGGGACGCGTGTGATTGTCCCAGAAAAAGGCCAGGAGCTGATACTAACAGACTTGCACAATGGGCACCCAGGTGTGACCAAAATGAAAATGTTGGCCCGGAGTTATGTCTGGTGGCCAGGCCTCGACACCGACATTGAGAAGGTGGCCCAAAACTGCTCCATTTGCCAGGAGCATCAGAAGCTTCCGCCGGCCGCGCCCCTACATCACTGGGAAAGGCCAGGGCAGCCTTGGGCGCGCTTGCATGCAGATTTCGCAGGTCCTTTTCAAGGATCCATGTTCCTTCTATTAATTGACGCACAGTCTAAATGGCTAAAGGTACATAAGATGCAGGGGACAACGTCCTGCGCAACAATTGAAAAGATGCGTTTGTCGTTTAGTACGTATGGCCTCCCCGAGGTGCTGGTCACGGATAACGGCACTCCATTCACGAGTGAGGAGTTTGCGAGGTTCACAAAGATGAACGGCATACGCCATATCCGCACTGCCCCTTACCACCCGGCTTCAAATGGGTTGGCAGAGCGCGCAGTGCAGACATTCAAAAGAGGCCTAAAGAAGCAGTCTTCCGGATCAATGGACACGAGACTGGCTCGCTTTTTGTTTACGTATAGGACCACCCCCATGCGGTGACTGGGGTAGCTCCCGCAGAACTCCTAATGGGCCTGAGACTTCACACCCGCCTTAGTATGGTTTTCCCGGACATTGGCGCAAAAGTACGCCGCACACAAGAACGGCAGGGACAGGGATTTTCTCGGCATCGGCCGATTCGGCAGTTTGCGCCCGGTGACCCAGTGTTCGTTCGGAATTTTGCTGGTGGTGCCCAGTGGGTTCCTGGCGTAATCTTTCGCCAAACGGGCCCTATATCTTACCAGGTGCAAGCTCAGGGTCGTCTCCAGCGCAAACATGTAGACCACGTTCGGTCCAGAAGAGTATCCCCTCAGAAGATTCCCGCCCCCGGAGCTCATTTCTACAGCCGCAGAGACCAGAGACAAGGGAAGGTAGTCCTCACAATATTCCACTGGTGCCTCACTCGAAGCCTGCACAGGTCGTTACAGAACCGAATGGAGTTGGAGACGCTGACATGACGGAGGCAGCAGACTCTGACTCCGAGATGGAGACACAGGATGCATCAGAGGGGGAATCCTCGGGTCCACGGGCCGTGGATGTACAACCGTTGCGCCATTCATCACGGAAGCGCCGGTCTCCGTCTCATTACCCGCCGCCTGATCCAGCGCCGCGTGCAAATGGTGTCCGGCCTGCGCAAAACGAGTCCGACGCCCTCCTTCGCCAGGGTCTTCGGTGGATTCCTTGGACTTTGGGGGGGGGAGGGATGTTATAACCTGCCTGCTTACCATTGGCTGGGGACTAATGACAATCCCACAATCCTGTGGGAGAATGAGCTTCCCCAATGAGGGGGGCGGAGAAACCATTAGTAAACTCCAAGTATAAATAAAGCTGGCCAATTTGGAACCAGCAGGAAGAAGTGTGCAGCAAGGGAAGTTGCTATATGTTATTGTAAATAAATGTTATTACTTTGTATCCTTAAAAACTCGTGCTGGATTCTTCATGGCCCTCACAAAAACAGTGTTGCAACATGACTGTCTTAGCTTGATTGACTGACAAGGAACATTTAGGGTTGATGATGAATACTTGTTCTCCAATATCCTTAAAATCCTCACAGGTTTTAAAGTACGAACAAACATTCTGCAATGCAAGTCACATTCTATCTAGATTAGCATGAGGAAGTGATGGATAATTAAGCACACACTTTTTATTAGATTTATAACAGCAGTAATTCCATAAGAACGTTTAACACCAGTGCATTATTTCCACAGTGAAATTTAAAGTTTACCACAATCTTCCAGTCACCCTTGGATGTGAGAGTAGTAGCAGAGGATCGCAAACGTCACTTGCTTGTTCTCAAAGGCAGAGCGAGATAAGCCTACTAACTCAGGCCAATCAGTCTAATGGTTGCATTGGGGATACTGATAGAGGCCATTGTCAAGGGCAAATTTAATTCTTACTTAGAGAAGTGTAAGTTAATAAGGAACAGCCAGTGTGGATTTCTGAAAGGAAAATTTTATCTGACTAACCTGATTGTGTTCTTTTGGACAAAATAACAGAGGGGTTGAAGAAGGTCGTGCAGCAGATAATATAGATATGAACTTTCAAAAGGCATAACATTCTTATTTGGAAAATAGAATTACATGGCATTAAAGGGATAGTGCTAACCAGGATATGTAATTGGCTAAGTGTTAAGAGGGAGAGAGTAGTAGTGAATGGATGTTTTATTGACTAAGAACATAGAACATACAGTGCAGAAGGAGGCCATTCGGCCCATCGAGTCTGCACCGACCCACTTAAGCCCTGACTTCCACCCTATCCCCGTAACCCAATAATACCTCCGAACCTTTTTGGTCACTTAGGGCAATTTATCATGGCCAATCCACCTGCACGTCTTTGGACTGTGGGAGGAAACCGGAACACCCGGAGGAAACCGACGCAAACACGGGGAGAACGTGCAGAGTCCACACAGACAGTGACCCAGCGGGGAATCGAACCTGGGACCCTGGCGCTGTGAAGCCACAGTGCTAGCCACTTGCACTACCGTGCTGCACTTAAGGAAAGGGATGCAGTGATGTCCCTCAGAAGGTCTCTATTAAAGTAATTGCTTTTCTAATTATCTCTAAGTCACCTGGATGTAGGGTGCAGGGAGCACAATTTTGAAGTTTGCAGAAGGAACCAAACTTGACAACACAGTAAATACTGTGCAAGAACAATAGCAGATATCAGGACTGGTGAAATGGGCAGGCAGAAGGCAGATGCGATAGAAAGTGATGAACTTTTGGCAGAAACAAAGTAAAGAGGCGATATAATCTAAATGGTAATATATGCAGGTGGCAAGAGCAGAGGAACCTGGGTATCGGATACTTATCTTTGTAAATAGGAGCATTATGTGGAAAAACAAGGACATTACACTGTCTGGAATTTTCTGGCAGTTCCCACCGGGATCTTCTGGTCCCACCAATGGGGGGGGGGGGCGGATGGAGTTAGGGGGGGTGGGTTGCAAACAATAGAAAACCCCACTGATAGTGGCTGAACCAGTAGATCCTGCTGCTGGCCAATGGCGGGCCATCTCAGCGGCTCCGAAACATGCCATAGGGGCGCGTGGGAAGTCCCACTCACTGAAGTTTTACAAATCACTGGTTAGGCGTCAGCCGGAATACTGTGCATATTTTTAGTAAGGTTTTTGAGAAGGTGGAGGAGAGATTTATTAGATTCCACAATCACAGAGTTCCTTTTTATGCTGAACTGCATCTCCTTAAGAACAGCTTCCTTACTGAATTTTGTGCTCTTCAGCCAAGTGCATGTCAGGCTCAACTCTGGAGGCAGGCTTCTCCGTAATTGCATTCAATGTAAGGCCAGGGGTTATTTTGCAAGGTTCAGCATTGCCTCTCCACCACACACTGCGCTCACACACCAGCCCCCGCCCCCGCTCCCAGACCCCGAAACACAACACACGCAATTTTACCCAGTCCAGTAAAATCTGTCAACAGAACACTTTATAACTGCTGCCTTAATTTAATATTTAATATTGATGCACCAATATGAATATTTTCTCAAGCATGATGCACTTACGCAATTTACTTTAGCACGCAATCAGTGCATTATAAGGTTTAAAACAGATCTTGAAGCAGACACATTTTTGATGTTAAAAAAAGAAACTGACATTTAAAACCAGAAATCTGAAATAAAACTGAATACAGGAAATGCGCAGCAGGTCAAGGAGTATCTGCAAGGGAACCCTTCCTCAGAATATTAACTGTGCTGATGGATCACATTCCAAAATGCTCACCTTTCACTCGCTGAGCCCTTACTGTCACTGGGGAAAATATCTCTATGGCAGTATATTCGATCTTCAGTTCGATTCAGGTCTCAGGGCTCAGTACAGGGACATATCAATTACAAATGTTTGCCCCACCCATCCCAAAACAAATCACTCGTTCAGCTGCAATGTACCATCTGTGGGAAACTTGAATCAAGGTTGATTTTCTGATCACTAACCTGAACACTATTTGCCAGATTTTGGCTACCCAACATGCTGGACATGCCTTGGTTAAGAAATACTCCAAAACACACAATTTCTGTTCTGGAGACGTGAGTGCATAATACAGGCAAGACCACTGATTCTGGAAGCAGGCCATAGGCAGCCATGTCTATAAGTTGAAGAAGTTTATGAAGTTGTTAACATTTCTTGGCCTCACCCCTCACACGCCCTCCCCCACAGCCCCTTGGCCCCTCATACCAGCCATGCCACCTCCATAGCCACTCACCCAGTATCCATCATGGGAAGGCTTTAGGAGACATGTGGAAATTATAACAGAAACTTCTAACAATCCATTGCAGTTCACATTCCTGCACACTTGGCTCCAAACTGGGGACCCGTCAAACGTGAGTTGTTATAGCCATACGGACTGACCCATCCCTCCCACTGACCACATGTCCATTCGCCCGGAGGTCCTCCAGCTGACAGTGCCATCCCACCCTGGGCAGCACCCTCTCCTGACTCCGAGGATGCAACTGTTATAGTCGCGGCACAGCTGTCATCCCCACCCTCCATCAGTGCAGATACATGCACCTTGGTGGGAAATGTTAATGGACAGGCTTCTGGGGCACAATCTGGTGAGCACCACACTACTGATGATGCACATCAGGTAGAGGCAGGAACTCCCAGGGGTGACAGCAGTCAGAGGGCTGCTGGATCCCAGGACCCAGCTGGGTCCTAGCCTGATGCTGAGCCTGTGGTACAGAGTTAACCAGAGCTGATTTGGATGATAGGATGCAGTCAGGACATTCAAAGGGAGATGTCAGCGTCACTCCAGCAGATCATAGCCGCTTGGAGAAGTCCCAGAGGCTACGGGCGCAGGTGATGGCACCGGAAAAGCGTGGCACCGAGGCCAACACTGCTAGGTGGTGACCGCAGTAGAGAGCCTGGTGCACAACGTCAGCAGCATAAGTGAAGGTGACCAAGGCGTCGCACAGTGGGTGATGGCCATGGCTGAAGATCTCGGCAGAATGTCTACTGGCGGATGTCACCCAGTACCGGGCCGACCTTGATGAGGTTCTGCGGGACATGTCCCACTCTCAGATGGGGATTGCCTGGACGCTGCAGAGCATGACCCAGTCACTGAGGGCACAACACCATGGTGCAGACCATTGGGAACCACCAGACCTGGCAGACCCAGATAATGCAGGGGCGCCAGGGATCGAACCAGCTGCCTCTCGGTCCCAAGGTGAACCCCAGGTCCTATGGACACCAAGCGGAAGGAGGGGGCGCTGAGTGCCAACCTGGACCTGTCCCATGGAGTGGCGACGATGGCAACTAGCTCCCCAAAATTCCTCCCCTCTGATGATGCCGTGTCGCGAAGTCAGCACTGTGCATGTGCCACCGACAAGTGCGCCGGGGCCCTCCGGCCTCAGAGCCCCCAGAGGATGCCCGCCAGGGGCCTCGAATGTCACGGAACAAGGTGAGCAGCTGGCTGCCTACACCTCAGATGTGCATGCTGGGGAGACACCAAGATGTAGTGGTAGAGCGAAGGGCCAAGCACGTTGAGGATCACGGAGGGCATTAGGGGAAGGGGAGGGGAAGATTTGGAGGGGTGGGGGCAGCACCATCGGGAGAGTGGGGAATTGTATTACACATTAAACACCTTTGTGTACAACCATCATGATGCCTCTGTCACTTTCTTCCACAATGCGGGCTGACAGCCAAACCCTTGGCCCATCTCTCCAGGCTTCCGCCCCCCCATGGCACCCACCCACCCTCCGGCCCAGGAGCTGTGTCCCATCCCGTGTGTTCAGATGTTGGCTGCTGCCTGTGTGGTGTTGCCTCCCGCAGTGTTCAGGCATCAAGCTGTGACTGGGATTCTAGGCAATGACTCCCACATGCTACATGGCCTGCGTGAAGTGTTCACTTAACCACAATTGCCAATTCCCTATCAGCAATAGCCTTCAGCTGCACGGCCAGAGGCCTCAGCAGTCAATGGGGTTATGGGTGATCAATGGGGCAGACGGGCAGGGACGTGTTGTCCCCGGAACATGGCATGGTGGTGCCATGAGCGGTTGCCCCCCCAGTTGCCCACCAGCATAGCCCCCACCCTCCCACATGGCGGCCCACCCCTGTGGAGGGTCCCCCATCCCCAGTCAAGCACTGGGGTGGCAAGCCCAGCATCCCCAGGCTCTTTGCCTGTGAGCAAAGATGGCTATTCACCTCCTCGGCTCCCCGCAGAAGCCCTTCCGCCAGGTTCACGTTTGTCAAAAGGAGTACTAATCGGCACCATTGTGAGTACTTGTTGGGGAGGCCACTGAATGACAGGAGGTCATTGGATATGGAGTGGCTCTTGATAATTGTATGCAAATTGGGCTTAAGTGGTGATAATTGGTTTCTCGATACGCTACGGCAAGATCCCGATTTCGCCTATGGGAGCGGGCCAGTTGCATCGCCTGTTTGGCGCCTGGCGCGATTCTCGTTTTTGGCCTCCCTGCTATTAACAGGCGTCATTTCGCTTGAGCGAGATCGCAACGAGGCCGGAAGATCGTGCCCTATGTGTTTTCAAGATGGAGTTAGATATAGCTCTTGGGGCTAAAGAGATCAAAGGAAGTGGGGGAAAATTGGGAACAGGTTACAGAGTTGGATGATCAGCCATGATCATAATGAATGGTGGAGCAGGCTCAAAGGGCTGAATGGCCTCCTTTAACTCTTGTTTTCTATGTTTGTATGTTCTTGACTTCTTGTGCAGTCATAATCTGTTTGAATTTAGCATGGTGGAAGCTGTTCAATTGGTTCAGTCATTCATTGCTGCAGGTAAACACTATTTGGTTCAGTTTCTTTGCCAGGACCTTTCCTCCAGGATTGGTTGAGATAGGAGCATTCTCTGTCTATGCTGCTATGAACCACATTGGCTGCATTCTTAGATGTTGGAGTAACCAGTCGCTCACATCTCTTCCTTGCTGCACAAAATACCTGTTTGTTGAATGTCAGATTCTGTAGACTGACCGATATGAATGATGCACTCCAGGACATTGAGTTTAAATAATTTATTATGAAACAACTGTGAGATAAAGATAACTGGAATAAACAAGTAATAAACTACGAACACAACTAAATATTATAGAGCTACTGCAAAATACATCTATCCGCCAATCCAACTTACTCCCAACTGCCTCGAGGCACAGAACCGCATGGTAGACTTACACTGCCACCTGCTGGTTGGATGCCGTGTATAATATTATATACAGAATTGCTTTATGCATACCATCACATCCCCTTTCCTTTGGAAATATTGTTATTTATATTCATTAGATCATTTTTACAGTTCAATATGAAATGCATAAATATCTTTAAACTATTTACAGTCTGTCACAAATTCAGGTTTACTTCTTAGCCTTGTTGATCTTCTGAGTGTCTGCTGAACTTGTGAAGTTACTTCATCTTCCTTTGTAGTTGTGGATGGATGCTGCTTGCTGTTCTTCTTGTATTGTTGTGTCTGTATCTTGTTGTTGTTGCTCCGTATGCTGCATTGTATCTTTTTCTGCTGTCTTCAGACCTACTTGTTCTGGTGGTTGCATTACAAAAGGTTGCTGACTTTCAGCAGAGTTCTTCTGTTCCTTCTTGAGACAATACCTCCATCCGTGATGATGAGATACGAGTTTGGACCTGCTTGTTGCAGTACCTTCGTATACTTAGACCATCCATTCCCTTTGGAATCTTCCAGTCTGACCATGTTATCTGGCTGCAATGATTGGAGTCTTTTCGCAGATCTATCGTAAAATCCCTTTTGCCTTCTTTTTTCAGAGATCAGTTGCCTCTCTAACGTATGGTTCACTGGTTCTTAAGGAATATAGGGCAAGGTCATTCTCAGTTGCCAGTTCATCAGCAACTGAGCTGGTAAAAGCCCATTGACTAGGGGTGCAAAACGATAACTTAGGAGCACGAGATAGGTGTCATCTCAGCTATAGAATGTTTTTTTCAGGAGCTGTTTAATGATATGAACACTCTTCTCAGCCTTACCGTTCCACTGAGGGCATAGGGGACGCGAGGTGATGTGTTTAAAATCATACTGACGTGCAAATTTTGTCCACTCATAACTGTCGAAACACAGGCCATTGTCACTCATGGCCATGATCGGGATCCCGTGGCGTGCAAAAATCTCTTTAACATTCTTAATGACACATCTGCCCGTGGAACTCGCTAGCTGTGCTATCTCCGGATAGTTAGAAAAGTATGGGACTCCCCCAACTACCCCCTTGATCTCACTTGGCCCAAGTTCAAAGGTCAGGCGAGATAGGAGCAGCATGATTTCAAGGTAAATATTTAGGAACGGAGTAGCAATCTGACTCAATTGCCAGCTCACTGGAAGATAAGGGCCACTATTTTTTTTCTGACGAGAAAGATCCAACAGAACCGAACTACAGATTTTGCAATGGCTGGAATGGGAAAATTCTGATTTGCTTAATACGGATTCATTAAAAAGTTGTATTTTTCAGGAACACAACAACAACACGATGAGTGAAACTCAGTTGACATGAAACTCCAGTCATATCAAAGTCATCACTCTCCAGCAGAATAGCAAATCCCTTAGAACGCTGGCCCTGACAAACCGAAATTCCACACCAGTGTCTCCAGATTAGCTGAAGCTGTCTAAACTTGTCATATAATCATGCCGACCAATCAGAACAAAGTTGAACCATACAAGAACACAAAATCCTGGAGCGTTGAGCAAGCCATTATTTGACATTGAGTTCTCCCTGTAACAGAATGTGTAAAACCTGAGAATACGGCCAAACTGGAGAGAAAATTGAAAGTGCTGTCAGTCGAACTTGTATTTAAATCGTGCTTTCCTCAGCACTAAGTGCTTCAGAGCCAATGAAGTACTTTTTGCAGTCAGTGTTGTGTAGGAAATGCGACAGCCAATTGCAAATCGCAAGCTCCCATAAACAACAATTAAACAAATGACCAGATCAACATTATTTCAGGGAGAAGCGAATAACTGCGGATGCTGGAATTAGCACAATGCCTGGGGTATCTGGGAGTTTGCAAAATAGGTGACCTTGAGCTTGTAACTACAGTACATGCAAGCTTTGAGTCAGCATCTCTGCCCTGATGCTGCATGATAGCAGAAAATACTGGACAATCTCAGCAGGTGTGACAGCATCTGTGGAGAGAAAGGGAACTAACATTTTGAGTCTGGATGACTTTGACAAAGAGTCATCCAGACTCTAAATGTTAGCTCCCTTTTTTCTTCACAGATGCTGTCACACCTGCTGAGATTGTCCAATATTTTCTGGTATTTTAGGTTTGGTTCGGGATGCATAATGGCCTGAGCACCTCACCTATATCTATCACTTAGATTCTGTCATATTGGCTCTCTGCCCCAGCACAATGCCTGGGGTATCTGAGAGTTTGCAAAATAGGTTCTTCTGAGCTTGTGACTACAGTAAATATCTTTGGCTGTAATGGCTTTGAGTTTGGCTTTGGCTATAAATGGCTTTGAGTCAGCATCTTTGCCCTGATGCTGCATTTCCTTCTGTATCAACCCAGCAAGCTGATAGCAGAGTCGGAGCTGGGACATTCCACAGATCAGAGGAGCATTCTGAAGTATAGGTAAGTACAGGTGCAGGTTAGAGGTTTCCTGTTGCTCAGCACACTCTCTGGGCTCTGGTAGCCAGGAGTTTAGCTGCAGGTGCCAGAGGCTAACAGCGTCCATCTTGCCTTGCCAATTTCAGGGCAGGGGCCCTGCAGACAATCTGTGAATGTTTTTTAACTTCAGCTCCATTTTGTTTTTGGTTTTAATTATTGTAATTCTGTATCCTCTTGTTACTGACCCTTCTGCCAGTGGAAACAGTTTGTCCCTATCTAACCCACCATGTCGCTTGCAATTAGGAATGGAATTTATTTTAAGTTTTCTTCACTTACAATGAGTAGGGAAGACAATGACTACACATATAGATGCAACTGTAATTACTGCCAACTGCCCAAAATCCTTAGGGAACAATGGATAATTAATGAAAGATAGATCAGCTGCCAAAAGTGATTAGGTTTAAAAATGCCTGAATTGACAAACTAATTACTGATCTTTTCGAAAGTACAAAAAAATCAGGATGCTGGAGGAAAAGGGGAATGCAAACTTGTTTCTGCTCCAAATACGAATAAATAAAAATCCTGGAACCAGCCAGCATGAAGACTTACTGCAAACATTTCTTCCTATTTGTTAAATACTCTCAATAATAATTTCTATTTCATTTAACACTACAGTTTCGAGTATACCTTGTTTAGACTCCGAGCAATTAGTCTGCAATTACTTTTTTTGACTGAAGAATGTAAAACACGTCCCAATAATTAAGTGATAATTCATGTTTGGGCAAGGGGACAACTGCCCTTGCTGTTAAAATGCTGCGAGTGAACTTTAACTGTGTCGAGGCAATGGTTTATTGCGCCTCACCTGAAGACCATAAATTATCTTCTTAACTCTCTCTTCCTCGCTGTTCATCAATATTTCCAATGTTCCTGCAATGTATCCAAAATGTCAGGCCAAGTTCATTTCTTATGTAAAGTTTATATTTCACATAGCGACATGAAAACTCTGATCTTCTGTTGGGAGTTTTTCTGTCCCCCTATCATAACTTGTTACAGTTTGGAAGGGTGAAATTCTCAGAATGCTTACACAGTGCAGGGGAGGGTTTTGACAAGTCTCTCTTCTTAGCTCCGATGGTAACCCCCTAACATTTCAAGATTACAATGTCCAGGTGAATCAATGAACTCAATCCCTAACCATGATATAGCTCCTCCTCTATCCATTTCCCAAAAGTTGTTAATAAATTATCAGCTGGTTAATTTGCTTGATCAAAGATGTCAGAATGAGTTCCCGATCCTCGTCAAGCAATGCTGGCTAATCAAAAGGCTCTGGATAGAAAGAGTTCACTCGATAATGACCCTTTTGTAAGTGACAGATCAAAGTCAGGTTCTTGACAAATAACCAGATGAAGGAGGGGAAGGAAAGTCTGGGATGAACAGATTTGACTTAATGCATTCCCAGCTTTATAAAAAAAGTACCTGGTTTACGAGATTGTAGCAACAATAAAACCATGTACTTTTTGAAAGTAAAAGTAACCCATCAGGGTAGACAATTCAGGTGGAAATTGCATCCAGAATTACGCCATTCTGAGGCTTTTTTTCCTCTTGGATTGCTGCTCAAATTAATTTGCCAAGTTCAAAATGTACCACAGGCAGAGTTTACAACTTAAATATTTTTGAAAAAAAATTGCTTGAAATTTTAAAATGTCCAAAATTGACTTTTACAAATATAGAGAATCAATCCCTCGGTACAATAGGATTCTGTAATCAGTTTCGTAAATTTGACAGAACTGTTACATTCAAAAGCTTTCAAAACGTGCCTATTACTGTCCTTGTACACTCAGGTGCCAGCTTAGTTTTTGGAGGTCTCTCAAAGCTGTAAATGAGTGCATGAAAATGGTGAGTCATTCATCCTGGCTTGGGTGGGAAGTCTCATCAGTTTTGTGTGGGGAGACGGGGGGGCGGGGGGGGGAAAACACACGAGGTGGGTAGCTTCGAGTGCAAAGAATCACGGAAACTCATTTTTCAGCACATGGATGTGAGTATTGCTGGCGAGGACACCATTTGTTACCCTTTGTTTATTGCCCTTGAGAAGATGGTTGTGAGCCAATGGAGTGTCGATCAAATAGGTTTCCTTCAGCTTTAAATCTGTACTCGGGGTTACATCAATTTTGGGCAAATTACACCGACGAAACCAGCATAACCGATCAAAAATCCTGCCCCATTTTCAATTACAAAAGAGGAGCATTCAAGGGCTATGGGTACTCTTCCTGAACCTGCTTTCCCCATTAGTGATTGTTATCTGAGTGCCCAGGATATAGTTGTCATGCATGCTCCCTGAGAAACGGGCACTCACGTGCATGATCTGAAGCTGGTGGTCGCATACGAGTTGAACATTTAGGTCTTGAGCCCCTTCTTGTTAATGAAGGGCACTCCCTGGTGCACGCAAGGCAACACGTGTGTCATCAATCATGCCTTGGACCTGGGGCATTCCGGAGATGGCTGAGTATCCTGCGGCCAGGGCATCTTGATGGGCTTGGGCCAGCCCAAAGTTAATATAGACTGATGCCCAGGTATACAGGGTGTCCATGGCCTCACGGATACACTTGTGGGCTGTAGCTTGTGAAATTCTGCTCAAGCCAGGGAGTACATAAAGGTTCAGGGCTGCGGTGACCTTCATGTACTCCAGGAGCAGATGTCGTCCTTCTCCTCCATGGGTGCCAAATCCATGAGGACATGGCACAGGAGCAATGGGCAAAATTTAGAGGAGATGTGAGAAGGATGTTTTTTTACACAGAGGGTAGTGGGTACCTGGAACTCACTGCCGGAGGAGGTGGTGGAAGCAGGGATGATTGTGATATCTAAGGGGCATCTTGACAAATACATGAACAGGATGGGAAAGAGGGATACGGACCCCGGAAATGTAGAAGGTTTTAGGTTAGATGGGCAGCATGGTCAGCATAGGCATGGAAGCCGAAGGCCTATGCTGAACCTTTTTTGTTCTTATGTATTAGAGAATACATCACTATAAATGGAACATCTTGTGATCTGTAATGTGTGCTTACGCAGGCTTCAGTTCTCCATCTTAAATTGTATGAGCAACATCCCTTAATAAACCTCGCATCATGCTTGTAAGAAAACCAAGTGTGTGGCATCTCCATCCCATCCTCATCGCCAGTTTTTTCATTTGTTATATTCTCAATGAGCCGCAAAGGGAAAATGGAGGTGCCACACACTTACGTCGCTTGGAGTAAGCATCATACAATTCGTGGTGACTTAAGAAGGTTAGAAAAATACTGCAAGTTTGGTGCAACATTCGACGGCAGTCACATCTATGGAGCTATCAACAAAAGAGGTTTCACAGGAAGGAGCTGGATGCTAGGGCAAAGATCAATGAGATGGAGACTGCCATAAACAATTTTATGAGCGTCCAACCATGTCATCAATGTACATAGGTTGGCCACTGTGGAGGAATGCTGGAGTAGGGAAAACAAGTGCAAGAACTGTGGCATAAAGGGCCATATTTCCAAGGCGTGCTGGCATGGCAAGCTTCATCAACACTTATTAAAACGTGTAAGAAAAAACCAGTCGAAGCAGACTAGTCAAGTCTATAAGATAAGATGGAGTTCAAGACCCCTCAGGAGCTGACGTACCCAAACAACTTCAAGAGCTGAAAATAGGTCTCTGGTCGGTGCAGGGCGATCAACCATTTTTATGGGTATTCCCAAAACTTGATGGAAACCAAGTCAAAATAGAATTGGATACGAGTGCAGCTGTATTATTGACACCTAAGACAATCAATAATCAGAAGTTAAAGTATCTACCACTAAAACCATCAAATGTTATCCTAAGACCATACATAGAAGAGGTCATACCATTGAAAGGATACAATATGGTACAAGTAGAAGTAAATGGACATACAGCGGAGTTGACGCGCCACGTTGTCAATGAGAATTTTCATGCTTTATTTGGTCGAGCATGGGTGTGAAAAATTAAACTCAACTCGTGGATTCAAAGAATGACCTACAATGATTTCTGGAAAAGTATAAAAAAATGTTTGAAAACTCACTGGCACAATGAGAGGAGTTGAAGTTCAACTCAAAATGAAGCCAAACAGTACACTGAAATGTTTCCAAGATAGATCCACACCATGTGCCATCAGGCCAAAATTTGAAAAAGAACTAGAAACACTCATTCAAACAGGAGTCATTGAACCAGTTACTACAAGTGATTGGGCAACACCAATCATTCCTGTATTAAAACGTGATGGCTCAGTAAGGATATGTGGAGATTTTAAAACAACTATTAACCCAGTATTGTGCGCAGATCACTATCACCTCCCGTTAATTGAAGACTCTCTGCTGGTCTTTCTGGTCGATCTATCACAGGCATATTGACAAATGAATGTGGCTACAAAATCACAGCCTCTACTCACTTTCGGGATGCACAAAGGGCTGTTCTGTTACAGGAGACTTCCATTATGGATAACATCTGCTCCTGCTCTTTTTCAGAGATCCATGGATCAAATTCTGAGTGGGCTAAATAGGGTGTAATGTTACGTTGGTGACATTCTCATCACCAGTTCAAGTGAACAAAAGCACTTGAAGAACCTGGAAGCTGCACTGAAACATCTACAAAACCATAATCTCGGAGCTAAAAAGGAATAGTGTGACTTTTTCCAGGACGTCCATAAACTATCTGGCTATCGATAAAGATGGCTTGCATAAAGAGCCAAAAAAAATGATGGATATCTTAGAAGCACCCCATCCTCAAAATGTGACACAACTGAGGTAGTTTCTGGGATAACTAAATTAATTCGGTAAATTTATTCTGAATTTAGCAACACGATTAATGCCTTGACACATTTTATGTTCCAAACATGGTCAGAAGAATGTGAAAGTGCGTATAAAGAGGTAAAAGAAGTCTTAAAGAATTCAGAGTTATTGGGTCACTAGAATCCCAAGCTGAAGTTACAACAATGGGTCATGCAATGGGGTTGAAGCAGTTGTCTTGCACATAATGCCTTCAGGAGAGGAAGGACTGATAGAATTTACTTCACACATTCTTACGAGCATAGAAATTAATTCTGCTCAGCTAGAAAAAGAAGCATTGAGCATCATTTTGGAGTAAGAAGGTTTCACCACTCCCTTTGTGGGCATCATTTTACTCTCTTGATGGATCACCGACCTTTGACGACAATCTTCGGGCCATCGAAAGGTATTCCCTCTTTGGCAGCTAGTAGGTTACAGAGATGGTCTTTGATGTTTTTGGCAAACAAGTATGAGATTCAGTATCATAAACCGGAGCAATATGCAAATGCTGATGCTTTGTCAAGATTGTCGGAGCAAATCAAGCAAGAAACTGAAGAGAGTTTTGTCAACACCCTATATTTCTCACACATGGATAATGTACCCGTGATTCCATTTCAAGAACAGCGATACACAAGAACCAATCCAGTGATGGGGAAGGTTAAGGACATGGCCCAAAAAGGAACCATGACAGACATACAATATAAAAATCCAGACCTCAAGCTGGACATCACAAGGTACATTGTTAAGACGAGTAAATAGCTGCGAGATGTCTTACCCATAAACAGCAGACGTAACGACACAGAATTCACCAGCAATGCTGCTTTTCAAAAGAAAGGCAAGGACAAAGTTTGACCTTTTGATACCACCTGATACTCCAGAGATTGTCAAATGACAACAAGTAGATTATTAGCAGGGATTAAAACTCTAAAAAGCTAGTATTTACTCAGGCAGAGCGAATGTTAGCAAGAAGCTACACTACAAGTGAGAAATAGTTACCTGCAGTTATCCTAGCAAAAAGAAGTCCAATATCATACACCATATAGACGGATTGATGAAAGAGTTTGGTGACGTCATACTGACCAACTACTAGCTTCCCAAAGTGAAATCGGAAAATCTAAGCAGTGATACTTCTGAATAGAAACCAAATACAGAGACAAATTCAGATTCTGTATCTGAAGACTTTTCAATACCTATGGGGACAGACACTGAAGTAACTTAACAGGAAGTATCACCTACTGAAGAAAAAGAAGACATACCAAGGGTCTCGAGTAGCCAGGTTCAAGAAGGTCGAGTATAACACAAAAGGAATAGGCACCCACCTGAGAGACTATCTTACTAGAACAAAGAAGAAAGAACAACGAACAATACATAATCTCGGAGTTAAAAAGGAACAATACAGCACAGGAACAGGCCTTTGTCCCGCCTAGCCTGTGCTGACCATGCTACCTGCCTAAACTAAAACCGTCTGCACTTAGGGAGTCCGTATCCTTCCATTCCCACACTATTCATATATTTGTCTAGATGTCCCTTAAATGCCACTATCGTACCTGCTCGAACCACACCCCAGTCAGCACGTTCAATATATTTACTACCCGATGTGTAAAAAACTTGCCTCGCACATCTATTCTAAATTTTTGCCACGCACTTTAAACCTATGTCCCCTAGTACTTGACTCTCCTACCCAAGGAAAGAGCATCCGACTGTCCACTCTGTCCATGCCACTCATAATCGTGTAGACCTCTATCAGGTCACCTCTCAACCTCTGTCGTTCCAGTGAGAACAGACCAAGTTTATCTCACCTCTCCTCATAGCTAATGCCCTCCATACAGGCAACATCCTAGTAAACCGTTTCTGTACTGTAGCCATCTCAGATGGCCACCTGCAAAGGACCATGGGAATTATGGCCAACCCAGGACTCAGACAGACTCAGAGCTTGTGTGTGTATTTGCAACCCAGATAGCTAAACGCGATCGAAACCCCTGCTCGTTTGCATTCTAATGGCCCATTTCCCCAGAACAAAAGAACTGTACTCAAGTAACCGATACAGATACAGACTAATCTTGAGGGGCTAGGCCCGAGCCAAACTGATTTACCGCCCCGCCAGCTGGCGGAAAAGGCTTTTGGTGCCCCGCCAGCTGGCGCGGAAATTACATTGCCGGGCGGCGCATGCGCGGGAATGTTAGCGGCCGCTCACGGCATCCCCACGCATGCGCTTTGGAGAGAGTCTCTTCCGCCTCCGCCATGGTGGAGACCGTGGCGAAGGCGGAAGGAAAAGAGTGCCCCCACTGCACAGGCCCGCCCGCGGATCTGTGGGCCACGATCGCGGGCCTGGCCATCGTGGGGGCACCCCCCGGGGCCAGATCACCCCGCGCCCCCCCCAGGACCCCGGAGCCCACCCGCGCCGCCTTGTCCCGCCGGTAAGAGAGGTGGTTTAATCCACGCCGGCGGGATAGGCATTCTAGCAGCGGGACTTCGGCCCATCCGGGCCGGAGAATCGCGGGGAGGGGGGCCCGCCAACCGGCGTGGCACGATTCCCGCCCCCGCCGAATCTCCGGTGCCGAGAATTCGGCAACCGGCGGGGGCGGGATTCACGCCAGCCCCCGGCGATTCTCCGACCCGGTGGGGGGTCGGAGAATCCCGCCCAAGATCCGGACAAAGGCCTTGTCCATCTGCATAGCGCCCGTTTGCCCTGAAGTTAAGTATAGGTTATTGTAGTTGTTAGGTGTAGTTTAACACGTAGTGTTTTGTGTTGCATGTCGAAGTAATCTTTGTGTGTAAATAAACCATTTTTGTACTTGAACTGACTAACTGGTTGTGTGGTCCTTTGATCGATATCCGGTAAAGCCTTGTGGTGGTATCATTTGATACCTGGCGACTTTAAAGAGCATCATTATTAATTGGCAACATTATTGGTGACTCTGGTGGCGATTGGCAACAGTACCCTCTCCAAAGCATCCACATCCTTCTGGTAGGGTGGTGACCAAAATTATACACAATATTCCAAATGAGGCCTAACTAAGGTCCTGTACAGTTGCACAATGACTTGCCAATTTTTATATTCAATGCCCCGACCGATGAAGGCCAGCATGCCGTATGCGTTCTTGACCACATTATCCACATCCGTTGCCACTTTCAGTGATCGATGGACATGCATGCCCAGATCTCTCTGCCTGTCAATACTTGCAAGAGTTCTACCATTTATTGTGTAATTCCTACATACGTTGGATCTTCCAAAGTACATTACCTCACACTTGTCTGGATTAAACCCCATCTGCCATTTCTCCTCCCAAGACTCCAACCAGTTTATATCTGCTGTATCCTCTGACAATCCTCTTCACTATCCGCAACTCCACCCAATTTTTGTGTCGTCTGCGAACTTACAAATCAGAGCAGCTACATTTTCTTCCAAATCATTTAAATACACCACGAACAAAGGCCCCAGAACTGATCCCAGTGGAACGCCGCTAGTCACAGCTTTCCATTCAGAAAAGCACCCTTCTACTGCTACCCACTGTCTCCTGTGCCCAAGCCAGTTCTGTATCCAACTTGCCTGCTCTCCTCTGATCCCAAGTGACTTTATCTTTTGTACCAGTCTACCATGAGGTACCTTGTGAAAGGCTTTACTGAAGTCTATGTATACAACATCTACTGCCTTTCCCTCATCTACCATCTTTGTCACTTCCTCGAAAAACTCGATCAAATTAGTGAGGCACGACCTCCCCTTCACAAAACCATGCTGTCCATCACTAATAAGTCCATTTGTTTCCAAATGTGAGTAAATCCTATCTACATAGAACATAGAACAATACAGCGCAGTACAGGCCCTTCGGCCCACGATGTTGCACCGAAACAAAAGCCATCTAACCTACACTATGCCATTATCATCCATATGTTTATCCAATAAACTTTTAAATGCCCTCAATGTTGGCGAGTTCACTACTGTAGCAGGTAGGGCATTCCACGGCCTCACTACTCTTTGCATAAAGAACCTACCTCTGACCTCTGTCCTATATCTATTACCCCTCAGTTTAAAGCTATGTCCCCTCGTGCCAGCCATTTCCATCTGCGGGAGAAGGCTCTCACTGTCCACCCTATCCAACCCCCTGATCAATCTGAGAATCTTTTTGATAGTTTCCCTACCACTGATGTAAGGCTCGCCGGCCTATAATTTCCTGGATTATCCCTGCTGCCCTTCTTAAACAATGGAACAACATTGCTACTCTCCAGTCCTCTGGAAATTCATCTGTAGCCAATGAGAATCCAAAGATTACTGTCAAGGCCCCAGTAATTTCCTCCTTTGCCCCCCGCAGTATTATGGGGTAGATCCCACCAGGGACTTATCTACTTTAAAGCTTTTTAAGATGCCCAACACCTCCTCTTTATTAATATCAACATGACTCAGAATATCTACATACTCTACCCTATACTCCTCATCCAACAAGTCCTTTGCTTTGGTGAATACTGAGGCAAAGTATTCATTTAGTATCTCTCCCATTTCATCTGGTTCCATACATGGATTCCCTCCAATATCCTTGAGTGACCCAAACCTTTCTCTGGCTGCCTTTTTTCTCTTTACATATGTGTAAAACACCTTAGGATTTTCCTTAATCCTGTTTGACAATGACATTTCATTTAAAAAATAAATAAATTTAGAGTACCCAATTATTTTTTTTCCAATTAAGGGGCAATTTAGCATGGCCTATCCACCTAACCAGCACATCTTTGGGTTGTGGGGGCGAAACTCACACAGTCACAGGGAGAATGTGCAAACTCCACACGGACAGTGGCCCAGGGCCGGGATTCGAACCAGGGTCCTCAGCGCCGTAGTCCCAGTGCTAACCACTTGTCCTCCATGCTGCCCTGACAGTGACATTTCATGACCCTTTTAGCCTTCCTAACTCCTACCTTAAGTTCCTTCCTGCTTGCTTTATACTCTTCAAAGGCTTCATCTGTCCTAAGAATTTTAGACCTTACGAATGCTTCCTTTTTCTTTTTGACAAGATTCATAATATCCCTCATTATCCAGGGTTCCCTATACTTGCCACTCTTATCCTTCATCCTCACAGGTACATGCCTGTCCTGGATTCCAGTCAACTGACATTTGAAAGCCTCCCTCATGCCGGATGTTGATTTTCCCTCAAACAGCCCCTTAAAGTTAGTTACAAGATAAGTTGTATCTATAAAAAAAGATAATGGTGCAAGTCATTTATCAAATGAATAATTGGGTCTGTGCTATAAATGTTAAGAAAGCTGTTGTTGTACTAAAGACGTAAAGGGGGAGGGGGTGTTATACATTAGAGAATACACCCCTGATGTTGGAATGTCACGTGATCTTAGTGATGTCAGCAGGGTGTTCGTGCAGGCTTCAGTTCTCTATCTAAGATTCTATCTGCAACATCTCCCAATAAACCTTTCATCGTGATTGCAAATCCAAGTGTGTGGCAACTCCATACCTTTTCTCTTTGTGGCACATTGAGAATATAACAGTGCTCATCTATAAGGCAAGGAGAGAATGAAGGCAGTTGGATGAGCATGGCAAAGTGGAAACTCCAACCTCGGTAAAACTTTAATATTTCGGATTTTTTAAAAAATTCTGGCACTTAAAGGGAGGGCTTTGATCCAAATGTTACATTTTTATTTAAACTTCAGTTGTTTTGAAATGCAACCAGAACAAGACCACAAAAAATTGGAGCAGGAGTAGAACACCAGAATATGGGAACAGGAGTAGGCCATTCAGCCCCTCGAGCCTGTCCCACCATTCAATGTGATCATGGCTGATTTGTGACCTAATTCCATGGCTTTTGGCCCATATCCCTTAATATCTTTGCTTGACAAAAATCTAGCAATCTCAGATTTAAAATGAACAACTGTTCTCGTTTCAACTGCTGTTTGTGGCAGAGAGTTCTAAACCTCGACCACCCTTTGCATGGGGGGGGGGGGGGGGGGGAGACCATTTTGACACGTGGCCCTAAGTTCACAGTGGTCTGTCAGTGGCAGGCGCAGCTGCATGTCTGCCTTTCCGGTTGTGGCAATGGTGTTCACCCAAACCCCACTGCCCACATCGTGGCCACCGCCCCGCTACTCCACCCCGGCTCCGGCAGAAGCCACCCAGCCAGCGGTGTAACTGTCAGCGAACCATGGTGATGTTTCCGTATCCCCTCTCTCTCCCTCAGCAGCCATGATGGCGGTTTCACGATTTTTAAAAGTACAAGTGAACCGCGACGACGGGAGCTCAGCCCATCGGAGGCGAAGCATCATGGAGGCCCCGGAGAATACCGGGTCAGGCCCGCTAATGATATGCAAAAGGTGTTTACTGCACATGCGTTACGGACCGCTGTCGAGGTGACGGAGAATAACGATTTAGCGGCAAATCAGCACCCACTGCGATTTTAGGGTCGAAACCTATTCTCCACCGAATCGCATTTCATGATTTTGGCGTCAGCCGACAGAGAATGCCGTCCCCTATCTTTTCCTATAAACACCTTGAATACACCAAACAGATCATCCCTTAACCTTATAAATTCTAAAGAAGACAGGCCTAATTTGAGTAATTTCTCCTCGTAACCCCGTAGTCCAGAAATCATTGTTGAAAACCTCCAAGGCAAATATATCCTTCCTAAGGTGTGGTGCGCAGAACTGCTCACAGTACTCCAAGTGGGGTCTAACCAGGGTTTTGTATAACTGCGGCAAACCTCTGTGTCTTTATAATCCAATCCTCTAGATATAAAGGCGAACATTCCACTAGCCTTTATGATTATTGTTTGTACTTGTTCACAGCATTTAATGATGTCTGCACCTGAAACCCCAAGTCTCCTTGGACATCCACTGTACCTAACCTCTTTCCCTTTAGAAAGTACCCTGGCTCCATCTTTTCTGGTCCAAAATGGATATCCTCACACTTGCTTACATTGATTTCCATCTGCCACAATTTTGCCTATTCACGGAGTCTGTCAATCTCTCCTTATAATTTTATGCTATTATCTAGAGTAATTACTGATCATCTCCACTCTCTGTTGCCTGCCACTCAACCAATTTCCTAACAATGTCAATAATTTGTCCTCAACTCAGTTGACTTCCACATTAGTTAACAGTCTCTTATGTGGGACTTTATCAAATGTCTTTTGGAAGTCCATATGAATAACATTCATAGACATTCCCCTGTACACTACCTGAGTCAGCTCTTCAAAAAATTCAATAAAATTAGCCAGGCATGACCTTCGCTTCACAAATCCATGCTGGCTTTCCCTGATCATCTGGAAATGTTCACGGTTTCAGTTACCCCATCCCTGGTTACAGACGCCAGCAGTTTCCCCACCACAGATGTTAGGCTAACTGGTCTGTAATTCCCTGGTTACCCCCTTTCACCCCTTCTTAAAAAGTAGAGCGGCATGTGCAATTTTCCAATCCAGAGGAACTATTCCTGAATCTAGAGAAATCTGAAAGATTATAGTTAGGGCTTCTACAATGTGCTCTGCTATTTCTATTAACTGGTTTAGCACAGTGGGCTAAACAGCTGACTTGTAATGCAGAACAATGCCAGCAGCGCGGGTTCAATTCCTGTACCTGCCTCCCCGAACAGGCACTGGAATATGGTGACTAGGGGCTTTTCACAGTAACTTCATTCAAGCCTACTGGTGACAATAAGCGATTATTTATTTATTTTAACCCCCTCAGATGGAAACAGTCAAATCCTGGAGATTTGACACATTTTAGTTCCATTAATTTCCTAGTTACTGATGCTGCACTAGTTACATGCCTGCCATTTCCCCATTATCACTGACAATATCTCCACTTTCAGTTTTTAGTGGGCCTACATTGCTCTTGACCACCCGCTTTCCCTTTATGTAACTATAACATTTCTTCTTCTGGATTTTCTTCTTATTGATTTATTTCATAAGCCCTTTCAGTAGCTCTTAAGCTGCTTTGAGACCCTTTGATGGTCTTTGTATCAATCCCATTTGTCTGGATCTGTGCTATGTTTTGCAATTTTGTAACCCTTCTTTTAGAATCCCGGCCCAGGTATATTTAGTTCCCAGTCCCAACCATCCTGCAGCCATGGGCGAGATTCTCCGACCCCCCGCCGGGTCAGAGAATCGCCGGGGGCTGGCGTGAATCCCGCCCCCACTGGTTGCCGAATTCTCCGGCACCGGATATTCGGCAGGGGCGGGAATTGGCGGGCACCCCCGGCGATTCTCCGGCCCGGATGGGCCGAAGTCCCGCTGCTAGAATGCCTGTCCCGCCGGCGTGGATTAAACCACCTCTCTTACCGGCGGTGCGGGCGGGCTCCGGGGTCCTGGGGGGGGCGACGTGGGGCGATCTGACACCGGGGGGTGCCCCCACGGTGGCCTGGCCCGTGATCGGGGCCCACCGATCTGCGGGCGGGCCTGTGCCGTGGGGGCACTCTTTTCCTTCCGCCTTCGCCACAGTCTCCACCATGGCGGAGGCGGGAGAGACCCCCTCCACTGCGCATTCACGGGGATGCCGTGAGCGGCCGCTGACGCTCCCGCGCATGCGCCGCCCGGCAATGTCATTTCCGCGCCAGCTGGCGGGGCACCAAAGGCCTTTCCCGCCAGCTGGTGGGGCGGAAATCAGTCCGGCGCGGGCCTAGCCCCTCAAGGTTAGGCTCGGCCGGTCAAGATGCAGAGGATTCCGCACCTTTGGGGCGGCGCGATGCTGGACTGATTTGCGCCGGTCGGCGGACATCGCGCCGATTACGGAGACTTTCGCCCCATGTCTCTGTAATAGCTGCTGCATCATAATCTTCAATTGGTATTTGTGCCTGCAGTTCATCTAGTTTATTCCTTACGCTCTGTGCATTAGTATATAGAACTCTTAATTGGGCTGTATATCCTAATCTGTCCCTCAGCACTGATGCTTTAATTGCTTGTTTATTATTTTTCTCTTTTGGTTTAACCTGTTTACCACAGTAGTTTTGCCATTAGTTGCAGTTCCTGAAGTTGGGTTCCTGACTATCTATTTACTGTCTGACCTGCTACTTGATTTTGGAACAGTATTGAGTTCCCCATAGGCTTCCACAACCCCGTTTTGCTAGTTTAAAGTCCTTGTGTCCACCCTATTTATCCTTTCCGCTGAAACATTGGTTCTAGATCGTTCAGATAGAGACTGACCCAACGCTACAGATCCCTCCTGTCCAAATACTGATGCCAGTACCCCATACAATGGAACCCCTCTTTCTCGAGCCACTCCCTTAGCATGTGTTTAGTTTGCTAACAAGAGAACAAGAAATGTTGAAGTTTATTATTCATTGTGCAGCCATGTTTACAAATATGCATCTGGCTCCAAAACAAAATATTAATATGGATAAAAATGGATGCAGCTGACCACATGTTGGCAGTTCTGGAAGTTTCTGAGCAGTTTAAAAATGGACAAAAGGTAACTCGTCACACTCCTGGAATGTAACAGTCCTTGCATTGTATAAACATTCCAGCCAAGCCAACACAAAGGATTAGTAGACGAGAGGTCTTCACCAGCCAGCTCCAGAGAAAGTCAAAACTATTGGGACTCCATCAGCGGGATTCTCCAACCACCCCGCCGGGTCGGAGAATCCCCCGAGGGCAGCGCATATCCTGACCCGCCGCCCCGATGCCAGCTGCCGTATTCTCCGGCGCCGATTTTTGGGCAGTGGCGGGGTTCACGCCGTGCCGGTCGGGGGCCGTTGGCAACTGCCACCCCGGCAATTCCCCGGGCCCCGATGGGCGGAGCAGCCGTCCCTTTTTGGTCAGTCCCGCTGGCATGGGTTAGACATGGTCCCACACGGCGGGACCGGGCAGGTAAGTCGGCGGGGGTATCCGACCCGGGGGGGGGCCACGGTGGCCTGGCCCGCGATCGGGGCCCACCAATCTGCGGGCGGGCCTTTGCCGTGGGGGCACTCCTTCCTTCCCCGCCGGCTCCTGTAGGGCTCTGCCATGGCTGGCGCGGAGAAGAGAACCCACGCGCATGCGCGAGATCACGCCGGCCCTTTGGCACATGTGCAAACTTGAGCAGCCCCTTCGCCACCAGATGGCACGGCGCCAACCCCTCCGGCATCCACCCGAAAGTGCGAAAATTCCGCACTTTCGGGGGCTGTTGACGCCGGAGTGGTTCGCGCCGGTTTTCCCGCCGGCGTGGGGATTTAATTCCCGGAAAGGAGAATCCCGCCCCTCATCGCCAACATCGTGCTAATAGTTCTGCAGTTACTTGCTCAAAACACTATGGATTTTAACAAGGGGTCTTATTAGCTGAATTACTTGACCCAAAACATCCAGCCACATCATGAAGCCTTGAGCTTCAGAAGAGAAAACCAGACACCAGGCTAGCAGCCTGTGTCTTCGACCTACAACAGCCTGAAAGTCAAAGCTCCAGAGAGAATCCTGCATTTTGCCTTCATAGTGAGCTAATTCTCAGAATATACAGTTCTGCTAGAAGCAATTAGTTTAGAAGGCTAGAGGGAACTTCACTCTCAGCTTTGCTAGAAGTAAGGCCATACCATGGAGTAATGGTTAAAAAAACAAGTGCAGCAATCTGAAGAGCAGCTAGTTAAGGAAACTAGAGAAATTAAGAGACGTTTCCTAGACTCCCCATGTTAAAGGTACGAGAACAGAGAAATGTTCAGCAAAAGTGGACCAAGCCGAGAAGAATGCTGAGACACCAGAAAGATATCTGAAGTGACTCTCAGGTTTGTGAGATTTTACTACAGTCTGTGGAATGTGAGTTGAAATAACTATTGAAATCGGTGGCTGGATCTCAAGAGTTTGTGTAAAAGCAGTTAAGGCAAATGAAATCTAAAAGGGGTGGTATAAAATCCTTTACTGGATTCAATGTTAAAAGTGGAGCGGAAGCTTGGGTTAGAGTCATTTGTAAAACCTGGACTGGATTTCAGAATGCAAACCACTGAGGGAAAGCATTATTATGCAAGAAGATTTTAAAACATGATTTTGGGAGTGGAGTTTGGAAACTCTCATGTGATCATAATCTGGGGGATTCAGAGGAAACGCCACAGACACTAACTTGGGTTCAGAGCAGAGTGCGTGTATTTGACCACAGACATCATGAGTGCTTAAAAGAGGACTTTGAGACCATTAGCTTAAGACGTAGGGCGCTATTCTCCCCCCCATGCCGGGTGGGTGAATCGCCGGGGCGCCGCACGAATCGCGCCACTCCTCCCCGACCCCCGCACGCGATTCACCCACCCCCCGGAAACCAGCGGCGCGCGATTCGCACCGGGCCGCTCGGAGAACCGGCGAACGGTCATTCTCTGGCCCGGATGGGCCGAGCGGCCGCTACGACACGACAGGTTCCCACCGGTGCTGTCCATCCCTGGTCGCTGCCTACAGGAACTCTGCGGGAACGCTGGGGGGGGCGGCCTGTGGGGGGGGGGGGCTCCTTCACTGGGTGGCCTCCGATGGGGTCTGGCCCGCGATTGGGGCCCACCGATCAGCGGGCCAGCCTCTCCCCCCCACCTGGGCCTACCCCCTTCCGCGGGCGGCCCCAGAACACCGGCTCCATGTTGGTGAGGGGCCGGCGTGCGTAAGACGTTCCCTGCGCACGCGCAGGATGGTGCGGCCCAACTGTGCATGCGCAGGATTGGGCTGCTCCAACTGCGCATGTGCAGGGCCCCTGTGGGGGCCAGAATAGGTTATGTCCGGGCCCTGTTTGCGCCGTCGTGAAACGCGACGGCGTTCACAACAGCGCAAACACTTAGCCTCAATATCGGAGAATCGCCCCCGTACTTTGTAATCCATGTTAATCTTTAAATCTGTGTGCATTTATTAAGCTAAGGGTGGAAGTAAAGGAGTATTGTATTATAATCCAATTTTTCCATGTTTAATAAATTATATTTTATCTTGTTGTTCAAACTAATTAACAGTGGTGTGGCTTTGTTCCTCACGTTTTATCAAGAAAAAATAAAAGTTACTGGGCGGGACTTTCCATACCGCTACATCCGTTTTCTGGTGCGGTGCATTCCCCCCAGCAGCAGGATTATTCATCACGCCAGCGGCCAACAGGGAAATCCGCGGGCATGAGTGAGCTGCCGGCAAAACGGATTATCCTGCCAAGGGAGAATCCAGCCCCCTGTCTTTTGAGCCAGTGTTCCATTCTGGGATCTTCCCATGCAGTTATAACATCAACTGGGATTGTAACACAGGTAACATGCTACATTTTATCAACTCTCCCACCTTCAAACCCGCTGGCGAGGAACCATACAATATTGCCTTCTGTTCAGTGCTTTACAGGGTTAACACTAACGTGGTTCTGTGCCTTAACATTTAGTTGCGACTAAGGCATCCCAGAGTGCAAAGGTAGTCTTTATTAATGCCCAAATATTTACTTCCTTTTCCTTTCCTACTTTCAAGGTTATGCTCCTAACTGTGAAGTTCTAATTAATGTTGCTGTCATTAGTATGTATTGCTTTCCATTTGTCTGCACTGAATTCCATTTATCACTCGTCTACCCAGGTGCTAAGCCTCTGCAAACCCTTTTGGATAACCTTTCCCTTCCTCAGCCATCCCACATGATTTTGTACCAGCACCAAACTCAGAAGTTCTGCTGATATCCATCTCATTCTGGTTGTTAATAAAGAAGACCGATGATCAAATGTCCAAGAGTAGGTTCCCGAGGGACTTCATTAGCAGCTGCAAACCGTCATTAAAAAAGATTTGCGGTTTTCGCCCCATCCTGTTTTCATTATCTCACCAATTTTCTCTCAAATCCCACATGTGGGTTTTTTTGGAAGCAAAAAAAACGCTACTATGAGCTCTTACGTGCACGCATATTGAGATCCCTGCCCTTTCCTCATAACAAAATATTTTTGTGCATTATCATGTGTATTCCAGAATATGGCCTCAGTGGGTTTGAACATGAGGGAAATGAAAGAAGCGTCAGGTAATCAGAGTCCCAGACATTGCACCTTGTCAATCACTGAATACTGCTGAGCAAGGAGGAAACAAAGCTCCACGTTCTAATATTTGACAGCTCCTTAAATTATTAAGGCCTTCGCATCTGTCAGGTTAATAGGAAACTAGACATTTTACAAGAACTTTCCAGTAAATAAGGCCCTCAAGAAACTGGAAACATATTACCATGGTAATTTACTTTCAGGAACAAAAAGCTACTATCTACATCCATTGGTCACATTTTTTAGGAAGATCAGCGATAAGTCAGAAGCATATGAAGCGGTCTGACATTTTGTGCTTTTTAGTTCCAGTAATAAGATCGTGAACAGCAACAAGCAGTGAGATTATTAAAAGCAGGCCATCTTAAACCGAGATTTACAACTGTAGACAGCTGCAACATGTACTGCTGGCTAGCCGCCACACCTTAATTACAAAGCCATTGTATTTTTAAAAACGAATAAACACATCATAACAATTCCAGTTTACAGTGCTCCAAAACAACAACAACTTACATTTACATAGCACATTCAACATTGTGCAATGTCCCAAGGGATGGAGAGTGACATAGCACTTGGAGCCTGAACACCGCCAATTGAATTAGTTCTGTGTAATTTCAGGGTAATGTCGGGAATCCTGGCTTCCAGTTTTAAGTAATTTTTGACTGACATTTTTCTTAGAGGCCAGACCGCCACTCGCAACAAATGTTGAAACACCAAACCTCAAACCAAATTGGAATTGCCCACAGAATGAAACTTTTTGATTGAGTCACACAACATCGGAAGCCAGACCACATTTTGCATCTGTGCATATTACAAGACACACACTCTGGAATCATTCACTATACCGAATGTACATTGTATAACACTGAATTTGAGAAAGTTTAACAGGAAATGGTCTACAGGGACATGGGCAGTAAGTTTACTTATGCGCTTTGTTAATATCTTTTTAAAATGGGAATATTACAGAATATTGTTTCACTCAATTAACACATATCTTGGGGAGGGCTCCATGTCTACAGCAGGAAATCTGCTTTATTATCGACACACTGCACATCAGCAGTGTTGTTCTATGGTGTCAGCATCACTCAAGTTAACTCCCAGGCTCACCAACCCATTATGAATATGTGTTTACTATCTGTGCTAATGACTCAAATGGATTTAAAAAGCACATGGATGTGGTGTATTGTCTTTCTGTCCCAGTTGCTGCTTTGAATTGACAAATGTAAGGGGCCAGCAGCTAAATTATGAATTTAGAGGGCAGCACGGTGGTGCAAGTGGTTAACACAGTTGCCTCACGGCGCTGAGGTCCCAGGTTCGATCCTGGCTCTGGATCACTGTCCATGTGGAGTTTACACATTCTCCCCGTGTTTGCGTGGGTTTCGCCCCCCACAATCCAATAGATGTGCAGGATAGGTGGATTAGCCACACTAAATTGCCCCTTAATTGGAAAAAATGAATTGGAAACTCTAAATTTTAAAAAAATGATAAATTTAGAATTGAATTCTGCTTGGGATTGAAGAAAGGGGGAAAACTGAAAACACAATAAATGTAACAGCTACCGGTGTCTTCAGAGAATCACCAACACCCTGCTGTAGAAGCTTGCTTCAATTCCTAATTGGAGATGGGTTAGCTAATCTCAGCTATATTGGCACTATTGGCACTGCAGATTTTGGGTAAGGGATGGACTATTGGTCACGATTCTGCTATTGACCATGTGGTAGTCTGTGTAGAGGTGTTACGGCACCTGGTAATGCTGGAACACCATTGGTAGATATTGTATGTTCCCTATTGGTCAAGCTGTATGGTAGCTCCGCCCTGCAAGGCGGGGTATAAGAGCCTGTGCCGCCCCAGAAGCCTTCTTTCTGCACCTGAGCTGCTGGGGGAAACATCTAGCTTATTAAAGCCTTCAGTTGGACTACAACCTCGCTTTAGTGGTCATTGATTGTGCTTAAGACCATTATCCAGACTAATGCTGGAACTGCGCTATCACAGCTATCTCCAACCCTCCGCCTGGTCAGAGTTTTAATGAGACATTTGGGGTAATCCCCATAATTATTGTCACTATCTTCCACCATCTGTTTTATTCGTTCATTGGGATGTGGGCGTCGCTGGCTGGGACAGCATTTATTGCCCATCCCTGAGGGCATTTAAGAGTCAACCACATTGCTGTGGATCTGGAGTCACATGTAGGCCAGACCAGGAAAGGATGCCAGATTTCCTTCTCTAGTGAAGTAGATGGGTTTTTACGACAATCAACAATGGTTTAATGGTCACCTTTAGACTTTTAATTCCAGAATTTTATTGAATTCAAATTTCACCATCTCACATGGTGGGATTCGAACCCGAATCCCAAGAGAATGACGCTGAGTCTCTGGATTACTAGTCCAGCGACAATACCACTACGCCACTGCCTCCCTATAAACCATGGTATGTTGGGGATTTACTGCAGGCAAAGACATGGCAAACATATACTCCAATGCATGTTGAGTTTAATCCTCAATATATTCCCCCATACGGCCGGGGTCACTGTGCAGAACCAGAGGCCAGGGTGGGAGGTCAGTCGGTGCACAGAAATCTGGCTGCGGTAAAAGCGGTCCATGACTGGGCACTTCCCCAGTCCCGTGGGGGCGTCACCAGGGCGGCTTGGTCTGTTTCCTCGGTCATCCCCCCCCTCCCCCGGCCCTGGCAGGGCTACCTCACCAACCCATCTCCACCCCAGCCAGTCCGGCTAGTGTCCGGCCCAGCAGCTCGCAGTCGCTCCTCTCTGTGTCCTACCTTCGCTCTCCTTCATCAGCCACCACGCCAGTTTCACGATTTTTAATAGCACAAGTGAACTGTGCCGTTGGGAAACTCGACCCATCGGAGGAGAATCGCGGAGGCCTCGGGGAATCCCGGGTCAGGCCTGCTAATGGTATGCAAATGGAGTGTACTGTACGTATGTTCTGGTACGCATTGACGCCGCTGTCGAGGTGACAGAGAATCGCGATTTTGATTTTGGCATCGAAACCTATTCTCTGCCCAATCGCGTTTTGCGATTTTGGTGTCGGCAAATGGAGAATCATGCACATTTTCTGCTTGACAACTCTTACTTCTCCAACAAACCTTGGGCGAAATTCTCCGGTATCGGCGCGATGTCCGCCGACTGGCGCCCAAAACGGCGCAAATCAGTCGGGCATCGCACCGCCCCAAAGGTGCGGAGTCCTCCTCATCTTGGGGTGCCGAGCCACAACCTTAAGGAGCTAGGCCAGCGCCGGACGAATTTCCGCCCCGCCAGCTGGCGGAAAAGGCCTTTGGTGCCCCGCAGCTGGCGCGGAAATGACATCTCCGGGCGGCGCATGCACGGGAGCGTTAGCGGTCGCTGACGACATTCCCGCGCAAGTGCAGTGGAGGGAGTCTCTTCCGCCTCTGCCATGGTGGAGACCGTGGCGAAGGCGGAAGGGAAAGAGTGCCCCCATGGCACAGGCCCGCCGCGGATCGGTGGGCCCCGATCACGGGCCAGGCCACCGTGGGGGCACCCCCCGGGGCCAGATCGCCCCGCGCCCCCCCCCCCAGGAACCCAGAGCCCGCCCGCGCCGCCTTGTCCCGCCGGTAAGGTAGGTGGTTTAATCTACGCCGGCATTTTAGCAGCGGGACTTTTGCCCATCCGGGCCGGAGAATCGCGGGGGGGGGGGGGGGGGGGGGGGGGGGGCGCCGACTGGCGCGGCACGATTCCCGCCCCCGCCGAATATCCGGTGCCGGAGAATTCGGCAACCGGCGGGGGCGGGATTCACGCCAGCCCCCGGCGATTCTCCGACCCGGCGGGGGGTCAGAGAATCTCGCCCCTTGTTGCCAAATCTGGGAGGGTCTTCCAAGGATGCATTCGCATACCAAACAACTCTGGGTTGAAACTGGTATTTGAGATCTGGCTCCAGCTAATGACCACTGGAATCTGTTACACAGAAACATAGAAATATGGAAAATAGGAGCATAAGGAGGCCATTCAGCCCCTCAAGCCTGCTCCGCCATTCATTATGATCATGGTTGATCATGTAACTCAATAGCCTAATTCCAATTTTCCCCATACCTTTTGATCCTCTTCGCCCAACTGATCCTTGAAAACATAAATATTGTGACCTTAACTACTTCCTGTGGTAACAAATTTCACATGCCGACCAGTCTCTGGGAAAATAAATTTTTCCTCCTCTCTGTCCTAAATAGTCTACCCCACATCCTCAGACAGTGACCCCTAGTTCTGGACACCCACGCCATCGGGAACATACTTCCTACATCTACGCTGCCTATTCCTGTTAGAATTTTATAGGTTATGAGGTCCCCCCTCATTCTTCTGAACTCCAGCAAATGCAATCCTAACTGATTCAATCTCTCCTCATAAGTCAGTCCCCTCATCCCAGAAATCAGTCTGGTAAACCTTTGCTGCACTCCCTATCGATCAAGAACATCCTTCCTCAGATAAGGAGACCAAAACTGCAGACAACATTCCAGGTGTGCCTCACCAAGGCCCTATATATTGGCAAGACATTACTGCTCCTGTATTCAAATCCTCTCACTGGGAAGGCCAACATACCATTTGCCTTCTTTACACCTGCTATACCTGATTGCTTACCTGGTATTTGAGGGCACCCTTGTCCCATTGCACATTCCCCTCTCCTAATTTATGGCCATTCAGATAATACTCTGTGTTCTCGTTTTTGCTACCAAAGTGGATAACCTCACATTTCCTCAAATTATAGTGTACCTGCCATTCATTTGCCCACTCACCAACTTGTCTAAATCACACTGAAGGATCTCTGCAACTTCCTCACAGTTCACCCTCCCACCCAACTTGGTGTCATTTGCAAATTTTGAAATATTACATTTTGTTCCCTCATCTAAATCATTAATATATATTGTGAATAGCTGGGGTCCCAGCACCGATCGCTGTGGTACCCCACTTGTCACTGCCTGCCAATTTGAAAAAGACCGATTAATCCCTCCTCTTTGTTTCCTGTCTGCCAAACAGTTTTCGATCCATCTCAATACACTACCCCTAATCCCACACGCTTTCATTTTACACACTAATCTCTTATGCAGGACTTTGTCAAAAGCCTTCTGAAAGTCCAAATATGCCACATCCACTGCCTCCCCTCATCAACACTACTAGCTACATCCACAAAGGATTCCAGTAGATTTTTCAAGCATGATTTCCCCTTCATAAATCCATGCTGACTCTATATGATCCTGCCACTATTTTCTAAGTGTTCTGCTAAAAATCTTTGAATTTTCCCTACTCCGAAGTCAAGCTTCCTGGTCTATAATTCCTTGTTTTCTCTCTACCTACCTTTTTAAATAATGGAGTTATATTAGCCACTCTCCAATCTGCAGGAACTGTTCCATGAGTCTGTTGAATCCTGGAAGATGACAACCAATGCATACACTATTTTGAGGGCCATTTCCTTAAGTCCTCTGGGGATTTATCAGCCTTCAATCCCATTGATTTCCCCAACACTATTTCTCTACTAATATTGATCTCCTTCAATTCCTCCCTCTCACTAAACACTGCGTGCCACAACATTTCTGGTATCTGATTTGTGCCCTCATTTGTGAAGCCAGAACCAAAGTATGTGTTTAGTTGCTCAGCTATTTATTTATCCCCTATTATACATTGCCCTGTTTCTGACTGTAAGGGACATTTGTCTGCACCAATCCTTTTCTCTTCACGTACCTATAGAAACTTTTACAATCAGTTTTTATATTCCCTGCAAGCTTACTCTTGTATTCTATTTTCCCTTTCTCAATCAATCCCTTGGTTCTTCTTTACTGAACTCTAAAATGCTCCCAAACCTCGGACCTGTTGCTTTTCTTGGCCAATTTGTATGCTTCTTCCTCGAATCCAATACGATCTTTAATTTCCCTTGCAATCTGTGGGAAACCTTTCCCTTTTACCTTTGTGCCAGACAGGAGTAAACAATGCGCTCCTTGAATGCTTGCCATTGCCTATCCACTGTCATCCCTTTAAGTAACATTCACTAATTGATCAAAGCCAACTCACGGCTTATATCATTGTAGTTTCCTTTATTAAGATCCAGGACCCTAGTCTCAGAATCAACTGCTCCACTCTCCATCTTGATGAAAAATTCTATCATGTTATGGTTGCTCATCCCCAAGGGGACTCGCACAATGAGATTGCCAATGATTCCATTCTCATTACACAGTACACAGTCTAGGATGGCCTGTTCTCTAGGTGGTTCCTCAACATATTGGTCCAGAAACCCATCCTGTGCACACTCCAGGAATTCCTCTTCTACAGCTTTGACCAAGAGAAAGCTCTTCACATGCCTGGAAACTTTAAAGTACCAACATTGGGGAGGGGAGAGTTACCACTGTTTAAACACTTGAGGCTGGATTCTACGGTTGCTGACGGCAAAATCGTGTTCGGCGATTGGCCGGAGAATCCCTGTTTGCACGGAAATCGGGGGCAGCGCCGCTTTTGCGATGCTCCACCCCCTCAAAAACGGCGTTCTCTTCGAGTACGTCGCACACCATCGGGACGGCCTCAGGATGTCACCTGAGGCCCTCCCCCGATGAGCCGAGTTCCTGATGCTGTGGGACACTTATGGTTCTTTATCATGGACCCTGCGTGGTGGCTGCGGACTGAGTCCAGCACTGCCACAGTAAGGGGGGAGCTGTTCCACTGACAGGGGGGCCTTCGTCGGAAGCTGGGGGGGGGACAGTTGGGGTGTGGAGATCCTGGTTACAGGGGGGCAGTTTTTGGCAGGCCGGGTCCACGCGCGGCCGCTGCAGGCCGCCGCAGTGTGCATGCGTGGCCACGGACCCGGCAATTCTCTGGCCGTATCCGCAGGTAAAGCCGGGAGCTTTACGTTGTGCGGCTGCTAGCCTCCCACCGGACGGAGAATCGGTGCAGCTTTTGCGCCGTTTTGTCTGGCGTAAAACACCACTGTTCCCATGCCGGTGTTGGCACTTAGTCTGCAAATCGGAGAATCCAACCCTGGGACTAAGATCAGATGGGCTTGGAAGAGACACAGGGAGTCACTGAGCACTTTGTAAACCGGGTTTGACATGCCACTATATCACACTCAATGTAGGGCCAAACCAAAGTGCATTTCTGCCTCCTTCCAGTGTTGAAATCAGCCATTCCCTTTTTTCCTGGATCTAACACCTGTAAAATTCCTAATCACTCATCGTCCCATTCTCCTGTAATCTGCAAATATGACATCACCTAGTCATTTGTCCTCTGTAGCACTTTTCAATTGAGATGAGGTTTTGTCCAATTTTCACAGTAACGTCATTGCAGTGTTAATGTAAGCCTACTTGTGACAATAAAGATTATTGTTATTGGGCCTTGGCTCTTCAAATAAGGCTCTTTCAATTATAGAAAAGGTTATTGTAGCCTCACTAGAAATAGGCAATTAAAACATAATAATAATTTTCTTGTCACAAAGAGGCTTACATTTACACCGCAATGACGTTACTGTGAAAAGCCCCTCGGCGCCACACTCTGGTATCTGTTCGGGAACACAGAAGGAGAATTCTGAATATCCAATTCACCTAACAGCACATCTTTTGGGAATTATGGGAGGAAACCGGAGCACCCGAAAGAAACCCTCGCAGACACAGTGAGAACGTGCAGACTGCACACAGACAGTGACCCAAGCCAGGAATCGAACCTGGGACCCTGGAGCTGTGAATCAACAGTGCTACCCACTGTGCTACCTTGCCTGCCCATGAGTGTTCTTTTACAAATTGCAGATATAATATGGGTTTAAAAAACAGATGACAGTTGAGAGATAATGTAGAATCCGCTAAAGCAGCACACATGGATCAGCCAGGTAGAACGCAAAGATTCTATTTATTCCCCGAAGGGCCTCCTTCCTGACCTGTTTCCAGGCCCGGGTTTTTATACTAGGGGATAGACACCGCCCCCTTGTTACCGGGGGAAGTCATATTCAGAGGAGGTCAGCTGGAATATAACTGTCCTAATCTTGTGATCTCCCTGAGGGTTATAACATCGGAGAAGATTTTAAACACTATCATTTCCAGTCATATGCTGTTGTCAATTTTCCATAGATAAACCTAGAAACATAGGACGTGGGAGAAGTAGTAGGTCATTCAGCCCTTCCTGCCCACTCCATCATTAAATAAGATGATGGCTGATTTAGTTATAGTCACAACTCCTACTTTGTTGTCTGCACTTCCATAACCCTCAACTCCCTTTTCAACAAAAAGATGTCAAACTCAGCACTGACCCAGTCTCCACTGCTTTCTGGGGAAGAGAATTCCACAGACCAACAATCTTTTTTGAGAGAAAAATTCTCCTCATCTCCGTCTTAAAGACCTCAGATTCTTAAACTGTCCTTTAGCTCTAGTCTCTCCCACAAATGGGCACATCCTCATGCTATCGACCCTGTCAAATTTCCTCAGGATCTTAAATACCAATCTTAAATTCCCATACCGGCCTCCCCGAACAGGCGCCGGAATGTGACCACCAGGGGCTTTTCACAGTAACGTCATTGAAGCCTACTTGTGACAATAAGTGATTATTATTATTAATATCTCAATAAGATCACCGCTCATTCTTCTGAACTCCAATACGTATATGCCCAACCTGTTCAATCTTTCTTCTTAAGATAAGCCCCTCATCTCAGGAATAAGTCGAGTGAACCTCTCTATACTGCTTCCAACGCAAATATATATTTTTTCAAATGAGACAAAAACTGTACATAATACTCCTGACATGGTCTCACCAAGGCCCAATATAGCTGCACTAAAGCGTCCCTACTTTTATATTCCATTCCATTTGCAATAAATAGCAACATTCTATTTGCCTTCCTAATCACTTGCTATACCACAATACAATTGTTTTTGATTCATGTACTAAGACACCCAGGTCCCCCTGTGCCATCGAGTTCTGCAATCCCTCTCTATTTCAACAATATGTTGCTTTTCTATTCTCCCTCCCAAAGGGGGCCAGTTCACATTTTTCCACATTACACTCCAAATGTATATATTGCACATTATAAACCTTTCCTCTTGGTAAATTTAATTAAAAAAAACATTAGAGCTGCTACCTGAGACATGCAAGTGCCCTACAAAATTCAGAGTGTGTTCGTGCAAAGTGCTTCTAATGTTTTCTTACAGCGCAGTGCTTGAGACAGACACTAAGTGAACAGTATAAACTCTGAGGTTCTGTGGGCTGAAGAATGCTGAGCAATGGGAATCGTAGACTGTGAACAAAACTTTATCAAATGTATCTGAGATATCCTCTTCATAAAAATAGAAGCAAGATATTGCAGATACTAGAAAACTGAAATCAAAACAGAAAAAAACCCAGAGGATGCTGTGCTGAATGGTCATCGATCTGAAACTCCTTTCTCTCCCCTACCTGATATTCTGCAAGTTTTCCAATATTTTCTTCTTTTTTTTTATTCCTCACAGAAACAGTCTTGACTCTTCCAGTGTTACCATCCTGAGTATACCTACTCTCCGTGGAAAACTGGGGTAAATCAGTATTGAACTTTGAAATGCATTTTGTACTTTTTTTTTTAAAAACAGTCCATTTGCTCAATACCTGTGCATTACCAAACCACTTAAACTGAAATTGAAAACAAAAGCTCTTAATTCATATAAAGGAAAAAAAGTCATGTTATAAAATTCTGAAAATTAATGATGTGGGCTCAAAATTCCTACAAAAGGCAATTGTCCTTTTCAGAACTGAAAATTACCAGCAGTTAAACTTCAGACTATCATATTGGAAACCAGTTATCCTCCATTTTTCAGCCAATTGGTAGACTACAAAATCGTTTTGAGATGGCAGTAACAATTTCAACTCAAACACACTTTTCGGTGAAGTGTCAGGACCCCAGTAACACAAATTTATCACTTCTCATGCTTCCCCAAACAACAGACAAAGTGCTAGTATTTCCCCATGGTTTCACTTCACTTCAATGGAATGATAATCCAATTCACTGGGCCAGAATTTCGCCAGTTATCTTGGTAACTTTCAGTCTGAATAATATTGAAGGCCAGTTGCACAGAATGTTATCACTACATGTCCTGCCTTATGAATTCCAACCTGCCCTTCTTTTTTGAATTTACTTAAAGCTCATTTGTGTGTGTGTGGGGGGAGGGTCACGGTGGCGCAGTGGTAAGTACCGATGCCTGTGGCACTGAGGACCCGGGTTCACACCCGGCCTTGGGTCACCGTCTGTGTGGAGTTTGCACATTCACCCTGTCTGCGTGGGTTTCACCCCCACAACCTAAAGGTTAGGTGGATAAGCCTCTTAATTGGAAAAAAATAATTGGGTACTCTAGATTTTTTTTTTTTTTTAAATCTCATTTGTACTTAGGACAAGTACTGTGGACCTGATTGGCTGGCTCTCTTGTGATCTCATTAGTCTGCACTCTGTTCACGCTCAACTGCATCACCCCTTCTCTTCTGACTTATTCTTTCTGACTTTTCTCTCTCATGAACTGACTGCTGCTATAACGCGTGGCTCAAAGAGGCAGAAAGCTTTTGTGGGAAAGGTATTCTGCAACATGCATACTTCACAGAAACTAAGCTCCAATGCGCCTTGATGGTAATTCTTGGTTTATAGCACAGAACTTTAGAAATACAGAATCAATGCTTTGGTCATCAGATGCCCACCCTCGTCAGTGTTACCATGGGAGAGATCAATGCTTAGGAGTGCACACTGAATCCAGGCACTTTTAAAAATAATTTTAATAATTAATGGACTTTTTAAGTGCAGCTCCAATACAGATCAAATGTGACATTAAATATTTTATATCACAAGAGAATATTTGAAAACTGTTGTTACTTAAACTAACATTGGTTGAACAGATTTAATATCAATTAACTGTAATCCATGTTCAATTATTAATGCATTAATATTAAACAAGCATTATTTATTAGCATACATTTCTATAGTGGGCCAATCGTTTTTGTAAACATGCTGCATTTGTCAGGAGCTGAAAGTTGCAGAGCGGGTTTCTCGGGAAATCTGCTCCGTTTTAAAAAATAAATTTAGAGTATCCAATTCTTTTTTTCCCCAGTGAGGGGCAGTTTAGCATGGCCAATTGACCTACACTGCACATCATTTTGGGTTGTGGGGGTGAGACCCACGCAGACACGGTGGGGAATGTATAAATTACACGTGGACAGTGAGCCAGGGCCGGGATCGAACCCGGGCCCTCATCGCCATAAGCAGCAGTGCTAACCACTGTGCTGCCCTGCTCCTTTCTTTTAAGCAGGAATCCAGCTCCAATGGAGGTACCACATGAGTTTAAAAATTAGACGGCGTCTTCAATGTTATTACTTAGAAGGGCTTCAAAAGCAACTGAGCTACCCATTTGTATTTTGGAAAAATGTGCACCTCCGCCACCCATCTGTGTCTGATACATTGATAAAAATAGGATGAAATTCCAAATGGGCTAATTAATTTTGAAATGTATTTGTGTTTATGGAAAGTCCTGCGGAAGAGTGGTGATATGGTAGCATTAGAAATTGAGAAAAGAGAGCAACAAGAATGATTGCCAGCTTAGTGAACCTCAGTTACACAGATAAGTGCAAGGACCTTGGTCTTAATACTTCAGAGCAGTATTGACTCAGAGGTGGCCTGACAAGAAGTATACAAATTAAATAAATGGCTGGATAGCCTGCTATTGTTGCATTATTCCAGGTTATCAGGTTGAGGAGGACTAAGTACACAGTTTTGAAATGTATGAAATGGAATAGGCCAGATATTAAGCATTTTTTCCGATTCTGAGAGAATTGCGATCATCAGCAAATGTGTTGCTGACTGGCGTAGTGCATGCTGACTGCCTTCAAGAGGGATGACTTTTTGATTGGGGATAAAGCTTGCTGAACATAGAAGGGAAGTGTCTTTATCAATAGCACCGGTTCTGACTACCTGAGGAGTGCTGTACATTTTCTGTCTTAATTTGCCTTTCCCAGGAGGTTCCATGGCTGCTGGTGGGAAAAGCAGAGGGCATACGGAGAGGGAGTGCAGAAGTGTTTAATTGTGTTGTGCTGGCCACCATTGTGTGAGACATGTTTGATGGGGCCGCTGTGTATTTTCCTGCCCATCAATTTCAAATGTTCAATAGAAAAATAACTAAAGAGAACCAGCAGAAGAAGAGGGTGTTGTAACCCATTTGTGTTTGAGAATTGTTATTGGAAGTCGATAAGTGAATGGCAGGATAGATATGTGAAATGAGCAAACATTTTTCAGCATGTATTCAACTAGCATGATCACCATGATCAGGAACATAGAAATGATTAAACAAAAAACACAAGTGGTCTATAAGTTTGCCTTCTACCATCCTGATGGTCACATAATGCAATGACAATGGAATTGTTGATTAATCAAAGCAATTAATCTCTATTAATTAATCTACAGTAGACCCAGACATTAGGTGATGGAAATCACAATAAGAGAGAGTTGTGGGAACCATAGGTCCTGCCAAGCATGCTACATCTACCACACCACGTCTCAAATTACTGATGTATTGCATTCCTAAATATTATTTCGTAAAATAAATCTATCTCATTTGAATTCCTAAATATCTAAACAGTTTAGCATTGTAAAGGTGGGTGTGGAAAGACGGGGCACAAAAATATTACCAAGAGAGAAAATATGTTTCAACAATATTTAGGATAAACTTGCAATCTGCAGGAGTGAGAGCTCATCGTTTAATTGTTCTCTTCCTTGGCCTTTGAGACTGCATGGCATGTCTGGGCCATAAATTAGGTATTTAACAAATGTAGCGGCGGCATCGTGCTCCATGGCGGACTCAACCCGCGGACCTGGACGGGCAAAGTAGTGCCCCACATCGGCCGCTCGCGTGCCCTGGACCGCCCGCCCACATTGCCCCCAGCCCCGAATGAAGTCCTCCCTGTCCTCCGATTGGCCCTCCCCCGACTGTAGAGTCCACAGCCACTATGCGAGGATCCTGGACAGTGAGACCACGCGAGTCCCACGCCGTCGGGAATTTGACCGGTCGGCAACGGGGCATCGTGGGGCGGGCCTCAGGCAATGGCCTGAGGTGGTGAATACTTGAGGAGTACGCCGATTTTCGAGGGAGGGGCGGAGAATTTTAAAACCAGCACCGTTTCTGAATTTGGCGTCAAAACGGATTTTCCGCCCCATTTCGGCGTCGGGGGGCGGAGACACCAGCCATTAATTGTCAGTTCCAATTGACTGCAGTGAGATTATTTGCACTAATGGTGTAAATCTAGAAGTTCCATGGCACACAAATTCAATGAGGAGGCTCATGGCTAGGTTGTTATTTTCCAGTTTTGTGGAGGCTAATTGCAAAGTGATGCAAATCACCCAGTGATTTGTGGAGAATCGGAACTCATGGGGTATGACTTCTTTCACATAGATTGCTAGATTTCTGCAGAATTGCAATAGCGAGCTCCATTAATTCATCACCAACTTCCCAGCAATTTCTGGCAACTTCTTGTTGAGTTACTGTTTCAAAGATGCCAAGCCTCCTGTACCTCATCCACTTGGAAATTCATCTGGGAGCCTAGACAGTGAGGGCCAGATTTATGTGCCAGAGACAGGGGGCAGGATTCTCCCGTACCCGGCGGGGCAGGGGGTTCCGGCGTAATGGAGTGGCGGGAACCACTCTGGCGTCGGGCTGCCCCAAAGGTGTGGAAGTCTCCGCACCTTTAGGGGCCAGGCCTTCACCTTGAGGGGCTAGGCCCTCGCTGGAGTAGTTTCCGCTCCGCCGGCTGGCAGGAAAGGCCTTTGGCGCCACGCCAGCCGGCGCCGAAAGGTCTTCGCCGGGCGACGCATGCGCGGGAGCGTCAGCGGCTGCTGACATCATCCCCACGCATGCGCAGGGGAGGGGGTCTCTTCCGCCTCCGCCATAGTGAAGACCATGGCGAAGGCGGAAGAAAAAGAGTGCCCCCACGGCACAGGCCCACCCGCGGATCACGGGCCAGGCCACCGTGGGGGCACCACCCGGGGCCAGATCGCCCAGGACCCCGGAGCCCGCCCGCGCCGCCTTGTCCCGCCGTTCAAAAGGTGATTTAATCCACGGCAGAGGGAGAGTGTTGACAGCGGCGGGACTTTGGCCCATCGCAGGCCGGAGAATCGCCGGGGGTGGGCCCGCCGACCGGCGTGGCACGATTCCCGCCCCCGCCGAATCTCTGGTGGTGGAGAATTCAGGACACGGCGAGGGCGGGATTCACGTGAGCCCCCGGCGATTCTCCGACCCGGTGGGGGGTCGGAGAATCGCGCCCAGGAATCGAGGGAATGGGACTAATCCTGCTTCCCATTCCTGTTTCTGTTTTGATACTGAAGGAGGATGGACTTTGAGGGTCCAGTTCCTCAGAGGACTGGAGACGGCATAAATGGAGGGTAGCCAATTCCAGAGTGGGAAGGTTTAAAGGTTTGCCTCCATTCCCCAAAAACTCAGTCTGGTGCTTGCAATGCAATCAGTGGCTCATTTATGCACAGTTGAATCTTCTAGCCACTTCTAACACTCCTCACCCTCACCCATCGTCCACTTTATGAAGAGAACTCACAAGACTCACAAAGCCTTATTATTACAGTTGGAAGCAGTTGAATAACTCATAAACCACCCAAGTAAACAAACAGACTCTTCAAAGTAGCTGTGTAAACAATGTGAAGCACTTGTATAATGATTAGGCAGTTAGATTGCAGCCAAGAGTTCATAAAACTCATCAGTACACAGACTTCAGAACTGCTATCTCAACAACTGTTTGACTGAAAACATAAAAGCAATGGGAAAAAGATGAAACATTTACACATTACTATCGTACCCTTTCAATAGTGTTAAATACACTCTACCTTTTTGTTAATTTGATGAACTATGTAACTCATCTGAAGACTTTTCTACATTTACAATGTTAATCCTTCACTGACAGCTTGCCATATTGCAGAAGTGACAATATAGCAAATACATTGTTAAGGGGTAGTTACATCTTCCAATCATAGCATGTCATTGGCATGGCTTACCTTAATGGCCACAGATACAACACATGCTATAGCACTTCATGATGAATTGTAAAGGAGGCAAAACCATTTTTTGCCTTTTAAACTCTTCCCTCCTCCAAACCATGGTTCACACCTCCTGACAGTTTCTGGTAAAGTTAGCCGCCTCCATGAGCATGGGTGTGGGCTCTCAATAAACTCACAACGCTGTCAGATGCCTCCTTGATAGGAGAGTGTGAGTCCTGTGCCCTACCCCACCCTTGTGAAAATTGCTGAGGTTGGAAACAGAGATGGAACTTCCAGGTGCGCTGCTCGGTGCATTTCTTTTCTGATCCCACCTCCAATTATTTGGGATCCCACCTCCCAACATTGAGGGCATTTAAAAGTTTATTGGATAAACATATGGATGATAATGGCATAGTGTAGGTTAGATGGCTTTTGTTTCGGTGCAACATTGTGGGCCGAAGGGCCTGTACTGCGCTGTATTGTTCTATGTTCTATGTTCTATTAGACCCAATCAGGTCCATGAAAATCCAGGCCTAAGTGTCGGCAGGCTGTTCAACCTGCATAATCTTGTCCTATCCAGTCTTCAAGGGGAACTGTAATTTTTCCAGCAGCAGGTTTGGAGTTGGGGGTGGGGGCGGTTGACAGAATAGGACGGTGGTGCTGGGCAGATAAAACCATTGGACTAAAGAAGTGGAAGGTCTGGTTCTGCTTTCCCTTCCTGTCCTAACCTCGGAGAACAATTCTTCCATTTTTAGACCTAATGTTTCATCAGTTATCCTCTTAAATTCTTTCATAGCCTTGGTAGCCTCGTGGTAACCTTCAGTCACTAATTTTCAAGGGGTCTTCTATCTTCAGGACATTTCCTGCCCTGTCCTCTTACTCAGAATTGGATCTGGAACAAGCTTTGTTGGGCACGTAACATAGTGCTCAAGGAAAAAACTCTTCTCATTTTGACCATAGACGTTTTCTTTACCCAGATAGCTCAGGATTGTTAAAGTTCCAAGTAACAGAGTTCTATCGCTACACAAATGGCTTTCAATTTAGCAACAAATCCAATTCTTCATCCCAGTCATCAGTAGACTATAATGTGCTTCCAATTTGCCAATTCTTAACTTTATTCAGATACCAATATGGGTTCTGCCATCATTAAATTAGCAGAACCAGGGTATAATGCAGGATGAAGGTATCAAGTGATGACAAAATACAAATAAAATAAGGAAGCTCTCCTTTGAACTATTTTGGAGAATTAATAGGTTACCCTGAAGGACAAGGTCATTCTCACATCCCTGGTTTAGTACAGGTGAAGTCCTTTTTTAAATGAATTACAATTCCATTTTCCAATTCACACAAGCTGGTTCTTTTGTTTTGCATTTTGAAAAGGTGTTGCCAGGTCTGAAACAGAAGTGGAAAGCTCTGTACTGCCAATGAAATGCTGCAGAGGTGATGAATTCATAAACTGTCATACATTTGCAAGTCATGTGAGAATATCTGCAATTCAAGCACTGTATTTTCAAAACACTGGTGGAGCTGCATCTCCCACGCCAGTCATTTTGTGACTACTCTAAGAAAGGCTGGCCGTTTAGTGCCAATTAGTAAAGAAATACAGCTAGTTTTGCACCATCGACTTGTATGCACCAGAGATTGAATAGAGTTTGCTCAAATTCATTTCACTTCGCATGGTAAATGGATTCAAATAAATTTAAATGTCTTCCCCAAAGATTTATTTAACTAATCACGCTTAGGAAGACGTGGAGAGAGAAGGGAGAAAGTTGCTTCAGGATCATTATAATGAGAGGTATAAAGTTGCATAGTGAGCGAGAGTTAGAAAAGGGATTGTGATAAAATTACTAAAATATTTTACACCGAGTTAGGACTCTCACAATCTTCAGAGGAAGACTTAATTGATGCATGGTTTGAGTCCAAGCCAACTCATTTCTCCATTGAGTGTCAACACATCTTACTCCTGAATGTCCAGTTAAGTTGTCCCAGGATCCAAATAGTCCCAAACCTCTTCTTGGGTCTACATTGCCTTTGATCCATATGGATGTCCACACTGAAGCAAGAGGTGCCAAGGCTACCTATTCTAGGGCATCTTCCAATGACGCTGATCAGAGGTTATTCTTAAGCAAAACATTTTGTGTCCTTTAGAGAAGGAATTGCATGAGCAAGGACCAGGTGTTGTGGTTGAAACTCACTTTCTGTATTTCTTTACGTAACTTAAAGGAAAAAGTTAACAGGTGTTCAAATCATCCCACGCGTTGGACAGTATTTATAAATCATGGAACGTGAACCTTCATTAAACACTTATTTGGCCTCAGCTGGGGTACTGCGTCCAATTTGGGACACCACATGTTAGGAAGTGTGTAAAGGCTTTAGGGGAGGTGGAGAAAAGATTAAGTTTAGAAAAATACCTAGAAATTTCACTGGAGCATAGATTGGCGAAGCTAGGGCCATTCTCTTTGAAGAGAAAGTTGAGAGGAGATTTGATACTGGTGTTCAAAATCATAAAGGGCCAGGACAAAGTAAATAGGGAGAAACTATCTCCATTGCCCGAAGTCTTGAATCCCAGAGGACATAATAATTTAATTGTGAACATAATTATCTGAAGATAAATATTTGCAGAGCCCAGCAACCTCCTTCAGTGCTGTGACCAGTCTATGACCCCATGTTCTATTCCATTTTATGCGTGGAATCCATAGAATCCCTACAGTGCAGAACGAGGCCATTCGGTCCATCGAGTCTATACCAACCCGCCGAAAGAGCACGCTATCCAGACCTATTCCTCCTTGCTATCCCCGTAATCCTACACATTGATCATGGCCAAACCATCTGCACATCTTTGGAAACTGGAGCATCCGGAGGAAATCCACGTAGACAATGGGAGAACATGTAAACTTATTTTATTCATGCTGTGGTATGAGTCAATCTTTTATATTTTCATAAGCTTACTATGCTGCAACAATGAGAGGTTTTGGATGACTGCTGGACCATTGGTTTCGGACTGTCAGTGGCCACATAAAGCATTTACCAGGTCATCTAAAACCATCTAAAGCCAATTTTACCAAGGCTCTTGACATTTGTTATGTGTATCATTGGTACACAGCCCATGATGTGTTGTCCAAAATTAATGGGTGTGAAGTTTTAAGCATTGTCATCCATGATTTACCAATTCTTGTAGCTGGTGGCAAGGTTCCACCTTAGTTGGGAGTGTATGTGTCATTAACTCTCTGTTATTTTCTATAACATAGGAGAGTGCAGTGTTGTTTGTAGTAATCCAATCTATGTTAAATTCTATAGTGGATAATAATCTAATGCCTCAGCGGGAGCAGTATCAGCTATCAAATGAACAAAGCTCCATGGCTAAGGCTCGTTATAACAGCTCATCACAAAATAAAACCAACAAACTCCAATCTCTCCAATTATAAATGGTAATGATGAGTTGATAAGTGGAACTGAGTCCTGTGTCTTCAAGGTGAAAAGGATGCTTTATTCTGCTGTCTGGTCAATGACCTGGTCTCATCCAGGCAGCACTTGCCCGCTACAATTGGTCTGATACATCTGAATAGACTGGGATAGGCTTCCAGGTCCTGATTGCTACCTCAGTGACTCAAATTGGAGCATGCATGTGCAAGAATAGGACTGGGATTGTCCCATCATAGACTAGTGGCCGCTCAGTACTTAACTGGTTCTACTGGGGAGGTATTGAAGGGTGTGAACTATGGAACTGTGTCCAGGTCAGGTTAGCACCTTCCAGAAAGAAGAGGAGAACATGGGCGGGATTCTCCGATCCCCCACCAGGTCGGAGAATCGCCGGCGGCTGGCGTGAATCCCGCCCCCGCCGTGTCCCGAATTCTCCGCCACCAGAGATTCGGCGGGGGCGGGAATCACGCCGTGCCGGTCGGCGGAAATCGCGCCGGTCGGCGGGCGCACCCCCGGCGATTCTCCGGCCCGTGATGGGCCGAAGTCCCGTCGCTGTCAACCTTCGCCAGTCGGCGTGGATTAGACCTCCTTTTGAACAGCAGGACAAGGCAGCGCGGGCAGGCTCCGGGTAGTGGGGGGGGGCGCGGGGCGATCTGGCCCCGGGGGTGTGCCCCCACGGTGGCATGGCCTGCGATTGGGGCCCACCGATGCGCGGGCGGGTCTGTGCCGTGGGGGCACTCTTTTTCTTTGCCATGGTCTTTACTATGGCGGAGGCGGAAGAGACCCCCTCCACTGCGCATGCACGGGGATGCAGTGAGCGGCCGCTGACAATCTCGCGCATGCTTCGCCTGGCGAAGTCCTTTCGGCCCCAGCTGGCATGGCACCAAAGGCCTTTCCCACCAGCCGGCGCAGCGGAAACCGCTCCGGCGTGGTCCTATGACGCCGGACTGATCCGCGCCGTTTTTGGCGCCGGGTAGCGGACATCACGCCGTTTGCGGAAAATCCCACCCCATGAGTGGGGGGGAAATAAACAGTTGGCATCACTGTTCAATAAGATTATTTCCACTAATCACTCTCAGCATCTCTTCGCGTCGGATCTCAGCACAGAAACAGGCCATTCGGTCCAACATGTTTATTCAGGTCTTTATGCTCCACACAAGCCTCTTTCCACCCTACCTCAGCTCAGTCTATCAGCATATTCTTCTATTCCTTTGCCAATATCATTTACTGTAAAGGAAAGACTTCCATTTTTTTAAAAAAATATGTTTTATTGAAATTTTTTTCCCAAACAACAATTTTTCCCCTCTTACAAAGCAAACGCAACAATAACAATCCAGAAATTTTTAACAATACACAAGTAACAAAACCCCTTTATCTTTGACCTAAACTAAACTAACCCCCCCCCCCCCCTTCCCCCTGGGTTGTTGCTGCTGGTCATCTGTCTTCCCTCTAACGTTCCCCTAGGTGAACCCTTCAGCCGATCCTCTCAGGGAAAACTTTATCTGCTCCAGTTTAATGAACCCCGCCATATCATTCACCCAGGCCTCCAGTCCGGGGGGGTTTCGCCTCCTTCCACATGAGTAGGATCCTGCGCCGGGCTACTAGGGACGCAAAGGCCACAACGTCGGCCTCTTTCGCCTCCTGCACTCCCGGCTCTTCCGCAACTCCAAATAGAGCTAACCCCCAGCCTGGTTTGACCCGGGCCTTCACCACCCGCGAAATCACTCCCGTCACTCCCTTCCAATACCCTTCCAGTGCCGGGCACGCCCAAAACATATGTGCATGGTTTGCCGGGCTCCCGCCACACCTCCCACATTTGTCCTCCACTCCAAAGAACCTGCTCAATCTTGCTCCCGTTATGTGTGGTCTATGTAGCACCTTAAATTGAATCAGGCTAAGCCTGGCGCATGAGGAAGAGGAATTTACCCTGCTTAGGGCATCAGCCCACATACCCACCTCTATCTCCTCCCCTAGTTCTTCTTCCCACTTTCCTTTTAGTTCGCCCACCGACTCCTCCCCCTCTTCCCTCATCTCTCGGTAAATCTCTGACACCTTGCCCTCTCCGACCCACACCCCTGAAAGCACCCTGTCCTGTATCCCCTGTGTCGGGAGCAACGGAAATTCCCTCACCTGTTGTCTAGTAAACGCCCTCACCTGCATATATCTCAAGAAATTTCCCCGGGGCAACTTATACTTTTCCTCCAATGCTCCCAAGCTCGCAAAAGTCCCATCTATAAATAAATCTCCCACCCTCCTAATTCCCAACTGGTACCAGCTCTGAAATCCTCCATCCATTCTTCCTGGGGCGAACCTATGGTTGTTCCTGACTGGGGACCCCACCAGGGCTCCCCGCACCCCTCTCTGTCGCCTCCACTGTCCCCAGATATTCAATGTTGCCGCCACCACCGGGTTCGTGGTAAACTTTTTAGGTGAGATCGGTAGCGGCGCCGTCACCAGCGCCTCTAAACTCGTCCCTTTACAGGACTTTCTCTCCAGTCTATTCCACGCCGCTCCCTCACCCTCCATCATCCATTTACGTATCACTGCCACATTGGCGGCCCAATAGTAATTGCCCAAGTTCGGTAGTGCCAATCCTCCTCTGTCCCTACTACGCTGAAGGAACCCCCTCCTTACTCTCGGAACTTTCCCTGCCCACACGAAGCTCGTGATGCTCCTGTCTATTTTATTAAAAAAGGTCTTGGTGATTAGTATAGGGAGACATTGAAATACGAATAAGAACCTCGGGAGGACCATCATCTTAATTGCTTGCACCCTGCCCGCCAGCGATAGAGGCTGCATGTCCCACCTCTTGAAGTCCTCCTCCATTTGTTCTACCAACCGTGTCAGATTAAGTCTGTGCAAGGTTCCCCAGCTCCTAGCGATCTGAATCCCCAGGTATCGGAAGTTTCTTTCCACTTTCCTTAGAGGCAAGCCTTCTATCTCTCTACTCTGGTCCCTTGGATGTATCACAAATAATTCACTCTTCCCCATGTTTAGCCTATACCCCGAGAAATCCCCGAACCCACTCAAAATTCGCATAACCTCTATCATCCCCCCCGCTGGGTCCGACACGTATAACAATAGGTCATCCGCGTATAACGAGACTCGGTGTTCTTCTCCCCCTCTAATCACCCCTCTCCATTTCCTGGAGTCTCTCAACGCCATGGCCAGAGGTTCAATTGCCAACGCGGACAACAATGGAGACAGCGGAACAAGATCCCTGTCTTGTTCCCCTATATAGTCGGAAACACTCCGATCTATGTCGACCTGTAACTACGCTTGCCGTTGGAGCCCCATAAAGAAGTCTAACCCAGCTAATAAACCCGTTCCCAAACCCAAACCTCCTTAACACTTCCCATAAATACTCCCACTCCACCCTATCAAATGCCTTCTCTGCGTCCATTGCCGCCACTATCTCTGCCTCCCCCTCCACTGGGGGCATCATTATCACCCCTAATAGTCGTCGCACGTTAACATTCAGTTGTCTCCCTTTTACGAACCCTGTCTGGTCTTCGTGCACCACCCCCGGGACACAGTCCTCTATCCTCGATGCCAGTACCTTTGCCAACAATTTGGCGTCCACGTTCAATAATGAAATGGGTCTATAGGACCCACACTGCAACGGATCTTTATCCCTCTTCAAAATTAACGATATCGTCGCCTCCGACATCGTCGGGGGTAGAGTCCCCCCTTTCCTGGCCTCATTGAACGTCCTCACCATCAATGGGGCCAACAAGTCCACATATTTTCTGTAATACTCCACCGGGAACCCTTCTGGTCCTGGGGCCTTCCCTGCTTGCATGCTTCCCAGTCCCTTAATAACCTCGTCCACCCCAATCGGTGCCCCCAGGCCTACCACCCCCCGCTCCTCCACTTTCGGGAACCTCAATTGGTCCAGGAACTGCCGCATCCCCTCCTCTTCCTCTGGGGGTTGAGACCTATACAGTTCCTCATAGAAGGTCTTGAACACCTCATTTATCTTTCCTGCCCTTCGCACCGTGTCTCCCCTTTCGTCTCTAATTCCTCCTATCTCCCTCGCTGCTGCCCTCTTTTGCAATTGATGAGCCAACAGGCGACTAGCCTTTTCCCCATATTCATACCTCCTCCCCTGTGCCTTCCCCCACAGTACCTCCGCCTTTCTGGTGGTCAGAAGGTCAAATTCCATCTGGAGTCGTCTCCTCTCCCTGTACAATTCCTCCTCCGGGGTCTCTGCAAATTCCCTATCCACCCTTAAAATCTCCCCCAGTAATCTTTCCCTTTCCTTGGCCTCTGTTTTCCTTTTGTGGGCCCCAATGGAGATCAGCTCTCCTCTGACCACCGCTTTTAGTGCTTCCCATACCACTCCCACAGGGACCTCGCCGTCGTCATTGACCTCCAGGTATCTCTCAATACACCCCCGCACTCTTGCACACACTCCCTCATCCGCCATCAGTCCCACATCTAATCGCCAGAGTGTTCTCTGCTCCTTTTCCTCTCCTAATTCCAGGTCCACCCAATGTGGGGCATGATCCAAAACCGCTATGGCTGAGTACTCAGCTTCTTCCACCCTACAGATCAACGACCTTCCCAAAACAAAAAAATCTATCCGGGAGTACACTTTATGGACATGGGAGAAGAAGGAAAACTCCCTAGCCCTAGGTCTAAGAAATCGCCATGGATCCACTCCCCCCATTTGGTCCATAAACCCGTTAAGCACCTTGGCCGCTGCCGGCCTTCTTCCGGTCCTTGAGCTGGATCTATCTAGCCCCGGGTCCAGCACCGTATTAAAGTCCCCTCCTAAAATCAAGTTTCCTACCTCCAGGTCCGGTATACGCCCCAGCATCCGTCTCATAAATCCCGCATCGTCCCAGTTTGGGGCATACACATTAATCAACACGACCTCCATTCCCTCCAGCCTGCCACTCACCATTACATATCTACCTCCGCTATCTGCTACGATGTTCTTTGCTTCAAATGCTACCCGTTTCCCCACCAAAATGGCCACCCCTCTATTCTTTGCGTCCAGTCCTGAGTGGAACACCTGTCCCACCCATCCTTTCCTTAGCCTAACTTGGTCCGCCACCTTTAGGTGCGTCTCTTGGAGCATAACCACGTCTGCCCTTAGTCCTTTCAAATGCGCGAGCACTCGGGCCCTTTTTATCGGTCCGTTCAGGCCTCTCACGTTCCACGTGATCAGCCTCACTAGGGGGCTACCTGCCCCCCTCCCGTGTCGACTAGCCATTACCTTCTCTAGGCCAGTCCCATATCCCGCCTCCGCGCTCCCGCTCACTCCCCCAGCGTCGCACACCATCCCCGCCCACCCACTCTTTAGCCATTTCCTTTTGGATTTCCGCAGCAGCAACCCAGTTGTCCCCCCCCTCCCCCTCCCCCTCCCTCCCCGCTAGATCTCTTTCTAGCATGATTGTTCCCCCATACTACTTCCGTAAGTCAGCTGACTTCAACTGACCGCGGCTACTCCTGCTCACTCCTCGACCCCCCCGTGTGGGGAACTCCCATCTGCCTTGCGCCTGTCTTCCCGCCTTTAAGGAAAATCCCAAGGCTTTTTACACGTACATAAAAAGCAAGAGGGTAGCCAGGGAAAGGGTTGGCCCACTGAAGGATAGGCAAGGGAATCTATGTGTGGAGCCAGAGGAAATGGGCGAGGTACTAAATGAATACTTTGCATCAGTATTCACCAAAGAGAAGGAATTGGTAGATGTTGAGTCTGGAGAAGGGGGTGTAGATAGCCTGGGTCACATTGTGATCCAAAAAGACGAGGTGTTGGGTGTCTTAAAAAATATTTAGGTAGATAAGTCCCCAGGGCCTGATGGGATCTACCCCAGAATACTGAAGGAGGCTGGAGAGGAAATTGCTGAGGCCTTGACAGAAATCTTTGGATCCTCGCTGTCTTCAGGGGGTGTCCCGGAGGACTGGAGAATAGCCAATGTTGTTCCTCTGTTTAAGAAGGGTAGCAAGGATAATCCTGGGAACTACAGGCTGGTGAGCCTTACTTCAGTGGTAGGGAAATTACTGGAGAGAATTCTTCGAGACATGATCTACTCCCATTTGGAAGCAAATGGACGTATTAGTGAGAGGCAGCACGGTTTTGTGAAGGGGAGGTCGTGTCTCACTAACTTGATAGAGTTTTTCGAGGAGGTCACTAAGATGATTGATGCAGGTAGGGCAGTAGATGTTGTCTATATGGACTTCAGTAAGGCCTTTGACAAGGTCCCTCATGATAGACTAGTACAAAAGGTGAAGTCACACGGGATCAGGGGTGAACTGGCAAGGTGGATACAGAACTGGCTAGGCCATAGAAGGCAGAGGGTAGCAATGGAGGGATGCTTTTCTAATTGGAGGGCTGTGACCAGCGGTGTTCCACAGGGATCAGTGCTGGGACCTTTGCTCTTTGTAGTATATATAAATGATTTGGAGGAAAATGTAACTGGTCTGATTAGTAAGTTTGCAGACGACACAAAGGTTGGTGGAATTGCGGATAGCGATGAGGACTGTCTGAGGATACAGCAGGATTTAGATTGTCTGGAGACTTGGGCGGAGAGATGGAAGATGGCGTTTAATCCGGACAAATGTGAGGTAATGCATTTTGGAAGGGCTAATGCAGGTAGGGAATATACAGTGAATGGTAGAACCCTCAAGAGTATTGAAAGTCAAAGAGATCTAGGAGTACAGGTCCACAGGTCATTGAAAGGGGCAACACAGGTGGAGAAGGTAGTCAAGAAGGCATAAGGCATGCTTGCCTTCATTGGCCGGGGCATTGAGTATAAGAATTGGCAAGTCATGTTGCAGCCGTATAGAACCTTAGTTAGGCCACACTTGGAGTATAGTGTTCAATTCTGGTCGCCACACTACCAGAAGGATGTGGAGGCTTTAGAGAGGGTGCAGAAGCGATTTACCAGAATGTTGCCTGGTATGGAGGACATAAGCTATGAGGAGCGATTGAATAAACTCGGTTTATTCTCACTGGAACGAAGGAGGTTGAGGGGCGACCTGATAGAGGTATACAAAATTATGAGGGGCATAGACAGAGTGGATAGTCAGAGGCTTTTCCCCAGGGTAGAGGGGTCAATTACTAGGGGGCATAGGTTTAAGGTGAGAGGGGCAAGGTTTAGAGTAGATGTACGAGGCAAGTTTTTTTACGCAGAGGGTAGTGGGTGCCTGGAACTCACTACCGGAGGAGGTAGTGGAAGCAGGGACGATAGGGACATTTAAGGGCATCTTGACAAATATATGAATAGGATGGGAATAGAAGGATACGGACCCAGGAAGTGTAGAAGATTGTAGTTTCGTCGGGCCATATGGTCGGCACGGGCTTGGAGGGCCGAAGGGCCTGTTCCTGTGCTGTACATTTCTTTGTTCTTTGTTTGTTCTTATTCTTTCTGGCGCGGGAACATCCCTTTACCTGACCCGCCTCTTATGGCGCAGCTCCCTTTCCCCTCCCACTCCCCTTCCCCATTCTCCAACTATGTCCCGTCTTTCCCCCCTCACCGGCGCCCACATTTCCCCAATGTCTCCCCCCTTCCCAATTTACTTCTCAATTAACTTCAACCATAACATTAACAATAACATTTCCTGCAGCATCAGTCCCTCAGTTCCAATCAATTTCTCTTCTTTGATGAAGGTCCATGCTTCCTCCGCCGTCTCGAAATAATGGTGTCTCTCCTGATACGTGACCCATAGTCTTGCCGGCTGCAGCATCCCGAACTTCACCTTCCTTTTATGCAACACCTCTTTGGCTCGGTTGAAGCTCGCCCTCCTTCTCGCCACCTCCGCACTCCAATCCTGGTATACCCGTACCACTGCATTCTCCCATCTGCTACTCCGCACCTTTTTAGCCCATCTCAGGACCTCTTCTCTATCCTTAAGGCGGTAAAATCGCACGATTATCGCCCTGGGTGGTTCTCCCGCTTTTGGTCTTCTCGCCGGAATCCGATTTGCCCACTCCACCTCCAAGGGGCCCGTAGGGGCCTCAGCACCCATCAGTGAGCTCAGCATCGTACTTGCGTACGCTCCACAGTCCACTCCTTCCACACCCTCAGGGAGACCCAGTATCCGAAGGTTCTTCCTTCGCGCTCCATTTTCTAGGGCTTCGATCCTTTCAGTACACTTTTTAATGAAGTGCATCGTGCGTCTGTGTCTTAACCGCCAGGCCCAGTATCTCGTCCTCAATATCTGTCACCTTCTGCTCCACCACGCGGAGCTCTGTCTCCTGGGTCTTTAATGTCTCCTTGAGCCCCTCAATTGCCTGTAGCAACGGGGTCAGCACCTCCCTCTTCAGCAGCTCCACGCACCGTCTCACAATTTCATCCTGCTCAGGCCCCCACGTCGCCTGCGCTTTCTCCGCCGCCATCTTGTACTTCTCTCTTTCTGACCCTTTGGTCGGCGATTCCTTGCGCTGCAGCCACCACCGCCGCCGGTTTTTTCCTCCTTCGTTTGGGGGTGACTCCCTTCTCACACACCCCACACCGGGTTGCGTCGTCGAAAAATTCCCCGTTGGGGCTCTTAAAAGAGCCCGAAGGACCGTCGGAGCTGGAGCCGCCGAAGCGTGCGGCTAGCTAGGCATCACCGCAACCGGAAGTCCCTTCAGTGGCCTTGATGAGGTCTTTTCACAGTTGTTCCCTCTGCTGCTAGAATTCACCTTTGATACAGGCCCTCAGGTCAGCTTGCAGCTTTAAGCTTGCCCTTCCCCCGCCTGCATGCTGGAAGAGGCCCTGTTTATCCTGCAGTTGCAGCCAAATCTTTTACTGTTTCTGCCGTGTCTGGCAACCCAGAGACATACCCTTCCTGGGGGACACTGTCGGGGGAATATTGCAGCCTTCTTCCCACACCGGGAAATGTCAAACAAATGCCGTGGGGGCACTGTAAAAGAGCCCAAAAGTCCGTTCCAAGCAGGAGCTGCCGAATATGCGACCTAGCTCTGCATAGCCGCACCCGGAAGTGTGGACTTCCATTTACATAGAACCAGTCACAACCTCAGGTGATCCAAAGTGCTTCACAGCCAAATAGGTACTTTTGAAGCGCAGACATTATTGTAATGTAAGAAATGCCAATTTGTAAACAGCAAGATCCAGATGCGGCAATGAGATAAATGACCAGTTAACCTGTTGTAGTGACATACTTAATTGCAGATAGTGCATACAAGCATACGAATTAGGAACTGGAGTAGGCAACCTGGCTCCTTGAGCCTGCTCTACCATTCAATAAGATAATAAATGATCTGATTGCAACCTTAACACCACATTCCTACCTACCCTGATAACCTTTCACCCACTTTGCTCATCAAGAATCTTAAAAATATTCAAAGATTCTGCTTCCTTGGCCTTTTGAGGAAGAGAATTCCAAAGACACACTACCCTCGGAGATAAATAGATTCTCATCTGTTTTAAATGGGCGACCCCTTATTTTTAAAGAGTAGCCCCTAGTTCTAGATTCTCCCACAAGAGGAAACACCCTCTCCAATCAAGACTCTTCAGGACTTTAAACGTTTTAATCAAATTGTCTCTTACTCTTGTAAACTCCATTAGATTCAAGCCTAGCCAGTCCAACCTTTCCTCCTAAGCCAACCTGCCCATTCCGGGCATTCGTCTAGTAAACCTTCTCTGAACTATTAGGGATGATGACTATAAGGCTGGGAAAGTGAATGATTCCTACCGTTGTTTCATTACATCCTATGTTATAGTAACATACATGCTTTGAGCTCCAGTCATTCGCCAATGTTACATGAAGAAAGAGTTAGCATGCAAAGCTAAAACAATGTTTGTTTTAGATAATGTATTCTTTCATGGTTTGCTTTCAGTATTTATTGCCCATCCTAATTGCCCTTGGCCTGCTAAGAGTCAACATTACTGTGGATCTGGAGTCACATGTAAGCGAGATTAGGTAAGGACGGCAGATTTCCTCCCTTAAAGAACATTGGTCAACTAGATGGTTTTTGCAACAATCGATGACGGTTGTCATGGTCACCACTATTGAGACTAGCTTTATATTCCAGGTTTATTAATTGAAGTTATATTCCACCAGCTGCCGTGGCGGGATTCGAATCTGCGTCCACAGAGCATCAACCTGGGCATCTGGGTCACTAGGCCTGTGGCATTACATCTAAGCCGCCGTCTCCCTGTCACTGTTTTTTCAACGTGTCATTTTTGAGATTCTGCCTGAAGGGGTCCACTTCAAATCAGAAAGAAATCATTTTTACTTGGAATGAAAATTACCATACTTCAAATTTGACTGGACAAAACCGGTCATTTATTAATAGAAACTTATAATTAAGGCAGGCATTTCTGAATGCCGACAATTTACTCTGGAAGTAACAGCCTGCAATTTGCTTGGCAAATCGCAGCTTGTAGGCTACTATTTCATGCTGTATTATGTCAGCCTGTGCAGTGCGGACTATAGAGAAAATCATTCCATCAAAGTGGAAGAAAATGGCAGCATGCAATTTCCATTATTTTATTAGGTTTAAATAAAGTTTAGATATTCACATCATTAAGGGTCATTTATTTCATTTTATTCTCACATATTTCAGCGTAAAATGTTAAATTTAACCAGGGTAAGGCTGGAATATTTTCCTTTGTGTGTCAATGTATTGATAGATGGTATTTTTATGAAATTGACTTCTAAAATTGCAAAACCACAGGGTGGGTAAGATCTGTAAAGTGTGAAACCACAGGGCGGAGGAATGATTTAAAATAAATCAATATCACTCCAGTATTTCAGTGCAATGTCAATTCTTTCTTTGCACTATCTCATCAAATTGCAGAATCTCAAGTACCAACCAAAGCTGGTGGCATACTGTACAGATTTGGTAAAATGAAATCCAGGCAAGTTACCACCTTCCAAATATAAAGGTCTACAGTTTTATGCACCAATTTATTTTTCATTGTCAATTTGAACAATTCCCCTTTCTGGGGCCTTTATTTATATTTTCACAACTGACTAGGTTTTACTCACAGCAGTGAAAGGACAACGTTCGCTGTTCGTTTCACTGACAACTGCCCACAGCCTTTCAATTGACTTGTCAGCAGAGAATTCCGTGAATCAGGGGCTGGTATCTCCGCTGTCGGGATTCTCTGTTGCGCCGGTAGTAATGGGGATTTCGGACTTCCGGGTGCGGCGATGACCAGCTGAGTCGCACGTTTCGGCAGCTCCCGGTGGAACGGACTTTTGGGCTCTTAGTAAGAGCCCCAACGGCAATTTTAACGGCTAAAAGTACTGTGCGGTGAACCAGAAGGGAATCCCCTCTGGATACGGATGAAAAAAGGAGAGGAAGGTGGCCGGATTGCGGTGGATCCTTTAGAGCAGCAGCAAGGAAGGCAAGCAAAAACCAAGATGGCGTCGGAAGGTGGCAGTTTAATATGGGGCCCTGAACAACACGAGTTTTTGAAACGCTGCGTGGAAGAACTCAAAAAGGAATTGAAGAAGGAGCTGTTGGCTCCGATATTACAGGCGATCGAAGGGCAAAAGGAGGAGCAAAAGACCCAGGAGCGGGAGCTTCGGGTCGTGAAGGCAAAGGCTGCCGAGAATGAGGACGACATACAGGGCCTGGTGGTGAAGACGGAGATGCACGAGGCACACCATAAACGATGTGTGAAAAGGCTGGAGGCGCTGGAAAACAACACGAGGAGGAACAACCTAAGGATTCTTGGTCTTCCTGAAGGTGCGGAGGGAGCGGACGTCGGGGCATATGTGAGCCCGATGCTGCACTCGTTAATGGGAGCGGAGGCCCCGACGGGTCCGCTGGAGGTGGAGGGAGCATACCGAGAGATGGCGCGAGGACCGAGAGCAGGAGAAATTCCTAGAGCCATAGTGGTGAGATTCCTCCGTTTTAAGGACAGAGAGATGGTCCTTAGATGGGCAAAGAAAACTCGGAGCAGTAAGTGGGAGAACGCGGTGAAACGCGTATATCAAGACTGGAGGGCGAGCTTTAATTGGGCCAAGGCGGTGCTTCACAAAAAGAAGATAAAATTCGGAATGCTGCAGCCGGCAAGACTGTGGGTCACATATCAAGGGAGGCACCACTACTTTGAGACGGCGGATGAGGCGTGGACTTTTATCGTGGAAGAAAAATTGGAATGAGCGGGTTATTAAAAAAAGAACGTTTGAAACAAAGTGGTGGGGCGAATATGGGGGGCGAAGAGGGGGGTAAAAAGGGGGGAAAGAGGAGTTTTATGTTATTAATCCTGCGATGTGGTAACTTTTCTCTCTTCCACAGGAGGTGGTGGGGGGAGGAAAGGAGGTGGAAGAGATGGGGCGTTGGCCATTGGGGGCGGGGCCAAGGGGGAAGTGCGGGCTCGGTTCCCGCGCTATGATAATCATGGCGGGAATAGGGAAGCAGGAAGGAGGGGGCGTCGCACGGTGCGAGCCGAGGTCACGGGGGGAAGCCGAGGTCGGCCAGAGTTTGCTGACTTCTGGGAGCAACATGGGGGGTGTAACTACGCTAGTGGGGGATCTAGCGGGGGGAGTGGGAGGGGGGAATTATTGGGCTGCTGCTGCTGGGGAGAGGGGGGAGCTGGTATGGGGTGGGATGGGCGGGGGGCACCGCCTGGGGGGGGACACAGCTGCGTGGGAACCGGGTGAGGAGCTGGAAAAAGGGGATGGCTAATCGACAAGGGGGGGGGTAAAAAGCCCCCCAACCCGGCTGATCACGTGGAACGTGAGAGGGCTGAACGGGCCGATAAAGAGGGCACGGGTACTCGCACACCTCAAGAAACTTAAGGCAGACGTGGTTATGTTACAGGAAACGCACTTGAAACTGATAGACCAAGTGAGACTACGCAAAGGTTGGGTGGGGCAGGTGTTCCATTCGGGGCTAGATGCGAAAAACAGGGGGGTGGCTATATTAGTGGAGAAGCGGGTAATGTTTGAGGCAAAGACTATAGTGGCAGATAGCGGGGGCAGATACGTGATGGTGAGTGGCAAACTACAGGGGGAGACGGTGATTTTGGTAAACGTATATGCCCCGAACTGGGATGATGCCAATTTTATGAGGCGTATGCTAGGACGCATCCCGGACCTAGAGGTGGGAAAGTTGGTAATGGGGGGAGATTTCAATACGGTGTTGGAACCAGGGCTGGACAGGTCGAGGTCCAGGACTGGAAGGAGGCCGGCAGCAGCCAAGGTGCTTAAAGATTTTATGGAGCAGATGGGAGGAGTAGACCCGTGGAGATTTAGCAGACCTAGGAGTAAGGAGTTTTCGTTTTTCTCCTATGTCCACAAAGTCTATTCGCGAATAGACTTTTTTGTTTTGGGAAGGGCGTTGATCCCGAAGGTGAGGGGAACGGAGTATACGGCTATAGCCATTTCGGATCACGCTCCACATTGGGTGGACTTGGAGATAGGGGAGGAAACAGAAGGGCGCCCACCCTGGAGAATGGACATGGGACTAATGGCAGATGAGGGGGTGTGTCTAAGGGTGAGGGGGTGCATTGAAAAGTACTTGGAACTCAATGATAATGGGGAGGTCCAGGTGGGAGTGGTCTGGGAGGCGCTGAAGGCAGTGGTTAGAGGGGAGCTGATATCAATAAGGGCACATAACGGAAAGCAGGAGAGTAGGGAACGGGAGCGGTTGCTGCAAGAACTTCTGAGGGTGGACAGGCAATATGCGGAGGCACCGGAGGAGGGACTGTACAGGGAAAGGCAAAGGCTACACGTAGAATTTGACTTGCTGACAACGGGTACTGCAGAGGCACAGTGGAGGAAGGCACAGGGTGTACAGTACGAATATGGGGAGAAGGCGAGCAGGTTGCTGGCCCACCAATTGAGGAAAAGGGGAGCAGCGAGGGAAATAGGGGGAGTGAGGGATGAGGAAGGAGAGATGGAGCGGGGAGCGGAGAGAGTGAATGGAGTGTTCAAGGCATTTTATAAAAAATTATACAAAGCTCAACCCCCGGATGGGAGGGAGAGAATGATGGGCTTTATGGACCGGCTGGAATTTCCCAAGGTGGAGGAGCAGGAAAGGGTGGGACTGGGAGCACAGATTGAAATAGAGGAAGTAGTGAAAGGAATTAGGAGCATGCAGGCGGGGAAGGCTCCGGGACCGGATGGATTCCCAGTTGAATTTTACAGGAAATATGTGGACTTGCTCGCCCCGCTACTGATGAGGACCTTTAATGAGGCAAAGGAAAGGGGACAGCTGCCCCCGACTATGTCTGAGGCAACGATATCGCTTCTCCTAAAGAAGGAAAAGGACCCTCTGCAATGCGGGTCCTATAGACCTATTTCCCTCCTAAATGTAGACGCTAAGATTCTGGCCAAGGTAATGGCAATGAGGATAGAGGATTGTGTCCCGAGGGTAGTCCATGAGGACCAAACTGGGTTTGTGAAGGGGAGACAGCTGAATACGAATATACGGAGGCTGCTAGGGGTAATGATGATGCCCCCACCAGAGGGGGAAGCGGAGATAGTGGTGGCGATGGATGCCGAGAAAGCATTTGATAGAGTGGAGTGGGATTATCTGTGGGAGGTGCGGAGGAGATTTGGTTTTGGAGATGAGTATGTTGGATGGGTGCAGCTGTTGTATAGGGCCCCAGTGGCGAGTGTGGTCACGAATGGACGGGGATCTGCATACTTTCGCCTCCATAGAGGGACAAGGCAGGGATGCCCTCTGTCCCCATTACTGTTTGCACTGGCGATTGAGCCCCTGGCAATAGCATTGAGGGGTTCCAAGAAGTGGAGGGGAGTACTTAGAGGAGGAGAAGAACACCGGGTATCTCTGTATGTGGATGATTTGTTGTTATATGTAGCGGACCCGGTGGAGGGGATGCCAGAGATAATGCGGACACTTCGGGAGTTTGGAGAATTCTCAGGATATAAACTGAACATGGGGAAAAGTGAGTTGTTTGTGGTGCATCCAGGGGAGCAGAGCAGAGAAATAGAGGACTTTCCGCTGAAGAAGGTAACAAGGGACTTTCGTTACTTGGGGATCCAGATAGCCAAGAATTGGGGTACATTGCATAGGTTAAATTTAACGCGATTGGTGGAACAAATGGAGGAGGACTTCAAGAGATGGGACATGGTATCCCTGTCACTGGCAGGGAGGGTGCAGGCGGTTAAAATGGTAGTCCTCCCGAGATTCCTCTTTGTGTTTCAGTGCCTCCCGGTGGTGATCACGAAGGCTTTTTTCAAAAGGATCGAAAAGAGTATCATGAGTTTTGTGTGGGCCGGGAAGACCCCGAGAGTGAGGAAGGGATTCTTACAGCGTAGTAGGGATAGGGGGGGGGCTGGCACTACCGAGCCTAAGTGAGTACTACTGTGCCGCCAATATCTCAATGGTGAGTAAGTGGATGGGAGAAGAGGAGGGAGCGGCGTGGAAGAGATTGGAGAGGGTGTCCTGTAGGGGGACTAGCCTACAAGCTATGGTGATGGCCCCATTGCCGTTCTCACCGAAGAAATACACCACAAGCCCGGTGGTGGTGGCGACTTTGAAAATTTGGGGACAGTGGAGACGGCATAGGGGAAAGACGGGAGCCTTGGTGGGGTCCCCGATAAGAAATAACCATAGGTTTGCCCCGGGGAGAATGGATGGGGGATTTGGAATATGGCAAAGAGCAGGAGTAACGCAACTGAAAGATCTGTTTGTGGATGGGAAGTTCGCAAGTCTGGGAGCGCTGACCGAGAAATATGGGTTGCCCCAAGGGAATGCATTCCGGTATATGCAACTGAGGGCTTTTGCGAGGCAGCAGGTGAGGGAATTCCCGCAGCTCCCGACGCATGAGGTGCAGGACAGAGTAATCTCAAAGACATGGGTGGGGGACGGTAAGGTGTCAGATATATATAGGGAAATGAGGGACGAGGGGGAGATTATGGTAGATGAGCTGAAAGGGAAATGGGAAGAAGAGCTGGGGGAGGAGATTGAGGAGGGGCTGTGGGCGGATGCCCTAAGTAGGGTAAACTCATCGTCCTCGTGTGCCAGGCTAAGCCTGATTCAATTTAAGGTGTTACACAGGGCGCATATGACTGGAGCACGGCTCAGTAAATTTTTTGGGGTAGAGGATAGGTGTGCGAGATGCTCGAGAAGCCCAGCGAATCACACCCACATGTTCTGGTCATGTCTGGCACTACAGGGGTTCTGGGTGGGGGTGACAAAGGTGCTTTCGAAAGTAGTGGGGGTCCAGGTCGAACCAAGCTGGGGGTTGGCTATATTTGGGGTTGCACAAGAGCCGGGAGTGCAGGAGGCGAGAGAGGCCAATGTTTTGGCCTTTGCGTCCCTAGTAGCCCGGCGCAGGATACTGTTGATGTGGAAGGAAGCCAAGCCCCCGGGGGTGGAGACCTGGATAAATGACATGGCAGAGTTTATAAAGCTGGAACGGATTAAGTTTGTCCTAAGGGGATCGGCTCAAGGGTTCACCAGGCAGTGGCAACCGTTCGTCAAATACCTCACAGAAAGATAGAGGGAATGGAAAAGAAGAAGGCAGCAGCAGCAGCCCAGGGGTGGTGGGGGGGGGGGGGGGGGGGGGGGGGGAGGAACCAGAAGGAGTCTCAGGGTTATTAATATATATGTATAATATGTATAGGTCGTTGCTATAAATAATTGTTTATTGGACTGTTAAATCATATTTTTGGAGAGTGTTTATCTGAGACAAGGCAGTTGCCATTTAGTTTTAGTTTTCGTTTTTGTTATATATTATTTATTCTTTGTTTATAAAACAGGTCATTGTTATTTATACTGTTATATTACTGTGTAAAGGATACACAATGTACTGTGATGGTTGACCAAAAATTTTCAATAAAATATTTTTTTTTTTTTTTAAAGTAATGGGGATTTCCCGGTGGCATGGGCTGACCACAATGGGAGATCACGGGTGGGATTCTCCGGGCTCCGACACTGAAATTGTGTTCGGCGATCGGCCGGAGAATCCATGTTGCCGCCGAAATCGGGTGCGGCGCCGCTTTTGCAAGGCTCTGCCCCTCCAAAACGGCGTACTCGCAGAGTACCCACCACAATGTATGGAAGGCCTCAGGACACCACCTGAGGCCCTTGCCCCCCCCCCCCCCGATGCTCTGCCCCGATGGGCTGAGTTCCCGACAGCGTCGGTCACTCATGGTATTTATTTTCGGACTAAGTCCAGCGCCACCACAGTCAGGGGTGTAATTGATAATATAGAAAGATGTGTCATTCGAAACATGGAAGTCTGGCAATATCTGGTCTGAGAGAAACATGAGAGAATGTAGGGAAAGATCCCATGAAGGGTTAACAGCAGCTGCAAAGAGCAGGATTATAAATGCAGATTCCTTCTTCCAAACAGGATTTTCGTATGAAGCTAAAAGCAATGTCGCACACCTTCATTGAAATTAACCATCTTAGTAAGCATCTGAAAAAGCATGGATGAGGGTTTCAGTTGAGTTAGGTGATCAATGTAAACTTTTCAAGTTATAACCAAGTGGATTTTTAGCATTACGCTAAAAGCAATGATTCACACCTTCATTGAAGTGAAATCAGCAGATAGAAAAGAATGACTAGGGAGACAAATATATAGATGTGAAGCTCTGCTGACATCAGGTAAATTAAAAGAAAATTGGAGGCTATCAGTCTACGAGAAACATAATTTAAAGCCAAAATCAAAGTCAAAATTATGAGCTGGGGACACAATTAGAAAATAAAACTATAGAAATGACAGGGATCAAAATTCACATGTTTCTTGAAATCAAAGCATTTTGAACATCACAAAGGACACAATGTAATCAGATCTATGGGCTGAGGCCATGCCCAAAATGAATACCTAGTTGTGTTAGAAAAATTCAGATTAAAGGTACCTTTTACAATCCAAGTGAAATAAAAGTTATTTTACAATAAAGTCATAAAAACTTAATAACTGTTAGAAAAATATATAAACCCGAAGAAAGGGGACAGCCAGCAGAGCCAGCACTCACAGCTCGGTACATGGAAAAGATAGGACATAGCAACCGAGCTAATCAGCGAATATATCTAAAGAAGACCAGACTTTAAAGCAGATTGATTGTCAAGGTGGGCCTGAAGGTCCCTTCAACCAACCAGAAGGGTACAGAAGCAATTTCTTTTTACTTTTCTGTAAAGATAGTGATTGCATCTTTTAAAAGAAAAAAAAAAATCAAATAATAAAATAACTTAAAAGTTTTAACCTGAAACAGTGGTTATTAGCCTACTTTACTTACTTAGCAATGCAGGACCCAGGATATCAATGCTACTAAGGGGATAAGTAGGTAAAATTCTTCTGTGAAGGTATGGGTTATACCAGGGGATAACTTGAAAACATAGTTTGACCTGAATAGCACCCACTGAAGCCTGCACAGGAGTCGGGGAGTGAGAATTCCTGTTCACCATTTAGAATATCAACCCTTTTTGGTATAGAGGGAATTCTAAGAATAGTGGTGAGTTTTTAAACTTCATGGCGCCCAGCGTGGAGGCCTAGAATATTAGAAGTTTCTAGGTAAAGCGAGGCTAGAATATTAGAAGTTTCTAGTTAAGCAGAGTGGGGGCTAGAATATTAGAAGTTTCTAGTTCCCAAACAACGGTTAGAATATTAGAAGTTTCTAACTTGCACAAAGGCTAGAATATTAGAAGTTTCTAGTCAATGTGTGAGTCAAACTTTACCTGCCGTGCTTAGTTTGGAAAGTCATGTGTGATTGACTTTTGTCAGGTTACTTTGTGGATCGAGGGTGTTGCTAACTTTTGGTTGGTTCACTTGGCTCTGTTTTATAACCTTTGCTCTCGAGTCGCCAGGTATCTTTATGATACCGCCACGAGGTTCAAGTTCGAGTAATGACCAATAACTCAATACACCGATTAGTAAGATTCAAATCAAAGCACATTTATTATACACAGTAATCGCTACTCATGCACAAATTCTACGTCTAAGCTACTTCTACGACTAACAGGCCTATACTTAGCTTCGGACTGGCCCACCAGGTCAGGGGAACAAACGGCCTTTCGTTCGGGTTCTGAGTCTGCGGGATTCGAAGTTGGTATGGATTGATAGCTAGGAGCGCCTATCTCGTAGCGAGCGTTGACTTAAGACTTACGATCTCTCGGCGGCCACTGGACCGGTCACAGTCAATGTTGGTTCACATTGCTGGGTGACCCAGTCAAGAAGAAGAGGGCCGATTTGAACTTGGGGGCTTAACTTTATAGTCCCCAGGGGCTTCCCACCTTTCGGGGCGGACCCTGTACCTGGTTCTAGGTGATTGGACTTCGTTCCACTCGCTTGGTTCGATTTCTCCAATACTGGAGCGGTTCCCTGATCGATGGGCGGTCTTGAGGTGTCCGTTAACCTCTTTTGTGTTGGCTGCTGCTGGCGCCGGGGAGTCTGGCTTAGTTTTGTTTGTCCCAAATGTTGCTATTGTTCCCGGGGATTGCTCATTAGTATGTAGATGGCTGCTACATTATTATGCTGATGGTCGCTGGTATCGATGCTGTCTGGGCTTTTGCAGAGTTAAATACACAGCAAGCTTGCACGTGCTGGTTTCTGCCTGTGTTGGCTTAATTTCCCTTCAGCCTTTGCCATTCGTCATTTTAAATCGGGACTTGGTCAACTCAGGTGGCTACAAGGGGACATAAAACTCAGGTTGGGGTGAAAATCAGTAGACTAGAAGATACTGACCCAGAGAAAAATTCTGCAAGACATCTTGGTGACAGCACTAAAAATCTTGCATCCATTACTGGTAAAAGGAGGCCAAAAAATAAATCATCCTTAGAGTGAGGCAGATTGTGAGGGACGCCTAGAAACCTTTAGAGACCAATAACCAATCGACCCTTAACTAAAACAGGAAGATAGTGCCTTAGTTAGCCTTGGATAGGGCCCAGAAAGGGTACTTATCCTTAATTTCAGAGTGCACCTGAAAGGGACAATCAGGAACAGAAGTTAGAAAACCGAAAAATGGCAATTAGGGTAATTCTCGTGCCCTGGAATACAGTCAAGAGAGATGAAGCAATGAAACAAGAATGGAAGAAATTAAAAGAGCTAAAAAAAATCCCAGAAGAGAGAGAGACGTATCAAGATGGAGACGTCTCATTCTTTGTTAGAGTGCCTAAAGCCCTGCAATATAGAGATCCAGTCGGGATTCTTAAAGCACTTTGTAAATTTGCATTCGAAAAGCAAGCTGAATCGTGAATTTTGTTCGGACACAGACAGAAGCATGCAGCTGCTCAAGTGGGCAAAGTGTGCTCCAAACTGGTTAAAATCATTGACGAAGAAAACATGAAAGAAATAATATAGATCCCTAGTGAACACAAAAGTAAGTCTGAAGTGGCAAATGAATATAGAAAACAGCTGCAGAAAAATGAAGCTTTAGAAATGGAAAATGATGAGGAATCAGTCCTAGAATCAGATAGCACAGTAAAAACAGTAGGGCTTCAAACAAATGCGGCAAGTAAAATCGAAGATGAATGGGAGCAGACGAGACTTATAAAAAAATTGCACGTAGGAGGAAAGCAGATCCACTTAGTGGAAGGAGACTTTACCAATGCCCAAAAGGACGTACAAGTTAATCCTTCCAATAGAAAGGGGAAATTAGGAACTGGAATTTCAGGGGTATCGGCTCATAGATACAATCCGGAGCTACAGCTCAAAATGGATGAGGAGGTAGCTCTTGAGGAGAATTTAAAGAAAGGATAGCTAGAGCCACAACTCTGAGCCATGGGACAATGATTATACATGTGGTATCACTAAACAATTCCTGACAGCAGTATAGTATGATGGATGAGATAGAAGTAAATCAAGCAAACATGGAAGGAATCCTAAGACATAGTGTAGGAAGAGATGTTGATATGACATTATTAGGAGAAGGAATATTCAAAAATAACTCAAGGGAATCTCCGAGAGCAATAATAAAGACATGTGCATTAACCCCTCCGGCTAGGGCAGCTCAGATAATAAGGATTTGGCGTGAGCAATGGCCACAAGTCCTTTTAGACACAGCAGGAACAAGACAGCAATCTGAATTTCAATTCAACCAAGTGCCAGCACCCCTGTCAGAGACAGAAAAAACACGTCCCAGAGCCCCAGATAACCAAGGGAATTCGGACCCCGTTGAAAATTTCCCAAAGGGATACCATTCTCAATACCCAGATTTAAGTTTGTTTCGGGAAGAAAATTGGCCTAGGCAATCTGCCACACATAAAGAAGGAGCTTTTATGGATTATTTTTTTGAAACACAAGAAAGTGAAGAGGAACAAAGCCTAATTGGGCTTATTGTGCCTCCTGCGCTGGGACAGGAAGAATCCTCATCCTCATCAGAGAATGAGGAAATATTAAAACCAAGGAGAAGAGAAGGGAATAGAAAGAATTCTAAACCATTAGAAATAGGGGATTATAATGATTACTGGAAACAACAACAACCTTCCACTTATCGACCAATAAATGAGGATTTACCGTATTATATGTATAATCCAAAGGAAAAAATGGTACACCACAGAGATCAGGAAGGATGGGAAAGAGAGGTTATATCTAGGGGACTTAAAATAGGACAAATATTAGGAGGAAGTCAACAAATTGATTCTACAAAATTACTGGGATTGTCAAACGTTACCCCCAACGCTAAAATTTGGCAAATGGGCAAAGGATATGATACTTTCGGAAGAGCCATGAGTAGAGTAACGAACATCACAGAAACGCAAGGCCAGATAATAGCAGCATTAAGACCACAAGAAAGGATACAGAATCTCCCAAGACCCCGAATAACTGCACCTACTCCCATAGATAGGGTAAGTTTTGCTCCACAGGATAGCCAAGTACCAATTGCAATGTTCGATGAATATATAGACCCGGTGGAAGATTTTGTACAACAGGTTACCCCCTATCTTGAAGAAGAACCGGTGCAACGACAAATACATTTCTCAGAATATAGGGAACCAGATAGAAGTGCCCCTTTAAGAACGCCGTGCCCCAGAAGTGAGAAAGTAGTTCAGTCATTTACACGAGGTCCAGAGGAAGGACAGGGAGGTATGGTACCGTATAAAATAGTAGCAGCAGTAATGAAGACAGCAGGCCCAAAGAAAGATGGGGAGAGTAGAATTGAGTATTCAGAGGGTAAAACAGTTAGCGAAGAAAATGGGGGCATCAAGAGAATCCACCAAATTGATTGATTTACATACGGTGGGAGAAATAGTTACAGACGAAGTCTCAGATTTAATAAATGAGTTAGATTTGGGAGAGAGATAAATTAATGAAAGAAATGACAGAGGCAGCATATGTAGGGGAACACATCACAAGATATGTCGGCCGAATATATGAGGTTAATAAGGAAGAGGGGGCCGATGTAGTCAGATTCCTGAGGCAATTAGGACCCAAGGTTCCAGGAGGGAATAGCTTCTCAACAATACTGCTAACAACCCCCAGAAAAGAAATAGGGAGAGAACTGGTCAAATTTGATTTGGCAGGCAAAGCAGTTAAGGATAAACAAACAAAAGGGGAACAAAGGAGAGCAGCAGCTGCCCAAAATAACGTTTCAGCACAAAATGCTCAGACCAGACCACCGAATGGACAGATATGCGACAGAACGGGACAAAATCTAGCCCAACCAGCAATTGCACAACACGGGTATAATCTGCGGTCACAAGGACCACCCCCACCACAAAATCTAAATGACTTACCAAGGGAACAATTCCTAGCCCTCAGTTGGGAGGAAAGAGACAGATTCATTGAGGATAGGAGAAGAGCAGCTGGTCAGGGGAGGATTGAGCAAGGTAGATATCAACCACCAGAGTGGTACTCGGGACCCTGGCGAGGGGGATTCCGAGGAAGAGGCAGAGGAGGCCCTGGTATAAATTGAACAGATTTGGCTTCTCTCCTTAAACAGGCTATCCAAAATCAAACAACAGAAACAGAAAAAGGGGAATTAGTAATAGAATACAGGGGAAAGAGATTTATAGTGGACACAGGAGCTGAGGTATCAATGATAAGGGAAGCTGGAAATCTTACAGGAAAAGAATACATAGTAGAAGAAGCATTAGGGAATAAGGATATTAGACCAGAATTAGATTAGGAGAATTACTTGCAGTATCAGGAAATGAGAATCTGATGGCAGGAAAAGATTTAATAAAAATTAATACAGGAAAAAATAAGGATATTAAAACCAATTGATAACACAGAGGAAATAAGGAAACAGAAAGAAAAAAGTATTTTAAATGACGAGGCTTGGAAGAAGATGGAAGAAGTATTAATGGGAGCAAACCTAGCGATAGGAAAGAATGTCACAGGTTTCACTAGCAAGCGGTTCCAACACACGATACACGGAGGACAGCATAGAGCACAAAAACAGTATCCTTTGACCGGAGGAGCTAAGAGCGAGCTGGAGATAACAATCAAGGAATTAGAGCAGCAGAGGATTATTCAAGAGGTCACATATGCCTCGACAAATAGTCCAATTCAAGTAGTAAGTAAACCAGATGGTACATTTAGGATGGTAACAAATTACAAAGCTCTAAATAAAGTCACAAAAAAGGATAAGAGATATTTGATAAATCCACAAACTACCTTAGAGCAAGTAGCGGGAAAATCTTACTTAACTAGTATAAATCTGGCGAATGGATTCTGGAGTGTTCCATTAGACCCAGACAGCAGGGAGAAAACAGCATTCACCTTCGGCACTAAGCATTACGTATATTGTAGACTGCCACAGGTATATGTTAATTCTCCGAATCACTTTCACGCAATAGTCAGGGAACTGATTAAAGACGATTTGGCTTTAGTATATATCGATGATGTATTAATTGGAGATGACGATCAGGAGAAACATGTGGAAAGAGTGGCCAGGATTATTAAGACACTTAGTGAATCAGGCTTTAAAATAGGACTAAAGAAATGTCAAATTGGGAGAAGCGAAGTCAACTATTTAGGTTATTCATTATCAAAGGAAGGTAGGGAGGCCAGTATTGAAATGAGGAAGAAGGTAGCTGAAATTACTGCGCCTGTCTCGAGAAAAGGGGTTCAAACAATAATGGGAATATTGGGATATTTAAGGCCAGTAGTGAAGGACTTCAGTCTTTATGCTAAACCTATTTATGAAATATTGAAAGGGGATTTTATTTGGACCAGCGAGGCCCAGAGGGGGTTAGATCAGTTAAAGACAGCAGTTGCAATATCGGGACCATTAGTTGGGAGACAAGAAGAGGATGATTTAAGCATTAAATTAGACATATATAAAAATGGATATGGTATGGTGCTCGCTAATCATAGCAATCAGGCACCTATCAAACATCTGACAGGAAACTGATCGAGAGCTGAACAATAATTTTCAGACATCGAGAAATGTCTGGCAGCTATAACAAAAAGAATAGCAGAGTTAGAAAACTTGTTGGTTGGTAAGAAAATCTATGTCACAACTGAGTTTTTGGAATTAAAAGAGCTAACCAAGAGACAGATTTGCCAGCAAGGCGCGAATACAGCTCGATGGGAAAGATGGGAAACCATTCTTCTAAACCCTGACTTAATGTTTATTCATAACATTAAAAAGGGACAGAAACTTGATGAACCAGTTAGTAAAACGGAGTTGGTGAATGCTTGGGTAGTATATACTGATGGTAGTAAAGTCAAGGAGGACGAAGAACAAGCCAGATGGGCATTCATTTTTTTAAATTCAGGAAAGAAAGTAGTGGAAGAACAGGGAATAATCATTGGGTCAGCACAGACAGCCGAGGTAGAGGGAGTATTGCAAGGGTTAAAGGAATGTCAGCAGAGAAAGCTGCAGGAAGTAACCTTAGTAACCAATAGCTTTTTCGTGCCGCAAGGATTGGAGAAAGAATTGAAGTTTTGGAAACTAAACGGTTGGACAAATGGTAGAAATAAACTACTGGAACAGAAGGAAGAGTGGGAAGAGACAGATCAAATTTTAGCAGATATGGAAATCCAGACAATTCATCAAAATGCACACACAAAAGGAACTGGGGAACTGTGTAAGGGGAATCAGGAAGTGGACGAATTAGCCAGACTTAGAACGATAATCTTGGGGACTCTTGGGAACACAGTGGCCGACCTTCAAGTGGTAATTAAGCAAATACATGAAGCCACAGGGCATGGAGGTCATGTTGTGGTTGGAAGGGAGTTGAAAAAGGTAGGAATTAAAATAGCCTATTGGAGACAACACTTAACGGCAGTAAGGAGAAAATGTGAAAGATGTATGGCCTGTGGAGGACAGAGAGGGAATAAAACATATGGGAGCATAAAAACTGGGAAACCAATGCAAGAATGGTCATTAGATTATGCAGGACCACTTTTTCCAGGAAGCAGCAAAGGTAATTTGTACTTTTTAGTCAAAACTGATAGCTGCACAGGAGAAATTGACCTTAGAGCAACCAGCAAAGCAAATGGAGCCACTATCAAAAAGGTATTGGCAGAAATGATGACCTCAAGAGGTAGACCAGAATCGATCCGGATGGATAATGCGTCGCACTTTAGAAATAATACCGTTATTAACATATGTGCTGATAGAGGAATAACAATCAATTGGGCCGTGAAATATGCGCCTGAGAGTAATGGAATGGCTGAGAGGTCTGTAAGAAAAGTAAAGGATTGGATCAAAAAGAATCAGAATGATAAACGCTGGGATACAGACATTTAGAGAATAGTATTTGATCTTAATAGTAATCTCGAAACCTCTGTCTCCCAGGGACAAGGGGACCCAAGTGAATCTGGAAATTATCAAGTAGGAGAGGAAGTATGGGTGAAGCTACCAACTAAGACTGCAGGAAAAATAATCAGTGAAGCTGTAAAATGTAAAGACAAGATTGTTCAGAATCTGGGTAAACATACAGTTGAATTAGAGAAGCATGGTGTCTAGAGCAAAATAAATTGTATCACAATTAAAACATATGACCCAATTGGTGGGAAGACAGTGAATTAAAACCCGTTAGCAGCATTGATTGGACAGATGATAAAGCTAAAATGTCATGTTTGGACTTACCTTCGTAAAAATCCGGTCGTAATCAAAATAAAGCAATTAAAGTAAATTTAGTAGCAAGATCAGGAATGTATCAGGGTATGGTTTCGACCAGATTGGATCACTGAGTGAGCAAAAGAGGAGGAGTTTGAGATTCTTTGAATATCAATCAGGGGTGCAATGACAGAAGGAGGAGGCTTAACAGGCCTTAATTGTATGATGTACATCAATGATAAGGAAGATAAACCAGTTCAAAAAGAAAAAGGAAAGAAATGGTGGCAAAAGAAATCTGGAAGTCCTGGAGAGGGCAATTCTGGAGTATCCAAATGAAAATAGAAAGTGCAAATTAAAGAATAGGGCCCTCTCCACCCTTGACTTGTTCATTTGATTTTTCAGATGGAAAAAAAAATAACAGACAAACCAGTTCACAAGAAGGAAGAGAACTACACTCCAGAGAAGAATGTTTCAGACAGGATTGGGGGGAAACTAATGATACAATTGGCTACATATTTGAGAGAATTAAATGACAGAGCCCGGAGGAAAGCTTTACGGGTTAGAAACAAATCAAAATATCAAATTATTACTGAACAGTGAAACCTTCGGTCAGACAAATTTAACTGGACATCAGCTGATGGATGATTTGCGGTCTCCACAGAGTATGTACTACGCAGTGGAGTTATTAAGGGTCTCGGCAGATAGCAGCGACTGACGAGGAACCCCAACATGATAAATGACAATAGTTTAAGAATTTTTGTAGCTTGATGCCACGGTGGGAAAATTATTACCAATGCAGCTAACAATATTGCATTGATGAGCTGTAATAGTTATTAAGGAAGAAATGTCATGTAAATTGGTAGGGACTGTTATTTATGATAATGGGGGTATGTGTGCCGTTCAAGAACTTGATCAGCATTTCTAAGATGTGTGCATATTTTAATAGAGGGGGAATAGTGGTAATTTAGTGTGTTTTCTTGATTTAACTGCATAAAACATCACGAATAATATTGATGTTGTTAACACGCCATATTCAGTATGTAATGACTATTGGTCCCAAAGCCACGAAGGGATGTGTCGATATTGTACTTTATTTTTAGTATTGAAATTGTGATAACAGTTGCAAATATGTAAAGTTATAACACACAGTCTATTTGTGTGGTTAAGTAATGAGTAATGTATTAAGATAAAACTTAATATATTTTTTTACTGTGTATTTAACAATAGGGAGAATTTATTTGGAAAAAGAAGTGATAGTTCGATGTGGTTTTGCGAATACTGTTGGCATATTATGTTGCAAATGTTGTAATGGAAAATATACGCTTCATGTGGTAAGGGAAATGATAACAGACGAAAGGCATTTGAAGGAAATTTGTCAGAAAGATATTCTCTCATGTACACCAGGGGCTGGCAGACATACATGGTTCAGGACAACGTTAGACATTAATGTGAGGAAGTCAGGGATAGAAGCAGGATCAAGTGAACCTTTAAAATTAATGAAGCAAGGGAATCAGTGGGTGGTACATGATATCATAATTTACCATTCCAATGAGAAACGGAAAGAAATTTGGATGATGGAAAAATGGGACACTAGACAGCCAGTGATGGACAAAAGACCTTTGTGATTACTGATGGACTGAGTTGTGTGCTGTTTCTAAGGGACATGAGGAAGCTTTTACGGTGCTGCTTTCCCAAGGAAGTAAAATGCTTTGGAGGTAGTGGAACACACGGATATAGCTATTGCGTTACCTTCCTGAGCGGCTGCAGCTATGGTTCACGGTAATCGGACTTGAGGAAAGAATGAAAAAAGACTCTTATCGACACTGGTCTGTGATATGGATACATTTACAAATTGATTTCGGTGCACAATTTAAAATCACAAAACATACATACAAATGACAAAGATCGGGCATATATGTTAGTCAGTACAATTGGATGGGGGGATAATTGACAATGATATAGTTATGTTTCAAATGTCAAGACGGGGTGTAATTGACAATATGGAAAGATGTGTCATTTGAAACATGGAAGTCTGGCAATATCTGGTCTGAGAGAAAAATGAGAGAATGTAGGGAAAGATCCTAGCAGCTGCAAAGATCAGGATTATGAAATGCAGATTCCTTCTTCCAAACAGGCTTAGCAAACAAACAGGATTTTTGTATGAAGCTAAAACAATGGCTCACACCTTCATTGAAATTAACCATCTTAGTAAGCATCTGTGAAAGCATGGAGGGTTTTAGTTGAATTAGGTGATCAATGTAAACCTTTCAAGTTATAACCAAGTGGATTTTTAGCATTACGCTAAAAGCAATGATTCACACCTTCATTGAAGTAAAATCAGCAGATAGAAAAGAATGACTAGGGAGACAAATATATAGATGTGAAGCTCTGCTGACATCAGGTAAATTAAAAGAAAATTGGAGGCTATCAGTCTACGAGAAACATAATTTAAAGCCAAAATCAAAGTCAAAATTATGAGCTGGGGACACAATTAGAAAATAAAACTATAGAAATGACAGGGATCAAAATTCACATGTTTCTTGAAATCAAAGCATTTTGAACATCACAAAGGACACAATGTAATCAGATCTATGGGCTGAGGCCATGCCCAAAATGAATACCTAGTTGTGTTAGAAAAATTCAGATTAAAGGTACCTTTTACAATCCAAGTGAAATAAAAGTTATTTTACAATAAAGTCATAAAAACTGAATAACTGTTAGAAAAATATATAAACCCGAAGAAAGGGGACAGCCAGCAGAGCCAGCACTCACAGCTCGGTACATGGAAAAGATAGGACATAGCAACCGAGCTAATCAGCGAATATATCTAAAGAAGACCAGACTTTAAAGCAGATTGATTGTCAAGGTGGGCCTGAAGGTCCCTTCAACCAACCAGAAGAGTACAGAAGCAAGATCTTTTTACTTTTCTGTAAAGATAATGATTGCATCTTTTAAAAGAAAAAAACATCAAATAATAAAATAACTTAAAAGTTTTAACCTGAAACAGTGGTTTTTAGCCTACTTTACTTACTTAGCAACGCAGGACCCAGGATATCAATGCTACTAAAGGGGTAAGTAGGTAAAATTCTTCTGTGAAGGTATGGGTTATACCAGCGGATAACTTGAAAACATAGTTTGACCTGAATAGCACCCACTGAAGCCTGCACAGGAGTCGGGGAGTGAGAATTCCTGTTCACCATTTAGAATATCAACCCTTTTTGGTATAGGGGGAATTCTAAGAATAGTGGTGAGTTTTTAAACTTCAGGGGCAGGGGGGGCTTTGGCGGTGGCTGGGGGCACTGGTGGGATTTAGTCCGGGGGTGGCGAGCCTGCCCAAAGGGGGCCACTATTTGGCAGTCTGGGTCACGCGTGGCCGGTGCCATGTTGCACAGCCCGGCGGCCACCGACCCGGCAATTCTCCGGTCGTATCGGCAGCTAGAGCTGGGTGCTCTACGCTGCCTGGCTGCTAGCCCCCCACCCCCCTGGAACAGGGAATCGGTGGCCGTTTTGCGCCAGGTATCCTGGCGGAAAACACCACCATTCTCATGTCGGCGTGGGACTTCCAGCCCCTGGTGCGGTGGGACGGAGAATCCCGCCCCTGATGTCTGCTCCAGTATGATGCCCTCTGCAGGGGACCTGTGGCGTCTGTGAACTGGGTAAGAAACAGCACGCAATCAATCAGATTGAAGAATCCTCACTGAGCCCTATACAATTCAAATGATTAGCTCAGTTGGTTGGATGGCTGGTGCATGATGTGGAATGATTCTAACAGCACGGGTTCAATTCCTGTGCTGGCTGAGGTTTTCATGAAGGCCCTGCCTTCTCAACATTGCCACTGATCAGCCGAAGCCTGAAAGTTGTCCTGGTCTTGTCGCGTGTGAGCAAAGACTGCTTCAGTATCGGAGGAATTGTGAATGGAACTGAAATACATGCAATCATCAGTGAACATTCCCACTACAGACTTAATGAGGGAATGGGAGGTCATTGTTGAAGCAGCTGAAAATGGTTAGATTCAGGACACTACTCTACGGAACTCCTGCAGCGATGTCCTGGGGCTGGGATGACTGGTCACCAACAGCCACAACCATCTTTCTTTGTGCTGTGTGTGGCTCCAACCAGTGGAGAATTTACCCCAATTCAAATGGACTTCAATTTTGCGAAGGCATTTTGAAGCCACACTTGTTCAAGTATTGCCTTGATGTCAAGGGACATTTCACCTCTCATTTCACTTCTGGAATTTAACTCATGTGTCCATGCTTAGATCAAAGCCGTAATGATACCTGAAGTCGAATGGTCCGGGAAGAACACAAAGTGAGCATCAATGAGCAGGCTACTGGTGTGTTCACGCTGCTTGACAGCACTGCTGATGACACCTTCCATCACTTTGTTTGAGAGTAGACAGATGCAGTGGTAATTGGTTGGGTTGGATTTGTCCTGCTGTTTGTGCACATAACAGACCTGGATATTTTTTCACATTACTGGGTGAATGGAGGTTTTATGACTGTACTGGAACAGTTTGGCTAGGGGACATGGCTAGCCTGGAGCACAAAGCTTCAGTGCCGCAGGTAGGAAATTGTCAAGGCCCATAGTGAGCCCATAGCTGTATCCTCTGTGCTCAGTTGTTTCTTGATATCACATTGATATCACATGGAATGAATCAAATTGACTGAAGACTAGCATCTTTTTTGCTGGGGATCATTTGCTCGGTACTTTTCGCTGAAGATGGTTGCAAACACTTTGGCCTTGTCATTTGCACTGACGTGCAGGATTCCTGCATCATATAGGATGTGGATGTTCGTGGAACCTCCTCCCCCCATTAGCTGTTTAATTAGCAACCACCATTCAATGAATGTGGCAGAGTAGTAAAGCTTTGATTTGATCAGTAAAGAGTGAGATAACTGAGCTCTGTCGATAGTAGATAGCTCTGTCTTATGTTGCAGATTCACCAGGTTGACGCATCTTTTAGGTATCACTGGTGTTGCTCATGTGAATATCTTTAAATATAATACACACGAGTTGAAATGATTGTCTGCAGTAGATTATACAGGTGATCCTTTCAAAAAAAAGTAAATTAATAATTAATTTTGATCAGCTAATCGAGCATGCAAAGCTTTACAGGAAGGTATATATACAGTCAGTCTATTGTGTGTGTTGAGCATATCCTGGCCAGGACACTAATGACGGGATTCTCCGGAAAGATTTCGAAGTGTGGTCGCGAGCAGGAATTGCCGCGAGCTTCCTGACGCTCAGCCCAGAGAGGCCGCTAACGCTATTCAATGTTAATCGGTCCACTTAACGAGCCCCATGGACTTCTCGCTGCAAATGAAGGTTCGCCAGCCATTTCGCCGGCACAATCCCTCGCCAGCCCCCTGCTAACAAGGTCGAACAGCACTTGGTCAGCCAACCCCAGCCAGCTCGCAACAAAGGCACTCAGAAGACCAGTCCCAATATTCCGGCATGCAGATCTGGCTCCTAGGCGCAATGGAGGCCAGGAGGGATATCCTGTATCCTGTTCTCCTGAGGGTTCCTGAGGGTCAGCCGCAGCATTGCCAGTGCTGCCTGGGTTGAGGTGGAGGCGGCTGAGAACGCTGGGAGTGTGACCAGGAGCACTGGCCTCCAGTACCGGAAAAAGGTCAATGACCGGGCAGCACGAATGAGTGGACACCAACCCCCCCACCCCCCCAATGTGGCCCCCAACCCTTTCCATCCCCTTCTCCCTTCAAGCTCCCCCAGCCCTTCCCTCCACTTTGAACCACATGTGTGGCTAACTGTGCCCTCTCTGTGTCTCCTCAGGAAAAGCTTTCCCACAACCTTCAGGAGAGGCCCAGACTGGTGGTGGGGGGCCGGGCATAAGAATCCCCACCTCCTTCGAGGAACGTGCCCTGGAGGTGACTGGGTGAATGAGGACCGAGCGGTCACCAACGCGGAGGCCGCAGGAGGTGAGGAACCAATGGGCTCCACCCGAAGAACCTGTCAAACAAGAGTTGTTATTGCCTTACTGACTGATCCATCACTCCCACTGACCACATGCCCATTTCCCGCAGTTCCTCCGGCCGACGGCTTGGAGGGGAGCTCCAGGAAGACACGATCGAAGCATTTCAGCTGTCATCCCCACTCTCCACCAGCGCAGATACACACACCTCGGTGGGAAATGTTAGGCGGCAGGTTTATGGGGCACAATCTGGAGTGAGAACTGTGGTGATATGCATCACTGTAGATACACAAGGGGTTAATGTAGATACACTAGAACTAAATAAACACTAGAGGGAGCACCAGAGACATCATGACACACAGACATTCAACCAATAGGTCAGTAAGATAGGACACGACCAATGGGCAGTCAAGACACCCAGAGGTGACAGACCACAAGGGGGCTACCCATATAAAAGGACAGGGCACACATGCTCTTTCTTTTTTTCCAGAGGCGACACTCAGAGAGACAGGGGCAGATCAGAAAGCATCACACCCACCGCATGGATTAGAGCAGACTGGTTAGTTAGACTGAGTTACTATAGCAAGATCAGCAGGAGAGTCGAACTCAAGTAGGAGAATTGTTAACTGTTCAATAAATGTGTTAAACCTATCTCCAAGTCTGAACCTTCCTTTGTCAGAGTATACATCAAGGAAGCAGCTTATGCTACATGAAGAAGCATAACACAACAAGAACCACACAGCTTCTGATACACATCAGGTGGAGGCAGGAACCCCCCAGGCGAGACAGCAGTCGGAGGTCTGCTGGATCCCAGGATCCAATTGGGTCCCAGCCTGATGCTGAGCCTATGGAGAGATTATCCCAGAGCTGATGGAGACTTTAGGGTGCGGCCAGGAGATTCAGAGGGGGAGGTCAGCGACACTTCACAGATCCACGGCCGATTGGAGGAGTCCCAAAGGCTTCGCGCGCAAAAGGTGAACTGGCAATGCGTGGCACCGAGGCCAACACTGCTAGGGTGGCGACCACAGTGGAGAGCCTGGTGCATGATGTGGGCACCTTTAGTGGAAGTGTCCAAGGCATCGTGCAGTCAGTGACAGCCATGGCTGAGGGTCCAGGCAAAATGTCCGACTCGCTAGGGATGATCACCCAGTACCAGGGTGTCCTGCTCTCAGATGGGAATGGTCGGACAAACAGTGAATATCTTAGCAACCATTAATTCAAAGATAACCCCCAAAGAATACAACCCTAAGTAATCCTTTAAGCTGTCCTTTTAACATCCAAAAGACTTAACCTTTAAACAGAAGCACATCAGGGTTTACATTCAATACTGAAAACATTTAAATTTCAGAATTCACCAAATGATCAAGAGATAGTACTTCATGGCAGAGAGATCAACAGTACAGCTGCTTTGTCTGACTTCAGCTGCAACACACTGAAAAACGAAACCAAAAAGACATAGATACAACCGAGCTTTTCTCAAAGTGAAACTAAAAAGCAGAACCAGAGCTCAGCTCCACCCACACTCTGACATCACTGCAGTAACATGAGCAGCTAACCATTTCTTAAAGCGACATTCTCGTGGCATGTCTTAATATCAATCCAGTATAGCTCGAGTATCAATCAGATGCCAGAATGAGTGCACGTGTGTGCCGGGAAGGTCAATGACTTTTGATCAGCAAGTATGAACTACATCTCCAGCACAGCTCATGGTGCCATTGACGACACTGGTTGTGTGACCTTTCCCAGGACAATTTTCAGTCTTCAACCATAAAGGGTGGGTTTGTAAGATATTGGCACAGTTGCAGTCACTTTCAGTTTTCCCAGAGATTGCTTGCTAACACGTGCTAAAATGTGTGACAAAACCCTTGTCTAACAAAGTCAGAAAATTACAATCAAATTTATTTCAGAGAAGTTTATTTTAAGCACGATGATTTTAAATTTGTAGTGGCACATCAATAGGATAAAGGAAAGCAGGTAGCTGCACAGCAAAGCATGCGGAGTCAGCGAGTTGATGATTGCCCTTTTACCATGTCACGATAACCATAATCAATGTATATACAGAGAAATACTCTGCAAAATAACAACTTTTTTATGTTTCTTTCCATGTCAACTCAGGAAACAGATGATTGCTTTGATTGCTTTGTTAAAATGCTGTTTGTCCTTACATTAAAATTTCTCTCTTTCTATTAACTACACCTTCTACAGTACGCTAGTGCAGAATGAAATACGTACGCATCTTTTTGTCCTTCTTTCAGACATGAAGTATAATTTAAGTCTCTCTATTTCAGTCTTTAATCCTGAAGGCGGTGCTCAACTATGAGCAGAAATTGCCCAGTTAACAGTAAAATGTTAAAAAAGATGAACACATGAATGAGGAGCAGGAGTATTCGACTCCACCATTCAATAACATCACGGCTGATTGGATTGTGGCCCAAACTCCACATTCTGCCTACCCCGACAACCCTTGTTAGTCAAGAGTCTATCTACCTCGCTCTTTAAAATGTTCACTGACCCTGCCTCCACCACTCTCTGGTGAAAGAGATTCCAAGGATTCACGACACTTGGAGAGAAAAAATTGCTTCTCGGCTCCATTTTAAATGGGAGCCCCTTATTTTAATCTGTGTCCCGCTGGTTCTAGTCTCTTCCACAAGGCGAAATATCCTTTCAGCATCCACCCTGTCAAATCCCCTCAGGATCGTATATGTTCCAATAAGACCACCCCGCATTTCTAAACTCCAATGGACACAGGCTCAGCCTGACCAACCTTTCCTCAAAAGATGACATGCACTCCCCCACCTCCATCACCCTCCTGGGATCAGTAAAGTGAATGTTCTCTGAACTGCTTCTAATGCATTTATTCCCATTCTTAAAGAAGAAGATCTAAACTGTACACAGTGCTAGAGATGTGGGGCGCGATCTAACGGAAGAATTTCTACGTGTCATATCATCGACATAGATGTGGCGGGTTTTGCTGGGGTTTCTCCCCGGCTCTGTCAGAGAGTTCCCTACCACTATCTAACCAAACGTAGTCACTTTTCTGGGCTCTGGGGAGTTTCACTTCGGGCTAGCCCAGAATTATTTTCATCACTGGGGAGCTGAACTCGCTGGCCAGGCCAGATCCTCAAAGATCGGGCCACCATTTTGAAAGGATGCGCCGATCTCTAAGTGAGCTTGAGGGTCCCCCACACTACCCACCCATAGGCAATGTAGCTCCCCCACCCCTCCCCAAGTGATGACACCCAACCATGGGGTCACCCTTTTAAGGCCTTCACATTTTAGGGCCCCCCTCCTTTCCAGGACTCCCACCCTTCATCCCCCCCAACCTTCTGGAGGCCCCTTCATGCCAGACCTGAAACCTCCACCTTTCATACCTCCTCTCCACCCTCCTTTCATGGCACGGCCCCCTCAGGCCCTGACCCTTGGCAGTGGCATCCTGGCACCCAGGCACTGTACCGTGACAGTGCTCCTGTCAGCTTTGCAGTGCCACCCGGATACCGTGGCTGAGGCTACCCTGCCCTATTCCTGACCACCCAGGGCCCTCCGATGGCCCGTCAGACCTCCGTTTGTGTGAACCAATACTGAAAGGCGGCCAGCTGGGGTCTCCCTGGGGAGGCCGGTAGATGCCGGGAGCCGGGTAGATCCCAGATACTCATTCCTAAGAGGGTTTAAAACCTACTTAGGAGCGTGAGGCTTGGTCCCACCTATTGTGGATGGGATTCTGATCACAATGCCTTGCCAGATCTAATCAGATTCCAGGAGGTGTATTGGCTGTCAGGAAGCCCATGGGAGGAGTCTCCTGGCATCTATCGGCTGCGTGGCGCTCCAGTTCAGGCATAATGCGGCCAGTAGATCGTGCCCATGGTTTCACCAGTACCCTGTACAAATGTAGCAAAACATCTCTAGTTTTATATTCCATTCTCCTTGCAGTAAATGGCAAATTTGCCTTCCTAATCACTTACTGTACCTAAATATTAACTTTTCCTGATTCATAAAGTAGGATGTCCGAATTCCTCTGTACCTCAGAGTTAGAACCTTCAAAACGGTCCAGCACAGATGAAAGCCATTCAACCCATCTTGTCCATGCCAGCCCAAGGACAGCCAGGTGCCCATTCTAAGTCCACCGTCCTGCACCTGGTCCGTAGCCCTGTAGCTCACAGCTTTTAAGGTGCAGGTCCAGGTATTTTTAAGAGTTTAGGGTCTCTGTCCCCACCACCAACTCAAATTCCAGACATCCACTACCCTCAGTGTAAAACAATTCTTCCTTATGTCCCCTCTACACCCTCTGCCACTTATTTTGAATCTATGTCCCCTGGTTCTAGAATTCTCCGCCAAGGGATACAATTTTACCTTGTCCATTCTATCTCTTCTTCTCATAATTTTGTACACCTGAATAAAGTCACCCCCTCAGCCTTCTTTGTTCCAAGGAAAATAACCCCAATTTATCCAATCTCTCCTCGTAGTTACACTTTTCTAGCCCTTGCAACATTCTTGTAAACCTCCTTTGCATTCTTTCCAGAGCAATTACACTCCTCCTGTAATGTCGTGACCAGAATTGCATACAATACTCCAGTTGTGGCCTCACCAGTGTTTTATAGAATTCCAACAATGAAGGAGAGCATTCTATATGCATTCTTCACAACCTGGTCTACTTGAACTGCTGCCTTTCGCGACCTGTGTACTTGTACGCTAAGATCTCTCTTTTCATCTACATTGTACAATCTTTCTCCATTTAAATAATATGCTATGTTTCTATTCTTCCTGCCAAAGTGGATAAGTTCACATTTTCCCACATTAAACTGCTTTTGTCAAATTTTTGGCTGCTCACTTAACCTCTCTATGTCTATTTGCAGACACCTTGGACGGATTCGCCGCTTGCCGACTGCAATTTTGTAATCGGCGATCGGGCAGAGAATCCCTTTTTACAATCGAGTCAGGGGCGGCGCCTGCTTTCGGATGCTCCGCCCCATCTAAAACGGAGTCTTTGGGGAGTACGCTGCACGCCGTTGGGATGGCCTCAGGGCTGACCTGAAAGCCCTCCCCCGATGCTCCGTCCCTGATGGGCCGAGTTCACGATGGCACATTTCATTTGTGCTCTCAGTTTTCCTGAACTGCCCGTGGCGGCTGCGGACTGTGTCCAGTGCTGCCACAGTCGGGGGGGAAGCTGTGCCGCTGGCCAGGGGGGCTTCGGCGAGGGCTGGGGGGACTGGTGAGGGGTGGTCCATGGGTGGCGAGGGGGGGGGGGGGGGGAGGGGAGGGTCCAGGGGGTCACTAGCTAGCAGGTCGGATCTGCGCGCAGCCGTCACCATGTTTTACGGCGCGACCACTGCAGGTCGTCGCTGTGCTCATGCGCGGCCACAGACCCGGCCATTCTCCGGATGTTTTTTGGGCGGGAGCCCGTTGTTCTCCCTGGTGCCGCTGCTAGCCCCTCACCAGTCACGGAATCGGTGAGGGTTCGGCGCCGATTTTGGCATTGTAAAACGCCACAGTTTCCACACCGCCATTAGCAATTAGCCACAGAATTGGAGAATCCAGCCCCTTATGTCACATTCACATCTTATTCTCCTCCTTGTCTTAGCGACATCAGCAAACTTAGCAATCATACATTCAATCTCTTCATCCAAGCCATTGATCTCAGTTGTAAATAGTTGGAGGTCCCAGCCCTGATCCCTGAGGCACTCCACTCGTCACATCTTGTCAACCCGAAAACATCCACTTATTCTTACTCTCTACTTCCTGTTTGCTAATCAATCTTCTATCCATGCTAAAATGCTAACCCCTACAACATGAGCCTGCTTCACAAAAAATGCAAATTGTGTCGTGTCACAAACAGTACATTGCCCTTTTTTGTGCAAAAGTTTGTGTGAGCAATTTCAGGAAATTGGTCGCCAGGTCACAGAGCATGCTCATTTTCACAATGACTGTGGGTTTGAACAATTGGCAGATATATCTAAAGAACATTACACATTTGAAATGTTACAAGATGTAAGCAAATAAATTTACTTGAATAAATCCGTGAATGCTCCGTTCGCACCATTCCTATTCCAGCCCTTGCAATAGCTCCATCGCAAGCTGCAGAAATGTCAGCCTTCCTTTTTTAAAATAAATTTAGAGTACCCAATTCATTTTTTCCAATTATGGGGCAATTTATCAAGGCCAATTCACCTAGCCTGCACATTTTTAAGTTATGGGGGCGAAATCCACGCAAACATGGTGGGAATGTGCAAACTCCACACGGACAGTGACCCAGAATCGAACCTGGGACCTTGGCGCCATGAGGGAGCAGGGCTACCCCACTGCGCCACCGTGCTGCCTGAAATGTCAGCCTTCCGAGAAACTTTCAAAGCTGCTGAGCCCAAAATAAAAATGTCCACACCATTCTAACTGATAGGTGTAATAACCGTTGTCCCTAACAGTATTCCTGGTGGCAGAGCACTTTTAAAACCACTTGTTGCGATTAAACAAGTCAACATTCTGTTTAATAGAAGTGTTTACAGCTGTAGCTTTAAATGATGTTATTTAACACAGATCACCTTGGAACAGTTGGTGGGCAACCTGTGGCCCAGGGGCCATATGTGGCCCATCAGGGGTGGGATTCTCCGATCCCCCCGCCAGGTCGGACAATCTCCGGGGGGGGCGGCGTGTATCCCGCCCCCGCTGGCTGCCGAATTCTCCGGTGCCGAGGATTTGGCGGGGGCGGGAATCGAGCCGCGGCGGTCGACGGTCACTGATAGCGGCCCTCCCGGCGATTCTCCGGCCCGCGATGGGCCAACTGGCTGCCCGTTTTAGGCCAGTCCCACTGGGTAAATTACAACAGGTACTTACCGGCGGGACCTGGCTGCATGGGCGGCCTCCGGGGTCCTGGGAGGATGTGGGGGGATCTGGCCCCGGGAGGTGCCCCCACGGTGGCCTGGCCCACGATCGTGGCCCACCGATCCGCAGGCTGGCACTCTATTCCTCCTCGTCGGCTGCTGTGAACCTCCGCGATGGCCAACGCGGAGTTGGAACCCCCTTCGCATGCGCTGGGATGACGCCAGCACATGCTGGTGCTCCCGCGCATGCGTCAACTTGCACGCCCGGTGGAGGCCCTTCGGCGCCAGTTGGCGTGGCGCCAAGCCCCTTCCACGCCGGCCGGCATGAGCAAACCACTCTGGCGCCGACCTAGACCCTGAAGGTGCAGAGGATTCACGCCACTCCTTCGCGCCAGAGTTGCCCGTCCCGCCGATTCCCACCCCAGGATTCTGAGTACGGCCCGCAAGTCTTTTAGTTGATGCGCAGTGTCATGATATTCAGATAAACATCATGGTGCAAACACACATACACACTGATGGACAGATGAACGGACCAATCAACACACACGCATCATCACAGCCAATCGCAAGCAAGAGCAGACACACTATAAAACGGGGAACACCACAGTTCCCGCTCATTTCCAGCAGGAGACAGCTCAGGGCACAGAGCTCACAGCAAGCCACTCAGACATTCACCATGTGCTGAGTGCCTCTCCAAGATAGTGTTAGGGCTGGGTCCACAGGTTAAAGGGTAATGAACGAACCACAGTAACATGTTTACAGATGTTGTTATTGATAGTAATACAACAAAGTTGTACCATCTGCAACCGTGTTGGTTCATCTGTGTAGCAGAGCACCCAACACAACACGCAGGGTTGCCACTGATTTCCATCCATGCAGTTGCAGTTTTTTCCTACCTGTATGACTGAAGTGATACGCACGTAAAGCGAGGGCAAGTGAAGTGAGGTGAATGCTGATTCCTCCCAACATTGATTGTGGGAGCCGTGCGCTCCCTCTGTGTCCAATCAAGTGTAAATATTTATTTTAAATTTACCATTTGAAGTTGGTGATAGTTCTATTAATATATAAATAATTAAACACTTTCTATAAGTCCTTATGAAATATTTGGCATGTGTTAACTGTATTTAATCTTACTCATTGGGTCACTGTTATTGAGCAAGCCTTGGTTCAATCTTCCGGCCCACTGAGATGAAGGGGTGTCACTCATGCGGACCAATCTCTAGTCGAGGTTGCCCATCGCTGCTTTAGAACAGTCTCACCGCATTCGGAAACATTTTGCAGCCAATTTAAAGTGTAGTTGCCATGCAGGCAAATGTGTTTGCCAGTCTGCAACAGAAATGTTCCATTCACAGGAGATAAATGACAAGATGCTGGGAAAGCGTCTTGCTCTTCTTTAAGTAGAGCTATAGGATCTTTAATATCCAGCTGTGCTGACAGACTAGGCTTCAGTTTAATGTCTTATCTGAATGACAGTACCTCTGAAATGCAACAATCCCTTAGTGCTGCACTGAAGTGTCAACCGTAGCCTACTTGCTATGTCTTTGGCGGGGCATGATCCGACAATCTTCTGGCTCAAAGACAAGAGTGCTATCAACTTTACCAAGATTACATTTGGTGTTTCGCTACAAGAAAAATGCCAAATGAAAATATACCTTCAATTAAATTCATTGGACTTTCCCATTCACTTAATTTCCTTTCAATGATTGAGAGAATTGGTGCAGGGAGAATGGTCCACTTACAGGGCACTATCAAGGTCGAAAGGAGCAATATGGGATCAAATATGGAATGAAACTTGTGTTTTAAATGCCTGAATATTTGAAATGTTGTTGTTGTTCTAGGGAAAAATTAATCAAAAGTTAGTTAAAAGATTGATAGAGATATTCAAAATCATGAGGGTTCTGGACAGAGTAAATCGGGAAAATGTTCCGATTGGAGAAAGGACCGAGGCCAAGAGGGCAAAGATTTAAGGTAATTGACAAAAGAAGCAATGGAGGCTTGAAAGACTTATTTACACAGTGATTAGGATCTGGATTGAAATGTCTGCGGGTTTGGTGGAGGCAATTTCAATCAAGGCATTCACGAGGAAGTTGGACTGTTAAACGAAAAGGAAGAATGCGCAGAGCTATGGAGAGAAGGCAGGGTAGTGGCTCTATGTAAATTTCCCCTATAGAGAGCCGATGCAAACATGACAAACTAAAACGCCTCCTTCTGTTCTGTAGCAATTCAGCGATTCACTGGAGACAAAATGATGAACTATTCCAGATCCACATACTTACATTTTTGTCCTCAATTTCGACTTTGTATGTAGGGCTGCATTAGAAGATAAGCTCCTTACTAAATTGAAACTGTGCAAATGACTAGGTCTCAAAGATGTAAGTGATAAATAGGAAGTTGGATTAACTTTGTCCCTTTTTCTTGAAATTGGCAGAACAAATGCATTTTAATTGCACAAATCAAATATTCTTGAACATTTTCAACTCTAATGGCAGAAATGACACATGATAAATAACACCAATGTGAGCAATTATATTAGTTACTGAACCATCTCAAATAAGACATCTTTGCTAAGTGATTGTGATACAGCTTTTTCAGAAGTAACAGCAGGAATTTCATCCATTCTGTACAAGGTCAAACCCGCTTCAAAACATCAATTTATCATGACATGTTGTTCTAGTCACGAAGGACATAAAGCTATAGATGGAATTTAATGTCCTTCCCCCTGGCACGTTTGGTGGTGGTGGCATTTAATCAGTGGTAGTGGGGGAGGGGAGTGGCAAATGTACCTCTCACTCCTTCACACCTCCACCTCAATGAATTCCGTGGCAGGAAAACACGGAAGTATAGCCTTCCCACCCTACCACCAATAGTGGCCTGCAGGTGGGCAATTGATGTCAATTTAAGGGCTTTAACCCACTGCCACTTTTATTAACCCAGGTGTGGGCAGGTTGGTGGTGGAAATAGGGATTTCTCTGCATGCAGATGCACAGGGTTGCTTGCGGGCTTCTGGGAGGATTTCAGGGGGTTCCCTTGTTCAAAGGCATTTAGTGCCTGATGGAGGGATCCAGTATCAAGAGGGAGGGACCTGGTGTGAGCTACCAGGTCCCCCTCTTACCAATCCCCCTCCACACCTTTCTCCGGTGCCCCATCCCACAAACCCCCTCCCACTATCACTCACCTGTGGCTTGGGATCCAGCATTCAAAAGGCAAGTGTGACTTCTGCCCCTATCTGCTTTCCGTCCTTGATTTTGTGAAGACCCGCTTCTGTCCAGTAAAGTGCCTGACTGGCATTTAATGCCACAGAACTTCCCTAAAAGAGGTAGCACAGGGCTTCTGTCACCCCCTTCAGCCAGCAGGTGAGCCAGCAATTGTCCTGTCGCACAATTATACACTGCCCTATGAATGGAACATAACTATTCTCTAATCAGCTTCATCAAGAAATGTAGGCAGGGACACTAATTAATGGAAATCTAGTTAGTAAGAACATTTATATATAAAAATAGATACAGGAAATAGATTGATTCCAAAACAATTTCAGAACTCCAAGTTCATAAGCTCAATTATTAACAGTACTAGAGCTGATCCATTACACGGTTCACAGATGCAAATACTTTAAACAATGAAACCAGGCACAGTTGCATGTGAATTTACCCTCTAATTCCCCCCTTAAGGTACCCAATATTTATTAGCATGCAGTCTCATATACTTAAGTTACCCTCTAGAACTTGCCCAAGAAGTCATTCTCCAGGTGTCACCTTAGATGTGTATGTTGCAGCCTGTCCTCTGATAACTATTATTATGTCTTTACCTGGAAGAGGAGGCTCCAAAAAAAAACAACCTTCTCAATGATGGCAGGGTCCAGCACATGAAAGCAAAAGACAATGTTAAAGGCATTTGCAAGCATCTTCAGCCAGAGTGGATGATCCATCTTGGCCTCTTCCTGAGGTCATCCCAGTATTATAAGTTGCCAGTCCACAGCCAGTTTGATTAATTCCAGATGATATCAATGAACGGCTGAAGGCACTGGATGCAGCAATGACTATGGGCCTGACTGGATCCTAGCTGTCGGATTGAAGACTTGTAGTTCAGATCTAGTCCCGTGCCCCCAGCTAAATTGTTCCAATGCATCTATAATACTCGCATCTACTCAACAACATAGAAAATTGCCCAGGTATGTCCTGTCCATAAAAAACAGGACAAATCCAAAATGGCCAGACTCTGTTCCATCAGTCTACTTTCCCTTGTTAGCAAAGTGATGGAAGGTGTCGTTGACATTGCCATCAAGTGGCAATTATATCAAAAAAATCTTAAGAATATTGAGGTCAATGGGAATCGAGCTAAAACTCTCCACTGTTTGGAGTCATACCTTGCACAAAATAGACGGTTTTATTTGTTGGCGACGAATCATCTCATTCCCAGGACATCGCTTATGGGAGTTCTTCAGGGTAAGGCCCAAACATCTTCAGCTGTTTCATCAAAGACCTTCCCTCCATAAAAAGAACAAGGAATACCTGGGCAATTTTCCATATTGTTCGCTGATTGCAGAGTGCTCAGTACCACTCACAACTTCACAGATATTGAAGCTGTCTGCATCCGCATGTAGCAAGACTTGAACAACATTCAGACTTAGATTGATAGGTGGCAAATAACATTCATGCTACACAAATGCCAGGCAACGACGATCTCCAACAAGATTGCATCTAACCATCTCCCATTGACGTTTAATAGCATTACCATCGCTGGTTTCCATACCATCAACATCCTGTAGGTCACCATCAACCAGCTTAAAAAGGACAACCATATAAATACTGTGGCTTCCAAAAGCAGGTCAAAGGCTGAGAATTCTGTGGTGAGAAAATCAGCATCTAACTCACCAAAACATGTCCACCAGCTGAAATGCACAAGTTAGGAGTGTGATGGAAGACTCTCCATTTGCCTGGATGAGTGCAGCTCCACCATCACTCAAAAAACTAAGCATACACTCCGAATTGTGGACTAAACAACCTACTTGACCAGCACCCCACCCACCAACATTAACATATGGACAAGAAGCAGGCATAGGTCATTCAACCCCTCAAGCCTGATCCACCCGAGCCTGAGCCCCCATTTAATAAGATCCTCCAGGACGGCATGGTGGCTCAGTGGTTAGAACTGCTGCTTCACAGCACCAAGACCCCGGTTCAAATCCAGCCTTGGATCACTGTCTGTGTGGAGTTTGTACGTTCTCCTCATGTATGCATGGGTTTCCTCCGGGTGCTCCGATTTCCTCCCACAGTTCAAAGGTGTGCAGGCCATGTGAAAATTGCCTCTCAGTGATCAAAAAGGTTAGATGGGGTTACGGGGTTATGGGGATAGGATGGGGTGTGGGCCTAGATAGGGTGCTCTTTCAGACTGTCGGTGCAGACTCTTTGGGCCGAAGGGCTTCCTTCTGCATTGTAATGATTCTATGATTCCACTCCAGAGTGGCAGCAGTGTGTACCGCATGAAAGATGCACTGCAGCAATTTTCCCAGAATTTTCCTCTTTATTACAGACTTTCCCTTGTCCACTGCTTAATTCACCTATTCAAAAGATTCAGACAGGTTTGTCAGACATGACTTACACTTTGCAAATTTGTGCTGGTACTCTGATTATCTGAATGTTTCTCATGGTGTTTCATCACTTTACCCTGAAGTCTAGCCTTTAGAAATTTCCTAGAAGTGTTAGGCCAACGACTCTATAATTCCCTGGTTTCTCACTGTCAACTTTCGTAAATAGCAGAGTGACAGGCTCAACTTTACAATCTGAAAAAATGGTTTCCAAATTGAAAATGCTTGCACCCCTTTTGTCACCTAATGTAAGCCAACTATTACATATAGATTAATGACGCTATATGATTATTGAGCACACGCAGAAATACTTTTAATTTGAGTATTAAGTATAACTTTAATAGAACAAGTATTAAAATTGTACAATGGAGCACAGAAAATTAGCAACAGTACTCATCATTGAATCATACAGCACAGGAGGCCACTCAGCCCATCATGTCTGTGCTAACTCTTTGAAAGCTGTCCAATTAATCACACTCCCCTGTTCTTTCCCCACAGTCCTAAGATTTCTCTTTCTCAAGTATTTATCCACTTCCATTTTTATTGTTTCCTCTGCTTCCACCACCACTTCAGGCTGTGCATTCCAGTTTATAACAACCTGTTGCATAAAACAATTTGTCCTCATCTCCTCTCTGAAACTTTTGCAAATTACCTAAATTCTATTCCCACTGTTTAATGACCCATCCTGTACAATGATTTCAGTTAATACTGTCTAGGTTGCAGCAAATATTATTTAAAGGGGCAATGACAGATATCACTCTTGCCTTAGGCGTATTCAGCACTGTATGCTGGACAAACAGAAAATGAATCCAGCCACTTAGATGGTTTCATTGGAAATAATTACTGTTTAATTCCAAAATCATCTACTGTGGTAGTTCCTGGAGGCTTGCCTCCTCGCCTTGCCCCAAGCTTGCGGAACAGTGGCCCGCAAGCTATACATAATCAATTATCTCTGGAGTGCGATTCCTGGGGTGCTTTATTTAGTTAATTACCTAATTCTAAAATCTAAAACTATGCTGTAATGTTCTCATATTGTACAATTCATTCTTTATGGAGCTAGAAACGTAGATACACTTTAACATAAAAATCAGAGATATAGCTCTTTTCATGAAAATCTGTTCCACAGAGCAGTGATCATAAAAATATGGCTCATTTCTTGTAAATGCGTCCCAAAACTTCAGCATGATGCCAAGTAATAACTTATTTAGGAGTCAATAGCTATAGCTTGAAAAATTAAACCAAGTGTTCCACCTGATGAGATTTGAATTATCCGGTATAGCAAAGCATCTGCACGAAGCAAAATCCATTAGTACTGATTTTAATCCAATGGGAATTCATTGGTGCTTGAAAAAAATCCTTGCGGAATAAATGTCCTCATTAATGGGTGACAACAACCAAGAACCATAGCTCATTGGCTGGAGAACTGCTAGCGAAAGCCGTCATCTTATTATTTTGAGGTACTTCACATTAAGTTAAAAGAGATACATACATAGAACATACAGTGCAGAAGGAGGCCATTTGGCCCACCGAGTCTGCACCGACCCAATTAAACCCTCACTTCCACCCTATCCCCATAACCCAATAACCCCTCCTAACCTTTTTCGACACTAAGGGCAATTTAGCATGGCCAATCTACCTAACCTGCACGTCTTTGGACTGTGGGAGGAAACCGGAGCACCCGGAGGAAACCCATGCAGACACGGGGAGAACGTGCAGACTCCGCACAGACAGTGACCCAGCAGGGAATCGAACCTGGGACCCTGGCGCTGAAGCCACGGTGCAAGCCACGTGTGCTACTGTGCTGCCCAAAATGTACAGATTATTCTTAAAACTTGAGGTTTTATACACAGTTATGTAGATATGGCATGGGATGTAGCTTGGTTAAATGGCACATTGAGTGAGGATCAGAATTTGCCCAAGAGCGACATGGTAGCACAGTGGATAGCACTGTTGCTTCACAGCTCCAGGATGCCAGGTTCAATTCCCGGCTTGGGTCACTGTCTGGATGGGTCTGCACATTCTCCCTGTGTCTGCATGGGTTTCTTCCGGGTGCTTTGGTTTCCTCCCACAGTCCAAAAGATGTGCAGATTAGGTGGATTGGGCATGCTAAATTGCCCTTAGTGCCCAAGAAGGTTAGATAGGGTTACTGGGTTTAGGGGGTAGGGTGGAGGTGTTGGCTTAGGTAGGGTGCTCTTTCCAACGGCCGGTGCAGGCTCGATGGGCTGAATGGCCTCCTTCTGCACTGTCAATTTGATGATTCTATGAAGAGACACCAAACTTTCTTACCGTATTCCATAACCATTGCATAGCCTGGTGCTAGGATTTTGGAGCCATAGACTGCCCGTGTAACCTTGCCCATTAAGGGGACATGATCTTCATAAGAGAGGATGGAAAATAGCCAGTTGCATTTTGCAAGAGAAGCTCAAATCCTGATTGGGCAACAGGCTACTGAACAGAACCCCTAGAGCAGAGGATATAGTAATACATTGAATCGCTGTGCAGATTTTCACTATGGTGTAACATTAAACTAATATGTACATATTTAATGCCTGGAATACTGAATCATGTAGCAATAATCAATGCACAACATTTCACTGATCTACATTAGCTGAATTTATGACAAATAGTGTCACAGTCCTCAGGTCTCTTGCACTTTCAGCTACATGTATAATCACTAAATTGCTATCTTTAAATAATGGATATAGAAGGTTCAGTGGGGAATTACCTAATCAATTAACATAAGCAAAGGCAGAGTATGAGAAGAGAATGGCAGCTAACATGAAAGGTAATCCAAAGGTCCTCTATAGGAGGAATGGGCCCATTAGGGATAAAAGTTTGATTTAGGGTTGCAGGCAGGAGGCATGGCAAAAGTATTAAATGAATATTTTGCATCTGTCTTCACTGAAGATGAAGATGTTGTGCAAGCATATCATGGTGAAGGAGATAGTTCAGACACTTGATGGGTTTAAAATTGATATTGAGGTATTAGATAGGATGTCTGTATTTAAGTTGATAAAACACCAGAATTGGATAAGGCACATCCAAGGGAAGCAAGAATGGAAATTGCAGAGGCACTGGTCATAATTTCCCAATCTTCCTTAGACACAATGATGGTGCCAGACTGGAGAATTGCAGCTGTTACACCTTTGTTCAAAGATGGGTGTAAATATAAACCTAGCAACTACAGGCCAGTCAGTTTAACCTTGGTGATGGAGGACCTTGTAGAAATTATAATTTGGGTTAATAGTCTCTTATTAGTCATTTGAGCAAATGCAGGCTAATTAAGGAAACCAGTATAGAATTGTTAAGGGAAAATCATGTTTAAATAACTTGCTTGAGTTTTTTGATGAGGTAAGAGAGCGGGTTGGTAAGGGTAATGCTGTTGACGTGGTGTATATAGACTTCCGAAAGACATTTGATATACTATTGCACAACAGACTTGTACGTAAAATTAGAGCTCATGGAATAAAAGTGACAGTAGCACCATGAATGCAAAATAGTAGTGGTTAACAGTTTTTTTTCAGACTGGAGGAAGGTTTATAGTAGTGTTCCCCAGGGATAGGCGTTAGGGATCTTGCTCTTCACATTATATATTAATAACCTGGACCATGGTGTGCAGGGCACAATTTCAAAATGATACAAAACTTGGAAGTATTGTGAACTGAAATGAAGATAGTGTAGAACTTCAAAAAGAACTTAGCCAGGTTGGTGGAATGGGCAGACAGCTGGCAGATGAAATTTGCCTGATCGCTGCAGAGAAGCGTGAAGTGTTTAATTTTGGTATTAAGAACATGGAGACATGACCACGGCTACATAGGGCAGATTTGGGTGAAAACACGTGTCTCTATTTTTTATGAAAGTGTATCTACGTTTCAGCATTACAGCAATAGTTTCAGGATTTGAAATCAGGTAATTAGTCATAGTCAATAAAAGGACCATAGCCATCAGTTTCCATTAGAGAGACAATTGGTTTCATATAGCTTGAGGGGCACCATTCTGCTAGCTGGGGCAAGTCAAGGAGATAGGCCTCCCCCACCCTAGATGATTTTGGAATTAGAGGGTGATTATTTCTGAATTACATAAAATAAAGAGTACAATTGTGAAGGGGTGCAGCAGCAGAAAAATCGGAGTGTATATGGGCATAAACCATTGAAGGTGGCAGGATAGTTTGAGAGAAGGGTTAATAAAGCATATGGCATCCTGGATTTTATCACCAGAGGCACGGAACATAAAATCAGGTAAGTTATATTAAACCTGTATAAAATACTGGCTGTGTCCAGCTCCAGGCAGCACACTTTAAAAAGAATGTGAAGGCATTAGAGAGAGCGCAGAAAAGATTCATGAAATCGTTCCAAGGATGAGGAACTCCAGTTAAGTAGATATATTGGAGAAGTCGGGACTTTTTCTTTGGTGAAAAGAAGATTGAGAGGAGAGGCATTCAAAATCGTGAGGGATTTGGAAGAGTAGATCTGGAGAAACTGGTCCCATTGATGGAAGGATTGAGAACCAGAGGGCACAGATTTAAGGTAATTGGCAAAAGAAATAATGGTACCATGATGAAAACCTTTTTCATGCAGTTAGTGGTTAGGATCTGGAATGCACAATCTCCAATTGTGAAGCAGGCAGGTTCAACTGAGGTACTCAAAAGGGAATTGTATTATTATCTGAAAAGGTAAAATGTGCAGGGTTACAGGGAGAAGGTGGGAGGTGGCTCCAAATGAATTGCTTCTTCCAAGAGTCAGCACCGACAATTATTGTGATTCAACTAAACCAAGAAAAGCCCTCCTCACCCAAGTTGAAGAATCACATGATGCCCCACCTTGTAGATTAACGCAAATGAGCAAAGCTGTTCTGCCACATAATTTTAACTTGTTAAAACCAAATTAAAGCTAAAACTAGAGTCTTGATTTGGGTACAAAATGAATGAATGGTAATAATAAAGAGAAAACACTTGAATTTATACACTCTATCACAATCAGGCCCTGCTAACGACTGATAAGCAACACCGCCTTCTGTCTGGAGTGTTGAATATGCAGAAGGCAATGGTCAATTAGTACCATGCTACTAGGTGTGCAGAGTTTTGTGTTCGATTGAATAATTATTCACAAAATAGCACTGAGACAAAGATTGATATTCTTGAAAAATATTTAAATACTTTTACATTTATTTAGATCCAATGCCTGAGGACATTACCTACAAGAGTGAGCAAGCAGGATGAGATTTTGCATATTGTGAAAACAATAGAGTGAGAAATAATATTCAAGAAAAAGTCCTTTATGGTGTCAAGCAGTTATAAACACATTCACCAATGCGGTGGGTAGATTGCAAATAACTTCAGTCCTTCAATATTCCCAGCTAAGAGGTAATGATCGTACCACACAGTGAAAGTCAGGGACCCCAAAGGAGGAAGAAAAATCAATTGAAGGGAATTGGAGATGATGTAACCTTATGCTTCCAACCCCTAGATCTAAAGGAGATTAATGCAATAGAGTCAGGTCTCTAATTGTGCAATAAATCACAAAGTTGCCAGGGCATCAAGAGTTAATTAGAATAGTTCTTTAATTGCTGCTGTTTTAATTAGCAATCCGTGGCACCCACAATGAAACCATCACTTGCTGTGGAAGGCCAGTAGGGGATTCTTGGTGGTACAGTATTGTGCTTTATTTTCACTTTCTTTCCTTCATTTTGTCCGAGCTTGCTTTTTATTTGTAAGAAACAGGATACAATGAGCAATTAATTTAGTGCTATTTGATTTTTATATTTCCTCTGTATGTCTGCCAGGCAGTAGGTGCAGGAAAAAAATATACTATTAAATAGAAGTTTAATAAAAATGTTTCAATCATCAAACAATCCAAAGTGGAATCAATAACGAACCATTCGGCCCATTGTGTGCGGTGGCCCTTGGAAAGAGCACCCTACTTAAGTAATAGAGTTTGAACTAAATATTAAATCACAAGCAATTGCTTCAAGTCTTAATGAACGAGGACGATTTCAACCTAACACAACGCATTGAGTTTAGTTGACTTGGCGGCTGTAAACACGGAATTGCCTTTAGCAGGGGGCCTTTATTTATTGGTCACCTCGAACTTCCAATCAAGCAACTGAAAGGAATTCTTAACCAGACACATTGTAAGAGCCAAAGTACAATTCACATTCCACAGCGCCGAGTCTTTGCACTGTTCTCCCTCAACTCTGCCACACATCACACAGAACGTACAGTGTTGAGATAAACACCTTGGAGGTTGTAATAAAGTGCTTTAGAGAAAAAAAAGTCCTTGAATGTCAGTGTACCGGAAATTGACAACTGTCCCAACTGAACACGCTCTCTTTACAAACCTCCCACCAGCGGTGGTAATTAGAATTCAGTTGCCCAGCAACAATAGAACCTCGGGTTTACTGTGGATCTCCGGCTACGATTGGGGTTAATTCAAGAGTTATTTCAGTCGAGTTGTTTGGAAAGTGTGCCCCCAAAACTTTTTTTAAAAATCAATGCCCCAGGAAATGGGTGGGGAAAACGTTCTACTTTTAAATCGTTTGAACATATTGTCTCACTTGATATTCGGGATTCCCTCTCTCCCAGATCTGTGTGCAGTAAGATTGCAACCCAGCACACTTACCCCTGTTCCTCCATCATCTCGTGGAGCTCCATGCATTTGAGCTCGACTCGTCTTTTCCGTTCGTGGTCCAGTATTTCTCGGTTGGCCTTTTTCACCACCAGCGTCGGTTCCATTTTCTTGGGGACCTCTTCGGCATTGTACTCCGCGCCACTGTCCGTCCTTTGGCGGACCGCGGGCACGTCCCGCTGGCCACAACCATTGGTGCAGCTTTCCCGAGGAGAGAGCGAGCCATCGCCGTTATTGTGCATATTGACGCCGAGCGAATTATCACTTCAACTCTGCAAGGGAAATATGAGAGAGAGAGAGAGAGAAACAGGACTTCAGTGTCGTTGAATCCACAATCAGATCATCCGAAGTGACAGGAATAGTAACGGGAAGAAGGGGCGATTATGTCGGGCCTTACTAGTGCACTATTTTAAGAGCGCGGCGGCGATTTTATCTTTGTCTAAACCTCTCCAGTAGGGAAGACAGTGCTGAATACCCTGAATTCAGTAAGATCGCTGCCGTTTTATAAAGCCTGGCGCTGTTCACTGTATTAAAATCACTAAAGTGACATCTGGTGGGTAGGGTCGGAGGGAACTAGTCCAGCCTCGTTAATGATCTGCTCGTTTACCGAATGTCGGATGCTTGCAGTTCAATGATTCCGCTGGCTATTAACATGCATTAAAGATTACAGTGCTAAATTCAATTATATCACTACTCCATTAAGTCTTGCCGCTCAGTCTAAACTCCACTGGTCAAGTATGTGGATAACTGCCCATTCCGAATGCAACTCTTTCCAACATACCTTACAGACAAGCTCTACAAATACAATACAGTCGTTAAAGTAAAAAGGTTATTACCATTCGCAGCCCCAACTTTAACCAGTCAGATGCTGTAACATCGAGTCCAAATGTTCACAAAACGTATTACCATCCGTGGTGCGTTGCTGAAACAAGATAATGCAATTCCGAGCTTTCCTGTTGTGGCACTGTGCGCGGTGCTGAAACTGGAGCTCTTGGCGCGGTGCCGTTATCCAAGGTCCTGAAAGCAGCTGCTTTTGGCCGCTGTCCACAATGCCCTGCAGCGCTATGTTGCTTTCCACGCTGTGGGGTGTTGCTGTCCACGGTTCTGAAAGCAGGAGCTCTCGCTGCTTGGGCTGCTGTCCACGGTGTTGATCAGACTTCAATCACAGGGTGTAAGTTTCCGAGGAGCTGTAATGTCCCGCTCTCACCATCTGCGGTGCAGTAAGGCGAGGCGGCTGTACAGCGTGCTGACACGGGCTGCTCGCAATGGTTAACGCGCCTCTGATGTTTCACTGGTCCCATCGGAAATCTGTCACGCCAATCTCCTGGTCAGATGGGGCAGACTTACACCCTCTGAACATGACAGAGTGTCCGCCTGTGGAACTGTCAATGTCTCCAGCTCCCGACCTATGGAAATCTGCCTGGAGAAGAGCTCGGAACGTGGCAGTTTAAACACTGGATAAAAAGAGGTTTGCTTTGGCAGCTGTCGACTGTTGCTAACACCTCACAGATCTAAGTGCAGCTCTCCACAGTACAGCGCGCACTTGTCAACTCCCAAACGGAAATGGGACCTAAACCCCCTGATAATACTAAAAGCCAGGCGCTATAATTGGAAACGTGTAGCATCGCCCCCATCCTCCCAACCGACCAACTCCAATGTGAGAGAACAAAAGAGGACACGAAATTTACAATTCCTACATGACCTTAGATTTGGTGACAGTCTATCCCTCGTTTTCTTTTTCCTCAAAAATCTAGATTTAAACCCTGCAACAAAGCTTGGATGTAATCTCTAACCAACACAGGAATAAATTATCTTCAGGCTTCTCGTCACTTGGGGGTAAAGACAATCAGGTATTTCACTGAAAGTCAATCTGAAAGTCTGGAAGTGAAGGCATAATGTCCCTACTTCTCCAACAGAAATGGAAATGCCGCTTTCAATCGCCTGCTTTACCCACATCGTTCGGAAGAAGGGGCAAAGATCAAGAAAGCAATTTCTTCCAGTCCATTCTCATTGTCGAGCCGCAGACCTCAACATACCGGAAACTAAAGACCTCTTCATGCAGTTTATCGCGTGTGTTACCTCCACTGAACACGATTCCTTGTCACCTACAGCAAGACATCCTCTAACTTTCCTCTATCTTGTCGTCATTTTATTCCTTACAGCTGATTCGGTAATCTCATTGACATCGAAATGAGAGTACAGCCTGAGCGAGTGGAGACTCGGCGAGCGTGGCCGAACAAGCATCAAATCCACAGAAAGAACCCAGCAGCAAATCCGAGAGGCCTCTGGCTCAGGGCTGCCGTCTGTCTGGTGGATTCGGGGTAAAGAGAGATACTCCCAATAACCACCACCTCGATCAGTTCTTTAGTTTGCCCCCTCCCCCAATACAAACCACATCCAACATCACTGAAGGTGCCTGCTGAAATAATTCATCAAACCAAACAGTTGCAGAAGCTCTGCTAATGTTATGGAGAGTTTTTCTTTTAAATTTGAATTAAAGCGCGTGTTTTGCTGTCTATTCATTTTATTCCATTAGAGCTGCACATTAAGACAGTTTTCTGCAGGAGTCCTGTGTTAAAGTGTGGATTAAACAATCCCCAGGGCGAAACTACAATGCAGAATTGGGGAAGAAAAAAGCCATCAAAAACGTCTGCATTTGGAGAATCAGCGATATATAGAGCCACAATTGGCAAATAACCAAACTATGTAGGGCACAACCCATGTATTTGCGGTTTTCAATGCAACAGCCCCTGCTACAGAGTTCTGTTCAGCAACCACCACCCCGCCCCCACAATGTCAGTTCAGGGAAAGCATTCATATAACATTTCAATAAATATTTTCAGCTGGTTGTAAATTATTGATAGCAAAGAGAGAAGGTGTGACACCTTCCTTTACTGAAAGATGATCAAGTGCGCATAGCCAACTCTGCAATGGTTCTCATGTATATTAGATGAGTCACGTCATTAGAATTTGAAGCAGGTAGGCCTGGACTCTATGTGAATTGCATTTCATTTGTCTCCTGTCATAGAAACGTCTCTCTCCAACTGTAAATAGTAGAAAGAAGCACCATCACCTTGACCCATTCTTAGACATTTGAAGACACAACCCTGACCACTAGAGAACGCATGATACACTATCAGTACCATTCTACTTAAAGATAACAACTAAAAGATAACTTTCCATTTACATGGTATTTTTCATGATCACCAGATGTCTCACAGTGCTATGTAACTAATAACCTAAATATTGTTATTTTTAACAGTTGTGGACAATTATTTTTGTTTCCTCATGGGTTGATATTAGGACCCCTGCTTTTCTTGATATTTGATAATGGTCGAGACATCGTTGTACAGGGCAAAATTTGCAGATGACTCAAAATTGGAAGCAGTTTGAACTGTGAGGAGATTTGTAATAGACTTCACATGGACATAGAGAAATAGTGGAATGGGTGGACACATGTCAGATTAAATTGAATGCAGAGAAGTGTAAAATTATACACTTTGGTAAGAATGAGGAGAGGGAGTAGAAAATAAATGGTTCAATTCTAAAGGTGGTGCAGGAATAGAGAGATTTAGAATATATGTGCACAAAATCACTGAAGGCAGCAAGGAAAGTTGATAAAGTGGTTAAAAAGGAGTAAGGGATCCTGGGCTTTATAAACCAAGACATAGAATACAAAATCAAGGAAGTTATGATGAATCTTTCTAAGATACTACTGCTACCTCAACTGGAACAGTGTGATCAATTTTGTTGCGCCGCAGCCTGGGATTTCCCAACGGCGTAGGGCTGTCCACAATGAGAAATCCCATCGGCTGGCTGTCGAGATGGAATATCCCAGGTGCGCGACACACGAGAAATCATGTGCGGCAGAATGGAGAATCCCACTCGAGATACTTAAGTTACACAGACAGATTGGAGAACAGAAGGTTAATATATAGTGCTAGATCATTAGGATGCAGATTCAATCCCACACTCCACTACTGCAAAGCTTCAACCAGAGCCCAGGGGTGCAATTGAACAGCCTCATCACACCTGACTCGGTGACGCGACAAGGCCTTTAAATCTCACGAGAGGCCTCTCGCGTGATTTGCGACGTCCGGAAAGCATTGCGAGGTCTAACGATATCTTGCGAGATGTCACAAGCTAGATCTCACCCTTACTGGGCGTGATCCAGATTTATATATTTAACTGAGCAGTTAGGTTCACTTAAATATGCCGCTGCCCAATGCTACAGAGGAAGGAGCAGCGCTCTCAAAGCTAGGGACATCAAAACAAACCTGTTGGACTTTAACCTGGTGTTGTAAGACTTCTTACTGTGCTCACCCCAGTCCAACGGCGGCATCTCCACATCAATGCTACAGAGGCCCAGGAAGGAACGCCCATGCTGGGGAGACCTTGCCATGGTTCCATTTAGTGCTAGTCCACACAAATTGGCCTTGGTGTAACAACACCTGGGGGGGGGGGGGGGGGGGGAGGGTGTCTCCTGTCTCCCAGGCCATCGGACTCTACCACATGGTCATGCTCTGGGCATGGTGGTACCTTGGCACTCCTAACACCTGTGCACTTTGGCACTGCCAACCTGGCACGTTGGCACTGCCACCAAGGTACCACAGCAGTGTCAGGGTGGCACTGTCATGCTGGCAGGGGCACTGCCAAGGTGCCCGGGTACCAGGTTCCCATGCCAGAGATAGGGCCCGGGTGTGTCATGCCCATATAAGGTGGGGTGAGAGGGGGCTCCAGGGCCCCCTAACAGGTAGGCTGGGAAATTGGGGGAGTCCAGAGGCCATGATGGGATGCTGAGAGGGGTTGAGAGATCGGGGCAGCATCTAAAAATGGTGCCCTGATCTCTTCCTGCAGGAAATGAAGGTAAGTGCAGCCTCGGCGGGGCGTTCCCCACCCAGGCCTAAAAAACCCAGGGGCCTATTTGATAACGGGGTTGTTCTCGGTTCTGCAGATGCTGAGAAACACATCCCGAATGATCCCAAAATGAAACTTTTTTTCCCGTTAAATTGCATCCCAGATGTCTTCCTCCTCAAGATGAAGGGAGGCTAAATTAAGAGACTCCCCTGTGTTTCTGCTGGGCACCTTCTGGTGGATACTCACCAGCCTACTGTCAGCTCAGATACGAGAGAAAAGGTGTGAAACATTAACTGAGGGAAGAACATCAGCAAAACAGCATGCAAATCTGCATAACAAGGCATTTAGTTCACGCAAGCACATTAAAAACATATTTTATGGTGAACTTAAGAGTCCATCCAAGTATTTAAATGAACTAATCCTTCCTTTCTCTGTAACCTCATATATCCCACAACCATTACACCCCCTGTATTCCTCTGACAAACCTCCTATCTGCCCTTGGCCCTACCATTGTTAATTGTGTCTTCAGTTATTCAAGCCCACCCTTTTGGAATTCACGCCTTAAACCTCTCCACCTCCTTCTCCTGTCTGAAGATCCTCTTCAAAGTCTATTTGCCCAAGATTTTGGTCAATCTTGCTAATAATATTAATAATCTTTAGTGTCACAAGTAGGCTTACAATAACACTGCAATGAACTTACTGTGAAAAGCCCCTAGTCGCCACATTACAGCACCTGTTCGGGTACACTGAGGGAGAATTCAGAATGTCCAATTCACCTAACAAGCACGTCTATCGGGACTTGTGGGAGGAAACCGGAGCACCCGGAGGGAACCCACGCAGACACGGGGAGAACGTGAAGACTCTGCACAGATAGTGACCCAAGCTGGGAATCAAACATGGGACACTGGCGCTGTGAAGCGACAGTGTTAATCATTATGCTACCTTGCTGCCTATATGCTACCATGCTGCTGTCTCTGTGAAGCTCCACAGGACGTTATTCTATGTTAAAGATACTATCTAAATTAAAGTTGCTTGTTATTGACCAACAGCCTGAATATTAGGCCCGACACATAATTGGACACTCTATATTCAGAACTGGACACTTTAAATTAAACCACAGACAGGCCTGATGGGAATTCAAACAGCCAAGTTCGAGTATACTGGTCAGAGACAGGCAAGCCAGGGCAAGTCTGGACAGGAGATTGGAGATAATCGGCCCTTTGCAGATAGATTGATTGTTGTGGATTGCCAAGATGCAACCAGACTCTCTGGCCTCCTTGATTTTCCGGCATTACCATACATGGGATAAGGTTGCGTGCAGACAATTCACCTGAGGATAAAATCATAGAATTTACAGTGCAGAAGGAGGTCATTCAGCCCATCGAGTCTGCACTGGCCATTGGAAAGAGCACCCTACTTGAGCCCACGCCTCCACCCTATCCCTGTAACCCCACCTATGGATACAATGGGACAATTTAGTGTGGCCAATCCACCTAACCTACACATCTTCTGACTGTGGGAGGAAACCGGAGCACCCAGAGGAAACCCATGTAGACATGCGGGAAAAGTGCGAATTCCGCCCAAATCCAGAATTGAACCCAGGACCCTGGTGCTGTGAGGCAGCAGTTCTAACCACTGTGCCACTGATAGATCCCTGGGAGCAGTTCTTGGGGTTCTGCAGAGTCGAAATCAGCAACTCCATTGAGTGTTGCAACCTCTGCCCTGTGATCTCATTGGGTGAGGGTCAGAGAAACTTCTGGAAGGGTGCAAAGAGGGTGATAAGAAGGGACATCCAGAGACTTTTCTTGGCAAAGAATCAAACACTGAGACAACGGACCAGACTCGGTGGTGAACCAGAAACAGACGGAAGAGGCGTGCGAGGACCACCTTTGCAGACGAGGGCCCTGAGACGACCGCAACTCAGAGGAATGGACCCGCAGCTCGATCAAGTTAATCAAGTACATATTAGAATCTTGGGAAGGTAATATTGGGGGAGAATTTGGGAGAGTAACTGTTTTATTGTGCTTGTGAATAAATTGGGTTGAATCGTGAACATGTTTTTGTCTACTGTTCATCTTGCAAGTAAGAGCGTCTGGATAAAATGTTTTAATAATAAACTGGTCAAAGTGTCTGATAATTTACAGACAACATTTGGCCTCCCTCTTCAATAAGAAGTGACCTAGTTACTCTGAATTGGAACCCACCAACTTTGTATTCTCCAACATCCAGCCTGTGCCTGAATTAGAAGGGCAGTCAACCCACGTGATGGCCAGGATTCTAGTAGGTGGACGAGAGTACAGATATCCAAACAATAATTTGGGCCATAAACCAGGTGTCTGTAACACAAAGTGAACAAACAACATAGTGAGAAATAGGATAGGAAAAGAAGTTGGGTAAACTTTGCGAGGGGAAATTTAATGAAAGTTGGACCCCTACCCCAGTTGGTTCCCACACACCCGTGATGCACCCCTGGCAGAAATCGAGAGAGAATTAGAAATGGCAATCCATGCCGAATGGGAAGAAACCCTTAGGAGATGCCTAAATATGTATTGGCCCAAATGGGTAGAAGTGTGTAAGACATTGATATCGGATCTGGGATTAGAAGGAAAGAATTGTTTGGACCACACAAAGAGTTGGGAGACGGGCTTCGAAGTTGAGTAAAGCGATTGCAATCACACGTTATTTGGAGCAGCAACACGGGAGAGAGGCGGTGGGTTTAAAATTTTCAAAGGAATCAGGTGACGCTAGGGAGCAGATAGAGAAGCTGAAATGTGAGTGCGAGGTACGAGAGCAGAGGAACCAAGCCAGCCTTCTACATATGAGCCAGTTTCAGGCTCAATGCGAGAAGGCGTATCAGAAAGAGCAACCGTGACCCGGGACTGAGATGCGGCGCAACAGACAGCAGAAGAATTAAAAGAGAAATGCAGCAAAATGCATACTGCAGTAAAGGTCCTGCAGCAGACAGCGAAAGAGAATAGAGCCCGTGCGGCACATCACTCAAAGTGCCTGCACGAGATTGGAAAATTAAAATCACATTGTCCATCAAAATGTGTGCCTTCACAACAGAATCAGGTGAGTGACGCAGGGGCAGAGTAGGAAGAGATAAAGGAGGAAACACATAAATATTCCAACTCTGACAATGGGTGGGGACTCTCACCCCTATTCCAGGCAATAGGACCAATGGCACACCCAGAAAAGTTCCCCATCTCTATGAATCCGCTCATCACTATCTGGTGGGATGGTCAGAATGCTAACATTAGATATGTCACTTCTTACACCGTAGCACAACTGACCAACATCGCCAGGACAGTTGAGGTGTTTGAACCATCAGGAGATCCAAACGCATTCTTCGACAATACAAACCAACAGAGGGCTTTTGCACAGGTTAGAAGATGTAGAGGAGGTGAAACTAATACTAATGTGCTTGAGCACAGCGACATCCTCCGCCCTGCCCAATCCTCAAAATGTAGGCGAGGGGACATTAGAGGAAATGAAGGCAATAATTTTGACTGCCGTAGGATATGATGGAGGGGACCCAGTTGATGGTCTTAATAAGTTCAGAAAAGAAAGGAAACACCCGATGGCATATGGCAGTTTCTTGTGGACTCAATTTACAACCGCTTTTGAACGGTTAGACCATAAGACATTGGAGCAGAATTAGACCACTCGGCCCATCGAGTCTGCTCCGCCATTCAATCATGGCTGATATTTTTCTCATCCCCATTCTCCTGCCTTCTCCCAATAAACCCTGATCCCCTTATTAATCAAGAAGCTACCTCTGTCTTAAAGAAACTCAGTGATTTGGCCTCCACAGCCTTCTGCGGCAGAGTTCCACAGATATACCACCCTCTGGATCATCCCTTCAGTCTGAGGTTGTGCCCTCTGGTTCTAGATTTTCCTACTCGTGGAAACATCCTCTCCACTGCCACTCGATCCAGGTCTCGCAGTATCCTGTAAGTTTTATCTTACTAATCTCCAATGAGTACAGACCCAGAGTCCACAATCCATAAGACTATAAGACATAGGAGCGGAGGTAAGGCCATTCGGCCCATCGAGTCAACTCCACCATTCAATCATGGCTGATTTCAACTCCATTTACCCGCTCTCTCTACATAGCCCTTAATTCCTCGAGAAATCAAGAATTGATCAACTTCTGTCTTAAAGACACTCAACGTCCCGGCATCCACCGCCCTCTGTGGCAATGAATTCCACAGACCCACCACTCTCTGGCTGAAGAAATTTCTCCTCATCTCTGTTCTAAAGTGACTCCCTTTTATTCTAAGGCTGTGCCCACGGGTCCTAGTCTCCCCTGCTAATGGAAACAACTTCCCTACGTCCACCCTATCTAAGCCATTCATTATCTTGTAAGTTTCTATTAGATCTCCCCTCAACCTCCTAAACTCCAATGAATATAATCCCAGGATCCTCAGACGTTCATCGTATGTTAGGCCTACCATTCCTGGGATCATCCGTGTGAATCTCCACTGGACCCGCTCCAGTGCCAGTATGTCCTTCCTGAGATGTGGGGCCCAAAATTGCGCACAGTATTCTAAATGGGGCCTAACTAATGCTTTATAAAGCTTCAGAAGTACATCCCTGCTTTTATATTCCACGCCTCTTGAGATAAATGACAACATTGCATTTGCTTTCTTAATTACGGGCTCAACCTGCAAGTTTACCTTGAGAGAATCCTGGACTAGGACTCCCAAGTCCCTTTGCAATTCAGCATTATGAATTTTGTCACCGTTTAGAAAATAGTCCATGCCTCTATTCTTTTTTCCAAACTGCATGACCTCACACTTGCCCACGTTGAATTTCATCAGCCATTTCTTGGACCACTCTCCTAAACTGTCTAAATCTTTCTGCAGCCTCCCCACCTCCTCCATACTACCTGCCCCTCCACCTATCTTTGTATCATCGGCAAACTTAGCCAGAATGCCCCCAGTCCCGTCATCTAGATCGTTAATATATAAAGAGAACAGCTGTGGCCCCAACACTGAACCCTGCGGGACACCACTTGTCACCGGTTGCCATTCCGAAAAAGAACCTTTTATCCCAACTCTCTGCCTTCTGCCTGACAACCACTCGTCAATCCATGTTAGTACCTTGCCTCGAATACCCTGGGCCCTTATTTTACTCAGCAGTCTCCCGTGAGGCATCTTATCAAAGGCCTTTTGGAAGTCAAGATAGATAACATCCATTGGCTCTCCTTGGTCTAACCTATTTTTTATCTCTTGAAATAACTCTAACAGGTTTGTCAGGCATGACCTCCCCTTACTAAATTCATGCTGACTTGTCCTAATCTGACCCTGCACTTCCAAGGATTTAGAAATCTCATCCTTAACAATGGATTCTAGAATCTTGCCAACAACCGAGGTTAGGCTAATTGGCCTATAATTTTCCATCTTTTTCCTTGTTCCCTTCTTGAACAGGGTGGTTGCAACAGCGATTTTCCAATCCTCTGGGACTTTCCCTGACTCCAGTGACTTTTGAAAGATCATAACTAACGCCTCCACTATTTCTTCAGCTATCTCCTTTAGAACTCGAGGATGTAGCCCATCTGGGCCCGGAGATTTATCAATTTTAAACCTCTTAGTTTCTCTAGCACTTTCTCCTTTGTGATGGCTACCATATTCAACTCTGCCCCCTGACTCTCCTGAATTGTTGGGATATTACTCATGTCTTCTACTGTGAAGACTGACGCAAAGTACTTATTTAGTTCCTCAGCTATTTCCTTGTCTCCCATCACGAGATTACCAGCCTCATTTTGGAGCGGCCCAATGTCTACTTTTGCCTCCCGTTTGTTTTTAATGTATTTAAAGAAACTTTTACGATCATTCCTAATGTTACTGGCTAGCCTACCATCATAATTGATCCTCTCTTTTCTTATTTCTCTCTTTGTTATCCTCTGTTTGTTTTTGTAGCCTTCCCAATCTTCTGGCTTCCCACTACTCTTTGCCACATTTTGCTCTCTCTTTTGCTTTGATGCATTCCCTAACTTCCTTTGTCAGCCATGGCTGTCTAATCCCCCCTCTGATAACCTTTCTTTTCTTTGGGATGAACCTCTGTACTGTGTCCTCAATTACTCCCAGAAACTCCTGCCATTGCTGTTCTACTGTCTTTCCCACTAGGCTCTGCTCCCAGTTGATTTTCGTCAGTTCCTCCCTCATGCCCCTGTAGTTACCTTTATTTAACTGTAACACCTTTACATCTGATTCTATCTTCTTTCTTTCAAATTGGAGATTGAATTCTACCATATTATGATCACTGCCTCCTAAGTGTTCCCTTGCTTTAAGATCTTTAATCAAGTCTGGCTCATTACATAACACTCAGTCCAGAATGGCCTGTTCCCTCGTGGGCTCCATCACAAGCTGTTCCATAAAGCCCTCCTGTAAACATTCAATGAATTCCCTTTCCTTGGGTCCACTGGCAGCATTATTTCCCCAATCCACCTGCATATTGAAGTCCCCCATGATCTCTGTGACCTTGCCTTTCTGACATGCACTTTCTATTTTGTGGTGCATTTTGTGCCCATGGTCCTGACCACTGTTCGGAGGCCTGTACATAACTCCCATTATGTTTTTTTTGCCTTTGTGGTTCCTCAACTCTACCCACACAGGCTCCACATCATCTGCCCCTATGTTGTTTAGTGCTATTGATTTAATTTCATTCCTAATTAACAAGGCAACCCCGCCCCCTCTGCCCACCTCTCTGTCTTTTCGATAGGTTGTGAATCCCTGGATGTTTAAATGCCAGTCCTGAACCCCCTGCAACCACTTCTCTGTGATGCCTACCACATGATACCTGCCAGTCACAATCTGGGCCACAAGCTCATCCACCTTGTTCCGTACACCGCGCGCATTTAAATATAGCACTTTTAATTCTCCATTGACCGTCGCTTTTTGTTTTCTTTGTGTGGTGGACCTTGGTTTACTGAGCCTTTCCATACACTGTGTCATATTTTGTGGGATGGGGACTATCGTAACCTCTCCTGAGTTCTGTCTTTTCGTGCTTTTTTGTATTCCTAAGCAGCTACGCTGCCCACTGATTACTTCACCTCTTGGTTCCCTGACTTTCCCTCCTCCCCCCCAATCTCTAGTTTAAAGTCCTATTGACCACCCTATTTACTCTTTTCGCCAGAACACTGGTCCCAGCTCGGTTCAGGTGGAGACCATCCCAACGGTATAGGTCCCCCCTGTCCCAAAACTGATGCCAGTGTCCCATGAAAAGGAACCCCACTTTCCCACACCACTCTTTCAGCCATGTGTTAACTTCCCTTATTCTTGCCTCCCTATGCCAATTTGCATGTGGCTCGGGCAGTAATCGGGAGATTATGACCCTTGAGGACCTGTTTTTTTTAATTTGAATCCTAGCTCTTTATAATCTCTAAACAGGTCCTCTTTTCTAGACTTGCCTATGTTGTTGGTACCGACATGGACCACAACAACTGGATCCTCCCCCTCCCTCTCCAGTATCCTTTCAAGCCAGTCAGACATGTCCCGCTCCCTAGCACCGGGCAGGCAACATACCATGCGGGACTCTTTATCCTTCTCACAAAGGATACTAACTAACCCCCTGATAATAGAATCCCCTACAACTACAACTTGCCTATTTACTCCCTCCCCTTGAATGGCCTGCTGAACCATGGTGCCTTGGTCAGCTGACTCATCCTTCCTGCAGCCCTGTTTGCCATCCACACAGGGAGCAAGTGCCTCATACCTGTTGGACAGGGTCAAGGGCTGAGGCTCCTGAGTTCCTGACTGCTGGTTCCCTTTACCTGCCTGACTTGCAGTCACACCCTGCTGTCCCTGGCCACTGACAGGATTTAAACTACTTACTCTGACAGGTGTGACTGCCTCCTGAAACACAGTGTCCAGGTAAGTCTCCCCCTCCCGGATGTGCCTCAGTGTTTGAAGCTCAGACTCCAGCTCATCAACTCTGAGCCGGAGTTCTTCGAGCAGGCAACACTTACTGCAGATGTGCAGCTCGCAATGGGATCTGCCAGCTCCCTCATCAAGCAGCTCAAGCACATCACCTGACCAGCCATCACTAATTAATTAATTAGTTTAATTTAAGTTTACGAGTTTAGCTGTGTTTTTTTTTAAATTTGGGGCAGATTTGCTATCAACCAATCAGATCACAGCTTCCCTCTGACGTCACTTTTAGGGAAAAAAACTGGAAAACAGGAAGTTACCGTTAGGTTTTTATACTCACAGAGACTGCTCCTCCTCCTCCGAACGGCTCCCAAAATTAGGTCCGAAGAAAGAGAGAGAACAAAACAGTCGGGAAAAAGCACCTTCTCCCACTCTTCACCAAATTACCTCAATGCACCAAATTACCAAATTCTCACTCAGGCTGTGTCTCCTTGACCAGCGCAATGCTTACTAAGTGCGCTTTCTGTCTGTCTTTTATACAGACTTTAGGATGACTCACACTAAAACTTCAAAGAGAAGAATACAATGTGTACCTTTGTGCCCCTTAACAGGCCTCAGGTGACTGCCAGATAACTGCCTCTCAGCAATTAGGGTGGGGCAGCTTCAGCCAATCAGACACTAATCTACACTGCACCTTTAACTGAAAAACAGCACAATTAGATTAACCACTTACCTTTCCTGGTTACCTCACTGCACCAAATTACCAAATTCTCACTCTGTCTGTGTCTCACTCACTCAGGCTGTGTCTCCTTGACCAGCGCAATCATTCCTCATATGACAAGTTCTTCATTCCAGAGATCAATCTTGTTAACCTCCTCTGGACCCTTTCCAAAGCCAGCACATCCTTCCTTACAAACAGGGCCCAAAACTGCTCACAACTCTAAATGGGTCTGACCAGAGCCTTATACAGCCTCAGAAGTATGACTCTGCTTTTGTATTCCAGCCCTCTCGACGTGAATGCTAACGTTGCATTTGCCTTCTTAACTGCTGACTGAACCTGCACATTAACCTTAAGATATACTTGAAAAAGGACTCCCAAGTCCCTTTGTGCTTCTGATTTCGTTAGCATTTCCTCATTTAGAAAATAGTCTATGCCTCCATTTCTCTTTTCAAAGTGCATAACCTCACGCTTTTCCATATTATATTGCATCTGCTACTTCTTTCCCCACTCTCCTAGCCTACCAAGTCCTTCTGCAGCCCCCCTGCTTCCTCAATAATGCCTGTCCTTCTACAGATCTTCATATCATCTGTAAACGTAGCAACGGTGCCCTCAGTTCCTTCTTTCAGATGTCATGAGAATGTCGCTTTAAGAAATGGTTAGCTGCTCATGTTACTGCAGTGATGTCAGAGTGTGGGTGGAGCTGAGCTATGGTTCTGCTTTTTAGTTTCACTTTGAGAAAAGCTTGGGTGTGTCTCTGTCTTTTTGGTTTCGTTTTGCAGTGCGTTGCAGCTGAAGTCAGCCAAAGCAGCTGTACTGTTGATCTCTCTGCCATGAAGGACTATCTCTTAATCATTTGGTGAATTCAGAAATTTAAATGTTTTCAGTATTGAATGTAAACCCTGATGTGCTTCGGTTTAAAGGTTGTTAAGACTTTTGGATGTTAAAAGGACAGCTTAAATGATTACTTAGTGTTGTAATGTTTGGGGGTTATCTTTGAATTAATGGTTGCTAAGATATTCACTGTTTGTTTTAAAAAGATTAAATTGAGTTCATAAAATAAACATTGTTTTGTTTTAAAAAATACTTTTCCATTCTGCTGTACCACACCTGTAGAGTGGGCCGTGTGCTTCCATACCACAATATATTAAAAGTTGTGGGTCAAGTGAACTCCATGATACACTTTGGGGTTCACTAAACCCTGGCCCATAACAAATGTCATTCTCCTGTTCCATTTTGTGCCCAGTGGGTGGCACAGTGATTAGCACTGCTGTCTCACAGCGGCAGGTACCTGGGTTCAATCCTGGCCTTGGTTGACTATCTGTCCGAAGTCTGCACGTTCTCCCTCTGTCTTGTGGGTTTCCTCCGGGTGCTCCAGTTTCTTCCCACAGTCTAAAGATGTGCAGTTTAGGTGGATTGGCCATGAGGGTGGAAGAGACATAAAAAGTTTCAAATGTTTTCACTGTGATAAACTAGGCCATGTAGAGTCACAGTGTTGATGGTTGAAGAAAAGCATTGGGAAGGCTGATGTGGTAAAACAGGATAAGACAGTGGAGTTTGTTAAAGTGGTAAAAGAAAGCCCAAGTGAAGCGAAGGAGGTGCAAAAAATTGTGCAGACTGATCGAGAGGTGATTGATAAGAAGGTGCCATATCTCTTTTAAGAATTTACTTGTGTGGGTAAAGTTTACTCACGTGTATCAGGAGGAGTAGGTAAAGAAGTCACAATTTTAAGAGATACGGGAGCTAGTCAACCTTTAATGGTAAGAGATGAGGAGTTATGTAGTTTGGGAAGAATGTTGCCAGAAAAAGTGGTAATATGTGAATTCAGGGTCAAAGGAGTAGTGTTCCATTATATAAGGTAAGGTTGGAAAGTCCAGTGAAGAATGGTGAAGTGGTAGTAGGAGTAATAGAGAAATTATCTTGTCCAGGAATACAGTTTATCTTGGGTAATGATATAGCTGGATCATAGGTGGGAGTGATGTCTACTGTGGTTGATAAGCCAGTGGAAAATCAGACAACTAAAGTGTTGAAGGACGAATATCCTGGGATTTTTCCAGATTGTGTAGTAACAAGGTCGTTAAGTCACAGGTTAAGACAAGAGGAGAAATCAAAGAGTGAAGATGAAGTTGAAGTGCAATTATCAGAAATGATCTTTGACCAGATGGTTGGAAAAGAACAAGAACAGGTGGAGGATGAGGTGGATATTTTTAGTTCAGGAAAATTGGCGGAGTTACAACAAAAAGATATAGAAATAAAACGGATGGATCAGAAAGCATACACGGAAGAGAAATCGGAGTGTATACCAGAGTGGTTATACCGTAAAAGTGATGTCTTGATGAGAAAATGGAGACCTTTACACATGCAGGCGGATGAAAAGTGGGCAGAAGTTCATCAAGTAGTATTGACGGTAGGGTATAGAAAGGAGGTGTTGCGAGTTGCACAAGAGGTACCAGTGGGAGGTCATTTAGGAATAAGGAAAACTCAAGCTAAAATCCAGAAAGATTTTTATTCGCCTGGACTACATAAAGATGTAGTTAAATTTTGTCAATCATGTCACACATGTCAAGTGATAGGGAAAGCTCAAGCAGTGATAAAACCAGCGCCCTTAATACCCATTCCAGCATTTGAGGAACCTTTTACAAGGGTCCTAATTGATTGCGTAGGACCACTTACTAATACAAAAAGTGGGAATCAATATTTGTTGACTATAATGGATGTGTCTACTAGGTTTCCAGAGGCCATTCCAGTACGTAATATTACAGCTAAAAAGATTGTGGAGGAGTTACTTAAATTCTTTCCTCGATATGGACTACCCACAGAAATACAATCGGATCAAGGATCAAATTTTACCTCGCGGTTATTCAAAGAAGTAATGGATAGTTTAGGAATAAAACAATTTAAATCAACTGCGTACCATCCAGAATCGCAGGGAGCGTTAGAAAGGTGGCATCAGACATTAAAGACAATGTTTAATGAGTCAACCAAATTTAGTCCTTTTGAACTAATTTTTGGTCATGAGTTAAGAGGACCACTTAAATTGATTAAGGAAAAATTGGCGGGTGAGAAATCGGAAATTCCATTATTGGATTACGTGTCAAATTTTAGGGAACGATTAAATAGAGCAGGTGAATTAGCTAGACAACATTTGAAAGTTGCACAAAAAGTGATGAAACGGGTCACGGACAAGAAATCCAAAATTCGTAGTTTTGCCAGTGGAGATAAAGTTTTAGTGTTATTACCAGTGGTAGGTGCGCCTTTAAAAGCTAGGTTTTGTGGACCTTATCAGATTGAAAGGAAATTAAGTGAGGTGGATTATGTGGTAAAAACACCAGATAGAAGGAAAAATCACCGAGTGTGACATGTGAATATGCTTAAAAGGTACTTTGAAAGGGAAGGAGAGGAAAAGAAGGAGGTTTTAATGATTCTAACTCAAAGTGACGAACCAAATCCAGATGACTGTGAATTTGACATACCTCAAATTAAATTGGAAAATGAGGATGTTCTTAAAAATTGGGATAAATTGTTGAGTTACCTTCCAGAGGAAAAACGAACTGATCTGAAAGCTTTATTGATATCACATGGGCAAGTTTGTGGAGATAAATTGGGAAGCACTAAAATGGCTATACATGATGTAGATGTGGGAAATGCTGTTCCAATCAAACAACATCAATATAGACTTAACCCTTTAAAATTGGCACAGGTTAACAAAGAGACTGGGAGCTCACCCATAGTGATGGTACCTAAACCAGATGGTACCCAACGGTTGAGTGTGGACTGTAGAAAGGTTAATGTAGTTACAAGAATGGACTCTTATCCTATCCCACGTTTGGAGGATTGCATTGAGAAAGTGGGACAGTCCGCTTTTATTTCCAAACTGGATTTACTTAAAGGTTACTGGCAGGTACCTTTACCCGAAAGGGCGAAGTAGATTTCAGCTTTTGTGACTCCAGATGGTATATACCAATTCAAAGTTATGCCATTTGGCATGAAAAACGCCCCAGTCACACTTCAACTGTTAACTAACACAGTCGTTTCAGGTTACCCAATTGTGCGGTATACATAGACGATCTGGTAATTTTCAGCCAGACATGGACAGAACATTTAAAACATCTGATGGAGTTATTCGATCGACTTCAGGAGGCGGGTTTGGTAATAAACCTAGCCAAAAGTGAATTTGGAAAAGCCCAAGTCACTTTCCTTGAGGAGTTTTCGATACCCTCGAGACAAAGGGAAATAATGCGATTTCTTGGCATGAGTGGATTTGATCGAACATTTGTGCAAATGTTTTGTGGCGTGATTGCTCCACTGATGGACTTGCTGAATAAACTTCAAAAATTTCAATGGACAGCGGACTTTCGACAGGCATTTGACTGCCTGAAACCTGTGATAACCAATGCTCCTGTGTTGGAGAATTGCAAGGGACTCTGTGATCAGATTGAACTAAAGTATCTGACTTTAAAGAGAAATGCTGAGGCGTAGAGGAATGGACGGATCGTCCAGAGACCTTCTTGTTCAAAGAGACTATCAATCATGAAGGATTTCAGTTGGAGGAAGAACGATGAAAAAAATGGACTCTATTATTACACCTGTTTCATTTTTAAAAAAACACCGCAAAGTATATTTACTGTGTGCATTTCTTAAAGAATAGTGATAGGTGAAAAATGAAACCATCTTGAAATTGATGTTTTTTTTTCTTGGGGAGAGGTGACATGAGAATGTCGCTTTAAGACATGGTTAGCTGCTCATGTTACTGCAGTGATGTCAGAGTGTGGGTGGAGCTGAGCTTTGCAGTGTGTTGCAGCTGAAGTCAGCCAAAGCAGCTGTACTGTTGATCTCTCTGCTATGAAGGACTATCTCTTGATCATTTGGTGAATTCAGAAATTTAAATGTTTTCAGTATTGAATGTAAACCCTGATGTGCTTCTGTTTAAAGGTTGTTAAGTCTTTTGGATATTAAAAGGACAGCTTAAAGTATTACTTAGTGTTGTATTCTTTGGGAGTTATCTTTGAATTAATGGTTGCTAAGATATTCACTGTTTGTTTTAAAAAGGTTAACTTGAGTTCATAGGATAAACATTGTTTTGTTTTTAAAAATACTTTTCCATTTCTGCTGTACCACACCTCTAGAGTGGGCTGTGTGCTCCCCATACCACAATCCATACAGAATTAAAAGTTGATGCTCCATGATGCACTTTGGGGTTCTCTAAACCCTGACCCATAACACAGATCATTAATGTAAATTGTGAAAGGTTGTAGTCCCAACACCCAACCCTGAGGCACACCACTAGTCACTGGCTGCCATCCTAAAAAAGACCCCATTATCCCCACTCTCTGCCTTCTGCCAGTCAGCCAATCCTCTATCCATGCCAGTATCTTACCCTTAATATCATGGGCTCTTAACTTATTTAACAGCCTCCTATGTGGCACCTTATCAAAGGCCTTCTGGAAATCTAAATAAATCATGTCCACTAGTTCTCCTTTATCTAACTTCCTGGATACCTCCTCAAATTTGTCAGACATGACCTCCCCTTGACGAAGCCATGCTGACTCTTTATCATGCACTTCCAAATATGCCACAATCTAATTTTTAATAATGGACTGTATAATCTTACCAATGACCGAAGTCAGGCTAACCGGCCTATAATTTCCCATCTTCTGTCTCCCTCCCTTCTTAAACAGGGGTGTTACATTAGCTATTTTCCAGTCCTCTGGGACCCTCCCTGCCTCCAAGAATTCCTGGAAGATCACTACTAATGCCTCCACAATCTCCTTAGCTATCTCTTTTAGGACCCTGGGGTGTAGTCCATCCGGTCCAGGTCCACCTTCAGACCTTTCAGGTTCCCCAGAACCTTCTCCTTAGTAATGGCCACTACACTCACCACTGCCCCATGATTCTCCTGAAGTTCTGGTATCCCACTGGTATCTTCCACACTGAAGACTGATGCAAAGCACGGGTAGCACAGTGGTTAGCACTGTTGCTTCACAGCAGCTAGGGTCCCAGGTTCGATTCCTGTCTTGGGTCACTGTCTGTGCGGAGTCTGCACATTCTCCCCGTGTCTGTGTGGGTTTCCTCTGGGTGCTCTGGTTTCCTCCCACAAATCCTGAAAGACGTGCTGTTCGGTGAATTGGACATTCTGAATTCTCCCTCTGTGTACCCGAATAGGCGCCGGAATGTGGTGACCAGGGGATTTTCACAGTAACTTCATTGCGGTGTTAATGTAAGCCTACTTGTGACAATAAAGATTATTAAAAATAAAAAATAAACTTATTCAGTTCCTTTGTTTCCTATTACTACTTCTCTAACCTCATTTTCCAGTGATCCAATGTCTAATCGTGCCTCTCTTTTACCTTTTATATATTGAAAAACCTTCTTCCTATCTTCTTTGATATTAAAAGAGCAAAACCGGTCCAATTGAATGCAAAGGCTCGTCTCGCTGCCACCGAAGGGAGTCAGAAGACTTGTAAGAATTTTGACCCAGCCGATGCACACACACCGAGGCATGGGTGATTCTGAGGGTGATCCACGCCTGGGAGGAGGTGGTACAGGAGCTAAATAAGCCCAAACCCACGATGGTGGGGAAAATTAATCCCATTTGAACTAACTCGAACCCCAGCCCAATGTGGCAGAATGGGGAGGGGGGGGAAGGCAGGAATAGGGAAGGTAACTACAGGTGATACCTGCCCCCATATGCTCCTTCCCCCCATAAAAGCAGAGATCAGCCCCAAGGGGACCCTAGGGATTCACCTCCGCAGGGACGATGTTACAATTGCGGCCAGACAGGCCGCTATGTTAGAGTCTAGGGCACCCCGCCAACAGACACAGGCACACCAGCGGTTTCCTGAACAAAGATCCCGGACCCATAACACTGGAGGGACCCGCTCGACAGGCCGCAGTAACCCCAGTGGAGGAAACCGACAATCCATACAGCCTGTACCCCCAACTGGACACAGAACCGGGGGCATGACGGTTCACCGACTTGGGTGTAAAAAGCCAAATGAGATAGTGTGGGGAGGCCCCTGTTAGAAGCCAAGGTCAGAGGTCAACCTGTCGGGTTCCTATGGGACACAGGAGGATCCCATACTACCCTGAATACATCTTGCGACTTGGATAACATGTGGGGCCCCCGTAAAAGATCATGCTAAGCGGTTTTACAGGACACTTGCAGGAAGGGTCCAAGACAGACCCATTAGAGTTCAGGTTGGGAGACAAGGGGCGCGATTCACCACTCCGGCGCCGGTTGGGAGAATCGCCTGGGTCACCATAATTTCCCGCGACGCGGGTCCGACGCCCTGCCGCGATTCTCCCAAGCGGTGAGAACGGCCCCGTCGAGTTCCGCGCTGCGCAGACCGGAGAATCGACCGAGACACCCAAAATGGCGATTCTCCGCCACCCCCGCTTTTCTCAGGCCCGGATGGGCCGAGCGGCCAGGCTAAAACGGCAGGTCCCCCCGGCGCCGTCCACACCTGGTCGCTGCCGGCGGGAACAGCGCGGGAACGCTGGGGGGGGGGGGCGGCCTGCGGGGGGGGGATCCTGCACCGGGGGGGGGCCTCAAATGGGGTCTGGCCCGCGATCGGTGCCCACCGATCGTCGGGCCGTCCTCTCTGAAGGAGGACCTCCTTTCTTCCGCAGTCCCGCAAGATCCGTCTGACATCTTCTTGCGGGGCGGACTCGGAGAGGACGACAACCACGCATGCTCGAGTGATGCCAGTTATGCGGCGCCGGCCGCGTCATGTATGCGGCGCCGCCTTTACGTGCCGACAAGCCCTGGTGCATGTAAATGACGCGGCCCCGCTCCTAGCCCATTATCGGGCCATGAATCGGTCGGGATAGGGGCCGTTTCGCACCGTCGTGAACCTCGACGGCGTTCACGATGGCGTGGGCACTTCGGCGCGGGAGTGGAGAATCCCGCCCATGGTGTGCTATCACCCAGCCAGATTAGTCAACCACCACCCTGAAGCAGAACATATCTGGGTTCTGATTTCAGATGCAGATAACGCCAATCTCCAGAAAGGAGTCTTTTTCCAATTTTGAACAATGTCAAATTTGATCATTCACAGGTCAGTAATAATACAGGTTAAATCAGATTAAAATCCCACTCTAATAATCTATGTTAAAGTACAGACGATCTCACTTCATGCATTACTGGGACATTTAACTTTTTACAATACTAGTGGGAAATTTTACCAGCCATACCCGAGGGCTCTAAGTGAGGCTGCTGAATTTTGATTTGTGTCTTTGAGACATGCCCACTATAAATTAGGCAAGCTACCTAAGCTGATTTCATTTGATGCTTTTATAGCCAGCAGGCACAGGAGGCATTTCTCCACATTTTTCACAGAGATGCTAAATTGGTTAACATCTCTGAAAATAGCAGGCAAGGTAATTTCATAAGAATATGTTCAGCACTTGTATGCTGATAGTCAAAGAGCTCAATTTCAAGGCAAAAGACACAATTCAACATTATTGCTCCTTCACTTTACCTTGAACCCATCTATTCAGATACTCAAGATTTGAAAGTTCATGATATGCCTAAGAATTGCCCTAATAGTGTCCTCGGCCTTTAATTCCAGTTTTGTCATTGCAGAACATCCTTTCTTAAGCCCATTCACTCAAGTGTTCTGGAAAACTAATGTAACAAATGTAACCACATGGTATTATCTCTGAAAGTATTTCGGGTTCTAAAATAGTCATCAGCAGGTGGCATCAATGTGGCTGAGTCATATCTCCAATAATATCATATATCATAACAGAATCATATCTCTGATAATTTCACCTGACCAAAGTTATTCATGAGATACACACTTCAATTTCTTCAATATTTTGCACCATTTAATATACAGCATAAGTTATTATTTTAAATTACAGTGTTTTATGCAGATAATTGCACTGAATTGCAAACAAACAAAAACTTATTCTCAATTGTTTGGTTAAGGGGCTAGAATAATGAGAAGCTAATGAAAACAACATTGCTTTGGCCCAAATCTATTCTCCATTCTCTCACAAATTGTGCATGCTCCACTCTCAATCCAGTTCTTTAAGCACGAGTTTGCATTACAAACTGGTAACATTCTGGTGGCAAGCTGCCAGTTTTTTTCATACTATTACGACAGTACACTTCTGCAAGTGGTCATACCTGCCAAAAGCAGTTTAACTAGTTCAGTGCAGGCTGCCACGAGTATAAGAGTGTGGGTGTTTCTTGTATTTTTTTTGTAGTGGTTTGTACCATTGTTCTATTACTTTTTAATTTTAGCAGGTTGCTTAACAATCCCTACCAATTGAAAAAGGTTGACTGATCTTCGTGATGGACCAGACGTTCAACTAGACTTAGCTTCCCACACATAGTGCAGACAAAGAATGGCTTGTCCGGAAAATAAAATATCAAGCCATACTGGTTTAGTTGGAATGTGAGGCAAGTTTCTGGGGAAGAGTAAAGACAGTTTTGCACACTGCATCAATTTATATAGTATTCGCGATTGGCTGATACTGACATTTAAAAACAAAATGTGTTAAATTGTAGCATTGACAGCCCTCAACTTGCTGGGCACTACATTTAGAATAATAAAATTCTTCGATAATGAAATGCTGTATTAAGTTATGTATTTAATTATTATGAAGCTGGTGTGATCATTGATCCCTAACAATAATCCGTTTTCTAACTGAAGCCAGAGTGCAACTTTACAGAAATGTCATTGCAGTGTCAGTGATACAGACAATCCTGTCTGAAAATGAAGATCGAAGTAAAATAAAGTCCCAACTGTTCTATGCAAGGTGGAATTGATGAGCCTCCAGCGATATACTGAATTGGCTGTATCGTGACAGTGTGACCCCATTAAAATTACAGGTTTACAAATTATTATGACCATATTAAGGTCTCAGCTATAAATCAATTTGTACATTCATAGAATGTCCTACAATACTGGAAACAACTATTCTCCATAAAGCCTGCTTCAGTGTTAGTTTGACATGAAGACAGACAAAATGGTTCAAATCTGCATAAGAATCTGGTGGCAATGCTCAACTTTGGACTGTGTCAGCATATATAGAGCTCTTTAACTTGACCTGAAGACCATTTCGAATTGCTTCATTGAGCACAAGACAATGATATAGTTTAGCATTTTTCTTGGATGACCTGCAAAGACTTCTATTACCAGGAACTGATTGATACATTCCATTGTTGAGAACTGACATTGGCCAATATTGCCAGCTTGATAAGCAGTTATGGGAAAGTGATATAGCTGACATCAGTAACCAACTGGTGAAACAAAGGCTGTGTGAACAGTATTCATATCATCAATAAACTGCATTTTAATGCTAGAAATGGGAAGAGAAGACATGTACTTGGGAAAAAAAAAATTCCTAGAGAAACAATTCCTCGGTAGCCGGATCCAAAATATATTGTCCCAATTCCTTTGTGCTGCTGTATGTCATAATGGAGATTAGTTACAAATAATGACCCTGAATACACTGAATACTTAGTTAATTCTGCAATGCATTGTAATATAACAATGTAACATATTACACCATTAAAATGCCTGGACCATTAAGAACTAAATTACAGTTGTTTGTAAATTATAGATAGCGTTTTTGTTATTTTAATGTTGTAATTATTTGAAAAGCAGACTAAACGATGGCAGGTTTTCTCAATGCAAAGGTTTAATCATCTTGAGCTGGATTTCCCTTTTAATGGAAAAACATATTTTGAATAGCTGTGACATGGCAGCAGGGCAGCACGGTAGCATTGTGGATAGCACAATTGCTTCACAGCTCCAGGGTCCCAGGTTTGATTGCGGCTTGGGTCACTGTCTGTGCCCGGTCTGCACATCCTCCCCGTATGTGCGTGGGTTTCCTCCGGGTGCTCCGGTTTCCTCCCACAGTCCAAAGATGTGCAGGTTAGGTGGATTGGCCGTGATAAATTGCCCTTAGTGTCCAAAATTGCCCTTAGTATTGGGTGGGGTTACTATGTTATGGGGATAGGGTGGAGGTGTTGACCTTGGGTAGGGTGCTCTTTCCAAGAGCCGGTGCAGACTCGATGGGCCGAATGGCCTCCTTCTGCACTGTAAATTTTATGAAATTTTATGATAACTATGCACAATGGTAGCCTGTTTTGAAAAATTAATACTGTGACAGCTAATGCCCCTTGAATGTAATTTAAAGGTAAGATTTGACAGGCTGATGATACCTATAACGGAATGTAACAAGTCCTTCCTAGTTGCTACATCTGTAATCTCATATTGCTCTACCTTATAATTTACCTGACTATTAAGTGTGTGATACCAAAACACACTGTAATGATAGCAGCACTGACATTTGCCACAGACTGCTAAGAAATTAGTCACTTATTTGCGATAAAAAAGTGTTCACGATATTTGACCCGTGCAGACATGTTATTTCTGTTACCAGTCTTGGGCATGAGGCTTTGTACTATCAATTAATTTCAGCTTCTAGGTAAGAAGCAATTGCATCAAACAAGTGATTGTAAATGCCTCATTAGTCTACGAGAGCTTCCTGTTGAATGAACTTGCTTTAATGCTTTCTCTACCAATTATATTGAATCAAATATTAAGCGTTCAGCAGCTGGGGGAATGACCTATGAGGGGGGCATTTTGCTGAAACAGCATAGCTTGGCAAGCAGAGAGAAAAAAGTGCAGCTGGTTTGAGGCATTTCTCAAATCGAGTGAACAGCAGTATCTACTATTACGTTTCCAAATAATTCTGTTGTAAGGAAACTGGGTAGTGTTAGGAGCTGCTCATTCAAATCCAACTCATCAAGCAATTGTCAAAACATAGGTCCAAACACTTATTTATAGGCACAAATGTTTATTTACTCCCCAAATTGCTCTGCATACTAAACAGTTACAAAATTCCTTCTTACTCAACATATTAATCAGATAGAATGATGTTATCTGATCTCAGCCACATTGACATTACCAGTGCTCAGAGTATGGGGATCAATGAGGGGAAAATAAACTGGGAGCTCCTGGGCCTGATCTCTATCCAGTGACTCCTGCTGGGAATTGTGTTTCAATAGATATTAACTGGGACAAGGTCAGTGTGGATCGTGATGTGCTCAATAATGGAATATCCAGTGGTTACCAAACTCCAGTGCAAGCAAGTATCTTTGGAAAAGGAATGGAAAAGATTTGCAGAAGGATTGAGAAACCGATGTCTGAATAATATAGCTATGAGGTGCCAAGTGCTAATTTGGATACACCTCTGGCACCAAAGAGCAGAAACTGAACTGGACCAGTCATGTAAATACTGGGCTCTGAGAGCTGGTCAGAACTTATGCTCACCTTCTGACTCCCCAAAGCCAGTCCACCATCTACAAGGCACATGTCAGGAGTGCGATGGGCTATCCTCCACTTGCATGAATGAGTGCAGCTCCAACAACACTCAACAAGATTAACATCACCCAGGACAAAGCAGTCACTTGATTGGCACCCCATCCATCATCTTAAACATTCACTCCCTCCGCCACTGACATGCAGTGGCAGCAGTGCATACCATATGAAAGATAGACTGCAGGAACTCACCAAGGCTCCTTCGACAGCACCTTCCAAACTTACAACCTCGACTGCCGAGAAGGACAAGAGCAACAGATGCATGGGACACCACCACTTGGAAGTTCCTCTCCAAGCCACATAACATCTTGACTTGGATGTATATCATGGTTCCTTCACCTTCGCTGGGTCGTAATCTGGAGCCTACCTTCCGAACAGCACTCTGGATATACTTATACCACATGAACTACAGCGGTTCAAGAAGCCAGTTAACCATCTCCCTTCTCAAGGGTTTTTAGGGATGGGCAATAAATCTTGGCCTACCCAGTGATGCCTATGTCTTGTGAATGAAAAAATCAAACCCGCCCATCTGTCCACTGCCCCTCTGAATATGGAAAGAGAGGAGTGCGAGGAAGAGAAGACTAAGAATTGGGGTATGTGTCGTTAGACGTTTTAGGTGCTGTGAAATGAAGAGTCTAAAGTTCTTGTTCCTTTTCACCAAACACCATTTATTTCACTTCCACAGCCTCTGCACAAAACTCTTAACACACCACCTCCCAGAGGCGACCTGAAGCCCCTTTACATACCAGTGTCAATTAATGGATACTTAACATAAATGAGACAACTAATTGCAATGTCTCTTAACCCATTACTTAACAGTCTCCCCTTACTTGGAGAAAAAAATAATTAGGTGGAAACAAAATTTCAAGAAACTCAAAAACACACACATGATGTCCCCCCTTTTTTTTGTTTGGACGAGAAAGGAAAATAAAAATCACAGAAACAAGCGCCCTTCATTTAACAATATCCAAAAGTTTCTGTGAACTCACCCCTCTTTTCGTAAAACAGTCTGACAGTTGATAGCTCCTGTCGACCCATTTAATTGTTGTTATTTCCCCTCTGTCCAACATCTGCTTCAAACTTGCGATGTCTATCCGTAACTTCTTTTCATTGACACTTTTTGTAGAGTGCACATTTTCCCACAGAGATTTATTGTCAATGTGACAGTCAATAGTGTATATTACCCAAATCCCCTAATCCCAAAATTTCTGTCAATATCATACTTGTATAAAGAGCCATATCCACCGCCTCTACAAGGCTTAACGTCTCAGCAGCCAAAGTGCTTTTTACCACTCTCCTTATTTTCTTTGTTTCCCACACAAGTGGGCAACATTTACCATTGTTCCCCAAAAGGAAAATTATAAAACCTCCTGCGCTTGAAACCCCATCACATAAATTTGCGTTGGACACATCACTATAAACTATGAGTTTCAAGTGCTTAAGGTCACCTAAAACCGGGAACTTCAAAACACACTCCTACATTTTTAGTTTGGCCAACACTTTATTTGCTCTTATTATGTCTTCCACTTTGGGATCATTCATTTTTGTACTCAACTCTAAGACATCAAAACTCACGTCCGGTCTAGTCTGTCTACCTAACCAGTTCAGTTGCCCAATTAAACTTCGCAGTTGCTCTTTTTCCATCTTTGAAACCATTGTGTCTTTTTGTGAAACAAGGCCCCGACTAATTGCTATTGGGTTGATGCTTTCCAAATAAGATTGCTGACGTAAAGTTGCCCCTAACTTAGTCTGTCCAATTTCGAGTCCAATATATTTAAATGCACCGGAAGCCTGACTTCCAACCCTGAATTCTTTCCTCAAACCAGAGATTACAATAGCTTCAAAATCACTAGTCCCACCCCACAAAAAATCATCGACATGCATCATAAAAATGCCAGAAATATTTCCTTTATAGTGCCAGTAAAACATTGCAGGATCTGCTTTCAACTGGCAACAGCCTAACTTTAACTAAACTGACCTTACCGAAAAATACCAGACTCTAGATGCATCATTTAATCCATATACACATTTGTTCAACTTCCAGAGTACCCCTTCTGTGTTAGCTGCTTCTTTAGGAGGATGAAAAAAATGTCTCTCTGGAGCTGATGCCCCTGCAAAAAGACAGCTTTTATATCTATAGATTTGCATTTCCATGCCTTTGTGGCTAATAGAGCCAAGAAGATCTTTAAAATAACCTTTCCTGCTGTAGGTGAATCTACCCTTAAATCCTGATCTTCTAAGTTTTCTTCAAATCTCCTTGCCACAAGCTTGGCCTTTGCCTTATAAGTTCCATCCGGAAGAACCTTTTCCGTGCAAATCCATCTGTGGGATAGAGCTCTTTGTCCCCTATCCGGTACTTCTGTGTATACCCCAAATTCACTCCAACTATGCAATTCTTGCTGTTTAGCTTCTTTAATAACTTTTTAATCTAATTTATTTGAAGCCACCAAAATCTCACGTGCATGTGGGCTTCTACTTCTATTAGCATTCGTAGTCTTACTCATGTTCCGAGATCTTGACAAACTACGTCCCCTCTCCCGCCTGGTATCTCGTTCTGTACTGCTACTGCTTGATCTTTCCCTTCTGCTGTGGGGTGTCCTTTCAATAGTTCTCGACCTTTTCCTGCGGATCTGTTCACTATCCGATGTACTATCTGAACTGGCACTGCGTTTCTGTGCCCTCCACTTTTGAACTTAGTTTTCCCAATCCATTGTCTTGACTCCTTCCCCTGAATGCTGTACATTCAACCAATGTTTATACTTTCCAGTGGCCTTCCCTGCTCTACTAATAACAGTTGCATCCTTCCATTGACTAGACCCTTCAGGCAAGTATGTCACTTTTGTACCAACTTTTGGCAGTTGCCCTTTCGGAAAAATGGCCTGTTTTAATTCACCAGAAGTGTTGTGTTCCTCCACAGAAACCCTGTCTATATCAGTTAATTGGTCCTCATAGTTCTGTAACACATGCGTTCCAGATGACTCTGGTTCCTCGTCATGTCTGTCTGCTCTGTCTAAATTTGAAAATTTGTAATCTATACCAATTATCCGTGATGAATGGACCCTAACAGTTTGATTACCATGTTGCAAAATAATTGTTTTGCCATCTATGCCTATGATCTTCCCTGGGCCTTTCCATTCATTAGAATTGTCTCTCTTATAGTATACCATGTCTCCTTGCTGAAAAACGCCATCTGATGGCCGTACGTTATGTCTTAAAGCTCTGCAAATTCTTTCAGAGACTTCTGCTTCCAAAAAAGCTTTTCTACTGCTATGTAATGTATTTAAATGTTCAGCAAAACCAGAGCTAATTGTAGTCCCCTCCCAAGCTGGAGGCGGGTCATCCAAAATGGACGGAATTTTAGGATTTCTACCAAACACTAATTGATAAGGACTATAGCCCCCAACCATGTGCAATGAATACTTTGCATGTACTGCCCATGCTAAAGCTGAATAGAACCTTAGTTAGGCCACACTTGGAGTATAGTGTTCAATTCTGGTCGCCACACTACCAGAAGGATGTGGAGGCTTTAGAGAGGGTGCAGAAGAGATTTACCAGAATGTTGCCTGGTATGGAGGGCATAAGCTATGAGGAGCGATTGAATAAACTCGGTTTGTTCTCACTGGAACGAAGGAGGTTGAGGGGCGACCTGATAGAGGTATACAAAATTATGAGGGGCATAGACAGAGTGGATAGTCAGAGGCTTTTCCCCAGGGTAGAGGGGTCAATTACTAGGGGGCATAGGTTTAAGGTGAGAGGGGCAAAGTTTAGAGTAGATGTACGAGGCAAGTTTTTTACGCAGAGGGTAGTGGGTGCCTGGAACTCACTACCGGAGGAGGTAGTGGAAGCAGGGACGATAGGGACATTTAAGGGGCATCTTGACAAATATATGAATAGGATGGGAATAGAAGGATACGGACCCAGGAAGTGTAGAAGATTGTAGTTTAGTCGGGCAGTATGGTCGGCACGGGCTTGGAGGGCCGAAGGGCCTGTTCCTGTGCTGTACATTTCTTTGTTCTTTGTTCTTGAATTTAGCCTGAAATTTGGTCGATCTGCCAAAATATTCCGAAGCATGTCATCGATGACAGCATGATTTCTTTCACAGACACCATCACTAAATGGGCTTTCTGCAGCCGTATTCATGACTCTGATATTCATGTTTTCACACATATCCCTAAACTCATCATTAGCAAATTCTCCCCCATTGTCCGTAAGGAATTTTGCCGGTGGACCCATTCTTGTCCCTATCCATTTTTCCACGATTTGATCCAGAATTACTCTCTTTTCTTTACTTCGTACAATCGTTGATTGACTAAATATGGTTGCTAAATCTACAAAATGCAAAATAAATATATTATTTGCTTTATCCCAGATCTTAAGGTCCATGGCCACAATGTCGTTAAAATCCCTGACCAAAGGTAGGGTTACTATCGGTCGTGCTGGTGTCCTTCTGTACTTCCTACAAACTTCACAGCGGTTACTAACCTGTTCTATCAGTTTAGTATAGTCGTCATCCCTTACCCCTGCATCCATTAATAAATTTTTCTGCCTCCAAGGAGACGGATGTGCAAATTGCCTATGCAGTTTTAATACCACAAGCTTTTTATCAGCTAAAGTCCCATTTTCAACTGCCATTAACACATCCTTAACCACTCTACTTGAAAAATTATTTGTCAGTAATGGAACACAATAGTGTCCCGACTGTGTAAATTGTAAGTCCACTGTCTTTCCAAAAACTGTTGCCTTATCCTGTTCCATATCCATTTTCATGTGTGCTTTCTTCATCGATGGTCTGCTCAGAAGCAAAGGTATCTCACTTGATACAACATCCGTGCTAATGAAATGATTCACTCCGGCAATATTGCAAGGGATCACCACTCTTTTCAGAGACTTCAGAGTATTATCATCCCCAAACCTGAAACGTGTGGAACTTTCAAATTCCTTAATCTTGTTACAATTTTCAGCATTCAAAGAGTCCAGGTAACATTTTAACCAGTCAATTCCACACACAGTAGATGTGCAGTCACTGTCCAATACAGCATATTTAAAGGATTCTGCAACCAACACCCTCATTACCGGCGTAAAACTGCTTGTCAATAGGACAATGCCTTCTTTCTGGTCACTATCTTTTCCCTCTTCTGACTCTTCCGTGTCATGTGTCGCTTCAAACACTCTATCATAACGAGTTGGACAGTTGAAAGCATAATGGTATTGAGAGTCACATCGAAAACATCGATTTATCATGCCCCGTGCATTTCTGGGGTTCATCTCCCTATTGTAGGTTCTAACTGGGTTTCAGTCTTCATAATTTCCTTGTCTCGGTCTCCGTCTATAGTCTCGAGCCCTGTTCGTAGCCATACGATTTCGCCATCCTGTTAGTAGTGTATCTTCCATATTCTGCCTTATTGCAGGCTGACCTATTTGGGTCATCAGAGCCATCGGAATCGAATGTTTCCCAAGAAACATTTGTAAAGCTTTTGTCACCTGTTCGAATAAGATATCCTTATCAGTAAACTGAACTCCTGTCAAAACCAGGAGCCTATCCATGTTGCTCAGTCTAGCACAGTCAAGTAATTCAAAGGCCAACACAGACTGTGGAAATTCCAGATTGTGTTTCTGCAGCCTTTTATATAGTCTGCCAAATTCCATTATATAGTCTTCCATGGAGATATCCTCCATTTTCCGGAACTTATCAAAATCCGACCATGCTTCATGCGCACTTAACAAGTCATCTTTCTTATAAATCTTATCCATATAATGTAATAAAGTCTCCAGACCATCTTCTGAGTCTAACTCTTCCAAATCCAGCTCAGAAAGCACTCTGTTTTGGATTTTACTGCCATATGGTAGAGAAAGAGCCAATGCCATACCTTGTTTTCTCTTTCCCAAAGCAGTTACTTTAGTCCACATAACTACTGCACTTCTCCATTGGTCGTACGATTCCCTTTCAGAAAACAAGGGAGGATAGTCATATCCAGCCATCTTTATCCTGGGTTCAGCCATGTATCTTCTTTTTTTTCCCTTCTCACTCACTCCTTGGTTTGATCAGGAAAAGTTGTATCTTTCAAACCTTCACATTTGCACAGCAACCATCCTCTGCTACCATTGTTAGCTGTTTTAGTTGCTGTGAAATGAAGTCTAAAGTTCTTGTTCCTTTTCACCAAACACCAATTATTTAACTCCCACAGCCTCTGCACATAACTCTTAACACACCACCTCCCAGAGGCCACCTGAAGCCCCTTTACATATCAGTGTCAATTAATGGATACTTAACATAAATGAGACAACTAATTGCAATGTCTCTTAACCCATTACTTAACATGTGTTGCCTTGAGAAAGGGAACTGATTTCTAAACATTTCTTCTTGGAAATGTGTTACTCTTCAGGAATCCATACCACATGGATGGTTTGGATCCTAAACACTGGGTCGCAGTTACATCCTTATGGAGCTAGCATACATTTTGATTCACTCACTCAGCATAATGGCTGTCCCTACTACAGATTAAAGAAGGTTGTGCCTTTTATCTTAATGCCTGCCTACAGGTGCATTTCTGCAGTGCATCTTGCATATAGTGTGCACTGCTGCCACTGCATGTCGGTGGTGGAGGGAGTGAATGTTTAAGGTGGTGGATGGGGTGCCAGTCAAATATAAGAACATAAGAACTAGGAGCAGGAGTAGGCCATCTGGCCCCTCGAGCCTGCTCCACTATTCAATGAGATCATGGCTGATCTTTTGTGGACTCAGCTCCACTTTCCGGCCCGAACACCATAACCCTTAATCCCTTTATTCTTCAAAAAACTATCTATCTTTATCTTAAAAACATTTAATGAAGGAGCCTCTACTGCTTCACTGGGCAAGGAATTCCATAGATTCACAACCCTTTGGGTGAAGAAGTTCCTCCTAAACTCAGTCCTAAATCTACTTCCCCTTATTTCGAGGCTATGCCCCCTAGTTCTGCTTTCAACCACCAGTGGAAACAACCTGCCCGCATCTATCCTATCTATTCCCTTCATAATCTTATATGTTTCTATAAGATCCCCCCTCATCCTTCTAAATTCCAACGAGTACAGTCCCAGTCTACTCAACCTCTCCTCGTAATCCAACCCCTTCAGCTCTGGGATTAACCTAGTGAATCTCCTCTGCACACACTCCAGTGCCAGTACATCCTTTCTCAAGTAAGGAGACCAAAACTGAACACAATACTCCAGGTGTGGCCTCACTAACACCTTATACAATTGCAGCATAACCTCCCTAGTCTTAAACTCCATCCCTCTAGCAATGAAGGACAAAATTCCATTTGCCTTCTTAATCACCTGTTGCACCTGTAAACCAACTTTTTGCGACTCATGCACCAGCACACCCAGGTCTCTCTGCACAGCAGCATATTTTAATATTTAATATTTAAGTGACTGCTTTGACCTGGGTGGTATTAAACTTCTTGAGTGTTGTTGGAGCTGCACTCATTCATGCACGTGGAGGATAGTCCATCGCAATCCTGGCATGTGCCTTGTAGATGGTGGACAGGTTTTGTCTTTAAAGGGACAAATGCCCAACACAAGGTATTAAAGAAACTCCCTGAAATAGCAAATAAATAATGAATGCCTGACATAGCTACTTCTCTGTCATTTTCCTGGGGATGTCACTGGTCTTATTTATACCAAAGTTATTTTCCTCATGGAAAATCATGATTTAACAATAAAGCGAACAAATAGTTTAATTCGATAAGGTCAAATTTAATATAATCACTGAACTTTCAACTAAAATGGATGATATTGGATCAGTCACTGAATCTTCAACCTGCCCACTGAAGTGAAAGAAAAGGAGATTCAGGCCAGCTGCGTAACGAGTGGACAGTCCACCGTCATCCATTTTACACCCCACACTCCCCAAATAGTTGACAAAGCTCCGCCCTTAAAAAAAAAATTGGTTAAAAATCTTTGAATTCAGTAGCTTGTAATTCCTCTGAGTTGGCTTCCAACCAATGTCATATCTTCCATAATTGGCTTCACTCCCCCACGCAAATCTGCCATGTTATTTATGTAAAGTTTGATAATGAAGGGGTTAGGCTATGTTCCTCAAAAGTGAATGTACAACAAAAACAACTTGCATTTAGATAGAGCCTTTTATGCAGTCAAATGCCCCAAGGCCTTTCACAGGATCATTATCAGTCACAATTTGACACTCAGCAACATCTATCTCAGGTTCTGAGGGATGTGTGCCCAGCTCTGGATTTACTGCAATCTGTCCAGAGCTGAAGGTGCTCAGCATACACAGGCAACATTACAAATTGTTGCAGCTGAACGATTTCTCGAATTAAGTACTGATGAATACCTGTTCCATCACTGTGGGAAAAGGTATACCTTTTCAAAGAAGACTTTTTTATTTGTTCACAGGATGTGGGCATCGCTGACAAGCCCAGTATTTATTGCCCATCACCAATTGCCCTCAAGAAGGTGATGGTGAGTCACCTTCTAGAACCACTGCGCTCCATATGGTATGGGTACACCCACAGTGCTGTTTGGAAGGGTGTTCCAGGATTTTGACTCAGTGACCAAATGGTGATAACCTTCCAAGTGAGCATGATGCGGGACTGAGAGGGAAACTTGCAGGAGGTGGTGTTCCCATACACTGCTGACTTGTCCTTCTAGGTGGTAGAGGTCGCGGGTTTGGAGAGTGCTGCCTTGGTGAGTTGCTGCAGTGCATCTTATAGATGGCACATAGTGCTTCCACTGTGTCTCATGGACCTTTAGTTAATCAATTCCACTCATATTTCCTAAACAGCTGCTACTGCGAGCTGTTTGTCTGTGCAATCCAGTATAACCTTCGGTGTCCTTTTCCGACATGTTATTAAATACACAGAGATGATATGCCCATTTCAGTTTCAGGTTCTGGAAGGATTAATCTCTGGAAAAACAATCTGATTGATATTCACATGTAAAATCTGTTTCACCATCAGGATCTAAGAGTAAACTCTAAAAGAGTAGCTCTTTTTCCCTTTAATCCCATTTTTATGTGCTGAACTCAAACTGGTAGTTTTATATATTCTTCTTGATCTTTCTGTTACCCTAATCTAAAAATCTTACCAAGAACCTGCTCCTGGCTTCCCTTTAGTAATAAATTGTGTTTTCGTCAATCAACGTGGCAAAGACCAAAGTAATGCAAATTTGAAATGGTGCTATACAAATAAGCAAGGCACCTATACACCATGCCAATAATAACAGTGAGTTTGCAGCAAGTATCATAGCACTAAGGTTTAATTGTATGAGTCTCAAGGAATATTAAAATGGATTCTTGAGAGGACAGCATAAGGCAACAAACATAATAAATCTTACCCAATGAGTGTCAGCATTTTGTATTATCTCTCCCAGCTCTACATTAAAAACAACTGAAGAAGACAGGTTTTATATTAAAAGCTGGAGCATTAAGAGAAATATACTGTAATGTTTTGGATTATGGAAACAATATTTCACAACTTACCCTCTCAGACCTTTCATAATCTTGAAGATTTCTGCCAGATCTTTCTTAATCCTCTTGGTTCCAGTTGACAAGTTGCAATTTTTTAGAACCTTTTTTCATAAACTGTTGTCTCTGGTTCTAGTGAATCTTTATTGTACTTCTTTCTGTACCTAAAATATCAATCATTCAATGGGGTGTTCTGACCAGCTAAATAATGTCTTGCCAAAATTCAACACTACTTTCCATGCTTTTGTATCCAAAGTACTCCGATATAAACTCCAGGATTGTAGTTGGCTCCCTCACTTCCAATGATATGGATCTGTGTATCTAGACCCCTTGATCTTTATTACTCCATTCTAAGAATACTATCATTATGGGTATGCTGATTCTCCCTATCCTTTTTCCAAAATGTACTTCTTCTATTTCTCTCCAGGTGACCTCTGATCTGTCTTCTCTCATCTTTTTCTACACTATCTGACCACAATCTCATGTCAGAAAACTTCAAACACAGGAACGGGAGTAGGACCTTCAGACCCCCAGGACATTTTTACCATTCAGTTAGCTCATTGTCGATTTGTGTTTTAACTCCATTTACCTGCTTGGTTTCCATATTCCTCAATGTTTTTACCCAAGAAAATATATCACAGCCTTGAACCTTTCTGACCATCTGCTGCCTTGAATTGACCTAGCATCATCCAGCTTTTTGGAAAAAGTATTTTCCAGAATTTCACTGCTTTGTGTGGAAAAAGTGACTCCTGAATGACCAAGTTTATGGTCACTTGGTCTGGACTTGCCCATCAGAAGAAAAAGTTTATCTCTACCCATCTTATCAAGTTCTTTAACTGCCAAACATTTTAATTAAAATACTCTTTAATCTTCTATAATAAAGGGAATTATTATCTAGTCTACATAGCTTGCAGTCATTATCTAACTCTTTTCATCCCGTTCTGGTGAATTTGCACTAGATCCACTTCAAAATTAATGTATCCTTCCTGAAATCAGCTCTTTGGAATCCTTAATATAGGACGACATCAGTCAACACTTTGTAAAGTAAAACCTTTCCTCAAATGTTTACCCAGGCTACCTCTGTTGGAATATCAGGACAAAAATATATTTCATGTAACCGGAAGTGACATCAATTTTACACAAAACTAATCGGAGTCACGTTTGGTTCAGTACGTAAACTGTAGTCTGGGAGGGCTGGAGTAGGATTCTCCAGAGCTTTGTTCTTTTGTTTGGCCTCTCTCAGAAATATACATGGTTGTGGAGGGGAGGATGGTGGGGAGTGTCTCATTCTGATGTTCCGGCCATTGTGAATGTGGGGGAGGACCAGCTGGTCTCTTCCTAAATCAGCCACTATATTATAGCATTTTCCACCTTATAGCATTAGATCAAATTGCAGAGTAGACAAAAGAGGATTAAAATGAACTATACAAGCAGGGATAGCTAACAGAAGCGCAGTGTGCTCAGGAAATAATGAACAGAGATAGCAGCAACTGATTATTCCGCTGGAGACTGATGGTGCCATGTTATGAATCTGATCAGGGTTCAAATGCAGTAAAGTTTAAACTCACTGGGACTTGAATGTGGGCAAATGCTGCAATTTAATTGACAGTAGCAATATCAGAAGAGACAGTGTCCAGCCAATGCAGTTAAGTAAATCATTGTCCTATATACGTGAAGTGTGGAGCATATTCCACACATTTGTGAAATATTGTAAACAAGACAGTTTTTCACAGATTAACACAAAGCCATGCACAGAGTATGATATTTATAAAAGTCAATTTTGAATTTGTTTCTCGTGAATGATGAGGTTGGATTCAGGCAGAAAATAAAATCTGCCTTCAAAACTTCTAAATTAAGTCTGAACAGGTGGCTTATAACAGGAATGCAATTGTATAGAACACAAAATGGTTAAAGGAAGGGTAAACTCGCATTCATATCATAAATTCCACGATCTCTGGATACATCAGGACATTTTACAGCTAATGTTCTTTTTGAAGTCTACATATCACGTAGGAAACATTTTGTCAATTTTCACACAGCCAGAACCCAAAGAGAGCAGTATGCTAATACCAGCCAATGTAGTGTAGTTTGATAAATATCGGTCAGGTCACTGGGGAGAACTTCACTGCTCTTCTTCAAACTAGTGTCATTGAATTTTTTACATGCAACTGAGAGGACAGATGGGTCTCAGATTAGCGTCTCATTCAAAACGCACAACAGTCCATCTCTCCCTCCGCGTGTCCCTTGAAGTACAAACATAAATTATGGGCTCAGGATTGGAACCTGCAACTTTCCGATTCACAGGCAAGGCGGAGCAACATTCAAACAAAGAATAAGTTAGCACTGTATTGTTGGAAAAAAGTAGAACTTGAATGATATAGCATTGAAAGAAGCCATTCAGCCCATCATGGCAATGCCGATTCTTTGAGAGAGTCTCACGCACCTGCTCCTACCCGGTAGCACAACAAATGTTTCACCTTCAAAGATATTTCCAATTCCCCTTTGAAAACTGCTATTGAATCGGCTTCCATCATCTTATCAGGCGGGGCAATTCATAACAACTCGCTGTGTGTATTATTCTTCTCATGCTGCCTCTGGTTGAGAGGAGGTTTGATAGGGATCTTCAAAATCAAGAGGAGTTGGGACAGAATAGTCAGGGAGAAACTGTTTCCATTGGCATATGGGACAAGAACCAGAGAACTACACTATTATAACCTGGCAGCATCATATTAGCTGGGGACTATTGATTATCCCTCTTAAGGAATGTGAGCTCTCCCAATGGGGGGGGGGAATCATTAACAGTTGTACCTGTATAAATCGAGCTGGCCAGTGTGGTACCGGCTAGTGAAGGAAGCAATAGTGAACTACTGCTGCTGTGTACATATCATTGTCTTCGTGGCCCTCACAAAATGCACTGTAAGGTGAATGATAAAAAAACCAGAGGCAACAGCGAGTGGTTAGGATCTGGAATGCACTGCCTGAGAGTCTGTTACTGGAAGATTCAGTTGGGACTTTCAAAAAGGAATTTGACAAATTATTTGAATAGAAGAAAAATTGCAGGGCCACAGGGATAAGGTGAGTGCGACCAACTGAGTTGCTCTTGCAGAGGGCTGGCAAAGAAACAATGGACCAAATAGCCTCCTTCTGTACAGCAACCATTCTATGATTCATTTGGCAATTACATTTAAGCTGTGGTCTCTTTCATTTTTTTAAAGCTCAGTGTGGGTAGTTGGTTGAAACAGGTGATACAGTTTACAAAATCAGGGGCGGGATTCTCCGACCCCCCGCCGGGTCGGAGACTCGCTGGGAGCCGGCGTGAATCCCGCCCCCGTCGTCCTCCAAATTCTCCGGCCCCAAAAAATCGGCCCGGCTTGAGTCGCGTCGCCCGCCTCGGAGAATGGCGGGGTCCAGCGCAACTCAATGGGCCCCGAATGGGCTGCCCGAATTCTCCGGTCCGCGATGGGCCGAAGTCCCGCCCGTCTTTTGCCAGTCCCGCCGGCGTAAATTGGAGTAGGTCCTTACCGGCGGCGCGGGCGGCCTCCGGGGTTCTTGGGGAGGCATGGGGGGATCTGGCCATGGGAGGTGTCTCCACGGTGGCCTGGCCCGCAATCGGGGCCCACCGATCCGCAGGCGGGCCTGTGCCATGGGGGCACTCAATTGTTCCGCACCGGCGGCTGTTGCAGTCCGCCATTGCCGGTGCAGAAACGAAGCCCTCTGCGCATGTGCGGGGATGACGGCAGCACACGCTGGTGCTCCCGCGCATGTGCCAACTCGCACCGGCCGGTGGAGGCCCTTCGGCGCCGGCTGGCATGGCACTAAGCCCCTTTCCCGCCGGCCGGCGGGGCACAAACTACTCCGGGGCGGGCCTAGCCCCTGAAGGTGCGGAGGATTCCGTACCTTTGGGGCGGCCCGACGCCGGAGTGGTTCACGCCACTCCGTCCCGCCGGAGTTGCCCGCCCTGCCGATTCCCGCAGAATCCCGCCCCTTATCTCTTTTCAGTAAGGGAGTATTGAGGAAGCATGATATGTGAATTTAATTCAAATGCAACAAAGGGCAGTGCATGTAATATTTATGGACATATAACGAGGTTTGTAATTTGATCTTTCATAAAATTTTGCGAAAAACACAGGACAACTAACCTGTGGGGTCATATCATTTACAGAACAGTGGTATTCAATTAAATCATTACAACTCGATACTGTTTGCACAATTCTGCATGGAAATCCTAAGCAGAGCATTTCTGCAAATGAAAAATAAACTGTACTTCAGCAGGTCTGCAAAAAGCTGAATTAATCAGATTTTAGATTCTCCAAAATACAAATTTATATTACGGTAGCTGCTAATAAAGGATATTATACTGCAAAGAAAATACTTGTTCATACTAAAATACTTTAAATTATTTGAATATATCATCCAGCGGGTTTACAGCTGCAGCTTTGACTGAGGCTGCTGCACATCCTTTGCGAATGCTGCAAGAGATGCACTTTTAGTTTAGCAGAGAGCAAGTACTTTTTTACAAAAGGAACTCAATCTCTTCTGCATATACATCGCCAAACATCGGTGATTGGAATTTGCAAAAGTGGATTGCATACAGCTGGCAGAATTGTTTGAGCAAATTTTGCAAAACTGCCCATCATTTTACGATGACCCAAATAAATACCAGGAACGGGATCCTCAACTTCTTCCAAATAAAATAGCAAACATGGTTATGTATATAGAACTACTGCTAAAAATGATACTAGTCAGCAAGTACACCATGATTGCACCCATTCTTTTCACGTATCATTCTGGGTTTTGTTTCATTTATTCACCCTCCTTCTCCCCAGAATGACAACTACATCTTCCTACAGATTGTGTGGAATTCAATGAGATCCTTAATGTCAAAGGGACAATTTTACATCTGGTCACCAGCACGTGAAGACCTAATTTTCCTTGAAGAATAACTTCAAACAAACATATTTTGCTGACTCTGGTGCACTTTAGGAGGTCATGAAAGACACTATAAATGTGCACGCTCTTTATTTGGCATTGGAAATGGGTTTAATAACTTTTTTAAATTGTATTCATTCATGGGATGTGGGCGTGGCTGGATAGGCCAGCATTTAATGCCCATCACTAATTGCCCTCAAGGTGGTAGTGAGCTGCCTTCTTGAACCACTGCAGTCCATGTGGTGCCTGTATTTTCAAGATTGCACTGCATAAACTTTTGAACAGAGTTGGTCAAGGTGTAAATTGGCAGAGATGCAGATGACCAACAGTTCCGGCATCAAACATTCCCAGGACACATGTAGCATCGTCAGTACTAAATCACTGAACATATGCAGGTTTAATACTGGGTAAAAGCAAATTACTGCGGATGCTGGAATCTGAAACAAAAGAGAAAATGCTGGAAAATCTCAGCAGGTCTGGCAACATCTGTAGGGAGAGAAAAGAGTTAACGTTTCGAGTCCGATGACTCTTTGTCAAAGCTGGTACACAGAGCTTTGAGGGCAGCACGGTAGCATTGTGGATAGCACAATTGCTTCACAGCTCCAGGGTCCCAGGTTCGATTCCGGCTTGGGTCACTGTCTGTGCGGAGTCTGCACATCCTCCCTGTGTGTGCGTGGGTTTCCTCCGAGTGCTCCGGTTTCCTCCCACAGTCCAAAGATGTGCAGGTTAGGTGGATTGGCCATGATAAATTGCCCTTAGTGTCCAAAATTGCCCTTAGTGTTGGGTGGGGTTACTGGGTTATGGGGATAGGGTGGAGGTGTTGACCTTGGGTAGGGTGCTCTTTCCAAGAGCCGGTGCAGACTCGATGAGCCGAATGGCCTCCTTCGGCACTGTAAATTCTATGATGAAAGCTTTGACAAAGAGTCATCGGACTCAAAACATTAGCTCTTTTCTCTCCCTACAGATGCTGCCAGACCTGCTGAGATTTTCCAGCATTTTCTCTTTCGTCCTAGGTTTAATACTGAACAATTTAGTGAAACGATCAGTTTGCTCAGCATTAAAAGGCTTCTTCTGTGCAATGCTTCGATGGCTTATATTCAGGCAACTAATTTATCATCACCACAGGGAGATGGATGGAATGGCAGTATGTAATCTCCAAAGTCACAGAATCCCATGCAATAAAAATGGATTTGATGCAAACTGCTTATTCCTTAAACTTTACTGGAGTCATGCAGCATGCTGATTAACTATTCAATAGTGGACAACAATATCCTCATTGACAATGCTACACTGATAACAGCTTCATGAAGAACTTCAAGGATGGCAAAAAATAAGGTGGTGAAGATGTGAGAAGAGTGTATTTTATTTTTATCCAGGCAGCTGAGAAGAGGATGATTTTGGGACAAATACTTACATCTTAAACAAGTGCTGTGAAGGCAAGGAAGGAAGACATCCCTCAGTATCACATTTAAGTGCTGTTTCTCTTTCCATGCTGCAAGATGCTGCTCAGTGCTCCCAGCAATTTGTTTGTATTTCAAATTTCCAGCATCTCAGCATTTGATTTTGACATATATATTTTTGTATATATTTATATACATGACAACAGCGAAGCAGAGGTATTAACAAACAACTAAGCAAGTCCTGTAAAGTGATGAGTTATTAAGTTTAAAAATATTGGCCACAAATTTCAGTTGCCTACCACCATTGTTTCCAACAGTTTGCGTGCCACTCTAGGTCCAAATTGTCATCCACTCTGCATGCAGATAAATCTGGTGAGATCATTAGCACAGGTACTGGGATATGTATACTAGGCAGATCATGATGTTATTCAGCGTTTAAACACCAATTTGATTTTAGCTGTGCTATTTTTGCCTTCAAGCAGACGTCCTCTCTTGCATAGTCACGTACATATTCAACATTAGGCAGGACCTACCAGCAGTGTTATTTAAAGGAATCATTAACCATTTTCAGGTTAATTGCCAAGTTAGTATTAGCGTATCAAGGTTTGCATTGCTACTTAAAGTTGATAACATCTACAGTTAGTGGTGTGGCATGGGATAAGGAACATGGTTCCCCATTCACGAATTCTGTTCACAGCACTCATCTGTTAAAGGCACAAATAGGCTGCGATCCAACAGCCATGCTGCGTCGGAAAAGCAGCGCGCCGCGGCGCAGCGTGGCCGATGAAAGTCGGGAGATCCCGCACCCAGGATCTACCCAGCTCGTCACGCCTTGTGAGATCCAACGCAATCTTGTGAGACGTTGCAATGTAAATCCCGCCCACAATGGGAGGGATCACGTTTTGGCAAATCTGCACATTAGAGCGAGGCAGTAAAATTCACTCTAATGTGCAGATTATGGAGGTACCTGAGACAATAGGATTCAATCCCTTCACCTCAGAGACCTCGGGTGAGCACCGTTCAGCTCTAATCCCCACAAACGGGAAACAGATGGAATGGCACTCGGGGGGCTCTCCCAGGGGTTTGGGGCCCCCCATCTGCATGCCATGGCACAGCTGGTGCTACCTGGGCACCCTGGCAGTGCCAGACTGACACCTTGGCAGTACCACCTGGCTGCAAGCTGGCATAGGCATTGCTGGGGCCAGGTTAGCACTGCCAAGCTGGCATTTTTTGTGCACGCGCTACCAGGTATGGATTGCCCAGCGTGGGTGTTGGGAGAGGCTGCATGGGAGGGGGCTGGGACCCTCCCCTCCCAGTGAGGTCAGGAATTGTTTTGGGGGCCTCAGAGATCGGGATGACACTGCTGAGTTCCAGTGAGCGGAGGACCATACTGTACAAAATGGGGCTATGTGCGGCCTCGGCCACGCATTCTCCATTCAGGCCCCTAATTTAACGCGAGTCACGCTGAAGACCTACGTGTTCCTTGGCACAGCGAGCACTGGGAAACACGTGGCTAAACGTGCTCCCTAGGGGACTCTGTTCCCTTTTGGGAGAATCGAGCTCATAGTTTTTACCCCCTTTGAACCTACAGAATGATGGGGTGAATGAGCAAGAGTTGACCCGGAGGAGGACAAGTTACTGTTACGGACAGAAGGAGGATGAATTTAAACAGCCCTGATTTTTTTCTCTCACTATCCGTTTGTAAACTGTCTTACGACTAACGCCAGGTGAGGTTCCCCAAAAGTTGTTGACCTGGGCAAGACCCCTCAATTTGTCATCGTCTGGCGGGGATACCCCCAAATTATTACAATCCCAAGTGAGGAGGGATGGATGGATGGATTTGTTTATTGTCACTTTTACCGATGTACAGAGAAAAGTATTTTTCTGCGAGCAGCTCAACAGATTAAGTACATGGAAAGAAAGGGGAATAAAAGAAAATAGATAATAGGGCAACACAAGGTAGACAATGTAACTACATAAACACTGGCATCGGATGAAGCATACAGGGTTGTAGTGTTAGAGGTCAGTCCATAAGATGATCGTTTAAGAGTCTGGTTACAGCGGGGAAGAAGCTGTTTTTGAGTCTGTTCGTGCGTGTTCTCAGACTTCTGTATCTCCTGCCCGATGGAAGAAGTTGGAAGAGTGAGTAAGCCGGGTGGGAGGGGTCTTTGATAACGCTGCCCGCTTTCCCCAGGCAGCGGGAGGTGTAGATAGAGTCAATGGATGATCGTCTCACTGTTCAACGCACCCTCTGCCGGTAGCAACAATGTTTAATCCAACAAAGGTTCCCATTCCCTTGGATACCTTTTCCACGCCCAATAGCTATGTTTGAAAAGGAGCCAATTTAATCAGGCTCATTTGAGTCAAGATGGAATAAGTTTATTAACCACTAAAAAGGCAAGAAGGAATTGTAAAACACTAGCATCATACAGATTTGGAATAAGAATTGAACCCAATACTACGGAAACAAGGTTATACAGAACAGTCCTTGATATGCAAGGAGTAGATGATGGCGCATTGGTCGTTACGTATTGACTGGTTATTTCACACACAAACACGTGGGAAAGTGGTTTCACAACGACCACCCCTCTTTCCACTCATAAAATAAAAGAGGGATAAGGGAAACAAAGGTACAGGGCCAGCCCACAAACAAAAACAAGTTATGGTGATACATGAGTCCAGAATCCAGAACCGAAAGTCTGGCTGATTGTTGCGGTTATCTGTCTTTCCAAATGTGAAGACTTCCACGAGGGAGAAGGCACATAGAGTTGAATTAGTCTTGAAGGCACCAGTTCCAATGGTTCAGTTGTTCATAGCATAGAGGAGGGCCAGTTAGTTGTAAACTGGACAGAACTCTTTCTGCTGCTATCAGTTCAATGCTAAAATCAGACAGCGACAGGCTGTTTGCTTGGAGTTACTATTCCTATCAGAGGTCAAACAGTAACTGGAGATAAAGATCCAACAGCTTATTCATTAAAGGAATTCAGACAACTCAACTTTGTCGGCACAGGCTTGGTGGGCCGAAGGGCCTGTTCCTGTGCTGTACTTTTCGTTGTTCTTTGTTCAAGTCTTGGTCATGTGAGAGGGTGCTTTTGCATTAACGAACATGGCTCCTGGTCGAAACCCATTATGTTTTGGAGCAGGCAAGAGTCAGGCCAATAACCCCACATTTGGATTTTAGGAGTCACAAACAGCTGTCTTTGCCCTTGGAGATACAGCATCCCTGGAGATCAGAACTCTTTGGAAATACAAAGAAGCTTAGTGCAGTTCCAGGAAGAGGCATTGGTGCTTTTCTTTTCATAAAGATAACGCATGTCTGCAGGTTAGAAATTCCTCCATTTAAACTCTTGCTAAAAGCAGTGGCTGCAATGCATGATGGGATTTAAGCAAACTTGCCCATGTTCTTAAGACAAACAGAATCAGATAGAAATAATGTGGTCAGCAATAATATAGCCAGCTCAATAAGCAGTTCTTAACAGTAGTCCCAACATCCTGTGCTCAGACAATCCATGGTACAAAGAGGAGCCAACTTCAACATCCTGCACCCAGACGAACAATGGGGTGAGCAGGAACTGATTGAGATAAGCGACATGGGAACAGGGGGAGCAAAGGACAGCGGAAATGAAAACAACAAATGGACAGGGAACAGGATGGGGCTAAATCATGAGCTGATCACGCAATCATCATGCTGACTAAAGTAAACTTCATGGGTCAAGATAAAATTGACAGCGCAAAGGATTGGATCGAGCTGGTTGAATAGCTGGCAGTGTGTGAAAGCTGTGAAATGTGGATGTGAAGCTTATAGCAGTGCTAAGTGAATGAAGGTGAGGTGAAGCTGTGAATGTGAGCAGTGACTGATGCAGATAGTAGGTGAATGAAAAGAGTGTGGCAAATTGAGCAATGTGTGAAGCTAGTAGAGGTGGCATTTGAAGATGCATGCACTGACCTTGGCCACTCATGTATGTGAAGTTATTAAACCTTTTCCCTTACTACATCCAGGCACTCATCCCTACACAGATATTGACCACAATATCTGTCCCCACTGTCTTTGCAGCAACTGTCTGAAGGGCCTCCCAATCCCCTGCGGATATAGAACCGATCCCCATCTGCACTAAGGCTTCTAAGGCTGTCAGGAAACCGTGGTGCCCACTCTCCCATCATTGTGCCATAGTTACTCTTCCCCAGCCACTTCAGCACTAACTCCACTCACAAAACACCTCCTCTTAATGAAATGCAGGCTGGCTTTAAGTAGTGTAGACTAACGAGCTAACGCTAGGCTCTCATGACGTTATCATAGGATCTTTACAGGAGGCCGCCATTTGGCCCATTACGTCTGCACCAGCTCTCCAATCGGGCATCATGACTGAGTGCCATTCTCCTGCCTTTTTCCTGAAACTCTGTATATTACTTAAATAGAAACAATTATCTAATGTCCTCATGAATGCCTCGATTGAACCTGCCTCCACCACACTTCCAGGCAGTGCATTCCAGACCCAAACAACTCGCTGTGGGAAAAAGTTTTTCTTCACATTACATTTGCTTCTTTTGAAAATCACTTTAGATCTGCGCCCTCTTGTTCTCCATCCTTTTACAAGCGAGAACAGTTTCTCCCTTACCACCCAGCCCTCTCACTTTTTTGAACATCTCTATCAAATCTCTTCCTAGTCTTCTTCTGCCCAAGGAGAACAATCCCAATGTCTCCAATCTGTCCTCATTACTGAAGTTTCTCATTTCTGGAACCATTCTTGTAAACCCCTTCTGCACTCTCTCCAATGCATTCACATCCTTCCTATAGTGTGGCACCCAGAGCTGTACATAATATTCCAGTTGGGATCTAACTGGTGTGTTGTATAAGTTCAGCATTACCTCCTTGCTCTTGTACTCTATATCCCTGTAAATAAAGCCCAGAATACTATATGATTTATTGACTGCTCTCGCCACCTGTCCTGCGACCTTCAACAATCTATACACATACATACTCAGGTCCCTGTTCCTGCACCCCCTTAAAAATGTTCCTGCACCCCCTTAAAAATGTTATCCCTCACTTTATATTGTCTCTCTATGGTCTTTCTGCCAAAACACATCACCTCACATTGAACATTATTTGCCACCTATCTGCTGACTCAACCAATTTGTTAAAAATCCTCTTAGGGCGTGCATCCACTCACCAGCTTGCTTAAAGCTGGCTGCATGCTTTAGTCATGTAAATGAGCAGCCAGCATGAAGATCTGATCGCTGCATCTATTTTCAGGTCCTAACAAGTCTTATAGTCAGAATATGTTGAATTCTATGCAAGTAAAGTAGTATTTTACCTTGAAGCAGTTATGATGAAAAGCTTCAGTAAATTTTCTATACGATAGCTGATGATCCAATCGCTGCTGTGCTTAATCAGCACCTGGAACAATGGTAAATGCTGAAAGCTGGCCACGATCAATGCCACAGGAAATCTATTCGTACCTTACGAAATATAATAAATAATATCTGTTCCCAAATTGCTAATTCGCACATTTCCTTTCCTGTGTGCATCATGGACAGCCTCCTGCACACCCCATCACTCCCCGAATATTCCCAGCATTTGTCACTCACACTGTCTAATCTGATTGAAGGTTCAGGAGAGTATCTACCTGCTCACATTGTCGTGGTACTATTGCAAGTGATTTCTTTAACATTCATTCATGGGATGTTGGCATTGCTTGCTAGGCCAGCATTTATTGCCATTTCTGCTTCCCCTTGAGAAGGTGAAGGTGAGCTGTCCTCTTGCACCGCTGCAGTCCACGTGCTATAGGTACAACTCAGTGCTGAGTGGTTTGATACAACTAAGCGGCATTCTAGGCCAGCTCAGAGGGCACTTAAAAGTCAACCATATTGCTGTGGGCCTGAAGTCACATGCAGGCCAAACTAGGTAAGGATGGCAGATTTCCTTCTCAAAAGGCCATTAATGAGCTAGGTAGCTTTGTATGACAATCGGGTCATCATTAGGCTTTTAATTCCAGACTTTTACTGAATTTGAATTCCACAACCCGCCATGGTGGAATTCGCACCCCAGGTCCCCAGAATGTTCTAGAATACTAGTCCCGTGACAATACCACTACGCCACCACTTCCCCATTACCTTTTGAAAATTAAACTGCAAAAGTCCTTAATTGGCTCGAAAGCTCTCTGAAAATGTTAAAGGTGTGATATAAATTCCAATCTTTCTTCTTTGCTTTCTTTTAGTTAAATCTTGTAAATTAAAAAAAACGAGACTGTGGGGGAAAAGGCAGGTTAGATTTCGAAAATAGATCATTCCTTGGAACCGAACAGAGATTTGGTGGCAGGTCCCTGATGTGCGAGCCTTACTTTTCTCTCTGCAGATCCTGACTGACCGGCACATTACCAGCAATTGCCGTCTTTATTTCAGAGATCCAGCTTTTGCTGAGTTTTCATTCTATTAATCTCGAAAACAAAGTATTTTATTTAAATTAAATAAGACCACAAGACATAGGAGCAGAATTAGGCCACTCGGCCCATCGGATCTGCTCCGCCATTCAATCATGGCTGATATCTTCTCATCCCCATTCTCCTGCCTTCTCCCCGTAACCACTAGTCCCCTTAAATAATTCCTCCTGACTTTATTTACCAAAAAGGAAAGTAGAAACCCAATTAATCTTTTTCGACCAGATTGTGTCCAAACATCAACTAATTTAAACAGTTATTTTCTGACGAATTTCATAATTCAGCGAAAAAACCAACAAACGTTTCACAGAAGCTGACTGCCAAACAGATTTTTGAGGGCTTGCCATCATTTATTCCCCATTGACCTTGGGGTGTGGGTGATATTGGAAGACAGTATTAATTGTGAATACTTAGTTGCCCTAAGGGCTTTAATAGCCCACCATCAATTGTGGAACTAGAGTTCTGTGGAAGTCCAGACTAGATAATGAGTGACAGGTTTGTTCTCTGAAGGACATTAGTGAACCAGCTTGGCTTTTAAAACAATCCAGTAGATTTCATGCTTATTTTCTGCTGGCAGCCCCACAAGAGGCCTGATTAATTGAAATCAATTTAAGAATTTGTTGTGCTGGGACATGCTCTCAGCACCTTTGGGTTGCCAGTGCAGCGTGGGTAAGCACTAGGATACAGTCACATACATAATGGCAAAAAGGCACACACGTTTCCAAAGGAAGAATCCTCATATAAATCCACTGCTACTGTTGATGTCTTCTGTCAGTGACATTTTAAGGTTTATGCAATTAGGGTTCCCTGAATAAAGTTACACAGATTCAAAAGTAAACAGGGGCCGGGACTCTCCGAGCCAACGCCGGGCCGGAGAATCGGCATGACGCCGGAAATTCCCGCCACGCCACTCCGACGCTGGAGCGCGATTCTCCGGCGACCGGAGAGTCGGCGACAGTCGCGCGCGATTGACGCGGCGCAGGTTGGGGGCCGTTGAAAGAGGACCCCGTGACGATTCACAGGGGCTTTTCACAGTAACTTCATTGAAGCCTACTTGTGACAATAAGCGATTTTCATTTTCATTTCATTCTCCAATTCTCCACAGTCGACCGGCCGAGTTCCCACCGAGTTCCGCCCACATGGTTCACATATGCTACCACCCGGCGGGAGATTGGACCCGTGGCCGCGGTGGCCGTCCTGGCGGGAGGGGGATCAGACTCCAGGGGGGCCTCCACGATGGCCAAGCCCACGATCGGGGGCGCGCAATCCGGGGCTGGGCCTACCTTCTTCCGCGCGGGCCCACTGTGTCACTATGCCATGTTGCGTGGCGCTGGCGTGGAAATGGCCACCACGCTCATGCGCGGACCCGAGCCGGCAGTGCAGGGATGCGTATCGGCGCCGGAGCTGTGTGGAACACTCCGGCGCCATGCTGGCCCCGTGGGCCACTGAATCGCTGGGCCAAGAGGCCCGTTGGCGCCGGCGTCAGCAATTAGCCGGGATTTGGGAGAATCCCAGCCATGAAGTTTGAATATCTGAAATAATGTCAGAAAATGCTTTTAATGTATGGCGCCTAGAAAACAAAAATAAATTAAAATTTTTCTTTACAGTATCCAATTCTTTTTTTCCCAATTAAGGGGCAATTTAGCGAGGCCAATCCACCTACCCTACACATCTTTGGGTTGTGGGGTTGAGATCCACGCAGACATGGGGAGAATGTGCAAACTCCACAAGGACAATGACCCAATGCCGGGACCGAACCCAGTTCCCCGGCGCAGTGAGGCAGCAGTGCCAAGCACTGCACAATTGTGCCGCCCTGAAAACTAGATTTGTATGTTTGAAGAAAGATGATCATCAAATATAACACAGCTTTCTCTTTCAAATCTTCACCAACCTGCTTTGCATTTTCAGTTTCTACATTACAATTCATTGCATTGCTTTCTCCTTGGGCAGTCCTCAGGGTCGAGGATGACTTGCTTCCACTCCGGGAGGTGGGTTCTGCGGTGGCTGAAAAGTCCGACCCTGGTCAGTAGCTTCTGCCACAGAGGTTTGGCAGGTGGTATTTGATGAGGTGGGTGGGTGGGATGCTCTGGATTCTGCGTTCTCCTTCTGCTGTTTATATTTGGCCTCCGCGTGTACCACCCTGTGATGCCCGAGGTGATTGGCGCTTTTGTGGATGCGCCTTCTCCAGTTCTAAGGCAAGCGATTCCCATGTGTCAATGGGGATGTTACATTTATTTATGGAGGCTTTCAGAGTGTCCTTGGAGCATTTCCTCTGCCCTCCGAGTGATCATTTACCATTGCGGAGCTTGGAGTAGAGCAATTGTTTCGGGTGTCTGGCATACGGGTAATGTGGCCGGCCCATCGCAGCTGGTCGAGCATGGCCAGTGCCTCAATACTGGGGATATTGGGCTGGGAGAGGATGCTTATGTTGTGTGTTAAAGCCAGGGGAGTCCAATGAGCTTCTTAAAAGTCCTTTATTTCAGCAACAGCATCATACATGTACAGGGCCCGGTTACCTTTCACCGGGTCCTCGTTCCTTTTTAGCTGGCCCTACAGCTGCCTGCCATTTATGCTAGTGCTGGGTTAACTCAGTCCAATTGAACACAGGAAACAATCATCCCCAGCTGGATGAGTCCTGTGCAGGTTATTACACCCCTCTCCCCCAAAGTCCGAAACCCCTCGCCATTTAGGAGGAGTGGATAAGAGAGGACCAAACGGGTGCAAACTCCACAGTGACCAGACAACAAACATTTTTTTAAAAATTGGTTCGGATAAGGCGCCACCGAACGGGGAAGCAGGACGGGCAGGCGTGTTTCCACCAAGCATTACGTCCGGCCCAACACCCTCACCAGTCACACAGGGGGCGAAGCTGCCAACAGCCGCCCCGGGTACTGCGCGCACCATGGCATCGGACACATCAACCCAAGGCACAATCAGCGTGGCATGCCTTCCAGTCACAGATGGAGCATGTGGGGGTGGGGTGGGGGGGGGGGGGGGGGGGGGGGGGTGCGGAACATCGGACAATATCCCGTAACTCCCAATCGCCCCTTAAATTATTTTAAAAATCGGGCACTCTAAATTTTATCTAAAATTAAAGCACCTAGTAAAATGCCCAGGGAGCTGTAGCCCCGACATTCTTACAGTTCCTCTACACAGGCAAATAAACACACAGCGCAAATTTTTTAAAAAAGCAGGGCTCTGTGCAAGCTGCCACAGGACCAGAAGTCACATATGGAGTGCCCAGTCAACTCAATGGCAACAGTCTCCAGGCACAAAACCTGCAGTCGTACAATAACTGTGTGATGATCATGTAAGGTGATGTCCCCTTTAAGACCGGGCTTGGAACCTTGGGGGACTCCGCCTCCGGCTCCGCCCACCTGGGAGTCGTATATAAGGGGCCAAGCACCCGTCTCGGCACCAGACTAGTTCTTAGTTTATTAAAGCCTTCTTTACCGTTTTACTCTCTAGCGTCATTATTGAGGGTACAACAATTCAATAAGCCAAACTACATCAGGATGGACGCAGGCCTAAAACCAGAGAAGCTCAATCTGGAAGCACGGACACCGGAGGCAAAGGAAATTTTTAAATACTGGCTCCGATGCTTCGAGGCCTACCTGGACTCCTCAGAGACTCCCATCCTGGGGCCACGCAAGCTGCGCCTACTACATGCCCGGGTGAGTCACAGAATCTCCACCATGCTCGAAAAAGCGACTACCTATGAAGAGGCAGTCGAGATACTACGCAAGCAGTTTGTCAAACCCATCAACGAGGTACATGCCCGGCATCTGCTTTCTACCTGCCGGCAGCCCTCGGGGGAAACGCTAGACGAATTCGTAGAAAAACTCACCGCGCTCGCCAGGGACTGTGACCATCAGGATGTGACGGGGGAAATCCATATGAACCTGCACATCAGACGCTTTCGTGTCTGGCATCCGCTCAACCTACAGCGACTACTCGAAAACGGGGCAAAAGACCTCCAGGACACGCTAACGCTCGCCACCTCGCTGGAAGTGGCCCGACATAATTTAGGCACGTACCCTGCGAGCCCCCCTCTGACTTCCCTAGACTCGGCCACGTTATGGGCCTGCGCTGCACGGCGACCCGCCCAGACCTGTGACACACCGTGCTATTTCTGTGGGCAGGGCCAGCACTCATGCCCATGCTGCCCAGCCCGCTCCGCCTTCTGCAGCGACTGCGGGAAGAAGGGGCATTTTGCGAGGGTCTGCCTGGCCAGGCCCAAGGGCCAGAAACACAAAGAACAGCAGGCCCATAAATCAGGCTCACAGGCCTGCAGGGCTCGCAACGCGGCTGCGCATCGACCCGACACGCCCCCTTCTGACGCGTCATCTGCCTCGTGCGGATCATGGGGGCGGCCATCTTGGCGGTGGCCATCTTCTCGACTCGACACGTGCGACCGGCGGCGGCAGCCATTTTACAAATCCGACTCGGCTGAGGACTCGGACTACCCGCAACTGGGAGCGATCACCCTCGACCAAACGCGGCCAAAACACCTGCAGAACTCTATGATGCAGGTCCAGGTCAACGATCGCGACACTCCCTGCCTTTTCGACTCCGGGAGCACAGAAAGCTTTATTCATCTAGAAACAGTAAGGCGCTGCTCCTTGCGAACCCATCCCGTGTCCCAAACCATAGCACTCGCATCCGGGTCACACTCGGTCCAAATCAAGGGGTACTGTATTGCGGATCTCTCGATCCAGGGCGCCGAATGCACCCGATTCAAACTGTATATCCTCCCTCACCTCATCGCCCCCCTGCTGCTCCGACTGGATTTCCAGTGCAGCCACCGGAGCCTGACACTGAGGTTTGGCGGACCCTGCCCCCCTCACGGTGTGCAGCCTTGCGACACTGAAAGTCGCACCCCCCTCACTATTCGCGAACCTCACCCCTGACTGTAAGCCCGTCGCCACCAGGAGCCGGCGGTACAGTGCCCAAGATATGACTTTTATCACGTCAGAGGTCCAGCATTTACTGGGAGAGGGGGTCATCGAGGCTAGCAACAGCCCCTGGAGAGCACAAGTGGTGGTAGTCCTGTCCGGGGAAAAGAAACGGATGGTCGTGGATTATAGCCAGACCATAAACCGCTTCACGCAGCTCGGGTATACCGGGTATTTTCCAAGGTCGATCTCAAATCCGCCTACCACCAGCTCCGTATCCGACTGAAAGACCGCCCCTATACTGCCTTCGAAGCAGCCGGCCGGCTCTTCCACTTCCTCAGGGTCCCCTTCGGCGTCACAAATGGTGTCTCCGTCTTCCAGAGGGCGATGTACCAAATGGTGGACCAGTGCGGCTTGCGGGCTACATACCCGTATTTGGATAACGTCACAATCTGTGGCCATTATCAGCAGGACCATGACACGAACCTCGAAAGGTTCCTCCAGACCGCCAGAGCCCCCAACCTGACCTATAACAAGGAAAAATGCGTTTTCCACACAACCCGGCTAGCCATCCTCGGCTATGTCATGGAAAACGGGGTCCTAGGTCCCGACCCCGATCGCATGCGCCCCCTTAAGGAACTTCCCCTTCCCCGCAGCCTCAAGGCCCTCAAACGGTGCTTGGAGCTTTTTTCCTATAACACCCAGTGGGTCCCCAAATATGTGGACAAAGTCCACCCACTCATAAAGACCACAATATTTCCCCTGTCGGCTGAGGCCCGATCGGCCTTCAGCCGCATCAAGGCCGACATCATCATGACCGCTATGCACGCGGTGGACGAAACTATCCCTTTCCAGGTAGAGAGCAATGCATCAGACATCGTCCTGGCTGCTACCCTCAACCAGGCAGGCAGACCAGTAGCGTTCTTCTCCCGGACCCTCACCGCCTCCGAGATTCGGCACTCTGCAGTCGAGAAGGAGGCACAAGCCATTGTGGAGGCATTACCTCGCCGGTAGGAGGTTCACCCTCGTCACCGACCAACGGTCGGTAGCCTTCATGTTTGATAACGCACAACGGGGCAAAATAAAAAACGATAACATTTTGAGGTGGAGGATCGAACTCTCCACCCTACACGTACGATGTCAAGTATCATCCAGGGGAGCTCACCGAGCCCCCAGATGCTCTGTCCCGCGGCACGTGCGCCAACACGGAGGAGGATCGCCTGCAAGCCATCCACAATGATCTCTGCCACCGGGGGGTTACCCGGCTCATCCATTTTATCAAGTCCCACAACCTACCTCACTCAACCGAGGCGGTCAAGGTCATGACCAGGGCTTGCCAGATCTGCGCGGATTGCAAACCACACTTCTACCGGCCAGACAAGGCTCGTCTCGTGAAGGCCTCGGGGCCCTTTGAGCGACTAAGTCTGGACTTCAAGGGCCCCCTCCCGTCCACCAACCACAATGCCTACTTCCTCACCATCATCGACGAGTTCTCCCACTTCCCATTCGCCGTCCCCTGTCCCGACATGATCTCGGCCACCATGATTAAGGCACTGCACAGCACCTTCACCCTGTTTGGTTTCCCCGCTTATATCCACAGCGACCGGGGTACATCGTTCATGAGCGATGAACTATGTCAGAGGGAGCATGTGGGGGCGGGGGGGGGGGGGTTGAACATCGGACAATGTCCCGTGACTCCCAAACACCCCTTAATTTATTTTAAAAATTGGGCACTCTAAATTTTATCTAAAATTAAAGCACCTAGTAAAATGCCCAGGGAGCTGTCGCCCCGACATTCTTAACAGTTCCTCTACACAGGCAAATAAACACACAGCGCAAATTTAAAAAAAAAAGCAGGGCTCTGTGCAAGCTGCCACAGGACCAGAAGTCACATATGCAGTGCCCAGTCAACGCAACGGCAACAGTCTCCAGGCACAAAACCTGCAGTTGTGCAATAACTGTGTGATGAACGGTTATTGTATTACTGTACCCTTATCATCATGTAAGGTGATGTCCCCTTTAAGACCAGGCTTGGAACCTTGGGGGACTCCGCCTCCGCCCACCTGGGAGTCGTATATAAAGGGCCGCCTTGCAAGCGGCACCCAGTATGCACCCGTCTCGGCACCAGGCTAGCTCTTAGCTTATTAAAGCCTTCTTTACCGTTTTACTCTCTAGCGTCGTTATTGAGGGCACAACAAACTGTCAGCTCTCAGGCAAAACATCACTGTTGCAAATCCCACAGTCCAAGCAGTCGCAGAGCAGTCTTCCAAACACAACTCCGCACTCACAACCAGAATGACGTTCAAAAAGGGCGGAGACCAACTCGAGAACGGACTCCCCAGTGGACCACTCTGCCAGAATCACAAAACGACGAAGGACGAAACGCTAAGCGACCAACACCAAAAGTCGCTCAGAAGATACCGCATCCGGTACTGCGGGACACGTCAGACTCCAGATCACTCCCAACGGACATATTTCACAAGCCGGCAGCAAAAATCCGAGCCGGCGCTCCCCTTCCATGACATTACAGGCCACGAAAGGAAAACACGACAAAAAAAAAACGTGTACCGTAGTCCACAGGTTAAAAAAAAAATTCCGGGAAATTAGCTCAGCCGAACGAGCAGCACGCCAGCAGCTCCAATTCATCATCATCTCCAATGTGATAAAGCCAGGGGAGTCTAAGGAGCTTCTTAAAAGTCCTTTGTTTCAGCAACAGCATCATACATGAACAGGGCCCGGTTACCTTTCACCGGGTCCTCATTCCGTTTTAACTGGCTCTACAGCTGCCGGCCTTTTATGCTAGTGCTAGTTCCAATTGAACATGGGGAACCATCATCCCCAGCTGGATGAATCCTGTGCAGGTTATTACACGTTGGTACGCCTATCCTGCCAGTGGATTTGCAGAATTTTGCAGAAGCAACGTTGGTGCTATCTCTCCAAGGATTTGAAGTGCCTGCTGTACCATGTCCATGTTTCTGATGCATACAGGAGGTTGGGAACCATGGCTGCTCAGTAGACCATGAGCTTAGTGCTGGATTTGAGGTCTCGGTCTTCATTCTGTTCCTCAGACGTCTGAAGACTGCCCTGATCCATTGGAGTCGATTTTCATCTTCAATGTCTGCTCGCACCGAGAGGCTCCTGAGGTATGTACATTGTCCAGAGGCTCACCGTGGACGGGGGGGGTGGTTGCAGTTTTACGTGCAGAAGCAGGCTGGTAGAGGTCCTTTGTTTCTGGATGTTTAGTCTGAGGTCCATCTCATATGCCCCAGTTAATGTGTTGACAATGGTTTTTAGCTCGGCCTCTGAGTGTGCGCACACACAGGCATTTTCGGCAGACTGCAGCTCAATGCCAGAGGTTGGGGTGGGCTTGGTTCTGGCCTGGAGGCGTCGGAGATTGAACAGTTTCTTACTTGTCCAGTAGGTTAGCTCCATTCCAGCGGGGAGCTTCAGGGTGATGGAGTGGAGTGTTGCTATGAGGAAGATGGAAAAGAGCATTGGTGTGATGATGCAGCTCACTTTGAACCCAGTTTGCATACGTATATGGTCTGTGGTGTTTCTGTTGGTGAGGATCTCGGCTTGCATGTCATCATGGAGCAGGTGGAGAATGGTGACGAATTTCTGCGGGCAGCCGAATTTGAGGAGGATGTTCCACAATCCCTCACTGTTGACAGAGACTACATTGCCATTGCAATGCTAAGATTGAGATAGCTGTAGGTAATAACAGCTTGGATTTATACAGTGCCTTTAACAGAAAAATGTCCTAAGGGGCATAATCAGGTATGAATGAACACCAAGACAAAGGAAAAGCAATGAGGAAGGATGACCAAAAGCTTAGTCACAAAATTAAGTGGCCATTTAGTTGCAGACCTCCCGTTTTATATGCAGTGCTGAACATGGCAATAGGCTTCAGACACACTTTTAAAATTACAAGTGCTTCATGGTTCTACAGACATCAAAACATTCTTATTTTGATAATTTTTCTTTACTTCGTGTCATTACCCACCTACAAATGAGCAAGAAGACAGGTGAAAAAGCCCTGCGAACTTCCAGCTGCTTCACCATCTATTCCTTGCAGATGTATTTGACTTAAAAATGGTTAACAGCGCCAAAGCGAAGGTGATTTCAATAACTTGTTGCCATTTAAAAGAGAATCATGAAAGCAATGTATGTTGAAAGATGTTACTTCTTTAGTTCCAGTCCTCTGTGTAGAGGTTTATAACTCGGCAGGGGAAGCCACTGAGCAGTTGAGCGATATTTTGCTTCACATCAGTCTGTAACAGATGGCATGTTACATTGGTGCACCAGTAAAGACTGAACACCTTACAGCATATGATGTTTTTTATAATCCATCCTCCCCTTAATGCGTTTCTGTCGATTAACAAGAGACTGCAGTGAGAATGCAGCTTGTTCCTGTAAAGGCAAAAATATTTACATACCAGAACCTGTCACATCTCGCAAAGTATCATAACCAAATTGAAATTTGCAGTTCAAAAATAAATGCCTAAAAAAGCCTGCAATAAAACACACAAAATGTGTATGAGAAAAAATCTTCAGAGTTTCTGGATAGATGAGCGAATATCATATGTCAGTAATCTATTACTGGATCAATTTATCAAAAGTTTAAAAAAATAAATTTAGAGTACCCAATTATTTCTTCTTCCAATTAAGGGCAATTTAGCAATACACCTAATCTGCACATTTTTGGTTTGTGGGGGTGAAACCCACGCAGACACGGGGAGAATGTGCAAACTCCACACGGACAGTGACCCAGGGCTGGGATTCGAACCCGGGTCCTCAGTGCCGTAGTCTCAATGCTAACCACTGCGCCACATGCCACCCTCAATTTATCAAAGCTAATTGCACAGAATCATTACGGTGCAGAAGGAGGCTATTTGGCCGTGTATCTGCAACGGCCCTCCAAAAAAGCATCATGACTGAGTGCCATTCACCTCCCTTTTCCCCATACCCCTGCACACCGTTTCTATTCAAGTAATCAAGTGACCTTATGAATGCCTCGATTGAACCTGCCTCTATCGCACTTCAAAACAAAAGGAAGTGCGCAGAATGCCTACTTGGTAAAGGGGTCTGTAACTGCACACCAAACGACCACCCGCAGCATGGTGAGATTTAAAATGATGTGCGAATCCATGTGTAATGCTGAATTGATGTCAACATTGCCATTGTCAAACTGCACACTCCAGCCAAGACTTTGTCACACAGCTGAATATGAAGGGTCATTTGGATCAGAAACATCAACTGTTTCCCTCCACAGATGCTGTGAGACCAGGGGCGGGCTTCTCCGAGAATTGGGGGGGCAGGCAGAAACGGCGCAGTGGAGTGGCGGGAACCACTCCGGCGCGGGCCGCCCCAAAGGTGCGGAATCCTCCGCACCTTCAGGGGCTAGGACGGCGCCAGAGCGGTTTGTGCCCCACCGGCCGGAGTGGAAGGCCTTTGGCGTCGCGGCAGCCGGGGCCGAAGGGACTTCGCCGGCCAGCGCGGGTCAGCGCATGCGCGGGAGCGTCAGCGTCTGCTGACGTCATCCCAGCATGCGCACGTGGAGTCACTTCCGCACCGGGAATGGCGGATGACCATGGCCTCCGGTGCAGAAGGAATAGAGTGCCCCCACGGATCGGTGGGCCCCGACCGCGGGCCAGGCCACCGTGGGGGCACATCCTGAGGCCAGATCCCCCCCGCGACCCCCCAATAACTCTGGAGGCCGCCCGCGCCGCCAGGTCCCGCCGGTAAGGGGCCAACTCCAATTTACGCAGGGGAGACTGGCTACAGGCGGGCGGGACTTCGGCCCATTGCGGGCCGGGGAATCCGGGCGGCCCCGAGGCCCATTGAGTCGCGCTGGACCCCGCCATTCTCCGAGGCGGGTGGCACGACTCACGCCACGCCGGTTTTTGGGGGGTGGGAGAATTCGGAGGCCGGCGGGGGCGGGATTCACGCCGGCGGGGGGTTGGAGAATCCCGCCCCTGATGAGTCAATCCAGCATTTTCCATTTTTACTTCAGATTTCCAGTATTTCATATGAAGTTAAACGGAATGAAAGATCCCACCCCCACCACACCTAATGCGATAATAGTATCCTGCCTGCTACACAACCTGACCATTATAAGGGAATAGCTCCTGCCATCACCTATCTGGTGGGAAGCCGAGGGATAGGAATGTGAAAAGAAGGAGAACTAGAGAAGAAAGAGGCAGTGTCTGAGGGGGAGGTGAGGAGGAGGAGGAAGTGGAGGAGATGCAACAGAAATTGAGTGGACAGGAAGAGGAAGGGAGCAGAAGCCCTCTTCTACCCAGGCTCTATGTGATCGGATTATTTCAGTATTATCAGTAAACTCAACCACATCACCCCATTCACTAATAGTCCCGGACTTACACTTTTCCTCCATCAGTCACCATCACATCACCCTCTTTCTGGTAGCACAATGTTAGGAAAACAAAGGTAGTTTTAAGGGATTTGTGTTTGTATTGCAAAACATTAGAAATGAGGTATGGTTTTAAGTGGGTTTAATTTAATGTTTCTGTGCCTAGAAGGGTAAAACCTGGAAAGTTAGCTTCATGTTGGACAAAAGTGTTTGTATGTGTGAGGGTTGGTTTCAATTTCAACAGTGCTTAGAGAGGGCTACAGCTTGAAGAGTAAATGAACCAGCAATGGTTGCTAAGCAACTGGGGCCTTGTAAGGTAGAGAAGCTTTTAAGTTTTTGTTTGCTGAATTTGATTGCAGTTTGAGATCGGTAGTGAGAGAAAGGAGATAGATGAGAGCGAAAGCCGTACTTACAGCTTTGCTAGAAGCAGTTGGTTTTAGAAGGTTAAAGAGGGAACATCTCGCTCAGCCTTGTCACAAGAAAAAAACATACTAAGGGGTAATAGTTAATAAAACAGATGCCAGAAATCTAAAGTCCAGCTAGTTAAGGAAACTAGAGAAATAAAGAGAGGTTCCCAAGAAGTCTGGAGTTAACTGAATAGAGGAAATTGGGAAGCAGAACACAAAGTCGCAGTGCCTTCAAAAGTCATTGGATCGTGAGAGTCCAGAAAGATATCTGCAGTAGTGCTAAGTTTTGTGAGAAATTACTACAGTTTGGGAGAGATTATTTGAAATAATTGTGGAAATTGGCAGCTGGACTTCAGAGTTTATGTAAACACCTTTAAGGCAAAGGTGTAAAACCTGAAAGTGAAACCTTTACGGAAGTAACGGGGGAAAAAAGATATGAAAGTGTAACTTTTGAAAGTGGAATTTGAAATCACTCATGTGAAAGCCGGAGTTCAATGAGACAAGGTGGCTCACAGTATAAGAATAATCTGGAGGGATTTTGAGGAGAAATCCACAGACACTCACTTGGAGGCCGAGAGAGGTGCGTCTTTATACAGTCACCTTGCATGCTCAAAAGGAACTTTGTGTGTTAATGAGACGACAGCAACTTCAGATATACTTTGCAATCTATGTTAATCCTAAAACTTGTCTGTAATTTGTTAAACTAAAGGGGGGAGTAAAAGGGTATTGTATTATAATCCAACCTTTTCATGTTTAATAATTTTTTTTTCTTGTTAATTAATTAGTTACCTTGTGAGTCTGGTACTCTTCATTTCATTCAAAAAAAGTAAGACGTTAGTCTTTTGAGCCAGGGTTCCATTCTGGAATCTCCCCGTCCAGTTATATCAACTGGGATCATAACTGAGTGTTATTATTATGCATCTTCATATTTACATCCATTGTTGATATCGTGAATAAGACGTCATTAGTTGTTGTTATCAGTGTATATTTGTATTTAACTGCCATTGGTTCTGATTCTTTTCAGCTACTGTTATTTCGATGTTTAAATAGCTGATCCCGGTTTTCAGTCCATACTGTACTTTAAACTTAGCTATTTTTACATCTTAAAGATTATTAACTTTCAACTACCTTTTTGAGGTCAAGTTACCACATCATTTTGGTGAAGAGAACAAAAAAAATTGAGTGTCAGCACATTCAACATGAAACAGCGGAAGAAAAGTTAGCAGCACATGGCTATGTTTGGGTCTATCAGTGAGCTTGTGGAAGATAACGGGAACTGGACTGAATATGTGGAAAGGTTGGAACACATTTTCTTGGCAAAATGGATCACAAACAGAAAGCGCTCAATTCTCCTGAGTGTGTGTGTGGGGTGACGACGTACAAGCTGGTGAGAACTTTAGCAACACCACGGATCCAGGGCACCTGTTCGTGTACACTTTGGGAGAATTCAGAATGTCCAAATTACCTAAGAGCACGTCATTCGGGACTTGCGGGAGTAAACCGGAGCACCCGGAGGAAATCCACGCAGACACAGGGAGAATGTACAGACTCTGCACAGACCCAAACCGGAGAATTTCAACCAGAGAGGCCTGGATGTGAACCTCGAACTGAGCACCCAGTTTGATAGCTGTATTGAATGAATGACTCTGCAAGGAAGATCCTTACCAGTTGTAAACCAGAGGCTTTAATCAGCGAGTGTGCTGCAAGGAAAACATGTTAAAGAACTGCCATTGGAAGCAAAGACCTTTTGACCTTCATCCTTATTATTTTACCCTTCCCCCCTCTGAGTTTGTTTTTCTTGTGTATGTGGTTAGAGGGTGGCACAGTTAAAGGGGGTAATAGGTAGCTTGTTGTTATCCAGTTGTATTTACTACATATTTCATCACTCTTCTTGGTATAAATAAACAGCAATTGAGTTTCAACACACAAACCTGGTGACAGTCATTACTGGGCAGCCGAGGGTCATATATTTCGGAAATTCATATCAGGATTATTAGTTAATTCACTTATGTTGTGTCTCTGGAACGAGTGGGGCTGGAATTGACTTCTCTCTTGTTCAGGGTGTCGTAACAACATACTGTATTTTGAACTTATTTTCAAATATTGAAGAACATTAACTTTCAAAGTGTTTCAACTACCTTTTTGTGAACAAGTTACCGCAGTAACAACAAAAATTAAACCATCAGAAAATGCATATTTTAGTTCAATTTTATCAATTCACTCCTGGCACAAAGCATACAAAATCAAACAAATCACTCTTGTATGTTCCCTTCATGCCTGTTGTCGGTGTACCTTTGCCAGTCCAAGTGCTCCCATAAGGTGCTTCCCCAGGGCTGTAGCATGTTTACTGGAAGGCTGCTTGCCATGAACTGGAGGAGATTCTGGCATGCTTTCAGGTGCTCAAAGCCTTTAGTTCTGTATGCACATTAACCTGCTTTGCCTGGCCCTTCAAAATGCTCATCTGACTCCACTGCAAGACCTAGGGTGGGATTTTCAAGCCCTTCCTGCCGGCAGAATCATCTGGTCCTGCCAAAGGCAAGACGCCTGGGTGGGCTTCCCAGGCGGCAGGACGGGTGAACCCCAAAATGCCATAGACATAGGCAGGACCAAGATCCTGCCGCCGGCCAAGGGCAAGCCACCTCTGCAAAACATGCCACAGGAGGGGCCTGGAAAATCCCACCCCTAGTATGTGATCTTGTCCTCTGGTGATCAGATACCTGTGCTATAACATCCCCCAGGCATGGCATGTATGCAATCATACCCTCTATTTCTCTGCTATCCTGGAAAAAGCACAGCATCAATCTCTTGGGCTGGTGGTAGGAAGTGTGCAACAACGATTTGCATTTTTGGAGTGCCTTTAACATGGTAACATTCCCCACGATGCTTCACAAATGCATCATCAAACAAAATGTGACACAGAGTCACAAAGAGCAATGCTAGGGGAGATGACCAAAAGATTGGGGGAAAGCTTAGGTAGATTTCGGGACATGTCTTGAACGAGGAAAGATAAAGTGAGAAATAGAAGGAATTGGGGAGGGGATTCAAAAGCTTAGGGTCTCAGCAACTGAAGGTTTGGCCAGCAGGGCTGATAAAATTAAACTTCGAAATGATCAAGTGATTAAAAATGGAGAGGGACAAATATCTTAGAGTGGTGTAGACCTGGAGGAGATTACAGAAATTCAAGGCCATGGAAAGATTACGAAACAAAGATGAGTATTTTTAAAATCAAGGCATTGTTTAATCGGGATCCTATATATGACTAAATGGAATGTCCTGATAGAAATGCCCACTTTTCTCCTAGTTTGCACCAGTATTAAAGAACAATGAACAACACAGCACAGGAACAGGCCCTTCAGCCCTCCAAGTCTGTACCAGTCATGATACCAACCTTTGCCAAAACCCTCAGCACTTCCTTGTGCCGTATCCCTCTATACCCATCCTATCCAGGTGTTTGTCAAGGTGCCTTTTGAATGCCATTAATGTATCTGCTGCCACAACCTCCCCTGGCAACGCGTTCCAGGCACTCACCGCCCTCTGTGTAAAAAAAAACCTGCCTTTCACATCTCTTCTAAACTTTGCCCCACGGACCTTAAACCTATGCTCCCTGGTGACTGACCCCTCCACCCTGGGAAAAAGTGCCTGCCCATCCACTCTATCCATGCCCCTAATAATCTTGTAGAGCTCCAGCAGGTCACCCCTCAACCTCCGTCTTTCTAATGCAAATAGTCCGGGCCTATTCAGTCTCTCCACATAGCTAACATCCTCCAGACCAGGCAACATACCAATAAACCTCCTCTGCACCCTCTCCAAAGCCTCCACATCCTTTTGGTAGTGTGGTGACCAGAATTGTGCGCAATATCCCAAGTGCGGCCTTACCAAGGTTCTGTACAACTGTAGCATGACTTGCCAGTTTTTATACTCGATGCCCCGTCCAATGAAGGCGAGCATTCCGTATGCTTTCTTGACTACCTTGTCCACTTGTGTTGCCACCTTCAAAGATCTGTGGACCTGCACGCCCAAATATCTCTGACTTTGTATATTCCGTAGCCTTTTACTATTTACGGTATATTTCCCCTCTATGTTAGACCTAGCAAAATGCATTACCTCACATTTGTCCGGATTAAACTCCATTTGCCATTCTCTCCCCAAGCCTCCAACCTATCTATGTCCTGCTGTATCTTCTGACAATCCTCACCACAATCTGCCACTCCACCAATCTTGGTGTCATCCGCGAACTTACCAATCAGACCGACTACATTTTCCTCCAAATTGTTTATGTACACCACAAACAACAGAGGCCCAAGCACAGTTCCCTGTGGAACACCACTAGTCACAACCTTCCATTCAAAAAACACCCTTCTACTGCTACCTACTGTGACTGAGCCAGTTCTGTATCCGTTTCACCACCTCACCTCTGATCCCATGTGACTTCACCTTTTGTACCAGTCTGCCATGAGGTACCTTGTCAAAGGCTTTACTGAAGTCCATGTAAATAACATCCACCACCCTCCCCTCATCAATCATCTTTTTTACCTCCTGAAAAAACTCGATCAATTTAGTGAGGCACAACCTCCCCTTCACAAAACCATGCTGTCTATCGCTTATGAGTCCATTTGTTTCCAAATGGGTATAAATCCTGTCCCTGAGAATCCTCTCCAATAATTTACCTACTACCAACGTGAGGCGCACCGGCCTATAATTTCCAGGATTATCCCTGGTACCTTTCTTTTATTAACAATATTAACATTAGTTGTGCACTAACAGCAAAACTGTAGTGGTATCAGCCAGTGTTGTTTGCAGCGACAAAATAACTTTGTTACGAATTCATGGGAAACTTATTTCCTCAAAGAGTTGTTGGGATGTAGAACTCACTACTGCAACAATTGCTGAGGCAAAGAGCATAAGAGCATAGATGGCTTTAAGGATAAGTAAGGTAAACATCTTAGCGATAAAGGAATACAAAGTTATATTGATACGGGTGTGCAAAGAGGTGGGAGGAGGCTCCTGTAGAGGATAAATCTTCACATGGGCAATTAGGCCGAATGACTCGCTTCAGTGATGTTCGTTTTATGCAGTTCTATGCCAACCCGTAGTCAAGGAATTTCCACTCAGAAAAATTCATGTCATTAAAGATTGGCAGATTCCTGTCCTTATCTACATATGCATTCTAAGGCCTCCATTAATATAATATGAAACAATTTTGTCAGTTTAAGAAATGGCCTTTGGCATGGAAGAATCATTTCAATTATTATATCCTTATCAAATAGTGAGATTAGAATTGCTATTCATCTTAATGTGCAAGACCATTTATCAGCACTCAGAAGCAGTTGCATAGTGGTTGCGTTATTGGACTAGCAGTCCAGAGGCCTGGATCTAGATCCACCACTGCAACTGGGAAATATGAATTCAGTTAAATTAATAAATAAAAAAGGATAAGAATCTGGAATCAGTAATGAAGGTCATTTTAAAATCTACCTTGTTCACAAATGTTTTTAAGAGACAGAAACCTGACATCCTTACTATGTGACTCCAGGCCTTCAGTAATGTATCAGACTGTGAAATGACCCCAAATCACGACAGAACAGAATAAAATCAACCCACTCCACAAAGTCCTCATCATCAAAAATTGGAAGAGCTGTCAAGCAGCAGCCTCATACGATCATCTTTACAGAATCATACCTTTCGGCTTATGCCCCACACGCCTTCATGTCCATCCTTGGGCATGCCCGAATCCACTGGTAAGCCAGGCCTTACCTTCAAGCCAGCAATTACGGATGTGCAATAAATGCTGGCCGTGCCATCAATGAACAAATGAAAAAAAGAGAGCTTTAACCATAAGGTAGAGAGAGGGAGGTAAATTTTACAATTCACCTGCACAGAAATTAATAACGTAGAAAGTCATTGAACTTTGCAATGTGGGCAAAATGTCATGGGCGGGATTCTTCATTGGCCGACCCCCAAAATATGGAAAGGCGCTTGGGTGGAGAATTGGTCTGACACCGAAATTGGGGCTGGCGCCGGGTTCACACCACCAAAGTGCAATTCTCTGGTGCCTCGTCAGTGGTGTCAATGCATTCGACTCCACATGTACAGTTCATGCAGTTTGCATATCATTAGTGGGCCGTGGGCGTAGGCCTTGGCTCCCCCCCCGCCCCCACCACCATGGGACCGGGTTGTCCAGGCACGGATCACATTGCTGTGGCCTGCAAGGCAGCCAACTTGCTCCACACCACATTGACCATCCATCTTGGCCCTTGGTTCTTCAGACTGATACCGACCATATGGGTGCCCCCTGTCCCCACATCCCAGTCTCCACCCGATCACCTCTGCACCCTATCCTCCATCATACCCTTCCTCCCCCGCACAACTGGCCGCCACCCGTTGGCGGGACATCACGTGGCCCACCCAAGGCAACGCCCACAGTAGCCCCTACATGGGGCGCCGGACGGGGCTTACAGAGCATACTGCTGGCAAGGCCAGCACCAGCCAACGAAACCCCTGGCAGCAGAGACAGGTGCCAGGGCCAGAGGCCTCCACAGTGCTGGGCACTGACGGGCCCAGGGGCATGGAGATGTGGCGGGGGGACGGGACACCACATGCGATGGCAGAGTCCGCAGTGCAAAACAGGGCTACATGTAGCCTCTTGGACACGGGGGAACATACCATGATAACATGTCGGATTTTCACCCCCTACAGACAATGGATATTAGAATTCAACCAGGAATGGTGGCTTTCCTCCTAGTCACCGCAGCCCTGAGGCTGTACGAGCTGGAGTTGCTCAGGAGGAGAACCATGCAGCAGCGGAGACAGGCCCACAGGAACAGGAGGCAGCCGGTTTGATGGAGAGCCGGCCATCCAACAGGCCGAGGAGGAGATGGAAGGTGGCACCCCATGAGGTCTTGTGTGTACCGGCGGAGCCTGTCACTTGAGGGCCTGCTGGACCGGGCATGCCGTCGAAGACTCCGACTGAGCTAGCGGACAGTGCATCTGCCAGATCATGGTGCACCTGGCACCGTGGGGGAATGTGGGAGGACACCCGCTCCTGGTGGCCATCAAGGTGATGATTGCCCTGAACTTTTACATCATGGCGTCCTTCCTGGCACCGAGCGGAGCCCTGTCCAGAATCTCACAGAGCTCAGTACATCTGTACATGGAGATCCTACATGCCCGGTCACCACAATACATCAATTTCAATATGGACCGGGACCACCTGAATTCCCGGGCAGCGGGGTCACTTTGATTGCCGAGATGCCCCAGGTCCAGGGGGGTGATCGACGGGATGCATAGTGTCCTTCGAGCACCTGCAGATGACAGGCCGATCTTGACAAATTGAAAGATGTTCCACTCGATGAATGTGAAGCTGGTGTGTGACCATGAGATTCACATCTGCGCCCAAAATCCGGGCAGTGTGCACAATGCCTTTATCCTGGCACACCCGCTGGTTCCTGGCCTGTTCCAGGCGCATCACCAGCTGGGGGGTTGGCTCTTTGGCGACAGGGGTTATCCGCTGTGGTCGTGGTTGATGACACCTAACTGGAGGTCAGAGATCGACGAGGAGGCACACTACAACAACGCCCATGGAGCAACCAGGGGTATGATTGAGCGGTGCTTCAGCATCCTGAACATGCGGTTCAGGTGCCTGGACTGCTCTGGAGTGGCCCTCCAGTATTGCGCTAGGAGAGTCTCCCACATTGTGGTGGCCTGCAGCATCCTCCACAACATCGCACAGCAGAGGAGCCCGTGCTGGAGGCGGAAGATGAACATCAGTCCTCATTTGAGTAGGAGGATGCAGGGGAGGGCAGGGATGGGCAGTTGATGAGGCCCGGACAGGCACGGGAGGCCGCACAAAATGTGCATGACGGCCAACGCGCATGGAACACTCTGATCGCCTCCAGGTTCACTGACTAGGGGGTCTGGCCAGCGGCATGTACATCTCAACCCCCACCAACTACCCCCTCCCATGAACAGCCTCCTTACGCCACTGTCACCCCTCTGCCCCCACACGCACACACGCGTGCGACCCCCTTCATGATTCTTATCTGCCTCACCATGGCGTGCAGGCCCTGGGTTGGCTGTAACAGCTAGTCTGGTCCATGGGATGGATTGTGATGTTGGCCCACTCTGCGATTAGCTCTGATGTTGGCGGAGGTGGAGACGGAGATGGGGCATGAGAGCAGTGAGCACTGGCTATACTGGGGTCTGTGCACCAAGTCCCATGGCCCTCCGCACAGCACCGCCCCCATCCCCTCTGCAGACAGCCCTGCCCATCCTTCACTCCCTTCTGACAGAGCACCGAGGCAGGTTGTAATGTAGTGAACGTGTTTATTATGAACATATGTACACAGATTAGTGCCCTAGTTCCTATCGCTATCATACGTGCTGTACCTATGCCAATCTAATTGTAATCTAATTGAAATCTTCGCCCGCAAGGCCTCCACCCGTGCACTGTGCAATATTGGCCTGGGTGGCATGCATGGTTGGCACTATCTCCTCCTCCTGCAGACAGTTGGACTCCTCCAGCTGCATCTGCAAACGCTGGATGGTTGCCGACAACACCTCATGCAGTCCCTGGCTCTCCGACTGCATCTCCACAATCAATGGGACTACCTGTTCCAGAAGCCCAAAACCCATTTGGATGGCAGCTAGGCCCTGGGTTCAGCGTGCGCTCCGACCATCCGCCTCCTTGGGGGTTCCTACCTCCACCTGAAGTACCTGTTCACTAAAGTGCCCAACTGAGATGAGTATCTCTGGGATGGTAGAGGGTGTTGAAGATAGCTGTGATGGAAAGTCGGTCTCTTCCTTGGACTCGAGCTTCGGGTGTCACGGGATGCGGGTTGAGGGCTCCCATCGTTGTCCATGTTCATGTCCTCGTTGCGATCTGCTTGTTGTTCTGGTTGGGGTCGCTGGACACCAGAAGGTCCCGCACATTGCCAGGAACTCCTGTAAGACACAGGACAAGATGCATGATTGCATCGCGGGCTGGGGGGTTGGGAGGGGGGGTGGGGGTGGAGTGATGATGGTGGTGGAAAGGAGGTGTGGGGGAGGTGACACATACCATGGGGAACCGCAACCCAGTGGGGGTCTCATGTCCTCGCCTGATGCCGTCCTCCACTTAGGCGATTGCCTGCTCTTGGGCCCACCGAGCACGTCCAGTGCCCTGTTCCGCTGCAGTGAGGGACCGTAGACCTGGCGGTCTCCCCCCTCTCAGGATGATTATGAGCGGCCTTCTCCTGGGGGGGGGGGGGGGGGGGAACAGAAGTGCACAGTGTCAGACAGTCTGACGCATACAGGCCAGGGGGTGGGTAACTGGTGGTTTCAGTGGCCAGGACACCTGGCCATGGCAGCCAGTATGGGTATGTGGTACAGGGTGGGGGTTTGGCTGCTGTCGGGTGGGGGAATAGGGTTTACGGTGTGTGGGACAAGGGTTGGTGCTCGGGGCACAGTGCTGTCCACACCCTGTGGCTGCCTGAGGAGGTTGTGCAGTTTTTTTATGGCACTGCTGGCCAGTCTTTGCGGTGTTGGCTACGGTGCTCACTACCTCTGCCACCTGTGTCCAGACATGGCGAACGGTAGCGGTCAGAAGCCTCCTTCCCACCAGAGGGTCGCTTGCCTCTCCTCCACGGCATCTAGCAGTATCTTCAATTTGGCGTCTGTGAAATGACGTGCTACTCTCCTTGCTGCCATCTTGTTGGCTGGGATGTGTGTGTGGGGAGTGAAGTGTTTATATCCGGCTGCAGCTGGTCAGCCTCTTGAGCGTCAATCACAAACCCGGCACCGTTACTCATTGGAACCGATCATGTTCCACATGGCGCCGGTGCGAGCGCGGTAATGATCGTGAATTGATCCAGGTGCAGCGCCATTTTTGCTGTTGTAGAAGTCCACAAATTCTGCCCTGGCATCAACATTTAGTCTCAGGAACGGAGACTTAGAATCCCCATGGCTTAGATTCCAAACAAACATGCAAAGAAATTAGCAACAATTTAGTCGGCTACTCTCAATCACCTCATTACTGGAGAGCGTGCAATCAAGCACTATCCAAATCCCTTACCCCACGCATACTGTGCTGAATGATCAAATGTGAATCCAGTTAATATTTTTCAGGTCATAAGAGCTATCCACTAATACATGGCTTGCGTAATGTGATTTATGCAGCAGATTTGAATATTAGTTCTGGCGCTTGACCTATTTGTGACACCAACACGAAGTAATTAAGTTTGAAGCCGCTGTCTTTTTTATGAGGCCAGTGGAGAAATTCAGCTCATCAATAACAGTAGCTACAGCTCAGCTCCAATTCTCATCATCCTGGAAATACATCAATATTTCAGAAGAAAACACTCAACATTGGTAAACAGTCATTGCCGCTTCCATGCTCCTTTTTAGTCTGCACCTTGCAGCAGACCAACAATGTTTTCCTTTAAATGGTGAAGGCGGGACATTTTCCATCCACCTCAAGAAAAGAAATGTCGTAAATATTCAGCACATTATCCAGATGCGCTCCTTCTCTGATAGCTGTCCCACCTCCTGACGTTTCTTTTGTGCCTTGATGAGAATCAAAATGGCAGCGTGCCATCTGGAAGCTCAGCAAAAATGACAACGGCGAAATGTCTCGAGCAAGCTCCACAGAACCTCACCGTCCCGGAGATAATGGTCTCTGCATTTGATACACAATTTTTAAAAAATCAGCAAGACACCAGCATCCAAAGGAGCTTGAACAGAATAGCTCTTGGGGCTTATGGACGTCCTCGCAGCCTGGTTATAGTTGCAGTGCTGAATTTAATTAAGTTGAATTAAGCACAGCAGTCATCTGCTAAAACTGACTGGCATAACAGAAGAAGAAAAAATGCAGTTGCTTCAACGAAACTGTTTTGTTGCATTGTCATTCTGTTCAAACAATGTAATTATTGCTCAAGCTTGGAGTTTCCTAGTTGCTTCTTCTTGGTTTCTCAAATCCTCTCTCCCTCCCCCCTCCCTCATGCTCAATCTTGGTTGCTCAGCTTAGTTTGTCAATGTAAAAAAAAATGTCGACGTATAAACTGTATCATCTTACTATTCCCTGCAGAGATCGCCGTTCCCAATGGGATATTTACTACCAGCAGCTCACTGGTATCGGCACCTTTATGGCTTTGCAAGCCTGCTCAAGAGGGTCAGGCACAAGAATGTCAGGAAAATCAGCCATCAGAAATGCTAAATGCCCCCCCCCCCCGGTAATGTCCTGTCTGTGAAACCCGCGCACACAACATTCTCCCCAATTAGTGCCGTGCTTACCATAATTATTTTTTCCACTTTATTATAATCATTATTGAAGGTCACATGTGTTCCATATCGATGCTTAAATAAGAGAGATGAGTCACTCTCTGCTGCCACGATCCTACCTTCCTGAATGAACAATTACCACTTGGTGAAAAAAAATGATACGTAACCGAGTTTTTTTTTAAAAAACGAGTGTTGAAAGAATCACCGCTGGGGGGGGGGGGGGGGGGGGTTAATGTTCTCTTCCCCCTCTCCGGAAAAAAAAGGATTTAATTTGAATCGTTCCTGTGCGAACGTCAGCTTCAAACCCAGTCAGACAGTGGAATAATCCAAATGAGATGGGCATCATGTGGCCTGACTGATGGAGATTAATTAGGAAGGAATGGGCACAGCTGTAAACGAGAAGCTGACATACTTTCCAACTATTGCAAAGTGAGGCCGTTTTACTAATGGGGTAATCAGTCTCTGAGTATCAATATCCTTAATCCCAGAAAATGAGAAAGACAATTAATTCAATTGCATCATTTAGAAGGAAAACAAATTCATCGCGGCAAAGCTAAGTGTTCTAATTTCATTAGATCTCAACCACATTTCTCACTCACTTTCTAAACAAATTTTATTTATGTGGTGCGATAAATTCAGGAATTTCAGATGTATTGAAGTATTTGGTGCAGTGTTTAAAAACCTGGGTTTGAATGTGTTTGCTGCAGTCATGTTTTAAAATAAATCCTAGTTTAAGCCAGGGGTGCAACGAGCAGGAAAAGTTTGGGCTAATGCAGTTTTGTTTTGATTAAGGGGATTCCCTGGTGAGTTAATTAATTAATTAGGGTGGCACAGGAGCACAGTAGTTAGCACTGTTGCTTCACTGCGCCAGGATCCCAGGTTCGACTCCCGCTTGGGTCACTGTCTGTGTGGAGTCTGCACGTTCTCCCTGTGTCTGCGTGGGTTTCCTCCGGTGCTCCGGGTTCCTCCCACAAGTCCTGAAAGACGTGCTTGTTAGGTGAATTGGACATTCTGAATTCTCTCTCTGTGTACCCGAACAGGCACCGGAATGTGGCGACTAGGGGATTTTCACAGTAACTTCATTGCCGTGTTAATGTAAGCCTACTTGTGACACTAATAAAGATTATTATTAGAAAATTAGTTTTTAGTTTGGTGAGATTATGTCATTGCTGAGCGGAGTTCAGTTCAGTCCTGGGTGAAGCTGGGACCCCCAAGTCAGCTTTTACTCTGCAGTTTAGGTAAAAAGAGAGTAAGAGTCTTTAAAGCAGTGTGGATTTGTCTGAAGACAAGGCGGGAGGGGGCTGAAATAAGCCAGTTGAAACAGCTTTTGAAGACATGCAGCCAGAGTTTCTGCACAGGTCTGACCAGAGTTAGATCTTTTCTCTAAAGTAGTGTCAAAAGATCTCTTTCTCAAAGAATAACTTCTCTGTGCTATTGGTATTTAAGGTGGATTGAAAGATGATATTGTTGTTTTCTTGTTGTTTAAGTGGGAATAAAGATAGCAATTAAGGGTACTGTATTCACTGTATTGAGTAGTACTGTTTAAGCTGCCGAGGGCAGGGGTGTATGGTGAGCGATTTGGCAGAGCTTTTGCATTTGGAGGACATCAAGTTCACCATTCGAGGGGCGGAGGAGAGGTTCACCTCGAGGTGGAAGCTGTTCATTGACTTCTTTAAGTAGTATTGAATCGTCAGCGGAGGGTTTAGTTTTTTTCTGTTTAGGCTGGATGGTTTTGGTAAAAAAAATTAGAAAAGGGGGGCGGGTGCCCATGACAACAGGGAGAGTGTGGAGTGTTTGTTGGGGAGGGGGCAGGGTGTGTAGGGAGGGTGTGGAAAAACATTTGGGGAAAGCTGGTGCCAGTGGGTGACAGAAAATATTTAAGAAGATACGGAGTTCCAAGGTTTTGACATCTCGGAAAGAAAATGTGGAATGACGGGATGGTGTGACAAGTTTTGGACTCACATAAAAGGTGGACAAAGAGCACCACAATGTTGCATTGCAATCCCTGTGTTGTCTCAATGCTTCAGTTCATGTGGCTGTGTTGTCGAGAAGTCTAAGTAAAGGAGCCAATATCACTTATTAGAAACAAACAAAATGTGTCATGGAGACTGTCATTTTCTAAAACACAAACAAATTTTTTCTAAACTCACTGGACTTTTATTTTGGCAGCAATTTTAAATATTAGGACAATGCATATGAAAGGCAAAAAACCCACCAACAAAGAATTTTTCATTTCAAAGTGTGTGATAAGATTAGATTTTTCAACTGGGTTTGCAAATCTACATCATGCTATCTGTTGACAAGTTGTTTGACAGGATTTGCGCCAAAACGTCATTCTGAACAGTGGAAATTCCAGTACAACAATACTGGTCTCTACCCAGCAATAAGAACATAAGAACTAAGAGCAGGAGTAGGCCATCTGGCCCTTCAAGCCTGCTCCGCCATTCAATGAGATCATGGCTGATCTTTTGTGGACTCCGCTGAAATGGAGAAAATTGCCCAGTTATGTCCTTCCACAAAACGCAGGACCAAAGGACAAATCTAGTTACCTCCCCATCAGTCCACTCTTGATCATCACATGGAAGGGATCATCAACAGTACTATCAAACAACAATAATTCAGGAATAACCTGATCACTGACAATCAGTTTGAGTTCCACCAGGGTCACTCAGCCCTGACCTCATTACAGCCGTAGTCTAAACATGGACAAAAGAACTGAACTCCAGAGGTAAGATGAGAGCCCTTGACATCAAGGAGCCCTAACAAATCTGACATCAATGGGAATCTGGGAGAAAATGTTCCACTGTTTTGACTCATACCTGGCACAAAGGAAGATGGTTGTGGTCATTGGAGGTCAATCATCTCAGCCATGGCGCATTGCTGCAGGAGTTCTTCAGGGTAGGGTCCTAGCCTTTTGTGTTTCTTGAAACAACCCTGGGATACTAATATTACAGCATTTGTGACGAGCTGTTGTCTGTGGGTGAGCAGAGAATTTTCCAGAAGATATGGAGAAGATAATATGAAAGGTTATCAGTGGTAGGCAGGAATGTGGAGTGGAGGTTATAATAAGATCAGCATTCAATTTCTTTAATAGTGGAATAGGCCCGAGGGACCAGTGGCCTACTTCAGCCCCAAATTTCTATGTCCATATGGAACCATCATCAGCTGCTTCTTCAGTGACTTTTGCTCCATCATGAGGTCAGAAGTAGGCATTGTCGCTGATGAAAGCATAATATTTAGCATCATTAGTAACTCCTCAGGTACTAAAGCAGTCCTTGTCCATAAGTAGCTAGACCTGGACAACATTCAGACTTGGGCTGACAAGTGGTAACACAAATTCCAGACAATGACCATCCCAACAAGAGATAATCTAACCATTGCCATCCGACCATCACTGAATGCCCCACTATCAACATCCTGTGGGCTTACCACTGACCTGAAGCTGTACTGGACAAGCCATATAAATACTGTGGCTACAAGATCAGGTGAGAGGCTGGGAATTCTTTGACAGGTAACTGACCTCCCCACTCCCCAAAGCCTGGCAACCATCTACAAGGTGCAAGTCAGAAGTGTGATGGAATACACTCCACTTTCCTGGATTAGTGCAGCTCCAACAACACTCAAGAAGCTTGACACTATCCAGGACAAAGCAACCCACTTGATTGGCATCCAATCCACCACCTTGAAAATTAATTCCCTCCAGCACCAATGCACAGACAGCCATGTGTACTATCTACAAGATGTATTGTAGCAACTCACCTTCCAAACCCGCACCAAGAGCAGTCAATGTATGGAACACCACCAAGTTCCCCTCCAAGCCACACTCCATTCTTACCTGAAGAAATATCACCGTTCCTTCACTGTTGCTGGTTCAAAATCCTGGAACTTCCTTCATAGCAGCACTGTGGGTGTACCTGCGCAAGATGGCAGCACGGTAGCACAGTGGTTAGCTACTGTGTGATAGTGTGTGAAATGAGCGGTGATTCTTACAATAGCACAGTGGTTGCTTCACAGCACCAGTGTCCCAGGTCGATTCCCGGCTTGGGTCACTGTCTGTGCGGAGTCTGCACATTCTCCCCGTGTCTGCGTGGGTTTCCTCCGGGTGCTCCAATTTTCCCCCACAGTCCAAAGACTTGCAGGTTAGGTGGATTGGCCATGCTAAATTGCCCTTAGTGTCCAAAAAGGTTAGGCGGGGTTACTGGGTTATGAGCATAGGGTGGAGGTGTGGGGCTTAAGTGAGGTGCTCTTTCCAAGGGCTGGTGCAGACTCGATGGGCCGAATGGCCTCCTTCTGCACTGTAAATTCTATGGCCTACAGTGGTTCAAGGTTGTGGCTCACCACACCTTCTCAATGACAATTCGGGATGGGTAATAAACACTGTCCGACCGGCAAAACCCACACCCTGTGAATGAATTTAAAAACACACAATTTTCCATCCAAATTTATTATGGATAACTAAACTCAAAATACTTTCTTAAAATGCATTGGGCTCATTAACAGCAGTTATTTGAGGGGCTACAAACAGCCTCCAAGCTCTAAACTGGTATCTGGTGTGATTGGTTCTGGAATTGATAGGTGAAGGAATTAGCAATGAATTTAATGAGCAGCCGCCAGCAGTATTGCGAGCAGGCAGATATGATGTCAATCAGTGTTTAATGTTGATTTGACGGCAGATGTGCGATTTTGGAGGTCAACACTCTTGTCTTTTCTTAATGTTACACAGCTGAACATCAGTTCAGCAACAGGAATAACCATTACCCCACCTCCCCCTGCCCCTCCACACCCCACCCAGCACCCAGCCTGTTGCACAAAACAACCCCCCCACCCCCTCCTCTGATAGCGCTGTTTAAAGGGATAATCAATTATATTTACAGGTTAATTGTAGAATCACAGCAACAGCCAGAAGTCAATCAACAAGTGTTTGGTACTTTCTATGATTGTTACAAGTTGCAGAAATCTACAGGGAGCGGTGAAACAAATGCTGAAAATGTTTTTGCTGACTTCAAGCCTTCTGCACTCACCAATTGTTCCCAAACATGAGTGCACTAATACATTTGCACCTTGGTATGGTAATTTAAGCAGTGTCTGAGATTTGTCATGCAGTTGCTCAGCAGTACCTGATATTTGTCATGCAGTTGCTCAGCTATGCCATTTGAAGGTGGTCATCGTGACCACTTGTGTACGGTCATTGAACGTCTTCAAAGACTGCATTCAGGTCCTCAGAGCTTGACACCTGGCATTGGGCTCCATCTGCTCCCACTGTCTAGAGGAAGCCTTGCCTCACCTAACATACAGAACCTACTTTCCAACTCCTGTACCAAGGTTTCTCGTGCACCTTCCGAAGACCATGGATTCTGCTTTCTCCTGCATTGTATCATTCGTCAATGTTTCCTGGTCATATTCACTTCCTGCACGACTGCCAGCACCCACTGAAACCACAATGCATCTCCCCTTTAAGAGGTGCATACTTGTTTTAACCAATGGAGATTAGCTCCATTTGCTTCTCGAAAGTTCTAATATTGGGTCTGTGCAGATGCATGCAGTCAATGATTAGCAGTGGTTGGCACTGCCTGCACACAACAGCTGTTGAAATGAGCAGGTAGCAGAAAGTGGGCATCTTGTTGCTTGCATTAGGTTTAACAAACAAATAGTGGCATCACACAAAAACTGTAAGTTTATTGGTTGGTAATAAACTGCTGTTAAGGGCTGTCTTCAAATTGCTGTAAGTTAGAAAAGCATTATATTTTTAAAGAGCATTATACTTACGAAACACCACAAATAATGGAAAGTAAATAACACTATAATAACGTAATATAAGTAAATAAAGTTAACTAAAGTTAAGCCGTGCAGAGTAGCTCGGTCAAGTTGAATGAATATCCTGTATCATGTGGGAAGTCATGGACACTACCGATGTCCTAGATGACTATATATGCAGTAAGTGCTGCCAGTTGCAGAAAAGTGAGCTCTGGGTGTAAGAATTCATGTTGCGGATGGAGTCCCTGGGTGCATCTGCAATTCTGAGAGCTATGTGGATAGCACGCTCAGCGAGGTGGTTACACCACAGCTTAGGAGCCTGGAGGAAGAAAGGGAATGGGTGACTACCAGGAAATCTACGAGAACCAGACAGGAAGTGCAAGAGTCCCATAGGGTTCCACTCACAATTTGGTTTTCCACTTTGGAAGCTGGTGAGGGAACTGGTTCCTTAGAAGAATGCAGTCAAAGCCAAATTTATGGTACCACAAGCGGCTCGGCTGTATGAAGGGAGGAATAAGAAAGGAAGAGTAACAGTGATAAAGGTTTTGTTAGTTAGGGGAACAGACAGGATTTTCTTTGGCCATAGGTGTAACTCCTGGATGGTATGTTGCCTCCCTGGTGTCAGGGTCAAGGGTACAGAGCTGGGAAATAGAAATTAAGATAGAGAAGAAAATATGTGTTTGTGTGCTAGGTCAAAAATACAATTGAGAACCAAGAGGAATACAGAAGGTTCAGAGGGGAGGTGAAATAACACATTAGAGAAGCAAAGAGGGGTTATGAGAAAAGATTGACAGCCAACATAAAGAACAATACCAAAGTTTTCTATCGGCATATGAAAGACTGCCCCCTGACAAAATTCAGCAGAGGGCTCAGAGAGCTCCACTTCACCACTGCGGAAGCAATTGCCTGGGTTTCTGATTACGGCACATGCAAAAAATATATATCAGTAGCAAAAGGAATGAAGTATGGTGGTGCAGTGGTTAGCACTGCTGCCTCACAGCGCCAAGGACCCGGGTTCAGTCTTTGCTCTGGGTCACTGTCCGCGGGGGAGTTTGCACACTCTCCCCGTGTCTACGTGGGTCTCACCCCCACAGCCCAAAGATGTGCAGGGTAGGTGGATTGGCCTCGCTAAGTTGCCCCTTATTTGAAAAACAAATAGTAAAAGGGTAGTAAGACAAGGAGTAGGGACTCAAAAGGGAATTTACACAATGAGGCAGAGAGCATGGGTGAGGTATTAAAAGAATACTTTGCATCTGTTTTACCAAGGAGGTAGATGCTATCCAGGCCATGGTGACAGACAAAGGAACTCTATCACAAGAAGGGTTCAAAATTGATAAGGAGAAAGTGTTGTACAGAGTGACAGTATTTAAATTTGAAAAGGCACCAAGATTGGATGAGATGCATCCAAGGATATTGAAGGGAGTGAGAATGGAAATTGTAAGGGCACTGGCCATACACTTTCGGTCTTCCCTAGACTTGGGGTGGTGCCAGAGGACTATAGAATTGCAGACACTGTACCCTTGTTCAAAAAAGGTTGCAAGGTTAAGTGCAGCAATTACAGACCAATGAGTTTACCTTCAGTCATGGGGAAGTTTCTATGAACAATTATTCCGGATAGAATGGTCACATTGGAATTGTAGGTTTCTAATGGGAAATTGTGTTCAACTAACTTGCTAGTTTTCTTTGAATAAGTAACAGAAAGAGTTGATGAGAGTAATGCTGTTGATGTGCTGTATATGTACTTTCTAAAGGTATTTGATACAGTGTCACAGCAGACTTACTGCCAGACCTGCTGAGTGTTTCCAGCACTTCTGTTTTATTTCTTGGTTTGCATTTAATTGGCATTGGAATCCTTGATGCTGGTACAAGGCTCTCAACTACAATGGGCGGAATAGTGGCTGTTCAGCACAGGGCTAAATCGCTGGTTTTGAAAGCAGACCAAGGCAGGCCAGCAGCACGGTTCAATTCCCGGAACAGCCTTCCCGAACAAGCGCTGGAATGTGGCGACTAGGGGCTTTTCACAGTAACTTCATTTGAAGCCGACTTGTGTCAATAAGCGATTTTCATTTCATTTCTTCCATTTTGAGACCAAGTGCGGCGGCGGGTGGTTCTGGCGGTTCCTTTCCCATTGGCCAGAATGGTGGGATCCTGTGCCAGATTCTCCACTTGGAACCTCATTAATTCTGCATAGGCAAATTCCCCTCTGACTCTCTGGACTCAATTGCCCGCCCTCAGCTGACGCGTTCATAGGTCCCGGCGCCATATTTTAAAAACCAGTCCAACAAGCTCATATCGTCCCCTTCAGCCCCCTTGTCTTCACCAGATCATGCAGGATGTCAGCAACCCAGAAGAAAAAGGCTCATGAAAAAGTCCACTTCTTGATTCAACCGCCTACCACCAAGCCCATCACCTGCGTGATGCCCTTGCCCCACTTGGGCCTCTACCAACTGCATCTGGAGTTTTCATCCTTTCCCTTCCTGTAAATAATATGGTATCCTTTTGCCCACCTTGTTTGTGAGATTTTCTTTCCCAGGCCCTTCTTCCACATTGCCCCCCTTTGACTTAGTCAGGCTCCCCCAACCCCCACCTCCCCAACCTCACTTAATTCCTGGCCAAAAGTTGGATTTTTGTTGATGTGGCTGAAGGAGCACCACAGCACTGTCCTGTCCAGATAGACACTGGAGTGTAGCATGAGGAGGAAAGAGACTCCTGTATTCCCCAACTCCAGGTGCTGCACTGATCTGACTCGGTGACACAGGATACATGGATCCAGCAGCACAGTTAAGACCAGCTCAATATGGAGATGGAGGGCAGGAACCAGTCTGCACCAGCACAGTGTACAGTGAATCAAGAGGCAGCGCAGCACCAAGCAGAGATGGATTTTCAATTAAACACCAATCAGAGCCTTGCTGGCTCTAAATTTGCTGATAGATTCTTATCAGCAGGCAATACAGAACACCATCGGGCTCTGATTGGTGGACTCTCCTTTAGAGCGGGAAAATAGTCTGCCAGACATGAGAGGTGATGGAGACTTAGAGAAGTTCAGATCTCCTGAATTGGTGTAAAGTCTCTGAACTCTTATTGAGTAAAGGTGCAAAACAGCAGCCAGGTTTCTGGCATTTGATCTGGCAGGCAACTTGAGGCAAAAGTGAGGGCGCCAACCTAACATCAGACTGCGAACCTGTGAAGCATTCAGTGAGTTGAGGAGGCAGTGCTGGTCAATGGCCATCGAGGGGAGCAGCCTGGCCACTCTCCACCTCCAGGCCAGAGCTGAGGGGGAAAGACAACAAACCAAATAAACAGAGACCACCTGCCAGATAGCCAGCAGCCAGCCAGGAGCAAATACGGTTATCTAGGGTCGAGGCCTGGCCATTTAGGCGAGAGCCGAGAGGTGAAGAGAGCAGCAGTCGGGTGGTGCGAGAAGGCCAGGCAAGTGCCAGTGTCATGTCTCGAGGAATCGGGAGCAGTGGCAAGCCAAAGTGAGGTAACTCAACCAATCACAGGCCAGCCAGGCAGAGCTGAGAGTGAGAGGGCTGGACTGGGCAGCAACTGGACTAGGCGGCGAGAGAGAGAGAGGAGGCCAGGCCAGATAAACAGCAGCTAGGCAGCCAGCAGACCAGGAACATACGCAGTCGTTGAGGGTTGAGGCTCAAGCCCCAGCCACTCCAGCGAGAGCCGAGAAGGGCAACAGTTGGGAGGTGCAAAGAAGTCCAGCAAGCACTGGCATCGGGTCTCAGGTAATCGGAGAGCAGTGGCTAGAGGGAGCGGGGAGACTCGACCAGAGTCCGGGCTAGCCAGGCAGAACTGAGAGTGAGAGGGCTGGGCTGGGCCGGGCAGCAACTGGACAAGGTGGTGAGGACAAGAGAGAGCAGGGGCCAGGCCAGATAGCCAGCAGCAGTAACCAGGCAGTCAGCCAGGAGCACTTGCGGTCTTTGAGGCTGGAGGTCAGGCTACCTGACCGAGAGCGGAGAGGTGAGCAGAGCAACAGTTGCGAGATGCAAAGAAAGCAAGCAGTGATTTGGAGTTTCTGTGCCTTGCATTGTTTGAGCTGAGGGTGAGCGGTATCAGGTGGACATTGACATCATTTGGGGTGACTTCACTCTGGACGGGCTGTCGCGTCACCAAGGGCGGAGTGTGACATAGGGTCCCTGCAAAGGGGGACAGCGTAGGCCCCCAAAAATGTAAGTCCACCTCTGCACCAAGGCAATTTTGCACACACTTCTATGTCTCTTGCCAACTGAGGACCATTTTATGTATATCACTCTTTATCAACCAAGTTTGATGTCAATGTGATTTCCCACTGGCATGAGGCAAGATTGAATGGCCTGACCAGACACCAGTGGGCAGCTGTTTTAATGAGCATTCATGAGATGCAAATGAATGCAAATAGTATTCACACCACCTGCCATCGGGAGGACTGACCTGCTATTAGCCCACTATTGGGAGAATTGCACTGCGATTTTAGGCCAGCGGATTTGTAACTTTTCTGCCCCAATTATATTATCCACTCCCACCCGCCATCAATCCTACCATGGGCGATGGGAGAATTCCGGCTACTGTATTTCATTTTGTACAGGCATCCTTTATCTTCAATGACCACAAAACAACAGCAACCTAAAATTTGTGACATTTGAAAGTAATACTTCTTTAGCAAAAAGGAAAAGTAGAAAAGCTTCACCTGGCGATGTCGCTCTTTATTACTCTCATCGCATGTTCAGAAGCTGCTGGGATGACGAGAAAAGTAATGTACCGCAGTGTTACACAGCAAGAAAATAAAACAAAATTATATTTTCAGGTGTGTTTAGGGCTCTTCATTACAATTATATTATCATCATCACCTTCCTCTTTGCAGCAGAAATAATACTTGTGCTGCACTGAAGTGAGATCATTCCATCTATCAATAATTACATTACTGCACCTTGCATATTTTGTTTATCACACTGTGGAGTTGAATTCTGTGGAAGTCACATCTGTATACATGCAAATTTTCTGCAGCCAATTTCCTCACAACATTTAAGAAGCATTTCTATGAGCACTTTAAACACCGCAGCACACAAGACTACAGACCAACTGCTGGAAAGGGGATTAGAATAGATAGGTGTTTGGTCAGTGCAAACACAATGGGCGAATGCCTTCTTTCTATGCTGTATAACTCCATGACTTGAATTGACTCATACTTCATTGACTTAAAATAGAAATGAATTAGAACTGAAAATGTAGCAAACATATGGGACGGAATTCTACGGCTGCGCCTGCCCGGCAACCGGAAATTCCCTCCCGAGGTCAACGGACCTTTACATGGTCTCCGTCCGTGGCGATCTTGCGGCAGGTGCAGCCAAAGAATCCAGCCCATGATTCAAAAGACAAATCACTTAAAAAATGTTCCAATAAGGGAGCACTGGCCACAGGCAACAAATGAAGCAAAGCTAATCAGAAAAATCCATAAATAAACAGAGAGACGACAGACCTTTTGTCTGCCATCTTGGTTTTAACTCAAGGTCATCTTATTTGGGCAGCACGGTAGCATTGTGGTTAGCACAATTGCTTCACAGCTCCAGGGTTCCAGGTTCGATTCCAGCTTGGGTCACTGTCTGTGCGGAGTCTACACATCCTCCCCATGTGTGCGTGGGTTTCCTCCGGGTGCTCCGGTTTTCTCCCACAATCCAAAGATGTGCTGGTTAGGTGGATTGGCCATGATAAATTGCCCTTAGTGTCCAAAATCGCCCTTAGCGTTGGGTGGGGTTACTGGGTTATGGGGATAGGGTGGAGGTGTTAACCTTGGGAAGTGTGCTCTTTCCAAGAGCCGGTTCAGACTCGATGGGCCGAATGGCCTCCTTCTGCACTGTAAATTCTATGATATTTGAAATAATGTTTGTAATGTAATGTGGATATTAAAAATTATAATAAAGATTATTAAATTAAAAACTTTCTATGTCTGAAATGCCTGCAACATTCTTTTTATTGGGAGTCTGTGCCTATGTAAAATGTGAGGCTTGTGATTGTGGGGCGGTTTCACAGCTGGCCAACTTTATACAGAACTTAACTATGAATGATCTAGGACTCCCCATCCCCTTAGCGGGGAAGATCGTAATTGGTGAGACTCATGGGGAGACTGATTGCTCCAACCCCGTAGGTCTCGATTAGGCTACAACAAGTGTATAATCTCACATTTAGCCGTGTTGTGCTACATCTGCCATGTGTTTGCCCACTCACTCACCTTGTCTAAATCACCTTGAAGGCTCCTTCCACCCTCCTCACAACTCACAAATCCACTCAGTTTTGTGTCACCAGCAAAATTGGAAATGTTACATTTGGTTCCCTCATCCAGGTCATTTATATATATCACAAGCAGCTGGGGCCCAAGCACTGAACGCTGTGGTACCCGACTAGTTACTGCCTGCCTTTCAGAAAATGACTCATTTATTCCCACTCTGTTTCCTGTCTGTCAACCAATTTTCGATCCATGCCAATACGTTAGCCCCATCTTATGTTTTAATTTTTCCCACTAACATCTTAGGAGGGACCTTATTAAAAGCCTTCTGAAAGGCCAAATACACCACATCCACTGGTTCTCCCTTATCTATTCTACTAGTTACATCCTCAAAAAATGTCAGTTTTGTAAAGCATGTTTTGCCTTTAATTAAACCCATGTTAGCTTTGTCCAATCCCGTTAATGCTTTCCAAATGTTCTGTTATCACGAGTTTTATAACAGACTAGCATTTTCCCCACTACTAATGTCAGGTTAACATGTCTGAAATTCCCCTTTTTCTCTCCCTCCCTTTTTAAATAGTGGGGTTACATTTGCCACCCTCCAATCTGTATGAACTGCTGCAGCATCTATAGAATTTTGGAAATGATCACTACAGCATCCAATATTTCCAGAATCCCTCCCTTTAATGCTCTGGGGTGTAGATTATCAGTCCCCATTGATTTGTCAGCCTTTAACCCATTAATTTCCCCAGCATCATTTTCTTACAAATTCTGACTTCCTTCAATTCCGCCCTCTCACTAGACCCTTGGTTTCTTAACATTTATGGGAGGTTATTTATGCCCTCTTTTGTGAAGACAGAACCAAAGGATGTGTTCAATTCTTCTGCCATTTCTTTGTTCCACTTTATCATTTCCCTGGCTTCTGACCGTAAGGGACAGAAATTTGTCTTTACTAATCTTTTTCTCTTCACATATTTATTGAATCTCTTACAGTCAGTTTCTATGTTCCTGCAATTTTACTCTTATAATCTAGTTTCCTCTTGATCACATTTTTGTCCTCCCTTCCTGAATTCTAAAATGCTCCCAATCCTCAGGCTTGCTGCTTTCTCTGGCAATTTAATATATCTCCTCTTTGGATTTAATACTATCCTTAATTTCTTTTGTAAGCCATGGTTGAGCCACCTTTCCTCTTCTATTTTTGCACCAGGCTGGAATGAATACTTGTTGTAATTCATGAGCAGTCTTTTAAATATGACCCATTGCCTATTCACTATCAATCCCTTTCATAACATTCCCCAATCTATTCTTGGTCCTGCCCGCTGTCTCTAACCTGCCCTTCTTTCTAGTGTTCTCTAATATACTTGCACACCCGAACACTCCTGCCTGTTCAGTCAGTTTTCTTCAGCTTAGCCATAGGAACCAGTAAGATTCTGTGAAAACCGCATCGTCTTCTCTCTGCAACCTTTGACATACTGAACCATTCCATGCTGCACTGCCTGCCCGACATCATACATCTCTAGGATTTTTGTCACTCAATTTTATCAGCAATTGTTTCTCTTCACAGTCAGATCCAGGCAGCTTTGGAGTGCTTCAAGGTTCTATTGCTGGCAGGCTTGCATTCCACATCTACATATTGCCCCACAAATGGCACATTTTGCAAGTATGGACTCAGCTCCATAAAACCAGCTTTAGTTCTTCCCCATCACCTCCAACTTTACAACTGTGGCTTTTCTATGTAACTGTCTGTCTTGTCTGAGCTGGAACTTTCACCAGCTTAATATCAATCAGCAAAATCACAGCCATTCAGTTCAAACTGCACCAGAAAGCTTGTTTCATACACTGACTTAATTCCCTTTCATCAATGCTCAGTTAGGCTGAAGCAGGCAGTGGCCAACCTTGGTATCCTCTTTCACTCTAAACTAAGCCTCAAACCACACATCTAGGCCATCATAAAGACCAATACTGTAGACGTGCCTGCTTCCACACATTATCCACTGCTGCTGAAATCCTCGATGTGGAGATGCCGGCGTTGGACTGGGGGGGAGCACAGTAAGACGTCTTACAACACCAGGTTAAAGTCCAACAGGTTTGTTTCGTATCACTAGCTTTCGGAGTGCTGCTCCTTCCTCAGGTGAATTAAGAGGTATGTTCCAGAATCATATATATAGACAAATCGATCGACAGTTCCAACGCACCAAACTCTTCAGAAGACAAACACGGGACACAACCGACAGAATACCCTTCGTCGTCCAGTACTTTCCCGGAGCGGAGAAACTACAACATCTTCTTCACAGCCTTCAACACGTCATCGATGAAGATGAACATCTTGCCAAGGTCATCCCCACCCCCCCACTACTTGCCTTCAAACAACCGCGCAACCTCAAACAAACCACTGTTTGCAGCAAACTACCCAGCCTTCAGAACAGTGACCACGACACCACACAACCCTGCCATGATAATCTCTGCAAGACGTGCCAGATCATCGACAGGGATACCACCATTACACATGAGAACACCACCCACCAGGTACGCGGTACATACTCGTGCGACTCGGCCAACGTTGAACACCTCATATGCTGCAGGAAAGGATGTCCCGAAGCGTGGTACATTGGCGAGACCATGCAGACGCTGCGACAATGAATGAACAGACATCGCGAGACAATCACCAGGCAGGAATGTTCCCTTCCAGTCGGGGAACACTTCAGCAGTCAAGGGCATTCAGCCTCTGATCTCCGGGTAAGCGTTCTCCAAGGCGGCCCTCAGGACGCGCGACAATGCAGAATCGCTGAGCAGAAACTTATAGCCAAGTTCCGCACACATGAGTGCGGCCTCAACCGGGACTTGGGATTCATGTCGCATTACATTCATCCCCCACCATCTGGCCTGCAAAATCCTACCAACTGTCCTGGCTTGACACAATTCACACCTCTTTAACCTGGGGTTACCCCATCTCTGGATCTGCAAAGATTGAATCACCTGCTAATGCTCGCATTCCAAGCATTGTCTGGCATCTTTGAATCTGTCTATATATATGTTTCTGGAACATACCTCTTCATTCACCTGAGGAAGGAGCAGCACTCCGAAAGCTAGTGATACGAAACAAACCTGTTGGTCTTTAACCTGGTGTTGTAAGACGTCTTACTGTGCTGAAATCCTCATTCAGCGCTCTCAGCATCTGACTTGTCTTCACGATGTTCTTACTGCCAGACAAATTTGCAAAAACTACAACTCATCCAGGACCCCACCACCCACATTACCTGCTCATCTATCATTTTTGCCCTCCTCAACCGCCATTACTTTCCAATCTCCAGTGCATCATTTTAAAACCTTCCTCCTTCCTTGTAACCACACCCATGGGTTTACTCCTCCCGCCCTTTACAACCTCCTCCACCCCCCCTACATCAGCTGACACTCTGTGATCTTCTCAATCTAGTCTGGTCTGGAGAGTGTTAGCCATGAGAGGCTGAAGAGACTCGTACTGCTTTCATTAGAACGACAGAGGTTGAGGGGTGACCTGTTAGAGGTCTACAAGATTATGAGGGGCATGGATAGAGTGGACGGGCAGGCACTCTTTCCCAGGGTGGAGGGGTCAGTCACCAAGGGGCATAGGTTTAAGGTCCGTGAGGCAAAGTTTAGAGGAGATGTGCGAGGTAGGCTTTTTACACAGAGGGTGCTGAGTGCCTGGAACATGTTGCCAGGGTGGGTTGTGGAAACAGATACATTAACGGCGTTCAAAAGGCATCTTGAAAATACATGGATAGCATGGGTATGGAGGGATACGGCACAAGGAAATGCTGAGGGTTTTGGCCAAGGTTGGCATCATGACCGGTACAGGCTTGGAGGGTTGAAGGGCTTGTTCCTGTGCTGTATTGTTCTTTGTAGTCTTGGATATCATGGACCTTCTCACACAATATGCAGCAGTGTCAACAATTACCATGCCTATACTTTGAAATCAGCTTCCTAAAGCTCTATGTCTTCTCTCCATGCTTTCAGAAAACCTGTCTCTTTAACTAGGCCTTTCGTTACCTCCTACAACTGTCCTCCTGAACTGCAGTTCATGGCCGATTCTTCTTTCATATTGCAACTCAGAGGATGTATCTCAGACAGAAAGTGTGAGTTGTCACTGTTGTTTATCTATAATTTTATGACATACAGCAATGGTTTTGATCTTCTGAAGTTGTAAAAGTAGCATCACTCTTGCAGTGAAGTTGAAACAATATCATGGGATCATTAGTGTTACGCACCTGTAGCCACCTAAAATGGCTGATTCCCGATTAGAATGGTCAAACCCCAATCTAGAATGGCGAACAAAAGAGGCTCATGGGAAAATCAGCCAACAGGACTCAAACGGACAGCTGCAGGTAAAACAGTGTATTCGGCTCTGGGGAAGTCAGCCCAGACCGATACCTGCAGCCATCAACATCACAACAACCCAGCCATCTGCATATTAAGCAGCCATCCCCGGGAACAATTGCCACACATTAGCAACATAAAGCCGATCCGGATCTTTTGGCGCCAGCAGTGGCTGTGACAAAGGAAGGTAGACGACCACCCCCCGATCAAGGAATCGCCCCATCATTGGAGCATATCGAACCAAGTGATTGGGACCAAGTCCAATCACTTGGAACCAGGTACAATGTCCGCCCCGAGAGGCGGGAAGCCCCTGGGAACTACAAGAATAGGGGCCAAGTTCAGATCGACCCTTCTCTTCCTGCTCGCAACCTTCGAGACCCTTCGACAAAGAAAACAGTAAGTCTTACTCCAGCGATTGCTACCAGATAGGGGCTCCTAGCTATCGACTTGTACCAGCTTTGAATCCCGCAGGCCCAGACCCAATTCGATAGACCATTCGTTTCCCTGACCTGGTGGGCCATTTCCAAAGTTAAGTATTGGCCTTTAGTGGTAGGTAGTAGTCTAGAAGTAGGATTATTGTATAAGTATTTATTGCTGTATATAATAAATGATCGTTGATTTAACCTTTACTAAGCGGTGTGCTGCATTATTAATCATTACTTGAGCTTGAACCACGTGGCGGTATCAGAAAGATACCTGGCGACTCATGAGCAAAGGTGACAGAATTAGAATAAAGTAAACTAAGGATATAACGAGCAACATTTTGGCGACATCCTGACGGAACCCGATCTAGAAGTGGAAAACCACTCCGGGAGAACCCAAGAAACTTTGAATTAGAATCCAATTGGAAAAAAAACCCACAGGTGTTCAAGCAGTTCTGATTAATAATTCATAATTCGGAAGTGTGTGTATGCATGCGTAACTAACAGGGCTATAAGGTAAAACTGATAGATTTTTGTTGCGTCAAAACTGTCGGAAGTCTGTATTTTCGGAAATTAGCACAAGCCGTACCCGCATCTACGACACCACCTTAGCCCCCTGTTCCAAATTTAAACAAAGCAGGCGGAGAGGAAAGATGGCCATGCAGGCAATGCAACGCCTCATGAACCCCGAGGAATTTGCGGTCGCAGCGACCAGCAGCAGTAGAGTGGGACAGTGTCCCGTTTGGGAAGAGGAAATCCGGAAATACCTCAAGGGCAAAGGATGGCCCATGTGGAATGATTTCTGCGATAATGAAGACTCAGGTCCCGGACGTATAGGGCATACTTGGTGGGAGAACATGAGTGAGATCCATAAAAAGAACTTAGCAAAAGCTCGCAAGCCGATGGCAATTGTGTCCTGTCTGGCACAATTGCGAGGCACAGAAGAGGTCGTCAAGACGCGCCGCAAAGAAGTAGAGGGCATACATCGTATGAGTAAAGTCGATGTATGCGAGGTTGAGAAAGAGAATCTGGAATTAAGGAGGAAATTAGCAGCAAAGGATGAAGAAGTGGCTGACGCCAAACGGGGTCACCAGTCTTGTCTGGCGCATTTGAGTAGTTTCCAGTCCCAGTATGAAAGGCTTATCAGGACACGCAGCGTGCAGTCCTGGTGAGGACAGAAACAGAGAAGCAGGTGGATGCGCTACAGAAACAATGTCGTGATCTCAAGGCAGCCTTGAGAGCGCTCCACGCTGCAACCACAGAACAAAGACAGAGCACCATAGACCATGCAAAGTGCCGGAAGCAAATTGCAGACCTGCAATCACTGCTTTCTGTCCAGAAAGGATTTCAGGAAACCTTTGGGGAAAAGTTAGACCAGAAAGACGGCCCTGATTGGGAAGAATTACAGGAAACAGCGCAGAGATATGTTCAGGGAACATGTGTGCAGGGAAAGCCCCAAAGGAGAAAAGCACCCCCACCCCCCACACAGCAGGTAGTTCAGGCTCCCATGAACCCTGTAACAACCCACCGCACAGCCACATCAGACGAGGCGGAATTCCTATATTCCACCCCCCTCACAGTGACCCAATTACGGGACGCGTGTGCAAAAATCACATCGTTCCTCCCCGCTTCAGACCCACACCATTTCTTTGCCACCGTCAAACATCAGGCGACCATGTACAGCCTGGATGAGAGAGAGCATGTAAAGCTCATGGTTCTAAGTTTAGATGCATCGGTAGCAGCCCTTCCCGTCCCACAGAACGTAGGAGGAGGCACCCTTGCAGAAATGCATACCGCGATCCTGGATGCGATCGGGTATAACCGGGGTGACCCGGTAGATGGCCTCAATAAGTGTAGGCAGAAGAAGTCTGAGCACCCCACAGCGTTTGCAGGACGCCTGTGGATTCACTTCGAAGCCGTTTTTGGAGACGTAGACCGTGCCCATTTGTCCCCAGACAATATGGCCAAATGGACCCGCACCCTTATCTCCCGTGCCACAGAGGCAGGACAGAATGCCTGTAATAGTTATGATCCCTCGGAGGAGGCTCATAACGAGAAGTTGGTGGCTAAAAGATTGTCCCGCGTTTGGGAGCAGTCTGTTCACAATAAACCCGGCGCTAAAACCACCGAGGAAAAGCAAACCGCCGCAGACATGCAGGCAGTAAAAGCCACACCTCACAACCCCGCCTGGGTAAATGAGGGAAAGAACAGCCCCCCACCCAAATCACAAGAATGTTACAACTGCGGACAGTTGGGACATTTGCAAAAGAGTGCAATGGCCCCAAAAAGCCACAGAAAGCCCAACAAACAGGCACTCTGATTAAGAAAAAGGCAGAGCCCATCCATAGCGTTAACGCCCGTTCGGATCAGACGGACTTGACCGAAACAGACTGACGGTGTACAGGCTCCCCCAGTTGGGTCTGCGATACCCTTTGGGATAGGTCAGGATGACCTGTAGTCGCAGCGAAAATTCGGGGACAGCCTATCGAATTTCTTTGGGACACAGGAGGGTCCCGCACCACCATAAATTCCTCCACCCTTTTTCAAAAGGACACGTGGCCCACTACAGCCACTATCACCCTCAGCGGCTTTACAGGCCACTCGCAGCAGGGACACATCACAGTCCCTGTATCCATCCAAATCGGAACCATAGCCACAAAACATCCCGCAGTTTTAGTAGATCTGCCCCACACAGCAGAACACATTCTGGGAATCGACTTTATGAATTCCCACCACCTATCCTTCGATCCAGTCAACCAGTGTGTCTGGAAGATGGCGAAATCTGTTAGAGCCACCGCAACGCTCAACATAGGGGACTATATGAACAAAATTAGCGCAGTGGGCGAGTTCTGGTTCAACCCCACCACACTCAGCACGGACCGGCAGGTTAGGGCAGTCCTGCAAAAGAACAGGGCAGCATTCGCGACCCAGAAGCACGACTGTGGACGGATGACTGGCTCCGTACAAGTAACAGGACCGGACCCTAGACCCCAAAAATAGTACGGATTCCCCCTGGAAGCAGAGAGAGAAATCATAAAAGTTATAGAGAGCTTATTAGAGCAGGGCGTACTAAGATCGGTAGCCTCTACTAATAATGCCCCGATTTGGCCAGTGAGAAACCCCGACGGATCCTGGCGCCTGACATTGATTATCGGGAACTCAATAAAGTCACCCCCGCAGCAGCCCCCAACGTAGCAACAAGTCCCGAGACCATGCTCAAACAGGGACTCAATTCCTGATATTTCATGGTTTTGGACATCAGTAATGGATTCTGGTCCATTCCATTGGCAAAGGCGTGCCAGTATAAATTTGGTTTCACTTTTAGAGCTCAGCAGTACACGTGGACATGCCTGCCACAAGGCTTCCACAACTCCCCCTCCATTTTCCACCGACAGCTGGCAAATGGACGAGCAAAATTGTCTCACCCCGAATGTCTGGTACAGTATGTGGACGATCTGCTACTGCAGACAGACACTAAGGAAGAGCACTAAGGCAGCGCCCCTCTCAGACTTCCTAAAGAAAGGAGCCCCCTGGGAGTGGCTTCCGCAGCATACGGATGCTGTGGAATCATTAAAACAGGCGCCCATAGCCGCCCCCGCACGACAAGTTCCAGACCCGCTTTCCCCTTACGCCATCGAGGTAGCGACCACAGACCGCACCCTTTCAGCCGTGCTCCTGCAGGAACGGCATGGCCAGTTAAGACCCGTAGCTTATGCTTCCCCGGCTTTTAGATGCTGTGGAGCAGGGATTTTCAGCCTGTGAGAGGCACCTGCTCGCAGTTTTCTGGGCAGTCCACTACTTTTCATACATTACCGGACTGAACCCCATCACCATTCTGACCGAGCACACCCCCACCCAACTTTTACTGGACGGACGACTTAAGGACGTTACCTTCAGCCAAATACGCGCAGCTAGGTGGACCCTTCTCCTGCAAGGACGGGACATCACAGTAAAACGGACAAAGACTCACACATACTTCGCGGACAATTTGCAGTACCCCGGAACCCCCCATGAGTGTGAAATCATCTCTCCACAACACAACACAGGCCCCTTTATGGCAAACTCCGCCCCCCCCCCGCCCCAGAAAGATAGGAAATTCATCTCAGAGCCCCCCTCACCCGGACACGTGTGAACCCATTCAGATTTATGTGGATGGATCTTCCACAGCCTTAGATGGGCGACGCATAACAGGTTGCGGTTTTATGTTGAGGACGCGCAGGGACGCGCCCTCGAGGAAATAGCATTAAAACTCCCCGGGCACTTAGAGCTTGCGGCCATCGCGTACATAATAGACCACCCAGATTCCTTCCCCAGCCCAGCAGACATGTACTCAGACAGCCTCCATGTCTGTAACAGCCTTACAGAATTTCTGCCCCTGTGGGAAACAAGAGGATTTGTTTCCGCGGATGGGAAACCCCTCCCCTCAGCCCCATTACTGCGCCATATTTTACAAAAAGCCCAGAACAGGACTTTTGGCATTATAAAAGTCCACAGCCACCATCGTTCCTCCCCACCTGGAAATGTAAAAGCCGACGCACTGGCTAAGGCAGGTTCCAGGCATGGGTATTTTTGGAAACCCCCCGAAAGCGCGCCAGTGATTGTGCCAGTGAGTGGAGTTCAGGTCACACAGACTAGGATCGAGGATCTAGTAGAGGCCCAGAAGCAGGATAGCGCTCTCACTGAAATCGTGAAAGGGAAGTTTCCAGCCTCCTACGAGAGGTTCAGAAATACACTAACCATTCATGACGGTGAGGTGTTAAAGGACACCCTTTATGTAGTTCCTGAGCAGAATAGGAACCAATTAATTTGTTTATTCCATGATGGTCATGGACACCAAGGAATCGATCCCACTACAGCCCACCTGAAACAGCTTTGTTGGTGGCCAAATCTCAAGGAAGATGTAAGCCATTACATTGAGAATTGCCTTATCTGTGCCCAGAACAACCCCGATAGATATGCCAAAAAGGCCCAACTCAGCCACACCCGACCCGTTAACGGCCCCTGGACTAACCTCCAGATTGATTTTATAGGTCCATTGCCCCCTTGCAGGAATGGCTATAAATATGTTCTGGTGGTCATAGACACGTTCACAAAGTGGGTGGAAGCAATTCCAGCCCGCACCAACACCGCGAAAACCACAGCCAAGATCCTAATTCACCACATCTTTACAAGATGGGGACTCCCCCGCATTATTGAATCGGACCAAGGTTCCCACTTTACGGGACGGGTCATGCAGAACGTCCTCACGATATTTGGCATTGCCCAAAAATTCCACATTGCGTACCACCCACAGATGAGTGGTATAGTGGAGCGCATGAATCAGACCCTAAAAACCACCCTCAGAAAAATGGTCCAGCAGAACAACACCACTTGGGACTCAGTCCTCCCTTTTGCGCTGATGTTTTTGCGTAACACTGTTTCCACCTCCACAGGTTACACCCCACACACTCTTATGACCGGACGCCCCATGAAAGGGACAGAATACTTGTTAGGTTTAGACCTGACCAGCTCTGGAGTAACGGCCCTCACCCACGAGAAAGCCGTGGGGCAATTAGTTGCTAATGTCAAAACGGCTCAGTTAGCAGCCGCAGTTAAATTGAGCACCAAAAAGAAACAGAGCAAGGCCTGTTTTGACAAGGCAACGGAGTATGATATAGGACAGCAAGTGATGTTGTCTGTATATAACCCCAGCACATTCCTGTCACCAAAATACTTGCGTCCGTACTCCATTACGGATAAAGTAAGCCCATCGGTATACAAAATAAAATACCCAAATGGTAAGACTGCGTGGTTTCATATAAACCAGTTAAAGGCTTATGGAACACAGTCAAACCACGCCCACCACGTCATGCTTGACACAGCAGACCACACCCAGACCACAGCCAACGTAACCAGACCAACCCCCACCACGTCCAGCCCAGACACGGACTCGACCTCGACTCCACCCCCAAAATATACACTCCGCCCCGGAATGCCCACAGACTGCAACAGCAGAGACAGCGACTGTGACTCAGACGATGGCCACAGCACGCCTCCCTACTATCCCCATGCAACCGGACCCCCACCCAGCGACTCCGACTACGATCCCAGTGATCCCTTCCCGATCACTTTTCTAAATAAATCCCACCACCGACCACCGAACCACACGGACGACCCCGACTTTGTCCCCACACAACTCGACACAACTCACTGGCACCGCGACAACTCCTACAGACTCGTCCGCAACGACGAAAGCAACCCCAACTCACACCAAGCAGCCCTTTCAGCCCTAATTCACTCCAGAGTTTGGCACCCGGGAGAAGGGGACGACCTCGAGTCTGACTCCCAAGCCGCCAACCCCTTTGCGACCCTGTTCGCAACAGAGAACTGAGGTGTTCACATGATGTTTAAAGGAAACGCTTGGGAGAAGTGTTGTCCTTCCTGATGGAACCTGCAGGATGTTTTATGTTGTTCGTACGTTTGTTTTGTGTTGTTCGTCCGACAGGAGAATTTTTTCCAGACGCTTGTTCAGCGGAACTAGCTTGTCTACAGACACTTCAGCTGATACTTGTTCGGGTATCAGACGCCCGATCGTAACTGCTCTTCTGATTCAACGATAGAATCATTACAGCAGCCCCACCACAATGACTACATTTTTGCCCATTCTTGTTGGTTGCTCAGGCAGTGGAGAAACGGCGTGAGACCTGCCCTGCCTGGGGACTCCCCCGTTGGTCAAACACGCTCAGGTAGGGGAGATACGGCATTGGTAGCCGTCCTACCCGGGGACTCCATCCAAATCTTACCCGTCGCGGCCCATACGCACCTCATTTGACATTTTTTCATTTCAAAAAGTTTTTATTTGTTCAGGCGACCTTTAGGTTGCTGCCATCTGCTATTTACATCCTGGAACATTTGGATGGTAAATCAGCACTGGTCCGTCATTGGGAAGTGTGCCGCGTCCTAAAATTTGTTTTTGGAAAAAAAAATAAGGGAGTCACACATAGTGACCAATTATAAGGGTATAATTGGCCCCAAAGGACAGACACACTAGCATACCGGATATTGAACAGAGGTAGTTACAGATACTATGCTTGTTTTTACAGAATGCCAGAGGCTCCAGGACCAGAGAAAACAAAGAACACAAGAAGGAAAAGGAAAGAGGACAGCCAGGACAGCCGTGAGGACTCCGTTCATCATGCTCAACATGCTTTCAATGGACACTTGGTTGCGTGGGAACGCGAACCCCATTACTTCAAACCCCCCTGCCGTTAATGTTTCACTGCCCCGCAGTACCCAGAGCCCAGTCACCAGCGACACTGCATCTTCCTGGTGTGCCAGGTTCATAACCTGGTACTCCCTGTCCTACGTGATCGAAGCACTGTTAGCATTGGCGATACTCTGCTGTGTAGTGCAGACTATGCGCCTCCACAAATGGAGAAGGAGAGCGTACCGCGCTCGAACCCCGGTATATCGGATCAGATCCCCTATATTTGGTTACGACCAGACTCCCGAACCCCACGATCTATACAAAATAATAAAGAGCATTCACTTGCGTTATTACTGTGAATAAAGAAATGTTCAAATTTTTCATGAAAAACACTGTATGATCCTGAGCTTGACTGCCAAGCCAGGAAAGACTCTGGAATAGTGTGATTTTGTTGTATGTTTAGGAAGATAGGATAATGCAATGTTTAGTGAGTATAGTGTAATAAGGTTAAAATAGAGGTTCCAAGTTTGTTATTTTGTAAATGCATGCCCCTGTCTGACATAGCGTCCTTAGAATTGCTCGGTAAAATCTTTTGTGCACAGCTAGGGTCAGAGCAGAGGCCATGTAGGAGGTGTCCCCCCCGGTCAGGGAATGGAAAGAACAACATTTATGTGATCCTTCACGCTTCGCGTTAGGATCACAAGGAGGTTTGTAGCCACCTAAAATGGCTGATTCCCGATTAGAATGGTCAAACCCCGATCTAAAATGGCGAACGAAAGAGGCTGATGGGAAAATCAGCCAACAGGACTCAAACGGACAGCTGCAGGTAAAACAGTGTATTCGGCTCTGGGGAAGTCAGCCCAGGCCGATACCTGTAGCCATCAACATCACAACAACCCAGCCATCTGCATATTAAGCAGCCATCCCCAGGAACAATTGCCACACATTAGCAACATAAAGCCGATCCAGACCTTTCGGCGCCAGCAGGGGCTGTGACAAAGGAAGGTAGACGACCACCCCCCGATCAAGGAATCGCCCCATTATTGGAGCATATCGAACCAAGTGATTGGGACCAAGTCCAATCACTTGGAACCAGGTACGAGGTCCGCCCCGAGAGGCGGGAAGCCCCTGGGAACTACAAGAATAGGGGCCAAGTTCAGATCGACCCTTCTCTTCCTGCTCGCAACCTTCGAGACCCTTCGACAAAGAAAACAGTAAGTCTTACTCCAGCGATCGCTACCAGATAGGTGCTCCTGACTATCGACTTGTACCATCTTTGAATCCCCCAGACCCAATTCGATAGACCATTTGTTTCCCTGATCTGGTGGGCCATTTCCAAAGTTAAGTATTGGCCTTTAGTGGTAGGTAGTAGTCTAGAAGTAGGATTATTGTATAAGTATTTATTGCTGTATATAATAAATGATCGTTGATTTAACCTTTACTAAACGGTGTGCTGCATTATTAATCATTACTTGAGCTTGAACCACGTGGCGGTATCAGAAAGATACCTGGCGACTCATGAGCAAAGGTGACAGAATTAGAATAAAGTAAACTAAGGATAAAACGAGCAACACACCCTAGGCAAGCACACAGTCAATTTCAGCCCACCCATCCCGGAGTCACGGCACAAGTGAATTAAACAAAAATTCTTGTAAAAATACCCAAGGTCTTTGGCCCTTGGCTGCCCAATAATTATAGTTAGCAGGGTGGTAAGTTGAAACACAATTACTGCAATAATAATGATGAAATACACAGCAGATACAGTTGGTTAAATAACTTGCCTCCCACCCTCTGCACACACACACACACACGCACACACACACACACGCCAGACAGACAAACACAGAGGGGTGGAAAAGAGGAAAAAAGTGAAAGAGAAAAGAGTTGTTGCTTCAGACGATGGTTCCATGCATGCTTTCTTCACAGTAGCTTGTAAATCACAGTCTTTGTTTTGCAACCTGTACTGATTTTCCTGCAGTTTTTAAAAGCACCGTAGTATCACCTTGCCTGGAAAGGCAGAGACTTTGTTTCCACAAACATTGCTTTCAGTTTGTGGTTTGTCTTCAGGCCTCCAGAGTGTAGAAAAGGTAGTACGCACAGGCATAAGGCCTTCTGGAGAAAGATAGTCGATTCACACCAGCATTTCTGGGGAGAGTTCACCAATTCTGGACTTTGCCTGCACAGCCTGTAATGGTTTTCCTATAAATGGATTGACCCAGGCTTTCAGTCAGTTCGAAACACAGCGGGCGGAATTATACCCCCGCCCCCACGTCGGTTGGGAGAATCGCCGGGGCGCCGCGTGTGACCCGCCACGCCGCCCTGACACCCGCACACGATTCTCCCACCCCCCACAAACCGGCACAGCGAGAATCACAGCTGACCGCTGGGAGAATCGCCGCTCGCTGTTTGCAACGGGCAGGCGGCGATTCTCCGGCCCGGATGGGCCGAGCGGCCTGCCCAATACGATGGGTTCCCACCGACGCCGTCCACAGCTGGTCGCTGCCGGCGGGAACAGCGCGGGAACGCTGGGGGATTGGCCTGTGGGGGGGGGGGGTTGAGGGGGGTTCCTGCACCGGGGGGGGGGCTCAAATGGGGTCTGGCCCGCGATCGGTGCCCACCGATTGGCGGGCTGGCCTCTCTGAAGGAGGACCTCCTTTCCTCCGCCGCCCCGCAAGATCCACCCGACATCTTCTTGCGGGGCAGCCTCAGGTAGGACGGCAACCGCGCATGTACTGAGACATGACGCCAGTTACGCAGCGCCAGCCGCATCATTTACGCGGCGCCGCTTTTATGCAGTGCCAATGCCCGGCGTGCGTAAATGACATGACACCGTTCCTAGCCCCCCGGGGGTGGGAGGATAGGGGGCTGGGAGCTGGCTCCGACTCCGGAATGAAACACTCCGGTTTTCACTCCGGTGTTGGCACTTAGACTCCCGATGGGAGAATTGCGCCCAGCCTTTCTGGAGAACAAACAGAGGGAAAAGGGAGTGAATCTTCTCCCTAAGTGGCTAGGAGTCAAACTGAAGCCAAATTGAAAACAACGTGACTTTGAAAACATTCCATGGGATCAGATTCAGTCACCATCAGTTACCGGACAGAGCACAGCTTCTTGTACCAATTCATTAGTCATCAGTCAAATCATTCCAATTGAGTCCCAGCCAATCTCTATCATTGGTGTTGATCAGACTACAGCTCCAGTTTGAACCAGCACAGTGATCTCTCCTGCTGCTGAAATCTTCTGCTTGAATAAAAGGCACAGGCCACTTGCCTTAAACACACAAGTCCACTAATCATCCCATGAATCAAAAATGCAACAGCAAAATAAAACAAAGGGAAATAAGGGAATAAACAGGATAAACAGGAAGGTCCCTTATATTAGGAACAGGAATATATCACGAAGCCACTTTAACCTGCTCTGCCATTCGTTAGATCATGCATGGTGCATCCATACCACAACTCCATTTATTCAGTTTTGGTTGGCAAAAATCACAATTATGGAGCACTTCCAGTCCCAAATTAGTCCAGAATCAGGCATGTGACCACTGAGCTACATTACTTTATCTCCATTTATTCTTGTAGCAAGTGGATGCTATTCAGTGGATCACAGATATTTTCTGCATGCATTTAGTAAACTAGCAGGTGGTGTTAAGTTTCAAAGGCATTATTCAATAAACGGAGATGTTCACCCAGTTAACAGCTACAGGCTTAAAAGAATCTTTAGGAATAGCAACATTTGCACTTTTTCAAAGGGAAACTATAGCACACAAATGAAGAAATTGTTATATTAGAGTATCATGGGACCAAAATGTGTGTGGTCCAGCATGTTTAAGATTTGTTTGTCCCTCCTGTGCTCTTAGTTTTAATTCTCGACTTACATGTGGCAATCTTGGTTGAAGTTTGAAGAGAGGAAGTAATTGGTGAGGTGAGTCAGCAAAACAATGAACGATTGTGAATTTGCTGAAATGTATAACTGCAATCAGAAAAGGGCATTGAATGTTTTCATGTAAGATTTATGGAAAATCCTGATAATAAGCAGGAGACTGAATGGAAAGTAGTGGTTGGCTGGGAGTAATTACAAGTAATCTAATCAAGGGATTTAGATGATGTCATGAGCCATAACAGCAAAACCCGAGTGGTTTAGAACGACTGACTGAACCTTGAAGATTAAAATGCTGTGTTGGGTGGCTCCCTCGTGTCAGTTATTGTTTACAACAAGTTTCATTTCATGTGGTCATTGTATTCTGGTTTTGGACCTTTTTGTACCAGAGGTTTTAGTCAAATGCTCTCAATGTCCTTGCATAGTGCTGACATTCACAATGGGAGATAAATGTTTGAAATATCATTACTGCAAAATAATAGGTAGATTAATTCCAAGAAACTATGTGACTAATAATTAATAATCCCTTTTTGTCAACATGTCAAGGCACTTGAAAACTTTTGTAAAGGCCCTTTGAAACACCAAAGACATAGGCCGGGATTCTCCGAGCCTCCACGCCGGAATTGCGCTCGGCGCAGGGGCAGAGAATGCGGTGTCAGACCCGCGATCAGGTCCGAAGCCGGGACGCGAACCTCCGGCGATGGGAGAATTGGCAGCCGTCGTGAGCGTGGTCGACGCGGCGCCAGTCGTTGGAAGAGGCCCCCGCGGCGATTCTCCGCGGTCGACCGGCCGAGTTCCCGCTGGCGTGGTTCACGTATGGTTCCACCCGGTGGGAGCTCGGCATCACGGCTGCGGGGGGGACTCCATCGGCAGCTAGAGCAGCGCGGAGCACTCCGGCGCCGTGCTGGCCCCCTGTGGGCCATGGAATCGATGGGCCAAGAGGCCCGTTGACGCCGGCGTGAAACATTCTGGTGTTTACGCTGGCTTCAACACTTAGCCGCCGTTTTGAAGAATCCAAGCCATAATATAAATAGCAAGATATAGTCAGCAACAAAAAAGCTCACAAAATGAAAATCAGGTGCTAAGGCACAAGCTCTCCTGGTTATACAATCACAATTCTTCATTACGGTCCTCTACATCACTCCCATGTATTCAAAATGTTACATTCACCTCTTGTACTGAGACAGCGGCAGCTCTGCAATGTGTCTTCGTGCTCTACAGAAGCCTCATTAATTTATAATGTTCCCCTATGTGCTATATGAACCACAATGTATCCAGTGTTCTATACGTACCACAATATTCTATAATCTTCCTTAGTTTCCTGTACACACGGCAATATTTTAATGTCTGTGTTTTAAATACGCTTTCATCTGCCAAGCTGAGAACTCAGAAATTTGAGTCACACCCTATGGATTGGCCAAAATTGGAACGATCTGCAAAGATCTGCAGCTTTTCTTTTACGGGTGAAGCAAATATCCAACTGCATTGCTTTGCAACGTTGAATTGATGAATCAAGCTAAATGCAAGCAAATTTGGGTGACATGTGGGTCAACATGACTGCAAATAACTCTGATCGATCAATGCGATCAGTAATGTCTAAAACCAATCTCTGTTGTGGGCCTTGGGATGCTGTGAGCATAGCAGCAGGGTGGAAAAAGAAACATTTAAATAAATGACCTGCTGCCTTGATTCTGGTTCCTACATTTCATACTGGGCATGAAAGGTTTAGACGCTGGTCTTTCCAACTTCGGCAATATAATTAATAGATTTCTTTATTTTTTTTTTAAAATCCTTAAAAAGTCCCCAAAATTTAGTGTCCCTAAGCGAATCATTTTGTCCTAATAGTTTTCAGCAAACAAACTGTAACATTGAAATAGCTCACATTATAACAATAAAGACATTTTAATATAAAGACTTTGTGACTGTATTATTTACCTAGTACTCCTAAAATTAACACTTTTGTGAGGGCCACAAAGAATCCAGCACGAGTTTTAAGGATACAAAGGAATAACATTTATTTACAATAACATGCATATACAACAGCAGCAGCAACTTCGCTTGCTGCTCACTCCTTCCTGGCTGGTTCCAAACTGGCCAGCTTTATTTATACAGGGAGTCTGCTGATGATTTCTCCGCCTCCCTCATTGGGGAAGCTCATACTCCCACAGGATTGTGGGATTGTCATTAGTCCCCAGTCAATGGTAAGCAGGCAGGTTATAACAAACAGCAAGGACAGGAATAGAGATTTGAAGAAATTTCATTAAGCAGAAGGTCATTATAGCTTTGTCACAAAATTCTAATTATACATCTTTTAAGGAAAGCTTGAATAATATTGAAGCTGACAGCAATGCAGGACAATGGAGTGTACAGGGAGCAGGGGGACTCCACTAGCAAATTGGCACAGACACGATGGCTGGGGTATGATCAATCCTCCAGAGACAGGCTGGGAGCTGAGAAGGTTGGATAAGAAGGTGGCAGAGCATCAGGAGGGAAGTACGATGTCTTTCCCCACCACAGGATATTCCTGGAGATGGGCATCAAATTAATCCAATGAAGTTGCCTATAGCAGCGTTTTTATACATCCACCAGCAGTTTATCAATGTCAGTATAGGGGGACTGTTGGGCACACCATGGGCGAGATTTACCAGCTGCGTCGCGCTCGGTAGATGCCTGCCGCGGGCTTCACGGCAGCTACCACACCTCGCGGGATCTACCCAAGTCACACAATGCATTGGGTTTAGGAACCCACCCACAATGGGCGGGACCAAGCCGTACTCGCTTAAGTAAACTTTAAACCTATTAAGGCTTACTTATTAATGATCTACCGACCTCACAGCATCTAACGGCCTCCCCACCGAGTCCCAGCCAAGTGCCATTCGGTACTGGTCCACGTGGACCAGGTGGAACAGCCCCCCAGGGGGGAGTGGGTCTCCCAGGTCATCGGAGTCCCCTGGGTGGACAGGGACAATGCAGGGTGGCCTCCTGGCCCTCGCCCTGGAACATGGTACCTTGGCACTGCCACCCTGGCACTGTCAAGCTGGCAGGAGGGTGCCAGGGTGGCACTGCCAAGGGTCAGGGCCAGAAGAGTGGCCATGCTCATGAAAGGAGGGTGGTGGGGTGGGTGTGAAGTGTGCGGAGGGTGTAGGTCAGGTATGAAGGGGCCTCTGGAGGTTGAGTGGGGTGGGGGCCCTGGAAGGGGGTGGCAGTGCCAAGGACCCCATAGCAGGGTGTTCTCACATGGAGGGGTGTGAAGTAATGCCCATGTGTGCGGCGGTGTTTGTCATCACCTCTTGGGTTGGTGTAAGCATTTTGCAGGTGGAGGCAACATGCACAAAACTGGCCTATAATTAGCTCAGATACTCCCTGCAAAGACGGGCTTCATACCCATTGGGGATCTGGGGCTTAATGAATGGAATGGTGACATTGGAGACTCAACCAGGTGAAGCTCTAACTTGACTTTCAATTATCAAATATATAAAAGGTTTGTGCTGTCATCGCCCTCATAATGCTGGGATGACATCATGTGTTGTGTTCGTTCCATGTTTGAACCTTAGCTGCTCGAAGGATAAATATTTTGGAAAATATGAGTCTGCATTAGCAATCGAATTTACTTCATCCTTGATTTAATTTTCTTAGCCCACTGCCTTCTTTACCCCAACAAGGCAACATTGATTAAGCTAGAACATAATTTATTTTCTCATTTTTAACTTTTCGCTCAATTAAAAATGAAAAGGTAACTCTGACTGGCCAAGCTACAGGTTTCATATGTTTCAATCAAATATATTGCCCAATCAAGTTGTGAGAATCCCTAAACCGACATTACTAAAAAAATGATGTGGTAACTATCATACTGCTGTTTGTGGGAGCTTGCTTTGCCTAAATTGGCTGCTGTGCTTCCCAAAAACAGTAGCTACAATTTGAAAGTATTTAATTGGCTGTAAAGCATTTTGCGACATCCTGAGGTCCCTGTATAAGTGCAACTTATTTGTCAAGGATTCACTTCATTATTCCATAACTTGCAGTTTTCATTCCCAAATAAACCTTTAATCAGAATGCACCAAGCCCTTGGCAGTACATTCATCCCTGGAAAATCCCTCACCCATGCCTCTGCACTGCACTCTCTTTGTTGAAATAACTATCTGCAGCGCTGCCACGGACATTTTTTTTCTGTAAATAAAAGATAGTTCTTAAAAAGATGGCATGGTGGCTCAGTGGTTAGCACTCCTGTCTCACAGTGCCGAGGATCCGGGTTCGATCCCGGGTCACTGTACATGCGGACTTTGCAAATGCGGAGTTTGCGCATTCCCCCGTGTCTGCATGGGTCTCATCCCCACAACCCAAAGATGAGCAGGTTAGGTGGATTGGCCATACTAAATTGCCCCTTAATTTGGGAAGAAATAAGATAGTAGTTTAAAACATAATGGAACCAATTATTGATGGTACAGTGCAAGTACATTTACTTTGCAGTTGGCACTGCCTTGAAATCAACTTGGACTGTCGTGTCCTTGAATAAAACATGCTGAAGTCTGCACAATCACTACTAGATCGATCACTTTCTACACTTCTTTTCAAATACTGTTCACAGCATGTGAAGGGCCTTGCAGAGAATCGAGGCAAGGAACAGCCAGACATGATGTAATGCCTATTAGTAATGAATGCAGTAATGGCAGAGAGAGGAGTGGAAGGGAGGGGGTTACATTTTGACATCTGGAAAGGGACATTTTGCATCTGAGTAAAAGCCAGAATTACTCCTCAAAATATTAGAACACAACATAAACTGCAGCCATTACATAAGCACTCCTTACTAGTGTCACTGAAACCATAAATAAAATACATCTAATACAAAAATGTCCTTTGTAGAGGTTACTGAGCAATTACCTTTTCACCAGAAATGTATTCTATTCATTCACAGTTGTGAGGAGGTTGTTCTACATGCTCCATCATTGAATAGAATATGTTTCCATGATTCAAAATGGTTACTTCAAATAGAATAGTTTAAAAACATACACACTGCTGATGGTAAATTATAAAAGATGTTTGAAACTTGGTTACCTCTGGTAGCACTGTACCCACCTGATTAGCAAATTTTCAAGCTGTAGATTTGCATCATGTAGTGTCAATTAGTATATTCCTTTATCACAGGGTTCAAACATACCACAGTCTAACCAACAAGGTCTAAGCAAGAGTCATGTTACTGCATTTATCAGTTAATTTGTTTCCTATATCAAATAACAGTTCTGCATCTGGTACACTATACATGCAAAGCACTCTATTCAATGGTGATATTGCAGTTTGAGACTGGAATGATCACTCATCACTGTTTATGGGCTTGAATCCTGAACTACAGTTTCACAAAAGATCTAAGTACCCTCACTTGTGAGGACACCTGAAGTCAGAATTTATAGTTGAAATAAAGCAGAGATTTATAAATATTTATGAGGCCGCGAGTGCTCTTTCTTGACTTTGTTTATATAAATGGGGGTGGGCAGGAGTTGCGAAGCTTATGAATTACATGATCCTGCAAAGCATTGCTCTGTATTATCTTCATACTCTTTCCAAAATACATCTTTAAAAGAGAAGGTCAGCATGCCAAAGAATTATTCTGGAAGGAAGAGAAAGGCTCATGGGGATGTTTTCCTTTCATGGGCAAACACAATGTGGAGGGACTGACAGGATAATTAATAGTCGATCTTGCAATTACAATGCAAATAAATAGCATTAAAACTGTAAGTTGTATATGAGCACTACCATGTGAAAATATCTAGCTTTTGCTGGAGAACGAATATCCTTCACTCCTTTCCTTGTACAGTACGAAGTCTTACAACACCAGGTTAAAGTCCAACAGGTTTGTTTCGATGTCACTAGCTTTCGGAGCGCTGCTCCTTCCTCAGGTGAATGAAGAGGTCTGTTCCAGAAACACATATATAGACAATTCAAAGATGCCACATCTGTGTGTTGAAGCTAACTGCAGCTGCTGCAAAAGCAGCATGCTTAGTAAGATGACAGCTAATAAACCACCATGACTTGAGAATAAACAAAATCATGAACAGACACAATTGTGACACTTCATCAGATGTTATTCCCATGATGTTTGGCTGGCAGTTGTGGCTCAACGGCTAAGACTCTTCCTGGAATTAGAAGGTTGTGGGCTCAATCGCCATTCCAGATACTTGGTTGAGGCAGCTATTGCAGCACCCTCCCACGCTGATCTTTCGCAAGTGATGTTTCATTGCTTGAACTGTTGAACTGTAGCCCGGTCAAAGAACAAAAGAGTACAACGAACATACAGCAGTTGAACAGGCCCTTCGGCCCTCCAAGCCTGTGTTGATCATGATGCCTGTCGAAACTAAAACCTGCACTTCAGAGGTCCTATCCCCCTATTCCCACCCTATTCATGTATTGGTCAAGATGCCTCTTAAAAGCCGCTATCATATCTGTTTCCATCACCTCCCCTGGCAGTGCGTCCCGGGCACTCACCGTCCTCTGTGTAAAAAAACCTGACTTGCGCATCACCTTTAAACATTCCTCCTCACATCTTAAACCTGTGTTCCCTAGTAATTGATTTTTCCATCCTGGGAAAAAGCATCTGATTATTCACTCTTTCCATGCCACTCATAATATTGTAAACCTCGAACAGGTCAACCCTGAAACCCAGTTCTGCTATTATTGGCCCTCAGGTAATTTCTCCAAATTGTCTTATAAGCGCTATTATAGAATCTGCTTCCACCATTCTTTCAGATGGTTTATTCTAGATTATAAGAACTTGTTGTATTAAAGAAAAACTCACCTTGTCTCTGGATCTTTTGCAAATTACTTTAATTCTGCAACAACTAGCTACCGACCCTTCTACAAACAGAAACAGTGGACTGGATTCACCGGTCCCCCAGCTGCATGTTTCTCAACCATTCGCTGGGGCGGGATTCTATCCTGCCACCGCCTGTCAATGGGATTTCCCATTGTAACCACCCCTCACCGCCGGAAAACAGGCAGGAAGGGGTGTGCTGCCGGAGAGAAATGTGAATCGCAACGAGCATAGAATTAAGGCCAATTTCTTATATTTGTTTTAGTCCATCAGATCCTTCCTGATCTTGAACTCTCCATCAAAATCTCCTCTTAACTTTCTCTGCTCTGTAGCAGTGTGGAGTTTCCACTTTCCCGCTGTGTCTTCGTGGGTTTCCTCCGGGTGCTCTGGTTTCCTCCAACACAGTCCAAAGATGTGCGGGTTAGGTGGACTGGCCATCATAAATTGCCCCTTAGTGTCCAAAACGATTAGGTGGGGTTACTGGGTTACGGGGACAGGGTGGAGGTGTGAGCTTAAGTGCGGTGCACTTTCCAAGGGCCGGTGCAGACTCGGTGGGCCAAGAAGCCTCCTACTGCACTGTAAATTCTGTGATTCTGTGAAGGATGCACCTGAAATGCCAGGAATGCATATATCCTACCAAATTTAATGGCAGGACTTCTATCAATTATTTTCACCATCTCCTACCTGGCAACCAGTCAGATTGACAGGTTGGTCATTCGCCAGGTGGGAAAACCAACAGCAGAAAGCTGCCGCTAGGGACCATTTGGGACATATTTGGATGCCCACACGCACCCATATATAGCAAGAGGAGCAGGAACCCAGGCTTATTATTTACCCCTCCGAGTCCAGAGCAGTGATGCCAACTTTAGTACCCCTGTCAATGCTCCACTCTGATCTGTTGACTCAGTAAAGGTCAGGAAGGTGAATAGCTCTGCAGTTCATCAAATACATTTGGCAAGTCATCTCATCCAGCTAGTGCATATCTTATTTTGTATTAACATTGAAATAACATATGCACTACACACAAAAAGGCTGTGTCACATCGCAGACTTAACACAGTGATTGGCAAAGATACAGAACAGCAGAAGAAGTCGGATACAGGAGCACACGATCATAGAATCCCTACAGTGCAGATTGAGGCCACTCGACCTATCGGGTCTGAACCTACACTCCCAAAGAGTATCCTACCTAAGCCCATACCCCCACCCTATCCCCATAACCCCACCTAACCTTTTGGGCACTAAGGAGCAATTTAGCATGGCCAGTCCACCTAATCTGCTTTAGACTGTGGGAGGAAACCCACGCAGACACAGGGAGAACATACAAACTTCAAACAGACAATCACCCAAGGTTAGAATCAAACCCGGGTCTCTGGCGCTGTGCGACAGCAGTGCGAACCACTGTGCCAATCTTCCTTGTAAGGTAACAGAATCATACAGCATAGAAGGAGGCTATTCAGCCCTTCATGTTCGCGCTAGGTCTTTGAAAGTTATCCAATTCTTCCACTTCCCTCCTTTTACCCCATATCCTGGAGCTGAACGGCACCTGGACCCAAACAGGAGTGGAGATCTCAGTGCAGTAACGTTGTTGATCCCAAGGAAGGCCCCAGTCACAAAAACTAATGTGTCACCATAATCATTGTGGAACTCAATCCAACTGTTTAATGTCGCATATACAATTTTCCTGTCCCATTCTAATAAAAAATTAACTTTCCTTTTATTTCTCTCGTATTTGCATATTCACACATCAGATTAAACACAAGCTCTATAGATGAAAATTAGGAATAGTCATTACTAAAAAAGATACTTAAAAAGACTATAATTGTGTTTTGTTTGTTAAAAAGAAGAACTTATGATTTGTCAGAAACATCCCAAAATAAAGTACAATGAAATACTTTGAATTGATTCACTGTTTTGCTGGTGAAGAACAATGGGATACAACCAATGATATATTTTTACGGCATTGGTTGACTCAGACACAATTTTGTTTGTAAATTAATTACACTTTTGCAGTCAACCACATTCCTGAAGAAACATCAGCACCAAGAGAGGAATGGGAAGAAAAGGGACGAAGCAGCTTCTCACTGCACAGAATTGCTAAGATATTTCTACCTGATCAATAGAGCAGGATAAGAACTTTATTTCCATTTGCTCTCATGGAGTGATATGACAGGGCTTAAGGAGTGGGAGGGTAACGTCATCGTTGTTAAGGTTTATTATCTATATCTGGTGTCTGAAAATCATTTAATAAACCCGCCACCTGTAATTAAGGTAGCAAACTGATTGACGTTCAGGGCATCATTACGAATGTCATGATTCTCATCAGCCTACCAAATTCCACTGACCCCTCCAGCAGCACAGATCTATATTTACCTGGGAGTGAATTTCAGTATTAACATGACATTTCACTTGCACTTCTACCATTAGCTTTAAGAGATGCTTCACATGCGTGCAACATTTGTTCGCGGAATAGATGCAATTGCAAAATCTAGAAGCTGCAATCAGACAAAAACAACATTCCAGTGAGGAACATCATACAACTGGAATTATGTCCATCTTATAAACATACAAACAATAATGAGCAGGAAAAAAATCCACTGATGCATCCAGCCAGTCCCACACAACTACAATGCCTTGTGTATTACAGCACATATATCTTCTCTATTCCATCCAGAATTCATGTTATCTAGAGAGGTGAAAAATCAGATTAAAAAACCCAGACCAATTATGGCTACTCAAATTAATTGAGGAGACCACTCTGGCCCTGAGTTGCGCTATACTGTAACTTGCCTTTATACGCAAGAAACTCTGCATGAGGTAAAAACATGTCCAGCCTCAGTGTTCACTGCATGAGCCGGTATATGAACCAGCAGCCTGTTCCACAGATGTACTAATCTCTGGGGGGGGGGGAGAAAGAAAACACATCTCTTGATATCTAAATTAATTACAGCCTTGCATAATTTACAATTGTACCACCCAAGATATTTACATCAAAAAATGACAACTTGTATTGCCTTTATCATGTGAGAGTACCTTTAAGAAATGGGTGTTTAAGAAATGTACCTTTAAGAAATGGGTGTTTATCAGTGATGTCAGAGTGTGGGTGGAGCTGGGCTGTCAGCTTTTTACTTTTGTTTTAGGCCGTTTGCTGCAGGGTGTGTTTTAGTTTCGTTTTCAGTGTTGGAGCTGAAGCCAGACAGAGCAGGTGTACTGTTGACCTCTCTGCCATGAAAAGACTATCTCTTGATCACTTGGTGAATTCAGAATTATAAATGTTTTCAGTAGTGAATGTAAATCTGATGTGCTTCTGTTAAAAGGTGTTTCTTCTGTCTTCTGGATGTTGTTTGGGAAGTTATTAAGGATTACTTAGTGTTGTATTCTTTGGGGTTGTATTTGAATTGATGGTTGCTAAGATGTTCACTCTATGTTTCAAAAAGGGTAACTTGAGTTCATAGAATACACATTGTTTTGTTTTAAAAAATAATTTTTCCATTTCTGCTGTTCCACACCTGTAGTGTGTGGAACTCCATGATACACTTTGGGGTTCTCTAAACCCTGGCCCATAACACCTTTAACATATGAAAAAATGGCGAGCTGCATCACAAGAGCATTATCAAACAAACCTGGACAACTGAGCCACACAAGGAGACCACAAGCATGTTCAAAGGGGTATGGAGTGTTTTAAAGGAGCCACAGAACAATGGAGAAGTGGAGAGTCTTTGAGAGGGAATTTCAGACCTTAGGGCCTAGGCAGTTAAAGGCGCAATGCCAAGTGCGAGGTTATTAAAATACAAGATGACAAAAGGCCACAATGAGAGGTTATGATGCGGATCTGCATGGCACGATCTGAACTGAAAAGTTAAAGGGCCAATCTAAAGGTGCAACTTGGAGGAGTTGGAGTTGGAAGAAACAGATAAAGAAAGCTCAGTGTCGAATCAGGACTCTCAAAGGCAGGGTGCTGGGGATGGTGAGGAGTTGGGCAAAGGTTCTATTACCCAGCAGCAGGAGGAAGAAACTGGCTGCTAATACCAAGCATGTATGGGGCGGGATTCTCTGAAATGGAGGCAGAGTGTTCGCGCCATCGTGAACGCCGTCAAGATTCACGACAGCGCGAAACGGCCCCTATCTCGACCGATTCAGGGCCCGATAATGGGCTAGGAGTGGCGCCGCATCATTTACATCCGCCAGGCCTTGGCGCCGCGTAAAGGCGGCGCCGCATACATGACGTGGCCCGCGCCGCATAACTGGCGTCACCCGCGCATGAGCGGGTTTGACGGCGCCAACCTGCGCATGCGTGGTTGCCGTCCTCTCCGAGTCCGCCCCGCAAGAAGGTGTCAGACGGATCTTGCGGGGCTGCGGAAGAAAGGAGGTCCTCCTTCAGAGAGGACGGCCCGACGATCGGTGGGCACCGATCGCGGGCCACACCCCATTTCAGGCCCCCCCCCCCCCCCCCTGGTGCAGGATCCCCCTTCCCCCCTCCGCAGGCCGCCCCCCCAGCGTTCCCGTGCTGTTCCCGCCGGCAGCGACCAGGTGTGGACGGCGCCGGGGGGAACCTGGCGGTTTGGGCTGGCCGCTCGGCCCATCCGGGCCTGAGAATAGCAGGGGTGCCGGAGAATCGCCAATTTGGGTGTCTCGGGCGATTCTCCGGCCTGCGCTGCGCAGAACTCGATGGGGCCGTTCTCACGGCTTGGGACGCGGGAGGGCGTCGGACCAGCGTCGTGGGAAAATTTGGCGACCCAGGCGATTCTCCCAACCGGCGTGGGAGCGGAGAATCGTGCCCAAGGTTCCAGTGGCCCAGGAGGTCAGTAGCAGCTGTGTTGTGCCACATTTCTGTATTCTGTGTAGGAAGTCTATTAATGACTTACATAAGTCAGAAAAGGCAAGTACAGCATTCACTTATATCCTGCGCAACATCCTGACCCCTCACTCAGCATTCTTCGTCAAATCGCTCGTTGCACCCACTTTCCTTGTAGGTCCATCCTTCTTGTTCTAAGAACTTACTCCCATTTGATCCACTCATCATCGCACTCACCAGCATCCTTATGCAATTGCATGCCTCTCCACGTTACACCAAGTGAGTGAACTGGAGGTGGTCCATCACATATTTGGCAACTAATAGCTGTCGGGAGGCATCACTGGAAATCAGGAGAGACTCAGTATTCCTTGCTGTCTGTGGTCCCAATTACATATGTCGTACGGCATTCAATTAGGAACATAGGAACAGGAATACGCTATTCAGCCCCTCCCGCCTGTCCCACCATTTAATGAGATCATGGCTGATCTGTGACCTTACTCCATATACCTGCCTTGGGCCCATTTCCCTTAATATATTTGCCGAACAAAAATCTATCTATCTCAGATTTAAAATTAACAACTGTTCTAACTTCAAAAGCTGTTTGTGTGAGTAAGTTCCAAACCTCTTCCACCCTTTGAGTAAACAAGTGCTGCTTAACATTTCTCCTGAACTGTCTAGCCCTAATTTTTAGACAATGCCCCCAAGTTTTAGAATCTCCAACCAGTGGAAATAGTTTATCTTTATCTACCCTGTCTTTCCCTGTTATTATATTAAATACTTTTATCACATCACCACTTAAACTTCAAAGTTCAAGTGAAACAGGCCTAATTTGTGTAATCTCTCCTCGGAACTTAACCTCCATAGTCCGGTATAATTTTAGTAAACCTACGTTGCAGTCCCTCCAAGTCCAATATATCCTTCCATAAGGTGTGGTGCCCTGAACTGCTCAGGGTACTCCAAGTGGAATCTAACAGAGGTTTTGTATAGCTGCAGCATAGCCTCTGTGTCTTTATACTCCAATCCTCTAGATATAAAGGTGAGCATTCCATTAGCCGTTTTGATTATTTTCTGCACTTGTTCGCGGCATTTTAAAGATCTATATACCTGAACCCTCAAGTTTCTTTGGACATCCACTGTACTTAACCTCGTTCTATTTAGAAAGTACACTGTTCTATCCTTTTTTGGTCCAAAATGGATAACCTCACACTTGCTTACATTGAATTCCATCTGCCACAAATTTGCCCATTCACCTAGTCTGTCAATATCTTGCAATTTCATGCTATCATCTAGACTGTCTACAATGCCGCCTAACCTTTGCATCATCAGCAAATTTGGATATATGACTTTCTATGCCATCATCCAAGTCATTAATGAATAATGCGAATAATTCAATTCCCATACCAGCCTCCCCGAACAGGCGCCGGAATGTGGCGACTAGGGACTTTTCACAGTAACTTCATTTGAAGCCTACTTGTGACAATAAGTGATTTTCATTTTCATTTCATAATTGTGGCCCCAACACAGATCCCTATGGTACACCACTAGTCACCTCCTGCCAATTAGAGTATTTACCATTTTCTCCACTACTTTATCAAATGTCTTCTATAAGTCCATATAAATAACATCCAAAGACATTCCCCTGTCAACTTAGTCACCGCTTCAAAAAATTCAAAAAAATTAGTCAGGCACGACTTTTCCTACATGAATCCATGCTGGTTCTCACTGATCAACTGAACTTTTTTGAGGTGTTCAGTTACCCCCCACCCCTGATTATAATTTCCCCATCACAGACGTTAGAGTTCTCTGGTTTCCCCTTTCACCCTTCTTAAAAACCATCAGACTCACCATGGAATACTCTCCAGAATCGGTTGCATTCTTGGACACACTCATCTCCATCAAGGACGGTCACCTCAGCACTTTGCTTTACCGCAAGCCCACGGATAACCTCACGATGCTCCACTTCTTCAGCTTCCACCCATAACACATCAAAGAAGCCATCCCCTATGGACAAGCCCTCTGTAAACACAGGATCTGCTCAGACGAGGAGGAGAGTTACAGACATCTACAGACGCTGAAAGATGTCCTCGTACAAACAGGATATGGCACTCGACTCATCGATCAACAGTTCCAACGCGCCACAGCAACAAACCACAGCGACATCCTCAGAAGACAAACATGGGACACAACTGAGAGTACCCTTCGTCATCCAGTACTTCCCCGGAGCGGAGAAACTAGGACATCTTCTTCGCAGCCTTCAACACGTCATCAATGAAGACGAACATCTTGCCAAGGTCATCCCCACACCCCCACTACTTGCCTTCAAACAACTGCGCAACCTCAAACAAATCATTGTTTGCAGCAAACTACCCAGCCTTCAGAACAGTGACCATGATACCACACAACCCTGTCATGGCAATCTCTGCCAGATCATCGGCATGGGTACCACCATTACACATGAGAGCACCACCCACCAGGTACGCGGTACATACTCGTGCGACTCGGCCAACCTTGTCTAACTCATGCAGGAAAGGATGTCCCGAAGCGTGGTACATTGGCGTGACCTTGCAGATGCTGTGACAAAGAATGAACGGACATCGCGTGACAATCGCCAGGCAGGAATGTTCCCTTCCAGTCGGTGAACACTTCAGTAGTCAAGGGCATTCAGCCTCTGATCTCCAGGTAAGCGTTCTCCAAGGCAGCCTTCAGGACGCGGGACAACGCAGACTCACCGAGCAGAAACTTATAGCCAAGTTCCGCACACATGAGTACGGCCTCAACTGGGACATTGGATTCATGTTGCATTACATTCATCCCCCACCATCTGGCCTGGTCCAGTACCCTTCTTAGTCATTATCTCCACCATTTACATTCCCTTTGTCTTTCTGTCCACGACATCTTTGTCAATCTCCACATACCGTTGACTCTCTATCCAGTGCCATTGCTCCATGCCCTCACCCCACAACAGTATACATTTGATCCTATTTCCAGTTCTCTATAGCTTTTACAAAGACTCATCCAGTCTCAAAATATTAGCTCTCTTCTCTCTCCACAGATGCTGTCAGACCTGCTGAGATGGCCAAATAGTTTCTGTGCTGTTTCAGATTCCAGCATGTTCTTTTATCTTCATTCTAATGCTGTTGAGCTTCATTGTTCGGGTTTCTGACAAGTGTAATGAACCAAGTTTGCAGTGGAAATCTCGGGCGAAATTCTCCGTAATCGGCGCGATGTCCGCCGACCGGCGCCAAAACGGCGCAAATCAGTCCGGCATCGCGCCGCCCCAAAGGTGCGGAATCCTCCGCATCTTGACCGGCTGAGCCCTAACCTTGAGGGGCTAGGCCCGCGCCGGACTGATTTCCGCCCCGCCAGCTGGCGGGAAAGGCCTTTGGTGCCCCGCCAGCTGGCGCGGAAATGACATTGCCGGGCGGCGCATGCGCGGGAGTGTCAGCGGCCGCTCACGGCATCCCCGCGCATGCGCAGTGGAGGGGGTCTCTTCCGCCTCCAACATGGTGGAGGCCGTGGCGAAGGCGGAAGGAAAAGAGTGCCCCCACAGCACAGGCCCGCCCGCGGATCGGTGGGCCCCGATCGCGGGCCAGGCCACCGTGGGGGCACCCCCGGGGCCAGATCGCCCCGCGCCCCCCCAGGACCCCGGAGCCCGCCCGCGCCGCCTTGTCCCCCCCGGTAAGAGAGGTGGTTTAATCCACGCCGGCGGGACAGGCATTCCAGCAGCGGGACTTCGGCCCATCCCGCCCCGCCGAATCTCCGGTGACGGAGAATTCGGCAACTGGTGGGAGCGAGATTCACGCCAGCCCCCGGCGATTCTCCGACCCGGCGGGGGGTCGGAGAATCCCGCCCCTGGTCTCCAGACAGCCACCGCTTTAGTCTGTTTGCAGGTCAGAAGACATCAGGGAGATTGGACTGTTGCAGGATGAAAGCATTATAGAGTAGAAGCACTTGCAGTCGATGAACAAGCACTGGTTGATTTGGAGATGCTTGGACTACCGTGGTTGATAATGCACTGCTCCTGTGAGAAGCCAGAATAACAAACCCAACCTCCTCATTCTGATTTATTGCATTGCAGGCAAAGTTGGCATAATTTTTAACTGGCAAATAAGCCATCAGTCACTTATCTTAGAAATTTGTGGGCCACTGACTGGTAGATGCTGGAAATACCTCTGGCAGGACCATAAACAATTTGGAGGATTAAAAACTTGAAGGTGGTCATTACTTTTTAAAAAAAATATTTTATTGAAAATTTTTGGTCAACCATCACAGTACATTGTGTATCCTTTACACAATAATATAACAGTATAAATAACAATGACCTGTTTTATAAACAAAGAATAAATAAACGAAAACTAAAACTAAATGGCAACTGCCTTGTCTCAGATAAACACTCTCCAAAAATATGATTTAACAGTCCAATATATAATTATTTATAGCAACGACCTATACATATTATACATATTATACATATATATTAATAACCCTGAGACTCCTTCTGGTTCCTCCCCCCCCCACTCCCCCCCCCACTCCCCCCCCCACTCTCCCCCTCCCCACTCTCCCCCTCCCCACTCTCCCCCTCCCCACTCTCCCCCCCCCCCACTCTCCCCCCCCCCACTCTCCCCCCCCCCACCTCTCCCCCCCCCCACTCTTCCCCCCCCCCACTCTTTCCCCCCCCCCACTCTTTCCCCCCCCCCCACTCTTTCCCCCCCCCCACTCTTTCCCCCCCCCCACTCTTTCCCCCCCCCCACTCTTTCCCCCCCCCCACTCTTCCCCCCCCCCACTCTTCCCCCCCCCACTCTCCCCCCCCCCACTCTTTCTCCCCCCCCCCACTCTTTCTCCCCCCCCCACTCTCCCCCCCCCACTCTCCCCCCCCCCCCACTCTCCCCCCCCCACTCTCCCCCCCCCACTCTCCCCCCCCCACTCTCCCCCCCCCCCCACTCTCCCCCCCCCCACTCTCCCCCCCCCCACTCTCCCCCCCCCCACTCTCCCCCCCCCCCCACTCTCCCCCCCCCACTCTCCCCCCCCCACTCTCCCCCCCCACTCCCCCCACTCCACCCCCCCCCACTCCACTCCCCCCCCCACTCCCCCCCGCACTCCCCCCCCCACCCCCCCCACTCCCCCCCCCCCCCCCACTCCACCCCCCCCACTCCACCCCCCCCACTCCCCCCCACCCCCCTGGGCTGCTGCTGCCTCCTTCTTTTCCATTCCATCTATCTTTCTGTGAGGTATTCGACGAACGGTTGCCACAGCCTGGTGAACCCTTGAGCCGATCCCCTTAGGACGAACTTAATCCGTTCCAGCTTTATAAACCCTGCCATGTCATTTATCCAGGTCTCCACCCCCGGGGGCTTGGCTTCCTTCCACATCAACAGTATCCTGCGCCGGGCTACTAGGGATGCAAAGGCCAAAACATCGGCCTCTCTCGTCTCCTGCACTCCCGGCTCTTGTGCAACCCCAAATATAGCCAACCCCCAGCTTGGTTCGACCTGGACCCCCACTACTTTCGAAAGCACCTTTGTCACCCCCACCCAGAACCCCTGTAGTGCCGGACATGACAAGAACATGTGGGTGTGATTCGCTGGGCTTCTCGAGCATCTCGCACACCTATCCTCTACCCCAAAAAATTTACTGAGCCGTGCTCCAGTCATATGCGCCCTGTGTAACACCTTAAATTGAATCAGGCTTAGCCTGGCACACGAGGCTATCCATTCTACCCGGGGCAAACCTATGGTTATTTCTTATCGGGGACCCCACCAAGGCTCCCGTCTTTCCCCTATGCCGTCTCCACTGTCCCCAAATTTTCAAAGTCGCCACCACCACCGGGCTTGTGGTGTATTTCTTCCGTGAGAACGGCAATGGGGCCGTCACCATAGCTTGTAGGCTAGTCCCCCTACAGGACGCCCTCTCCAATCTCTTCCACGCCGCTCCCTCCTCTTCTCCCATCCACTTACTCACCATTGAGATATTGGCGGCCCAGTAGTACTCACTTAGGCTCGGTAGTGCTAGCGCCCCCCCCTATCCCTACTACGCTGTAAGAATCCCTTCCTCACTCTCGGGGTCTTCCCGGCCCACACAAAACTCATGATACTCTTTTCGATCCTTTTGAAAAAAGCCTTTGTGATCACCACCGGGAGGCACTGAAACACAAAGAGGAATCTCGGGAGGGCTACCATTTTAACCGCCTGCACCCTCCCTGCCAATGACAGGGATACCATGTCCCATCTCTTGAAGTCCTCCTCCATTTGTTCCACCAATCGCGTTAAATTTAACCTATGCAATGTACCCCAATTCTTGGCTATCTGGATGCCCAAGTAACGAAAGTCCCTTGTTACCTTCCTCAGCGGAAATTCCTCTATTTCTCTGCTCTGCTCTGCTCCCCTGGATGCACCACAAACAACTCACTTTTCCCCATGTTCAGTTTATATCCTGAGAATTCTCCAAACTCCCGAAGTGTCCGCATTATCTCTGGCATCCCCTCCGCCAGGTCCGCTACATATAACAACAAATCATCCGCATACAGAGATACTCGGTGTTCTTCTCCTCCTCTAAGTACTCCCCTCCACTTCTTGGAACCCCTCAATGCTATTGCCAGGGGCTCAATCGCCAGTGCAAACAGTAATGGGGACAGAGGGCATCCCTGCCTTGTCCCTCTATGGAGCCGAAAGTATGCAGATCCCCGTCCATTCGTGACCACACTCGCCACTGGGGCCCTATACAACAGCTGCACCCATCCAACATACTCATCTCCAAAACCAAATCTCCTCAGCACCTCCCACAAATAATCCCACTCCACTCTATCAAATGCTTTCTCGGCATCCATCGCCACCACTATCTCCGCTTCCCCCTCTGGTGGGGGCATCATCATTACCCCTAGCAGCCTCCGTATATTCGTATTCAGCTGTCTCCCCTTCACAAACCCAGTTTGGTCCTCATGGACTACCCTCGGGACACAATCCTCTATCCTCATTGCCATTACCTTGGCCAGAATCTTAGCGTCTACATTTAGGAGATAATAGGTCTATAGGACCCGCATTGCAGCGGGTCCTTTCCCTTCTTTAGGAGAAGCGATATCATTGCCTCAGACATAGTCGGGGGCAGCTGTCCCCTTTCCTTTGCCTCATTAAAGGTCCTCATCAGTAGCGGGGCAAGCAAGTCCACATATTTCCTGTAAAATTCAACTGGGAATCCATCCGGTCCCGGAGCCTTCCCCGCCTGCATGCTCCTAATTCCTTTCACTACTTCCTCTATTTCAATCTGTGCTCCCAGTCCCACCCTTTCCTGCTCCTCCACCTTGGGAAATTCCAGCCGGTCCATAAAGCCCATCATTCTCTCCCTCCAATCCGGGGGTTGAGCTTCGTATAATTTTTTATAAAATGCCTTGAACACTCCATTCACTCTCTCCGCTCCCCGCTCCATCTCTCCTTCCTCATCCCTCACTCCCCCTATTTCCCTCGCTGCTCCCCTTTTCCTCAATTGGTGGGCCAGCAACCTGCTCGCCTTCTCCCCATATTCGTACTGTACACCCTGTGCCTTCCTCCACTGTGCCTCTGCAGTACCCGTTGTAAGCAAGTCAAATTCTACGTGTAGCCTTTGCCTTTCCCTGTACAGTCCCTCCTCCGGTGCCTCCGCATATTGCCTGTCCACCCTCAGAAGTTCTTGCAGCAACCGCTCCCGTTCCCTACTCTCCTGCTTTCCTTTATGTGCCCTTAGTGATATCAGCTCCCCTCTAACCACTGCCTTCAGCGCCTCCCAGACCACTCCCAACTGGACCTCCCCATTATCATTGAGTTCCAAGTACTTTTCAATGCACCCCCTCACCCTTAGACACACCCCCTCATCTGCCATTAGTCCCATGTCCATTCTCCAGGGTGGGCGCCCTTCTGTTTCCTCCCCTATCTCCAAGTCCACTCAATGTGGAGCGTGATCCGAAATGGCTATAGCCGTATACTCCGTTCCCCTCACCTTCGGGATCAACGCCCTTCCCAAAACAAAAAAGTCTATTCGCGAATACACCGTATTAAAATCTCCCCCCATTACCAACTTTCCCACCTCTAGGTCCGGGATGCGTCCTAGCATACGCCTCATAAAATTGGCATCATCCCAGTTCGGGGCATATACGTTTACCAAAACCACCGTCTCCCCCTGTAGTTTGCCACTCACCATCATGTATCTGCTCCCGCTATCCGCCACTATAGTCTTTGCCTCAAACATTACCCGCTTCCCCACTAATATAGCCACCCCCCTGTTTTTCGCATCTAGCCCCGAATGGAACACCTGCCTCACCCAACCTTTGCGTAGTCTCACCTGGTCTATCAGTTTCAAGTGCGTTTCCTGTAACATAACCACGTCTGCCTTAAGTTTCTTAAGGTGTGCGAGTACCCGTGCCCTCTTTATCGGCCCTTTCAGCCCTCTCACGTTCCACGTGATCAGCCGGGTTGGGGGGCTTTTTACCCCCCCCCTTGTCGATTAGCCATCCCCTTTTTCCAGCTCCTCACCCGGTTCCCACGCAGCTGTGTCCCCCCCCAGGCGGTGCCCCCCGCCGATCCCACCCCATACCAGCTCCCCAGCAGCAGCAGCCCAATAATTCCCCCCTCCCACCCCCCCCGCTAGATCCCCTACTAGCGTAGTTACACCCACAATGTTGCTCCCAGAAGTCAGCAAACTCTGGCCGACCTCGGCTTCCCCCCGTGACCTCGGCTCGCACCGTGCGACGCCCCCTCCTTCCTGCTTCCCTATTCCCGCCATGATTATCATCGCGCGGGAACCGAGCCCGCGCTTCCCCCTTGGCCCCGCCCCCAATGGCCAACGCCCCATCTCTTCCACCTCCTTTCCTCCCCCCACCACCTCCTGTGGAAGAGAGAAAAGTTACCACATCGCAGGATTAATAACATAAAACTCCTCTTTCCCCCCTTTTTACCTCCCTCTTCGCCCCCCCCATACTCGCCCCACCACTTTGTTTCAAACGTTCTTTTTTTAATCACCCGCTCATTCCAATTTTTCTTCCACGATAAAAGTCCACCCCTCATCCGCCGTCTCAAAGTAGTGGTGCCTCCCTTAATATGTGACCCACAGTCTTGCCAGTTGCAGCATTCCGAATTTTATCTTCTTTTTGTGAAGCACCGCCTTGGCCCGATTAAAGCTCGCCCTCCTTCTCGCCACCTCCGCACTCCAGTCTTGGTATACGCGGATCACCGCGTTCTCGCACTTACTGCTCCGAGTTTTCTTTGCCCATCTAAGGACCATCTCTCTGTCCTTAAAACGGAGGAATCTCACCACTATGGCTCTCGGAATTTCTCCTGCTCTCGGTCCTCGCGCCATCACTCGGTATGCTCCCTCCACCTCCAGCGGACCCGCCGGGGCCTCCGCTCCCATTAACGAGTGCAGCACCGTGCTCACATATGCCCCGACGTCCGCTCCCTCCGCACCTTCAGGAAGACCAAGAATCCTTAGGTTGTTCCTCCTCGCGTTGTTCTCCAGCGCCTCCAGCCTTTCCACACATCGTTTATGTCTCGTGCATCTCCGTCTTCACCACCAGGCCCTGTATGTCGTCCTCATTCTCGGCAGCCTTTGCCTTCACGACCCGAAGCTCCTGCTCCTGGGTCCTTTGCTCCTCCTTTAGCCCTTCGATCGCCTGTAATATCGGGGCCAACAGCTCCTTCTTCATTTCCTTTTTGAGTTCTTCCACGCAGCGTTTCAAAAACTCGTGTTGTTCAGGGCCCCATATTAAACTGCCACCTTCCGACGCCATCTTGGTTTTTGCTTGCCTTCCTTGCCGCTGCTCTAAAGGATCCACCGCAATCCGGCCACCTTCCTCTCCTTTTTTCATCCGTATCCAGGGGGGATTCCCTTCTGGTTCACCGCACAGTACTTTTAGCCGTTAAAATTGCCGTTGGGGCTCTTATTAAGAGCCCAAAAGTCCGTTCCACCGGGAGCTGCCGAAACGTGCGACTCAGCTGGTCATCGCCGCACCCGGAAGTCGTCAGGTGGTCATTACTTTGACAGCCATTGTTAAAGGCATGGTCATCAGGTTCAGATATCTGCCATTTCCTGACACAGCAAGCAGAACCTCCTGGGACATTGCTGCTCAGACATGTAAGAAATTCAGCCTCTACCGGTCGAACAGAATAGTGCCTCCTGTGGGCTGTACCCTTCTCTGCTGATCCCTTCCCTGCTGTTACCCTCTCTGCTGGCCTTCTGCTAGTACTGGAACAGCTGTTGGTCACGATGCTCCTACCTGAAGTGTATTCTAAGGCAGCCATTGCACCTCCCATCCTGATGTGACAGAACAAACTTCCAAATTGTAGAAAGCAACCTCTTCGCAAAATGGCTCTGAATGCCCGTTCCCAAAGCTGGAGAAGAAAACAGCTGGGAGTACTGAATATTTACTGCCACAATTCCCTGGGATTGATTTGTGAGACCTCCATGAAATCACCCGTTTTTTAAAATATTCCTTAAGTTACTTCAACCTATGCACAGTGTTCCCTATTCTTTCTTTTGATTTCGGCAAATAAGGCACATCATCACCCCTTCCTCCCTCTGCAGGGTAGGTGCAACAGATTGATCCTCTCAATTACGACCATGTTCTGGACTTGCTCACAGTGGTGAATCAGGAAGCCTGGGGCAGCTGCCAACTGTTACCTCAGTTGGCTGGAAAACTGGGGCAGGATTCTCCATTTGGGAGACTAAGTCCCCACGCCGGTGTGAAAACGGTGGTGTTTTACGCCAGGAAAACTGGCGAAAAACGGCCAGCAATTCCCCGTTTTTGCTGGGGGGGGGGATAGCAGAGAGGAAGGGCAGAGCTTCCAGCTCGAGCTGCCGATATGGCCCGGAGCATTGACAGGTCTGTGGCCGCCTGCAGCGGCCGCGCCGTGCTTCATGGCAGACTTAGCACGCGGAGCCGGACCGCAAGAATGGTGTCCCCCTTCGGCCGCTAGCGCACCCCAGACCCCCCTCCCACAATGCCCCCAGCCCCGAATAATCCCCCCCCCCCCACTGCCCACGGATCAGCCCTCCCCCGACTGTGGACTGGACTGAGTCCGCAGTCACCACACTAAGTTCACGATGGGTGAGACCACACGTGTCCCACACCATCGGGACCTCGGCCGGTCGGGGATGGAGCATCGCGGGGCGGGATTCAGGCAACGGCCTGAGGCCGTTGATATGGCATGCAGTGTACTCCTAGAGTTTGCTGCTTTTCAGGGGCGTAGCATCGCGAAAGCGCGCCACCCATGATTATGGCGGTATCGGGGTTCTCTACCCCCTTGCCGAACGCAATTTTAGTGTCGGGGGGCGGAGAATCCAGCCCATGGTTTATGATGCAGAGCGAGGCCAACAGAGCGGGTTCAATTCCCATGCCTGCTGAGGTTAATCATAAGGGCCCCACCTTCCCAACCTTGCCCCTTGCCTGAGGTGTGGTGATAACTCAGGTTAAATCACCACCAGTCAGCTCTCCCCCCTCAAAGATTATGGCGACTTTGCCTTTGAAACTCAAAAGTGATATGAAATATTGCTCTAAATGAGTGATTAACATCTGTCAATTGGCAGCACGTCTCTGCTGAACAATGTTGATTTTTTGGGGTTTGTAGCCCATCCCCACGCCCCCACAGTCAACCAAGTCAAAACTCCCACCGGGGTCAGTTTTCTGGAAAAAATGTATGCTGTTAATAATGCACAAATTAGCTAGTAAATTGTATTGAGTAAGAGAAATGTTGTGAATTGCTGCAAGTTGCTTCACCATTAATGGAAATGGTGTCTTGTGCTTAACCTCCCTGTAATTTTCATGACGCTGCTACATCAGCACACTAATTGCTGCTTAAATTTGCCACAGTTTAGTAATAATAATCTTTATTATTGTCACCAGTAATCATACATTAACACTGTAATGAAGTTACTGTGAAAATCCCCGAGTCGACACACTCTGTTCGGATACACAGAGGGAGAATTCAGAATGTCCAATTCACCGAACAAGCACGTCATTCAGGGCTTGTGGGTGGAAACCGGACCACCCAGAGGAAACCCTTGCAGACACGGTGAGAATGTGCAGACTCCGCACTGACAGTGACCCAAGCTGGGAATCAAAACTGGGACCCTGGCACTGAGGCAACAGTGCTAACCACAGTAATTGACAACGCAAGTAGCCATGTTAATTGTTAATGACTGCCAATCAACTTTCTTGCCCAGAAAATAAACAATTATAAATGTTGTATCTCATTCCTTCAGATTGTGAACAGTTTTAAGAGATTTCAAAAAAACGTAAAGTTTTAAATTAAATGTTTTCCTTACTTTTCTTTGTCTCTTATCTCTCTTTTAGTCCAATTGCCCTTCCCTCTCTTTTTCTGTACCTGATTTGGCAATGATTTTCACCCACTTTAATTCAATATATTTCTCTCAAGTTTAAAATCTCACTGGTTGCACCTGGATCCCAGGTAGCCCTTTGCCTTCATTGTGCTACACTGTAATCAGCTCGTACTTCCATGAACTTTGATGGCAAAAAGTCTTAAAACCTAAACAGCCACATCCCAATCCCAAACCTAAACAGCCACATCACAAATGTGGCCCATCATCATTCTGTCCAGTGAAAGAGTTAAATTAAATGTAACATAAACACCGCCAGTTGTTAGAACTGCCTCTCTAAACACAAACAATGGAAAGAAGTAACCCAACATCACAGCATAAATCCTTTAAATGTCATCATCGCCTCAGATACGTCAACAATTGATCATCAAAGAACATGTTTTGGAAATGCAATTAAGAAGGCAGTAATGGTGCATTTGGTGACAGCTAGATAATGAACAGCTTTTAAATATAATACCAAAGACCTACTATACACAGTATCATAACATGTTATCAGGGGAATGCACATACTCCAAATATCCTGCTCAGTAACAATATAATTCTAGGTATCAGCTGTAGGATGCTAGTGGTAACTGAACTAAATAACACCTGCATTAGAGTTGACATGGGAAATGTATGCATAATTGAATCTTTTCCATTGTACAATGAAGGCATCTAATCAACTGAGCTTTCATTTTTCACTACATTTGTCTTTCTTCATCTCCTATCCTGAAGTATTAATTCCCTCACTGAACACTGGTTCCACTGTCAATGCAGGTGGGCACTCTTTCTTACCCTCCCTCCCCCCCCCCCCCCCCCCCCCGCGCTTCTCAGACGAGTGCCTGCGCATTCCCACGTCATGCGGGACATCCTGATGCAAATCACCTCACCTAATGAAGATGGGCTGCACTGTGGTGACAGTCCAGGTCAGCCGGCACGGCATAATGCTCTGCACCTGGATACAGTGCCGAACAAAGTTCAATGATCTTCTGTGCTCGGCAAGGATGAGTTAGCATGGTCCAATGTGGAGAAATCTGGAAGGTTGGTCGTCCTTGGCGGCACTCAAGGATGTAGGAATCGGAAACCCTGGGTCCAGCTTGGTCAGATGTGCAAAGATGACAGGAACATCAACATTGTTTGTAGGGTGGTGTGGGCGAGAGCCTATTATGATTTTGTAGTTGGAACAATGATTGAACATTTGTACTTCCAGAAGAGAAGCCATAATACCGCTGAGCACACAACAACTGGTGGTGGAGTGGCTAACCTGCTCATCTTGAGTACATTTAAGATAGACGGCCTTGAGCGCTAGCACAGAGGTCGTGGAAAAGCAGGCATCTCGAGGGAAGGTAAGAGTTCATTGGACCAGAAACAGGACAGGTGGAGATTAATGGTCAGCAGGCGTGTTTCCAACTCCCGCGCATGCCCACCAACCGTAATGTTGTGCATCCGACGTCTTCTCGCAATATTTTACAGTCTTCCGGGTCAGGCACACGGCCGCTACTACCACATAAAACTCAGGCCATAATCTTAATTTGAATTGGGATTGAAGACCTTTTAAGGAACAGCATGAATCACACCATACTCTCGCTAACTAAAGTCAAGCATTCTTTTCATTAATTACACACTTAAACAGCCCCAATCTGTTCAATGTTGCAGTGTGGACTATGTTTGTTGGCATTCTGGGTTCCTAGTACATTTTCTCACTGAAATGAATTGTTGGTACACATTGAGCGGCTGTGACTGAGCTGCAAAGTGTGTCCTATTTATTACCAATTCACACCCAATAGCAAAATATTGCAAGTAGTTTCCAGTGATATCAAGGGACAGAAATCTTAACTAAAAGGTTATCAAAATAATGAGCAATGTCCTTTATTAAATGAATCTATCATTTTTTTTGCTTGTATAAATCTTTTTATTTATTTTTTCATCTTATGTTCGAGGTGTGTAGGATGGTGGCTCCCATGATTCTGTGTTTATTTTTCTACCAAAGCAGGAATTCAGTTCTGCAATAACCAGGCACAGACAACAAATGGCATTCATGTCAAGACCTGCTGAAGGAAGTGATCTCATGGTAACTCAGGGAGCTTAATCAGGGACGATGAGGAGAAAGAGTGACGGAATGGGGAAAATTACATTGCTCGTTCAAAGTGTTAACATAGACATGATGAGAAGAATGGCCCCCTTCTATGCCACATGATTTTTGGTTTTATGAATATTCCAGTTTGTACTGATATTTTTTTTTAAAGATTTAGAGTGCCCAATTATTGTTTTCCAATTAAGGGACAATTTAGTGTGGCCAATCCAGGGAGAATGTGCAAACTTCACACAGACAGTGACCCAGGGCTGGGATTGAACCCAGGTCCTCAGCACCGTAGGCAGTGTGCTAACCACTGCACCACCGTGCTGCTCCCAGTTTGTACAGACATAAGCTCTCTGCTTTAACCCGGGCAGGAGACCACACAAACCACACTTAAGCAGAAGGTGTAATACCAGTTCGGGTGAGCAGTCTGGTTGCTTCGTAATTTTCATTTCACTTTTATTTGCACATTAACCATCAATTTTCTGCTAATGTTGAAAGGTAAGTAACATCCGGGAAGCGATTCAGCAACCGCATTACGCCCAACATGAATCTTGGTGCGCCGGGTGAACATCGGGAGAGGGTAAAATCAAGTTTTGCGCCGAACCATTTTGCAATTCATCCGGCGCACACCCGATGGCGCGTTCTGGATCTCGCCCAAAAGTGGCGAGAATATCAATAACCCTAATTTGCATTCATTTCAATCTCATTAATGCTCGGAGTGGGGAGGGACAGGACCCTTCAGGGGTGTTGGGCTTGGTCGGGGGGCTGAAGCATTCCAGCTCGGGGGTCGCCCCTGGGCCGTGGGGGTTAAGGGGCTTTGCATCTGTGAAGCCTTCAAGACATTTTTAAATGTTGTGGAGGCCCATAACGGGGTCAACCACAGTTGCAATTGTCTATCCTACCAAACTCTTGTAGGACAGAGCCATGTTGCAGGTTCTCTCCTGAAAGTCAATTTCACTCCCTTTGACTGTGAGCAGCCTCTAATTTCACATCTGAAGGCTGTTTCAAATAAGGAATTAGCCTTGTTAGTTGTGAGCGCACATCACAGCTGCAGGTTGTGTTTGCTGCTTGCTCCTGCTGGTGACAGCAATGCCTGGAGGCTGCTCTTGTTGTTTCCTTTCTTTTCTGTAGCTTGAAAGAAGGACTATTTTTTCAACGGTACCTGAATCCTGGAACACCGGGCGCAGGGGAAACTGTGAATGCAGAAGGCAATCCAGTTTGAAGCAGGAAGACACTGCAGGACCTGGTACGAGACATGTTCCAAATGGGCCACCTGATAACGCCATGCTTTTGCAAATTGCTTATGCTTTTGTTGCTGGTGTGGTGAATGCTGCATGTAACTGACACATCACCAAGGGTTAAACATGCTGCAAGTCAAGATGTTCAACTGCACCTTGAGCGCGAGTGGAATATGTGGATGCCAGGATTTGGTTCCGTGTGGGAGGGCCTGCACAGCTGCAGCTCCTGGACAGAGAATGGCACTGATACATGGAGCAAGTCACATATTGATGGACAGATTAGTTCGACGACAAAGTTCTGGACATAGAATAGAATCATAGAATCCCTACAGTTCAGAAGGAGGCCATTTGCCCATCAAGTCTGCACCGACCTCTGGAAGAGCACCCAACTGAGGCCCAATCCCCTGCCCTACTCCCATAGCCCCACCTAACCTTCGGACACTAAGGGGCAATTTAGCATGGTTAATCTACCTAACCTGCCCATCTTTGGACTTTAGAAGGAAACTGGAGCACTTGGAAGAAACCCACACAGACACGGGGAAAGGGTGAAAACTCCACACAGACAGTTACGTGATACCACATTCTCAGGCTTATCCTCCGTGTCTGCTAAGGAACCCGCGAGACGAGATACTGAGTGTTTGTTTTCTTTTGTGAACATGAGCTGATATTGCTTTACATTGGTACCAATATGGAATGGTGATGTTTTCTTGTTCTCTAATGGCTAGTGTGATATCTGGAATGTTACGTAGTTGATGTTCAAATCTTTGTTACTGTTGACCGTTTAATAAACAAAATATTCTCCACTCTCAAGTGCCCCTTCGAGGGCACGGGTGCTATATCTCAGAAGATGATTAATGCACTACATGTCCAGTGAGCTTTGATGCCTGAACAGTGTCTGATCTCTAGGAGCTTCAGCACCATAGAGGCAGCTGTCAACAATCAAACACTAAAACGCAGGGCTTCACCACTGATGACACTCCTGTGGCCAAAGGGTAAGTGTCTGGATGAGCGGAGGGCAGCTGAGCATGGCCTCCCTAATGTTCCCGGCAGAGGTCTAGTGGCTCATGATGTGGCCAGGGGTGTTTGTGCAGAGCAAGGTTTGTCAGTACAACTGCCTCGCTGCATGAAAGAAGGCGGGACAATTGTGGTAAGGGTTGGGGAGGCTTGGGAGATATGAGGGCCTTGGGATGGAATCCCTAACTGCCTGTGGATCTCTCTCCTTCACCAATTCCTTACAGATAAAACAATGTTGGCTGGTGTTGATACTGGGGAGGCTGCCACGAGGTGGGCAGAGGCCGTAGAAGGCAGCAACGTCAACTGTCATGTGAGAGTACCTTTAAGAAATGGGTGTTTATAAAGAGGTAGGTATATAAATATCTGTAGTGCAAGTATCTTTAAGAAATGGGTGTTTATTACAGCAGTGATGTCAGAGAGTGGGTGGAGCTGGGCTGTCTGGCAGTTTTTTACTTTTGCTTTAGGCTTTTTTGCTGCAGGGTGGATTTGGTTTCATTTTAGTTTTGGAGAAGCTGCAATCGCAGCAGGATGTGTGTGAATCTCTGCAAGCTTATGAATGTCCATTTGCCGATTTCAGCGTGGTAACTTTTCTCAGTAGTGAAGTTAAGCCTGATGTCTTTCTGTAAAAATGTTTCTTTAAGTCTTCTGGCCGTTAAAAGGATTACCTCGTGTTGTACTCTTTGGGGGTTGTATTTGAATTAATGGTTGCTAAGATGTTCACTGTATGTTTTAAAAAGGTTAATGTGAGTTCATAGAATAAACATTGTTTTGCTTTAAAAACTATTCTTCCATTTCTGCTGTACCACACCTGTATAGTGGGCCGTGTGCTTCCCATACCACAATCTAGTAAAAGTTGTGAGTCAGGTGAACTCCATGATACACTTTGGGGTTCTCTATACCCTAATGTTTGTGCCCATAACAAATTGGGGGCTCGAGGGGGATAAAAGTCAATCTATTGGATTGGCTTAGGGAACGTAAAGACAGTGAGGGGTGAGAATATTGTGGGTGCTTTTCAGGCGTGGTATTTTAGTTTAAGTAGGGAGTGTGTTGTGGACAATGGCTCTTTCAGAGGCTCTGAAGTTCTTGGGGGTGGAGACGGTCACACGCAGTACCTTACGGACTGACTAAAAGCAGACTGTTAGATTTGGTAAAAACATTGCAGTTAACATTACCTGACAAAATGCGAAAAGATGAGGTAATTATGGCGATGGCTAAGCATTTGAAGTTGCCTGAGATACAGTTTGACTCATTGGAAATGGTAACGTTCAGTTACAAATTAAACAAATGGAACATGAGAAAGAATTAAAGCAGCTTGAATAACAAAGAGATAGAGAGGAAAAAGAAAGAGAAAGGGAGATACAGGGGCGAGATTCTCCGACCCCCCACCGGGTCGGAGAATCCCCGTTGGCCGTCGTGAATCCCGCCCCCGCCGCCCGCCGAATTCTCCGAAGGGAGAAAGGTCGGCGGGGTGTCAATCGCACCGCATACCTCGGAGAATGGCACGGGTGGGCGCAAGGCAATGGACTTCGGGGCTGCCGATATTCTCCCGTCCGGATGGGCCGAAGTCCCGCCGACGTGATCACGGGTCACGTCGGCGTAAATCAAACCACCTATTAATTGGCGTCAACCAGTGCTCATGGTTGACGCCGACCAGCGTGGAGGTGGGTGACGGCCTGGGGGGTTGGCCGCTGGAGAGGCGATGGCGTGGCCGCAGTCTGTATGTGTGGGGGAGAGGTGTGTGTAGGGTTGGGTGTGTGTGTGTGCGGCGGGGGGGGGGGGGGTGGTTAGAGTGGGCTAGGCTCCGGGGGAGTGCCGGGAGGGGGGGTGAGTGCCGGGGACGGGAGGATGACTGCCAGGGAGGGGGACGGGGGGTCCGTGCCGGGGAGGGGGACGGGGGGCTTCCGTGCCCGGGAGGGGGACGGGGGGTCCGTGCCGGGGAGGAGGACAGGGATGGGGGGGGTCCGTGCCGGGTAGGGGGACGGGGTCCATGCCGGGGAGGAGGACGGGGGGTCTGTGCCGGGGAGGGGGACGGGGGGGTCCATGCCGGGGAGGGGGACGGGGTCCGTGCCGGGGAGGGGGGGGTGCGAGGGCAAGTGAGTTGGTCCACCTGGCCAGGTGCCAGCCTCCAAAAGTCGGACCCATGCGGTCCATGCCACCTGGCTGGGGGGGAGGAGGGGGTATGGGCAATGATGACATGTCGTCGGTCCCCCCCCCCCCCCCCCCCCCCCCCCCCCCCCCCCCGCACAGGCCATCATGTTTTCCGGTCAGCCAGCGATGTTGGTCGCCGTGGCGGCAGCCGCTAATGTCCATGTTGCCCTGGATGAGGAGGAGGATGAGGAGCGTGCCAGAGAGGCGGTGCAGGCTGCCGCAGAGGGGCAGGCGACAGCCGCCCAGGCTGGAGGGACACCTGACCGACAGGACGAGGAGGGGGAGGAGGATGTCGCGGCCCCACGGCAACGGAGGCACCCGAGGACGCCCCGTGTGTACCGGCCCCGGCTGTCATACCAGGACCTCACGGACCGGGAATGCAGGAGGAGACTCCGGATGAGCCGGGAAACTGTGGCACACATCTGCCACCTGCTGGCGCACCTGTCACCGCGTGGCACTGGCAGGGGACACCCTCTCCCCGTGTCTGTCAAGGTTACGGTGGCCCTGAACCTTTATGCAACGGAGTCATTCCAGGCACCGAGTGCGGATCTGTCCGGCATATCGCAGACATCGGTGCACCGGTGCATCCGGGCAGTGACAGACGCCCTATATGCCATTGCGCACCGCTACATCCGCTTCCCTGTGGACCGGGCCAGCCAAGATGCCCGGGCCGTGGGCTTCTCTGCCGTGGCCGGGTTCCCCATGGTCCAGGGCGCGATTGATGGGATGCACGCCGCCGTGCGGCCACCTGCAGATAACAGGGCCGTGTTCACCAATAGGAAGGGGACCTATTCGATGAACATACAGGTGGTCTGCGACCACCGCATGATGATCCTGCACGTCTGCGCCCGTTACCCAGGCAGTGTACACGACTCATACGTGTTGTCGTGGTCATACATCCCCGGCATGCATGAGGGACGCCATCCCCGGCTGAGGGGCTGGTTGCTGGGCGACAGGGGCTACCCACCATTGCGATCGTGGCTGATGATGCCTATGCGGAGGCCTAGCAATGAGGCAGAGAACCGCTACAATGATGCCCATGTAGCGACAAGGGGAGTGATAGAGAGGTGCTTTGGCGTGCTGAAGATGCGTTTCAGGTGCCTGGACCTCTCTGGGGGCGCCCTCCAGTATCGGTCACATAGGGTCGGCCGCATCATTGTGGTGTGCTGCGCCCTGCACAATATAGCCCAGCAGAAGGGCGATGTGCCGCAGGCAGAGGAGGGCGGAGTGGAGGAGCAGCAGGAAGAGGCGCAGTCCTCCCCAGATGAGGGGGATGGGGGCAATGGTCAGGGCAGACGGGCTAGACACGGGCGGGTGGCTGTCCACCGTTACCGGCTGGGCCAGCGGGCACGGGACAGGCTGATAGACGCCCGCTTCACTGACTAGATGGGCGTGGGAATCGGGTAGTATGGTCACAGACCGCACACCATGGCAACAGCCGACCACCCACACCCCCCACCCATCCACCCACCCAGCACCCTCACCCCCCTCCCCAACCCCACACACCCCACCCGCATGCACACCACCCCCCCATTGCCGATCCACCTGCGGCACAACGGCCGGGCTCACACAGTTGCCGGTGGACGCGTGTCTATTGCAGGCCATGGAGGATGATGACAACCCGCCCTGCGATGAGCTCCTGGCTCCACATCGTTAGACTATGTCTGACCCATGGCCACAGTACCACCATCCACCCGGACCATCCCTGCATGCGGCTGTGACACTGCAGCGCACGGTCCCGTCCTCTGCCCGGGGGGATGTTGATGGCGGCCCAGGGGGAAGGGGGCAGACTCACCTGGGGCTGAGGTAAGACCACCCCTCACACACACACTTGCGCTCAACGTACATGACACCCCCGCACGCTTTGGACAGAGCACAAAGGCAGCTTCTGTAGGTGTAACATTGACTTTAATAACGAAAGGAGTTCATGCACGTGCCCTAGCACCTAAAACTCATCTGTGCCCTGCACCCGTGCCAACTTACTCAGTATCTAATTGTTTGGCCTTACGGACCCTTTGACTATGCCTAGGTGGTTCCCCAGACGGTACAGCAGATCTGGAGGTGGACCCCTGCGATTCCTGCCCTCTGACACGGGATCCCTTTGGCGGCCGTTTCCTGGGGCGTCCAGTCCTAGATGGGCCAGGCTGCGGCCCGGGCAACTGGGATGGCGAGCTGCCAGCCTGTCCTGCCCGTTGCCCACCCGATCCACCTGGGACGGAAGGGGGGGAGCCCGAGGTGTTGAGGTGTTCCGGGACCTCCCCTACAATGGGACCCGGAACAGGCCCCAGCACCTCCTCCTCCCTCGGGGTGCCCGATGGCCCCCAGGCCTCTACATGGGTGGGGGATGCAAACGGACTGGCCTCCGACATCTGGCGCTGCCAGTCCTGGAGGCCCGTGCTGGTATCGACAACAGTCTGCAGGTTTGCAGCCATGGAGCTCAGGGAGTTGGCAATCCCTGTCTGTGACTGTGCGATGCCGGCTAGCACATGGGCAATGGCGCCAATGCCCTCAGCGACGGCCTGCTGAGACTGGGCCATGGCCTGCTGAGACTGGGCCATGGCCTGCAGAGACTGGGCCATGGCCTGCTGAGACTGGGCCATGGCCTGCAGAGTTAGTGCCACGGAGTTGAGCGAGCCCCTCTGCCATCTGCCGCTGGCGCTGGCTCATGGCCTCCTGTGAGAGGGCAGCCATGTCCTGGGCCACAGACGCCGCCTGCACGGAAAGCCCCAGGCCTCGCAAACCGCTCCCCATGTCTGACACCGTCGCACCCATTGCCTCCACCGCGGACGCCACCCGTGCGGTGTCGGCCTGGGTGGCACGCATGACCGGCACCACTGCCAGCTCCTGGATGTGGGTGGACTCCTCCACCTGCGACTGCAGCCGCCTCAAGCTGGCCATCACCCTCTTCGCTCGGCTCAGGTTCAGTGGTTGCATCGGACCCATGGGTGGGTGTGGTAACTCCAGGAACCCGGGATCCATCTGGGCGGCAGATGTTCGCTTGCGCCGGGCTGCCCTCCGACCGCCCGGCCCCTCTGCTGCTCCTATATCCACCTGCTGTACCGGGACGGCTATGTTGTGCGCACCAGTGAGTGTACCAGACGCCTCATCACTAAAGTGCCCAACCGAGGTGAGTGTTTCTGCGATGGCGAAGGGTGTTGGTGACAGCAGTGGCGTTGTGTCGTGCTCTTCATCCCACTCTGAGTCCACGGCACTTTGGGGTGGGGGTTCGTCTCCACCCATCCACTCTGAGTCACTGTCCGGTATTTCGTCTTCCTGGGTAGTGCTGTCCCGGGTAGGGGTGTCCTGGGTAGTGCTGTCCCGGGTAGGGGTGTCCTGGGTAGTGGTGTCCTGGGTATTGGTGTCCTGGGTAATGGTGACCTGTGTAGGGGTGTCCTGGGTTGTGGTTTCGTGGCTCGGCTGTGACGGGGGCCTGTGGCTGCCACTCTCGTCGCTGGGTGGCACACGCCTGCGTCGCCGCACCCGCATGAGACGGGGCACCGTCTCCCTGTTGCTCCAGGTCTGCATCTGCGGGGATGGGTGCCTCGACGTTTGCTCCTGCGATACACAATGAAGCATGCATGGTTAGACACGCAGGTAGTGATCAGGTGATATGGGGGAGGGGGATATGGGGGAGGGGGATATGGGGGAGGGGCGATACGGGGACGGGCTGTCGGTGGCTCACTTGCTGGTGGGCCCCCGACCTCTGCATCAGCAACCTCCCGGTCCTCAGATCCACCAGCCAGTTCCAGGGCACTTCCCTCATGTTCGGTCAGTGGCCTCTCATCAGCTGGGCCTCCTCCAGTCCTCACATGCTCCCTGGTGTTCTGTGCGCGCTTCTCCTGTGGGTGGTGGTGGCAGGGGTAAAAGGCTACAGTGTTAGACAGGTATATGAATGCACGCCATCGGTTGTGCGTGTATTGCAGAGGTTAAGGTTAGGGCTGGATTCACTTGGGGAAATGGGGGAAGGCGGCTATGGGAGAGAGGGGATATGGGGGAGGGGGGATATGGGGAGGGGGATATGGGGGAGGGGGATATGGGGGATATGTGGGAGGGGGGATATGGGGGAGGGGGGATATGGGGGAGGGGGGATATGGGGAGGGGGGATATGGGGGAGGGGGATATGGGGAAGGGGATATGGGGGAGGGGGATATGGGGAGGGGGATATGGGGAGGGGGGATACGGGGAGGGGGGATGGGGGGATATGGGGAGGGGGATATGGGGGATGGGGATATGGGGGAGGGGGGATATGGGGGAGGGGGGATACGGGGAGGGGGATATGGGGGAGGGGGATATGGGAGGGGGATTTGGGGGAGGGAGGATATGGGGGAGGGGGGATGTGGGGAATGGGGAGGGGGGATATGGGGGATATGGGGAGGGGGGATATGGGGAGGGGGGATATGGGGAGGGGATATGGGGGAGGGAGCATATGGATATGGATCTCGGGCGGGGGGGGGGGTGCTCACCATGGCTGCCCTGACGAGGTCGTTCACCTTCTTGTGGCACTGGGTGCCTGTCCGTGGTGTCAGGGCCACAGCGCTGACGGCCTCTGCCACCTCCCTCCACAGACACCGGCATGGGGCGACTCTGCGGCCGTGTCCGGGATACAGGGCCTCCCTCCTCTGCTCCACTGCGTCCAGGAGCGCCTCAATGTCGCGGGACTGGAACCTCGGGGCTGAGTGGCGGGCGGCCATCCGGTCGGGTCTTCTGGTCGGGTGGTGGGAGCAGCACGTCTTTTGAGCCGTCACGCCGTGCGGCGTGCATGACGCCGCACGGCGTGAACCACGTGAGCCAGCGCGGATAGCGTCACGTCGCTGCTAGCCCATTCCGGGCCAGAGACATTGTGACGTTTGGGGCGGCGTGATGCAGGTGGGATTTGCGCCGTTTTTGGCGCCGGTCGGCGGACATCGCCCCAATAATGGAGAATTTCGCCCCAGATCAGAGAAAAAGATAAAGGGCACAATTCTCCCATCGGGAGACTAGGTCCCGACGCTGGAGTGAAAAGTGGAGTGTTTCACTCCGGCGTCGGAGCCTGCTCCCAGCCCCCTATTCTCCCGCCCCCGGGGGGCTAGGAGCGGCGCCGCGTCATTTACGCGCGCCGGGCCTTGGCGCTGCGCAAAAGCGGCGCCGTGTAAATGACACAACCGGCGCCGTGTAAATGACATCACCCGCGCAGGCATGGTTGCCGTTCCTCCCCGCGGCCGCACCGCAAGAAGATGTCAGATGGATCTTGCGGGGTGGTGGAGGAAAGGAGGTCCTCCTTCAGAGAGGCTGGCCCGCCAATCGGTGGGCATTCATCGTGGGCCAAACCCCTTTTGAGGGCCCCCCGGTACAGGAACACCCCCCCCACAGGCTGCCCCCCCCCCCAGCGTTCCCCGCTGTTCCCGCCGGCAGCGACCAGATGTGGATGGCGCCGGCGGGAACCTGTCTTGTTGGGCAGGCCGCTCGGCCCATCTGGGCCGGAGAATCGCCGCTCGCCCGTTACCAACGGCAAGCCCCGATTCTCCCAGCGGCCAGCAGTGATTCTCGCTGCGCCGGTTTAGGGGGGGGGGGGGAGAATCGCGTGCGTGAATCGGGGCGGCGTGGCGTGAGAGAATTCCGCCCAAAGAGAGAGAGTTTGAACTCGAGAAAATGGCTGTGATACAGAACAGTCAGTTAAAATTGGCAGACGTAAAGGGAAACGTACAGTTGGATGATAGTGATGAGGATAGTGAGAAAGAGCGTCATAGTCGAAGGCGTGGTGGGGATCTATTCAAATATGTCCAAGCATTGCCAAGGTTTGACCAGAAGGAGGTGGAAGCCTTTTTCATTTCATTTGAGAAGGTAGCTAAACAAATGAAATGGCCACAGGACATGTGGGTATTACTGATTCAAACAAAAATGGTAGGTAGGACTAGTGAAGTGTTTGCATCACTAGCGGAGAAGGTATCTGGGACGTATGAGCAGGTGAAAAAAATCCATCTTGTGTGCATATGAACTAGTGCCTGAAGCCTACAGACAAAGGTTTAGAAATTTAAGTAAAGAATTTGGTCAAACGTACATGGCGTTTGAAAGGTTCAAACAGAGTAATTTTGATAGGTGGATAAAGGCTTTGAAAATAGACCAAACGTATGAAGCTCTCAGAGAAATTATACTTTTGGAGGAGTTTAAAAATTCAATTCCTGATGCGGTGAGAACTCATGTGGAAGAGCAGAGGGTTAAAACTGCGAGGTTAGCAGCAGAAATGGCAGATGATTATGAATTAGTTCATAAATCAAAGATTGGTTTCCGACATCAGTTTCAGCCTGTGAGGGATAGAAACTGGGGACATGAAAAATACACAAGTGGTAAAGGTAAAGGTGATCTGATGGGAGATAATAAGGAGAGTGTACGTCAGATTTTAAAAGAAATCCAGGAGGGTGGAGGAGAAATGAAAAGTTTTAAATGTTTTCACGTAATAAACTAGGCCATGTAAAGTCACAGTGTTGGTGGTTGAAGAAAAGCACTGGGAAGGCTGATGTGGTAAAACAGGATAAAACAGTGGGGTTTGTTAAAGTGGTGAAGGAAAGCCCAAGTGAAGCGAAAGAGGTGCAAAAGATTATACAGTCTGATCAAGAGGTAATTGATAAGAAGGTGCCAGATCTCTTTAAAGAATTTACATGTGTGGGTAAAATTTACTCATGTGTATCAGGAGGTGCAGGAAAAGAAGTCACAATTTTAAGAGACATGAGAGCTAGTCAATCTTAAATGGTAAGTGATGAGGAGTTATGTAGTTTGGGAACAATATTGCCAGAAAAGGTGGTAATATGTGGAATTCCGGGTGAGAGGAGTAGTGTTCCATTATATAAGGTAAGGTTGGAAAGTCCAGTGAAGAGTGTTGAAGTGGTAGTAGGAGTAATAAGAAACTATCTTGTCCAGGAATACAGTTTATCTTGGGTAATGATATAGTTGGATCGCAGGTGGGAGTGATGCCAACTGTGGTTGATAAGCCAGTGGAAAATCAGACAACTGAAGTGTTGGAGGACGAATATCCTGGGATTTTTCCAGATTGCTTAGTAACAAGATCGCAAAGTCACAGGTTAAGACAAGAGGAGAAGTCAAAGAGTGAAGATGAAGTTGAAGTTCAATTATCAGAAATGATTTTTGATCGGATGGTTGAAAAAGAACAAGAACAGATGTGGGTTAAGGCGATATTTTTATTTCAGGAAAATTGGCGGAGTTACAACAAAAAGATATAGAAATAAAACAGATGTATCAGAAACCATATATGGAAGAGGAATCTGATATTACTGTGTTATTACCGTAAAAGTGATGTCTTGATGAGAAAATGGAGACCTTTACATATGCAGGCGGATGAAAAGTGGGCAGAAGTTCATCAAGTAGTATAGGGTATAGAAAGGAGGTGTTGCGAGTTGCACATGAGGTACCAGTGGGTGGTCATTTGGGAATAAGGAAAACTCAAGCTAAAATCGAAAAACATTTTTATTGGTCTGGACTACATAAAGATGTAGTTAAATTTTGTCAATCATGTCACACATGTCAAGTGATGGGGAAACCTCAAGCAGTGATAAAACCAGCGGCTTTAATACCCATTCCAGCATTTGAGGAACCTTTTACAAGGGTCCTAATTGATTGCGTAGGACCGCTTCCTAAAATGAAAAGTGGGAATCAATATCTTTTGACTATAATGGATGTGTCTACTAGGTTTCCAGAGGCCATTCCAGTACGTAATATTACAGCTAAAAGGATTGTGGAGGAGTTACTTCAATTCTTTACTAGATATGGGCTACCCACAGAAATACAATCGACAAAAACCCAATAAAAATAACATTTAAAAAAAGAAATACAATCAGATCAAGATTCAAATTTGACCTCAAGGTTATTCAAAGATGTTATGGATAGCTTAGGGATAAAACAATTTAAATCAACTATGTACCATCTCGAATCGCAGGTAGCGATAGAAAGGTGGCATCAGACATTAAAGACAATGTTGAGGGCTTATTGTCACGATTATCCAGAGGATTGGGATAAAGGAATTCCATTCGTACTGTTTGCAATTAGGGATGCACCAAATGAGTCAAACAAATTCAGTCCTTTTGAACTAATGTTTGGTCATGAGGTAAGAGGACCACTGAAATTGATTCAGGAAAAATTGGTGAATGAGAAATCGGAAATTACATGATTGGATTACGTGTCAAATTTTAGGGAACGATTAAATAGAGCAGGTGAAATGGCTAGACAACATTTAAAAGTGGCACAAAATGTGATGAAATGGGTAGCGGACAAGAAATCCAAAGTATGTAGTTTTGCCAGTGGAGATAAAGTTTTAGTGGTAGGTGAGCCTTTAAAAGCAAGGTATTGTGGATCTTATCAGATTGAAAGGAAATTAAGTGAGGTGAATTATGTAGTAAAAACACCAGATAGAAGGAAGAATCATTGAGTGTGTCATGTGAATATGCTTAAAAGGTACTTTGAAAGGGAAGGAGAGAAAAAGGAGGAGGTTTTAATGATTCTAACTCAAAGTGACGAACCAAATCCAGATGACTGTGAATTTGACATACCTCAAATTAAATTGGAAAATGAGGATGTTCTTAAAAATTGGGATAAATTGTTGAGTTACCTTCCAGAGGAAAAACAGACTGACCTGAAGGAGTTATTGATATCACATGGGCAAGTTTGTGGAGATAAATTGGGAAGTATTAAAATGGCTATACATGATGTAGATGTGGGAAATGCTGTTCCAATCAAACAACATCCATACAGGCTTAACCCTTTAAAATTGGAACAGATTAACAAAGAGATTGAGAGTATGCTTATAAATGGCATAATTGAAGTGGGTTACAGCCAATGGAGCTCACCCATACTGATGGTACCTAAACCAGACGGTACCCAACGGTTGTGTGTGGACTATAGAAAGGTTAATGCAGTTACAAGAACGGACTCTTATCCTATCCCATGTTTGGAAGATTGCATTGAGAAAGTGGGACAATCAGCTTTTATTTCCAAACTGGATTTACTTAAAGGTTACTGGCAGGTACCTTTATCCGAAAGGGCGAAGGGGATTTCCGCTTTTGTGACTCCAGATGGTATATACCATTTCAAAGTTATGCCATTTGGCATGAAAAACGCCCTAGCCACATTTCAATGGTTAACTAACAAAGTTGTTTCAGGATTATCCAATTGTGCGGTATACATCGACGATCTGGTAATGTTCGGCCAGAAATGGAAAGAACATTTAAATCATCCGATAGAGTTAAGGGGTTGTGCTGATGGGTGCCAGGGCATTCTGAGGTACAAGGTTGAAGATTGGATGTTGGGAGGGTGTGACGTGAGAGCCAATGGATTGGGAGAGGGTGGAGGTTGGGAATTTGAGAGATCACAGGCAGAACTGATGCCGGAGAGAGGTGGTAACTTACCCTTGCAGCTTGTTGGGGGTCTTTCGTCTTCTTCTGACATTGGACAGCGATTCTCATGGTCATGCTGCTCGTACTGACAGCAGCTGCCACTGCCTCCCAAGCGGTATTGCTGACCCTGCTGCTGGTTTGCTGACAACCCCCCGGGGGAACGGGGTGTCCTGCCTCTCATTCACAGTGTCAGGAAGCCTGGCCAGGTCGGCATCGCCAAAGCAAGGTGTAGGACTGCACGCTGCCAAGCTTGTGTGTTGATTGGAAGTGAGTGGTGAGGGATCTTTTAAAAGCAGCTCCCCCTTGTTAGCAGTGAACATCTGAGGTGTGAGTCCGGTGAATCAGACGGCGAGGGAACCAGCAATGTTGAGAATCTCGTGAGGGCTCATTTTTGGCACTAAGTGCCATTGAATACGAGCCGTGATCTTGCCAACGCTGCCAACCCGAAACAGCCCACCAAACATGCCCGAAAGCGGACTTTAACTTCAATCCACTGAATCGTGCCCCCGAGTATTGTAAACATAGCAGGATAAGGCTGGAAGATAGCTGAAACAAACTTCAGAGACTGCACATGAAAAATAACAGAAAATTAATACACAATTGTGAAATCCTAACAAAACTGTACCCTCCTTCAGAGATAAACGTATTGCCTTCAATAACTAATATGTTTTATGTTAAATGCTTTCCATCTGGAGAATGCAGTGCTCCTGTCAATATTGTGAGCTGCCACTTCCACTGTACCAATATGTCAATTGCTCAGAATTCAAGTCCTAAATAATTTTGGTCAAAATCAATAATGTGTTTCATTATGTAGTATGTCATGCAGTCTACAGCACTGAAATCAATACTGTGCTACACAATGTATTTTAACTCCATACATAACAGTGGCCCAAATGGGCATCACAGTGGCACAGTGATTTGCAGTGCCAGGGACCCAGGTTCAATTCGAATCTTGAGTTACTGTCTGTGTGGAGTTTGCACTTTCTCCCCATGTCTGCATGGGTTTCCTCCGGGTGCTCCAGTTTCCTCCCACAGTCCAAAGATGTGCAGGTTAAGGGTCAGCAGTTGTGATTGAATGTGTGACGGTTGTTAATTGTGGTGCTTGCCCCTTCGGAGGGGGCAGAACAGGAGGTAATTGTTGCAGTAGATGCTGAGAAGGCTTTTGGTAGGGTAGAATGGGGGTATTTGTTTGCGGTACTGGAAGAATTTGGGATGGGGTCTATATTTGTTTTGTGGGTACGATTGTTGTATAAATCTCCGAAGGCCAGTGTCCGCACACAACGTAAGCCCGGGGCATCTTCAGTTGATCAGAGGAATAAGCCAGGGGTGCTCTATGTCCCCCTTCTTGTTTGCGTTAGCGATTGAACCTTTGGCCATTGCCCTGAGGGCTTCGGGGGGGGGGGGGGGGGATAATGAGGGGAGTGGAGTGGAGCATAGGGTGTCCCTGTACACTGACGATCTCTTATGGAACGTGGAAGACCCATCCCCACCTTGGGCGATATAATGGCGCTGCTGAGGCGCTTTGCCTTTATCAGGGTACAAATTGAACCTGGAGTAAAGTGAGTGTTTCCCAGTTATTCCCCCAGGGCGGGGAGTCAGTATGGGAATGTTACCATTCCCCTTAGTGGATTCTCACTTCAGGTATCTGGGGGTTCAGGTGGTTAATGCTTGGGCCCAGCTCCGTAAGTTGAAATACACAAGCTTGGAGGGAAGGGTCAGGACCGATTTGCAGAGGTGGGATAGTTTCCCTCTGGCCTTGGAGGGCAGGATTCAGTCGGTCAACATGAATGTTTTACCAAGATTTCTGTTCCTGTTCCAGTGTTTGTCGGTTTTTCATCCAAAGTCCTTTGGTGGGGAGTCGAGAAATTGATTTTGTCCTTTATTTGGGCAAAGTGGCGAGGATTCGACAGAGAGTCTTTCAGAGAGACTGACAGTCAGGGAGCTTGGCTTTGCAAAGCCTGATACAGTACTATTGGGCAGTGAATGTGGAGAAGGTGTTGGGTTGGTGTGGGGATCCAGAAGCCACCTGGGTACGGATGGAGTCAAAACCATGTAGGGGTCTGGGTTGAGGGCACTAGCTATGGTCTCACTCCTGTACTTAACCGTGAAATATTTGGCAAATCCAGTGATTTCTCCACCCTGAAGATATGGAGACAATTTCGGCAGCATTTTAAATTGGGGGCGGTATCGAAGCTGGCTCCGATCTGCTCGAATTATATGTTTGAACCTGTGAGATCGGATGGCAGGGGGATGGGAAGAGAGGGGGTTGGAAGGAATGGAGGATCTGTTCTTGGAGGGACGGTTTGTGAGTTTGTCGGAGAAATTTCGGCGCTCGCGGTCTGACTCGCTCAGATACCTGCAAGTTTGCAAAGCGGATCTTTCCAACATTCCCTGTGGCTCCAACAACCTCAGTGATGGAGAGGGTTCTTTCGCTCAAGTGGGTGAAGGGGGATAATGAGGGCAATGGAGTGGAGCATAGGGTGTCCCTGTACACTGACGATCTCGTATTGTACATGACAGGCCCAATCCACACCATAGGCTCGCAGGGTCAGAGGAGGGGACTGCTTCCTGTGGTGGAAAACCCAGTGAAAGATCAAACAACTGAAGTATTGCAAGAAGCATAACCTGGGGTGTTTCCTGATTGAATGGTGACACGAGACGGCAGGAAGAGAATTTCAGGAGTACCGATAGGGAGGCTGAAGTTCAGTTGTCAGAAACCATGTTTGATCAGATGGTTGGTAAAGAACAAGAGCAAGTGGTGGATGAGATGGATATTTTTAGTTCATGAAAGTTGGTTGAATTACAGCAGAGATATTCAGAGATAAATTCTCTGAATTTATAAGCATAATCAGAAAACATTTATGGAAATAGAATCGAAGTTTATATCAGAGTGTTATTACATTAGAAATAATGTATTAATGATAAAATGGAGACCATTACATATTCAAGCAGATGAGAAATGGACAGAGATTCATCAAGTGGTATTAGTGGTGTGCTATAAAGAGGAGGTTTTATTGGTAGCACATATGGTGCAAGTAGGGAGTCATTTAGGAGTAACGAAAACGCAAGCAAAAATACAAAAAAATTATATTGGCCTGGACATCATAAGGATGTAATTAAATTTTGCCATACATGTAACACATGTCAGGTAATAGGGAAACCTCAAGTAGTAATCAAACCAGCACCTTTAATATCCATTTCAGCATTTGAGGAACATTTTACTCGAGTCCTAATTGATTGCGTGGGACCCCTACCCAAAACGAAAAGTGGGAACCAGTATTTGTTGACCATAATGAATGTGTCTACTAGATTTCCAGAGGCCATTCCATTAAGAAACATTGCAGCTAAGAAGGTTGTAGAGGAGTTAACCAAATGTTTTACTAGATATGGATTACGAAAAGAAATTCAATCAGATCAAAGAGAAATTGGTTAGTCAGGGTTTGGAGACTATGTTGTTGGACTCGGGAGAGATTAACTCGGGTGAGTTGGCTAGGAAACATTTAAAATTGTCACAACATGTAATGACAAAAGAGATGGATAAGAAATCAAAAATTCAGAGTTTTGTTAGTGGGGAGACAGTATTAGTACAGTTACCAATGGTGGTGGACCATTAAAAGCACAGCACTATTTAGTGGGCTGTATCAAATTGAAAGGAAATTGAGTGAGGTGAATTATTTGATTAAGAATGCCAGACAGAAGGAAATCTCAGAGTGTATCATGTTAATATGCTCAAAAGTTATTTTGATAGAGAAGGAAAGAAGGAGGAGGTGTTAGTCATTGTAACTCAGAAAGAAGTCTTACAACACCAGGTTAAAGTCCAACAGGTTTGTTTCGAATCACTAGCTTTCAGAGCACTGCTCCTTCCTCAGTATTAAGGTGTAATCGTAAGTTATTTTCTGGTATTATGTTAAAGAAATTAAAATATCATATCCTTTCCAGAGTAACAGGAGAGATACTTTTTTTAAAGATTACATAGATACATAGATATATAGAAGATAGGAGCTGGAGGAGGCCTTTAGGCCCTTCGAGCCTGCTCCGCCATTCATCACGATCATGGCTGAGATCATCCACCTCAATAGCCTAATCCTGCTTTCTTCCCTTAGCCTTTGATCCCATTCTTCCCAAATGCTATATCTAGCCGCCTCTTGAATATATTCAATGTTTTAGCATCAACTACTTCCTGTGATAATGAATTCCACAGGCTCACCACTCTTTGGATGAAGAAATGTCTCCTCATCTCTGTCCGAAATGCTTTACACTGAATCCTCAAACTGTGACCCCTGGTTCTGGACACTTCCATCATTGGTAACATCTTCCCTGCATCTACCCTGTCTAGTCCCGTTAAAATGTTATAAGTCTATGAGATCCCCCTCATTCTTCTGAACTCCAGCGAGAACAATCCCAACCTAGTCAATCTCTCCTCATATGACAGTCCTGCCATCCCTGGAATCAGTCTGGTAAACTTTCGCTGGACTCCCTTGAGAGCAAGAACATCCTTCCTCAGAGGAGAACGAAACTGCACACAATATTCCAGGTGTGACCTCACAAGGCCTGTATAATTGCAACAACGTATCCCTGCTTCTATACTCGAAACCTCTCGTAATGAAGGCCAACATACCATAAGCCTTCTTTACCGTCTGCTGCACCTGCATGCTTACCTTCAGCGAATGGTGCACAAGGACATTACGCCAGATACCTGTTCCATCATTTGGCTTCATGGGATTATGGGATCCTCCTTACTTTCATAAATTTGTAGATAACATTATATTATACCTTGTTGAGGGTTTTAGCCGCCCACCAGATTAATTAAATAGTCAACGTGACACCATAGATTTCGACAGAAGTATGTTAATTTTAAAATCGGCCACTGAGAAACGCATTCTCGGTATGTTTGTCTTTGGATTAAGTGGCTTGGCCACTTAAACTGTCCCACAACCAAGTAAATAATTCTCACAATATGCTAAGTTAAAATAAGATGCACCTTCTGTTTGTGAAAGAGGTTTATAACCCCTAATGTACTGTAGCAGTATTAGAGGAACCGATAGCAAACCCCATTTCAGGCAAAGAAGTATTGGGCGAAATTCTCCGGAAACAGCGCGATGTCCGCCGACTGGCGCCCAAAACGGCGCAAATCAGTCGGGCATCGCGCCGCCCCAAAGGATCTTTGGGGGCCGAGCCCCAACCTTAAGGGGCTAGGCCGGCGGCGGACGAATTTCTGCCCTGCCAGCTGGCGGAAAAGGCCTTTGGTGCCCCGCCAGCTGGCGCGGAAATGACATTTCCGGGCGGCGCATGCGCGGGAGCGTCAGCGGCCACTGACGGCATTCCCGCGCATGCGCAGTGGAGGGAGTCTCTTCCGCCTCCGCCATGGTGGAGACCGTGGCGAAGGCGGAAGGAAAAGAGTGCCCCCACGGCACAGGCCCGCCCGCGGATCGGTGGGCCCCGATCGCGGGCCAAGCCGCCGGTAAGGTAGGTGGTTTAATCTACGCCGGCGGGACAGGCATTTTAGCAGCGGGACTTCGGCCCATCCGGGCCGGAGAATCGCGCGGGGGCCGCCCCGCCGAATATCCGGTGCCGGAGAATTCGGCAACCGGCGTGGACGGGATTCAAGCCAGACCCAGAGGGGGGGGTCGGAGAATCTTGCCCATTGTCTCTTAAAGAACCATCTGTGAATGTACATGAGCAGTGTATGTAATTTAAGTACAATCCTCTGCACAGGTCAATCAGCCCAGCCTAAAACTCCTTTACACTAATCCAGCTCTCTTACTGTGGCATCATGAGCATTGATTTGCTGAAATGAATGCCACAGTATATCTGGTAATAATAAATACTATGGGTGGGACTTACTGACCAACCCGTCGCTTGTCTTTTGGTGGCGGAGGCGGCCCGCCAGCGTGATTTACCGATCCCGCCGTTGTCAGCAGGATTTCCTGGCGACTGCACCCCTCGCCGCCGGGAAACCTGTGCGCCGGTATGGGACCGAAATATCCCATCGGTGTAAAGAGCCTGTAGGTCGCACCCTAGATTTTAATAACACAAGATCCACATCTAGTGGGTTAATAATATTCTGAATGCAATTGCTAATCTGACAGTGATGGTTGATGTATTATTAGTGTTTGACATTGGACTATTTATGCATTGTTTGTACAGATGTGAAAAAAATGAAAGCATTAGCATTTTGGAATGGTAATTTCACTGTAAATTATGGGCAGGTGGCAAAATGTTAGAATATTTGCTTTATACTTCACATTTTCAAAAGCTGTGAGATCTGGCAGAGACTGACAATCTAACATGCAGGTTGTCTACAATTCCCTTATTTTTTTCTAATCTGGCAGCATAATTGAGTTATAATGAATAATATCAAGGTGGACAGCTTGCGGTGATATAATTGCAGCCTACGATTTCTTCTGAGGAATCAAAGCACCACTGCACCTCTCTACGAGTGTGTACATGCCAGTTATGTGTTGCTGATGTGTATGTACAGCCATATTCATATTCCGAGGGCCATCCAGTAAAACCTGACACATTGTCTGCTAACTCAAGAGGATAAAGTTTCCAGCGATCAGCAAATGAATGATAACTTTGGGTTTAGGTGACTTTGTTGGTTCCACGTGTTAGACTGAGCCAAAACAACACCCACAATATAACGTTCTGCCTTTACTGGGCCACTTAGAAGTGCATGATGATTCAATGTCAGAGTCGACAGATGGATAAACATGGCCCTTTTCATTTCAATGCTTTCAAAGCTGTCTTCAATGTTTGAGTTAGATGTGCAACTTAACCACGCTGTAAACACTTTGGCTAAATTCCAAAATAAAAGCAAAAATGCTGCTGGTAATCTGAAATGAAAACAAAGTGCTGGAAATATTCAGCAGGTCTGGCAGCGTCATTGGAGAGAGAGAAAAAGAATGAACGTTTCAAATCGAATATAACTCTTCTCAGGACTGAAGAAATTCTCTTTCTCCCACCACAGATGCTGAGTATTTCCAGCATTTTTTTGTTTTTCTTTCGGATGGAATCCAACTTGGACATCAGTCAGATGCCCGTCCATGACTGCTGCTATTCTACCCAAAATGGAGCAACAACAACAACTTATATTTATATTACATCTTCAAATAAAATATATACCAAGGCACTTCACAGGAGCATCATAAACCAAAATATGGCACTGAGGAACATAAACAGATAATAGGTCAAATAATCGAGAGCTTGGTCAAAGAAGAAGGTTTTAAGGAGTATCGTATTGGATTGGATTGGATTTGTTTATTGCCACGTGTACCAAGGTATAGTGAAAAGTATTTTTCTGCGAGCAGCTCAAACAGATCATTAAATATATGAAAAAGAAATAAAATAAAAAGAAAACACATAATAGGGCAACACAAGGTGCACAATGTAAATACATAGACACCGGCATCGGGTGAAGCATACAGGAGTGTAGTATTAATCAGGTCAGTCCATAAGAGGGTTATTTAGGAGTCTGGTAACAGTGGGGGAGAAGCTGTTTTTGAATCTGTTCGTGCGTGTTCTCAGACTTTTGTATCTCCTCTCCGATGGAAGAAGTTGGAAGAGTGAGTAAGCCGGGTTGGAGGGGTCGTAGGGAACTAAAGCAAGGTAGAGATACAAAGAGCTTTAGGGAGGGAATCCCAAAGCTTAGGGCTGAGGCAGCAGAAGCACAGCACCAATGGTGAAGCGATTAAAATAGGGTATGTTCAAGAATGCAAAATTAGATGAATGCAGATATCTGAAGTGGGGAGTGGGCCTGGAGAATATTGCAAAGAGAGGAAGGGGCGAGGCAACGGGGAATTTGAAAACACGGCACTGGATTTTCAGCTCCCACTGGAGGTGTGAATCGGACTGCGACAACCCTGAACGTAGCTTTTTTTTTTTTGCTGGTAAAGTACCTTCCCCTCTGTCTTCCTCCTCTCACTTCATTTTCGTGTGGTCTTTTTGTGGGTCGGGAAGGCCTTGGCTGCAATATCTGCATTCATCTCTTCCTAGATCGGGGCCCCCATTATGAGGACTACAGGGAAATTACATTTCCTCCCACACCCAATTTTCATGTGCTGGTGTAGGTTTTGAAAACCCTAAAAAACAAAAGCAATTAAACTTCATAGATTATCATAGAATTTACAGTGCAGAAGGAGGCCATTCGGCCCATCGAGTCTGCACTGGCTCCTGGAAAGAGCACCCTACCCAAGGTCAACACCTCCACCCTATAACCCAGCAACCCCACCCAACACTAAGGGCAATTTTGGACACTAAGGGCAATTTATCACGGCCAATCTGTGGACTGCGGGAGGAAACCGGAGCACCCGGAGGAAATCCACGCACACACAGGGAGGATGTGCAGACTCCAAACAGACAGTGACCCAAGCCGGAATCGAACCTGGGACCCTGGAGCTGTGAAGCAATTGTGCTATCCACAATGCTACCGTGTAGGTTCTTCTTGTAGGTTTTGTGATCACTGGGGGAAGCCATAAGAGTCAGGAACATTCTGACAGGTAAATATAATGGGCGGGATTCTCCATTTCTGAGACTAAGTGTTGACGCCAACGCAGAATTTGTGGACTTTCATTCAGCAACTGTGGAGGGGCGAGCACCGGCACCACGTGGAACACGAACGATCCCAATGGAAAACGGTGTGGGATTCGCTGGGTCCGTGATTGACACTCTGGAGGCTGACAAGCTGCAGCCGCATATACACATTACAATCTCCACCCACACTCACCCAGCCAACAAGATGGCACTGGGTGCACTGGAGCATGCCCATACAACTGATGGATCGGCTGGGGCCAGAGGGCACCTAGGGGGGTGCTCTGGGGGGGGCGCCTATACGACCCGTGGCCCTACGTTCACAGTGGGCTGTTAGCGGCGTGTGCAGCTGCATGGCTGCCTTGCCAGCTGTGCCAACGGTGTTCCTTGCCTGTCCACCCCGACCCCACAGCCCACCTCCTGGCCACCACCCGGCCAACAGCACAACTGTCGCGAACTATGGCGATGTTGAACACTTTCCGTACCCCCCTCTTTCTCCCTCAGCAGCCACGACGGCAGTTTCATGATTTTTAAAAGCGCAAGTGAACCGCGCTGTCAGGAACTCGGCCCATCGGAGGGGGAGAATCCCGGAGGCCCCGGAGAATACTGGGTCAGGCCCACTAATGATATGCCAATGGTGTTTACTGTACATACGTTCCAGAACACATTGACGCTTCTGTCGAGATGACGGAGAATTGTGATTTGGCGCCAAATCAGCGTCCACCATGATTTTAGCGACAGAACCAATACTCCGCATTTTGCGATTTCGGCATCAGCCAATGGAGAATCCTGCCAAATATGTTTTGATAATCTTCAGATATCACTATTAAATGCTGTTTGTAATGTAGATGTAATTTTAATGCAGTGATTCATTATAGGGGTCTGTCCAAAGGTAAGTTGAACCTGACAGTGGCCACAACTGTGAACGCATTGTCATGCATGATGGTACATTTTTATTTTTAAAAGTGCCATTTGCTTTAAAAAATATTTTAAAAATGCTCCGTCAGTCTCTGCTCTTGTGTTCTGTGCTGTGAGTTAAATCAACTGACAACGTTGGATGTTCAGAAAAAAACTGCCTTTAAAAGTTGCAAAAACGTCTCTGCATGAGCTCCTCTCTATTTGTTGACAGGCGCCGTCTTTGAAATGGAATTGGAACATCATTCTGCTCTGTCAGTTTCAGGCAATGTAGCTGGATGCTTTTGTTGTCACAGTTGTAGCCATTATGAATGTTTGGCTGTGTTTCATATCCATAGAAGGATCCATCCATAGAATTCCTACAGTGCAGAAGGAGGCCATTCGGACCATCAAGTCTGCAGCAACCCTCTGAAAAAGCACCCTATCTCGGCCCACTCCCGCCGCCTATCCCTGTAACCCCACGTATTGATCATGGCCAATCAACCTAATCTGCACATCTTTGGATTGTGGGAGGAAACCGGAGCACCCAGTGGAAACACATGCAGACACGGGGAAAACGTGCAAACTCCACACAGAGTCACCCAAGGCCAGAATTGAACCTGGGTCTCTGGCGCTGTGAGGCAGCAGTGCCAACCACTAAACCACCATGCTGACCTTAATCATAAAGAATCATAAAGTTCAATCCTTGTTTGACTGGGAGCCAATGTAAGTCGGCAAGCACAGAGTAGAAGGTGAATGGGACTTGGTACGAGGGAAGATATGGGCAACTGAGTTGTGGAAGAATATTGGGTGATAACTGAGGTCTTTAGATGATTTGAATCATGCAGAAGTGAAACATTTTTTGAGCAGTAGTTACATTTTGAATCTCTGTGCACTTTCCATATTGTAAGTGTGATGTTTCCATCCCGACAAGAGACTACAAGTGCATCAGGCAGGTTTTAAAAATGGAGGACAGAACCAGACGACTCTTATCCCCTAGCCTGCCACTGGCAATTTTCAGCAAAGCAAGATTTGTGGGTATGTTGGGAACTCACATGTTGCTGACCCAACTCTGCCGGCAGCATTTTCAGCAACGTTGATGGAGGAAGGTGGGTGAAAGCATGTGACATGAGTCACATCAACAGAGAGGTGCCGTGAACCATGGTTGAACCATGGTTTGGAGGTGGGAACCATATGAAATGTCAGGACAAAAAATTTTCCTTTCTTCACATGTCATAATGACTATATCTGTTTTTATTGAAGTGATTGAGCGTTCTGCTTTGTTTTGGAAAGGTTACTGGCTATTTAATAATGTGGTTGCCAGGCTGTTACTTCTGACAACTGGCAAGCCAATGAGGGGGAAAAAAGAGCATTGTGAAAATGATAGTGCCTTCAGATCTATTGGAGTACATTATCTACTAGATAAAGTGCTATTCCACACTGTACAATATTGAAATCCAGATCTGACTGTAGGGAATTTCTCCATTACTCTACTATTTTTCCTTCAAGTTCATCCCAGCCATCTGTTTGGGCTGTTTCAAAGCTTTGACAGATGGCTGAGCTTCTGGCCATTTTCAAAGGATCTAATTAATTCTGCTCAGCGCAGGTTGTTCATACAGTTCAGTGGAAATTCATTACAAATGCTTAGATGCCTTCTAGCCATCTAATAAATTCAGCATAGTTGATGTAGCTGTAAATTGGAATGGAAGCTTGTTTATTCTGACATATTTATGTGCTTTTCAGAGACTATTGATTTGGTGGATATTGAAGTAATGTGTGTTGATTTTGATCGAGTTATAAACATTTCAAAGACTTCCAAATGTTATTATCGGGCACATAAATTCTGTTTACAGTTGGTACTGGGGGAGTGGGTTGGAGGTGGTATGGGGCGTGATAGGGTTTAGGGTATGGAGAGTTGAGGAGATTATGGGAGGTGAGAGTTAGGAGGCTCTTACACTCATCGACAGAACTGGACCATCTACAGAACTGGACCAACGTATTAGTGAATGGAGGTAGGCCTTTTAACCTGGTCACCTCGGCATCAGCCCGCCTCAGCCTCAGGTGGCAGCAGGTCCAAATCCAGGCCGAACCCACCTTTGCGGTTGAAAATAGTGTTGGTGGGAACTGTCAGGTAGGAAGTAGAATTTCAAATTCAGGAAATCTCCAGACTCCCAATTCCTGTTCAAAAATGAAAATTGGGCCCTTGTGTTCCCTAGATTTATTCCAATCTCATTATTTGAAGGTCAATTTAACTATTATCTTAATTGTTATTATGTTGAATATTCACGAGAGAGGCCAATCTCTGAGACTGGTAGTTACTAGATGACATATCACTGATACAATCAATTAAGACTCCATATAGCTGACCTAGTTTACAGTGCCTAGGGGAGGAAGATAGAAAATGTACCTTCACAAAATCAAGTGTTTTAACTCAATAAACAGATGGTAAATAGTCAGTGGAAGAATTTCTGAGCAAAAAGCCTGTCTTCGACTGAATATATATATCGAATAGTTGAAGTTAAAAGAGAGAGTAATTGGTGCTTTTATGTGTGACTAGAAGTCTTCCACTCCAAAACTGGCAGTCCATTTAATTAAACGTAGCCTAACTTTGTGGGCAACCTAACAAATGAGAGCTGTTGAATATTACAACAGCTTATTCAATTAAAACTACAAGCTGTAGTTAATAAGGAAATGAAGAATAATAAATATAATTTGTACAAGAGACATGACCAACACCTGCTTGGAATAAATGAACGTTGCCTCATAAAATATTTTCCTTCCATGTTTGAGATAAGCTTCTTACTAGAATTACTTTGTTCAATATCTGAAAACATAAGCACTATCTTAAATCTGTCAATATTAAGACAGTGCAGTACAATTGGAACAGAAGTGGCATATGATGTGCAACGATGGAATGTAAATCTGTGCCTCTGGCTCCACTTACATCTTTCTATGTAATCGCTTGCGCGTGTTTTATGTCAAAGAATGCTTCCATTTATTATAGTTTTCCCATAGTTTCAACAGGTCCCGAAGTGGCAATGAATTGTGATTGAAGTGCACTCACTGTTGTTATGTAGGCAGCCACAATGAGATAAATGACCACCTCACTTATACTTCATGTTGTAGTTGAGTGATATATATTTATAGTGCATTGAGGGAAATTCCTTACACATCCTCCAATAAATACATGGCACCTTTTATATCATGCTGAAGAGGCAAATGACAGATGGTGACCAGATCAGACTTTCAAAACCTACCTTGAGTGCTATCATTGGTTCATCGTGTTGTTTTATTGCTGACTTTTGATTGGCTGTTTTCAAATCACTTTGGAGCTTGGTAAATAGCAGTTTTCACAAGCCTGCTCATTCTTCAATGGTAAGTTCCATATCTGTTCCGTTGCGATTTCCTGCTTTCTGGAGAAGGATATTTAAATTGACAATACAGATTGTACATCTGTGGTTCCTGAATTGTGGAAAATAGTGTGCTGAATGTAAGATCTTTATGTACAAAGATATAGCTGAATGCCACCATTATTAAAACAATTATCAGGAAAGACTGACCAGACTTGGGCTCTTTTTTTAAAAATGGGTGACATCATTGAAGTCTTTAAAATTCTGAAGGGATTTGATAGAATAAGCATAGAAAAGATGGGTGAGATTTTCTCAACTTCGTCCCTGCCGATACGACGGGACCATTTCAGAGGGGGTTGGGAACACATTGTAATCTCCAACGGACATTCAAGTGGCTTTTTAACTGAGCCATAACATTAACATCCTGCTGTTCATAGACTACAGCTCCGCCTTCAACACCACCATCCCGACAAGACTCATATTCAAAGTCTGCAACCTTGGACTTGACCCCTCCCTGTGGAGCTGGATCCTTGATTTCCTCACCAACAGACCGCAATCTGTCAGGATAGGTAACAGCAGCTCCTCCACAATAGTTCTCAACACCAGGATGTGTGCTCAGCCCTCTACTGTACTCCCTATACACACACGACTGTGCGACAAGATTCAACTCCAATTCAATCTATACGTTTGCAGATGATACGACTGTGGTGGGTCATATCTCAAACAACGACGAATCAGACAACAGAAGGGAGATAGATCTCTTGGTTGCATGGTGTACCGAAAACAACTTGTCACTAAACGTTGGAAAGACCAAAGAACTGATCATCGACTTCAGGAAGCGTAGCATGACACACACACCCATCTACATCAATGGCTCCAAAGTGGAGATGGTTAATAGCTTTAAGTTCCTGGGGGTCACCATCACCAACAGGCTGTCCTGGTCCACTCACGTTGATGCAACAGTCAAGAGAGCCCAACAACGCCTCTACTTCCTACGGAAGCTGAAGAAATTTGGCATGTCTGCATCGACTCTTACAAACGTTTACAGATGTGCCAGAGAGACCATTCTATCCGACTGCATTACAGCGTGGTATGGCAACTGCTCGGTCCAAGATCGCAAGAAACTGCAGAGTGTGGTGAACTCAGCCCAATGCATCACACAAGCTTGCCATCCTCCCATTGATTCTGTATACACCTCCCGCTGTCTCAGGAAGGCAGACAGCATTGTCAGAGACCCCTCACACCCATGCTTTGCCCTCTTCCAGACCCTTCCATCAGAAGACCTGCAAATAGAATCATAAAATTTACAGTGCAGAAGGAGGTAATTCGGCCCATCGAATCTGCACCGGCCATTGGAACGAGCACCCCACTTAAGCCCATGTTTCCACCCTATCCCCTCACCCAACCTTTTTGGACACTAAAGGCAATTTAGCATGGCCAATTTCCTAACCTGCACATCTTTGGACTGTGGGAGGTAACCGGAGCACCCGGAGGAAACCTACACAGGACATCCAGACATAGAAACAGCTTCTTCCCCACAGCTACTAGACTCCTCAATGACTCTCTTTTGGACTGATCTGTTCCCTATAAGAACATTATTCACAACACCCTATGCTGCTCCTGTTTGGCCCTTGTTCCACACTGGAATCAATCACTATTTGTTGATGTACTATTTGTCAATGTACTCTGTTGATTATTCTTTTGTCTACTATGTACGTACTGTGTGCACTCCATTGGCCGCAGAAATATATTTTTCACTGTACTTCGGTACATGTGACAATAAATATCAATCAATCAATCACCTGCGAACATCCCCATTTTTAACCTTATGATGAAAGAGAGGTCATTGATGAAGTAGCTGAAGATGGTTGGGCCTAGGACATTACCCTGAGGGACTCCTGCAGTGATGTCCTGGAGCTCAGATGATTGACCTCCAACCACCAGAACCATCTTTCTTTGTGCCAGGTCTGACTCCAACCAGCAGAAAGTTTTCCGCCTGATTTCCATTTATTCCTGTTTTGCTCAGGCTCCTTGATGCCATACCTGGTCAAACGCTGCCTTGATGTCACTCTCATCTCACCTGTGGCATTCAGCTCTTTTGTCCATGTTTGAACCAAGGCTCTAATGAGGCCATGAGCTGAGTGACCCTCGCAAATCCCAAACTGATCGTCCGTGAACAGGGTATTGCTGAGTAAATGCCGCTTGATAGCACTCTTGATGACTCCTTCCATCACTTTGCCGATGATGGAGTGTAGACTAATAGGGTGGCAATTGGCTGGATTGGGTTTGTCCTGTTTCCTGTGACCTGGGCACACTAGGCCATTTTCCACATTGCCGGGTAGATGCGAGTGCTGTAGCTGTACTGGAACAGCTTGACTTGGGGTGCGGCAACTTCTGGAGCACAAGCCTTCAGTACCATTGCTGGGCTATTATCAGGGCTCATAGCCATTGTAGTACCCAGTGTCTTCAGCAGATACTTGATATCATGTGGAGTGAATCGTATTGGCTGAAGACTGACATCTGTGATGCTAGGAACCTCTGGAGGAAAGTGAGATGGATCATCCATTCGGCACTTCTGGCTGAAGATTGTTGCGAATGCATCAGCCTTGTCTTTTGCACATATGTACTGGGCTCCTCCATCATTGAAGATGGGAATATTTGTGGAGTCTCCTCCAGTGAGTTGTTTAATTGTCCACCACCATTCATGCCTGGATGTGGCTGGACTGCAGAGCTTAGATTTGTTGTGGAATCGCTTAGCTCTGTCTATTACTTGCTGCTTATGCTGTTTGGCACACAAGTAGTGCTGTGTTGTAGCTTCAACTGGTTGACATGCCATTTTCAGTATGCCTGGTATTACTCCTGGCAGGCTGTCTTGCACTCTTCATTGAACCAGGGTTGATCCCTGGCTTGATGATAATGGTAGAGTGGGGGATATGGCAGGCCGTGAGGTTGCAGAATACAATTCTGCGGCTGCTGATAGCCCTCAGTGCCTCATGGTGCCCAATATATGAGTTACTAGACCTATTCGAAGTCTATCCTACATAGCACCGGAAAGCGACAAAAGCATTACACCCACAACTCGACCCTGCAAAGTCCACCTCACTGGCATCTGGGAATTTGAGCCAAATTTTGAGAGCTGGCCCACAGACTAGACATAGTCATGGGCTATGCCTGACATAGTCATACTCACAACATCACACATTGCAACCAATGTCCGACTCTCCTCCATCAGCATCCCTGAGAGTGTCATGTCCCACGAGCAGGACAAATGCATCAGATGTGGTGGACCCATTGACATCAGATCCCTTGAAGTTTCAGGGCATCAGGTTCAACATTGGCAAGCAAATGTCCTAATTTTACCTCCTCCTGCTCTCCCTGATGAATCAATATTCTTCAGGCGGAGCAGGCAGAGAGGGGAGTGATTTTTTGGTAAGGAGAATGGAGGGTAAGCTGAATTATTGTTTCTAACTAACTTTGTTTCGGAGTTGTTTTTTTTTCAGAGCAGCAGGAAACCGGAAGTCGGCCATGGGGCGTTCTGGGGAGGTTTGTAGTACCTGTATATAAGTTGGGCGGTTGCAAAACCCGAGACACAACACTTGTAGTGTCCCCCACCCTTCCACCTCCTCTAACCCAAGGGGTTGAGTGAATATCAGGTAAGCTCTTTCTTTCATTCTTTTTCTTGTTTTTACCGCAAGTTATCTCGGGGGGATGGCAGGGAAGGCAGAGCAATGTTCCTCCTGCAGAATGTTTGAGGTGAGGGACACTGTCAGTGTCCCTGCTGATTTCACCTGTGCGAAGTGCACCCATCTCCAGCTCCTCAGAAACCGCGTTACGGAACTGGAGCTGGAGTTGGATGAACTTCGGATAATTCGGGAGGTAGAGGTGGGCATAGATAGAAGCTTCAGGGATGTAGTTACTCCGAAGAACGAAGATAGATGGGTGACGGTGAGAAGGGCTAGGAGGAAACAGTCAGTACAGGGATCCCCTGTGGTCATTCCCCTTAGTAACAAGTATACCACTTTGGACTTACCAGGGGTAAGCCATGGGGGACAGGTCTCTGGCACAGAGTCTGTCCCTGTTGCTTAGAAGGGAAGGAGGGAGAGGAGTAGAGCATTAGTCATTGGAGACTCCATGGTTAGGGGGATAGATAGGAGATTCTGTGGGAACGAGAGAGACTCGCGGTTGGTGTGTTGCTTCCCAGGTGCCAGGGTCCATGATGTCTCAGATCGTGTTTTCGGGATCCTTAAGGGGGAGGGGGAGTAGCCCCAAGTCGTGGTCCACATAGGCACCAACGACATAGGTAGGAACGGATAGGGATGTAAGGCAGTAATTCAGGGAGCTAGGGTGGAAACTTAGATCTAGGACAAACAGAGTTATTATCTCTGGGTTGTTACCCGTGCCACATGCTAGCGAGATGAGGAATAGGGAGAGAGAGGAGTTGAACACGTGGCTACAGGGATGGTGCAGGAGGGAGGGCTTCAGAGTGAGCAACAGAGATAGGCTCCTGGTTTTGACAGGAGTTCAGTTTACTGATAAGGATGCCTTATTCGAACGGATGACAAAAGCTTTACAAAAGTTTCTGGGGAAACATTCGATTCCGATGGCTCTGATGACCCAAATAGGTCAGCCTGCAATAAGGGAGAATATGGAAGATACACTACTAACAGGATGGCAAAATTGTGTGGCTACGAACAGGGCTCAAGACTACAGAAGGAGACCGAGACAAGGAAATTATGAAGACAGAAACCCAGTTAGAACCTACAATAGGAAGATGAACCCCAGAAATGCACGGACATGATAAATCGATGTTTTTGATGTGACTCTCAATACCATTATGCTTTTAACTGTCCAACTCATTATGATAGAGTGTTTGAAGCGACACATGACACGGAAGAGTCAGAAGAGGAAAAAGTTAGTGACCAGAAAGAAGGCATTGTCCTATTGACAAGCAGTTTTACGCCAGTAATGAGGGTGTTGGTTGCAGAATCCTTCAACTGTGCTGTATTGGACAGTGGCTGCACATCTACTGTGTGTGGAATTGACTGGTTAAAATGTTACCTGGACTCTTTGAATGCTGAAAATCGTAACAAGGTGAAGGAATTTGAAAGTTCCACAAGTTTCAGGTTTGGGGATGATAATACTCTGAAGTCGCTGAAAAGAGTGGTGATCCCTTGCAATATTGCCGGAGTGAATCATTTCATTAGCACGGATGTTGTATCAAGTGAGATACCTTTGCTTCTGAGCAGACCGTCGATGAAGAAAGCACACATGAAACTGGATATGAAACAGGATAAGGCAACAGTTTTTGGAAAGATGGACTTACAATTTACACAGTCGGGACACTATTGTATTCCATTACTGACAAATAATATTTCAAGTAGAGTGATTAAGAATGTGTTTATGGCAGTTGAAAATGGGACTTTAGCTGATAAAAAGCTTGTGGTATTAAAACTGCATAGGCAATTTGCACATCCGTCTCCTCGGAGGCTGAAAAATGTATTAAAGGATGCAGGGGTTAAGGGATGACTACTATACTAAACTGATAGAACAGGTTAGTGACCGCAGTGAAGTTTGTAGGAAGTACAGAAGAACACCAGCATGACCGATAGTAACTCTACCTTTGGCCAGGGACTTTAACAATATTGTGGCCATGGACCTGAAGATCTGGGATAAAGCAAATAATATATTTATTTTCCATTTTGTAGATTTAGCAACCATATTTAGTCAATCAACGATTGTACGAAGTAAAGAAAAGAGAGTAATTCTGGATCAAATCGTGGAAAAATGAATAGGGACAGGAATGGGTCCACCGGCAAAATTCCTCACGGCCAAGGGGGGAGAATTTGCTAATGATGAGTTTAGGGATATGTGTGAAAACATGAATATCAGAGTTATGAATACGGCTGCAGAAAGCCCATTTAGTAATGGTGTCTGTGAAAGAAATCATGCTGTCATCGATTACATGCTTCGGAAAATTTTGGCAGATCGACCAAATTGCAGGCTAAATTCAGCTTTAGCATGGGCAGTACATGCAAGGAATTCATTGCAGATGGTTGGGGGCTATAGTCCCTATCAATTAGTGTTTGGTAGAAATCCTAAAATTCCATCCATTTTGGATGACCAGCCTCCAGCTTGGGAGGGGACTATAATTAGCTCTGGTTTTGCTGAACATTTAAATGCATTAGCTAGCAGTAGAAAAGCTTTTTTGGAAGCAGAAGTCTCTGAAAGAATTCACAGAGCTTTAAGACATAACGTACGGCCATCAGATGCTGTTTTTCAGCAAGGAGGCATGGTATACTATAAGAGAGACAATTCTAATGAATGGAAAGGCCCAGGGAAGATCATAGGCATAGATGGCAAAACAATTATTTTGCAACATGGTAATCAAACTGTTAGGGTCCATTCATCAAGGATAATGGGTAGAGATTACAAATTTTCAAATTTAGACAGAGCAGACAGACATGATGAGGAACCAGAGTCATCTGGTACGCATGTGTTACAGACTATGAGGACCAATTAACTGATATAGACAGGGTTTCTGTGGAGGAACACAACACTTCTGATGAATTAGAACAGGCCATTTTTCCGAAAGGGCAACTGCCAAAATTTGGTACAAAAGTAACATACTTGCCTGAAGGGTCTAGTCAATGGAAGGATGCAACTGTTATTAGTAGAGCAGGGAAGGCCACTGGAAAGTATAAACATTTGTTGAATGTACAGCATTCAGGGGAAGGAGTCAAGACAATGGATTGGGAAAACGAAGTTCAAAAATGGAGGGCAGAGAAACACAGTGCCAGTTCAGATAGTACATCCGATGGTGAACAGGTCTGCAGGAAAATGTCGAGAACTATTGAAAGGACATCCCACAGCAGAAGGGAAAGATCAAGCAGTAGCAGTACAGAACGAGATACCAGGCAGGAGAGGGGACGTAGTTTATCAAGATCTCGGAACATGAGTAAGACTACGAATACTAATAGGAGTAGAAGCCCACATGCACGTGAGATTTTGATGGCTTCAAATAAATTAGATGAAAAAGTTATCAAAGAAGCTAAACAGCAAGCATTGCATAGTTGGAGTGAGTTTGGGGTATACACGGAAGTACCGGATAGGGGACAAAGAGCTCTACCCAACAGATGGATTTGCACGGAAAAGGTTCTTCCGGATGGAACTTATAAGGCAAAGGCCAAGCTTGTGGCAAGGAGATTTGAAGAAAACTTAGAAAATCAGAATTTAAGGGTAGATTCACCTACAGCAGGAAAGGTTATTTTAAAGATCTTCTTGGCTCTATTAGCCACAAAGACATGGGAATGCAAATCTATAGATATAAAAGCTGCCTTTTTGCAGGAGCATCAGCTCCAGAGAGACATTTTTCTCCGTCCTCCTAAAGAAGCAGAAGGGGTACTCTGGAAGTTGAACAAATGTGTATATGGATTAAATGATGCATCTAGAGTCTGGTATTTTTCGGTAAGGTCAGTTTTGTTAAAGTTAGGCTGTTGCCAGTTGAAAGCAGATCCTGCAATGTTTTACTGGCACTATAAAGGAAATCTTTCTGGCATTTTTATGATGCATGTCGATGATTTTTTGTGGGGTGGGACTAGTGGTTTTGAAGCTTTTGTAATCTCTGGTTTGAGGAAAGAATTCAGGGTAGGAAGTCAGGCTTCCGGTGCATTTAAATATATTGGACTGGAAATTGGACAGACTAAGTTAGGGGCAACTTTACGTCAGCAATCTTATTTGGAAAGCATCAACCCAATAGCAATTAGTCGTGGCCGAGTTTCACAAAAAGACGCAATGGTTTCAAAGATAGAAAAAGAGCAACTGCAAAGTTTAATTGGGCAACTGAACTGGTTAGGTAGACAGACTAGACCGGACGTGAGTTTTGATGTCTTAGAGTTGAGTACAAAAATGAATGATCCCAAAGTGGAAGACATAATGAGAGCAAATAAAGCGTTGGCCAAACTAAAAACGCAGGGGTGTGTTTTGAAGTTCCCGGTTTTAGGTGACCTTCGGCACTTGAAACTCATAGTTTATAGTGATGCGTCCTACGCAACTTTATGTGATGGGGTTTCAAGCGCAGGAGGTTTTATAATTTTCCTTTTGGGGAACAATGGTAAATGTTGCCCGCTTGTGTGGGTAACAAAGAAAATAAGGAGAGTGGTAAAAAGCACTTTGGCTTCTAAGACGTTAAGCCTTGTAGAGGCGGTGAATATGGCCTTTTATATAAGTATGATATTGACAGAAATTTTGGGATTAGGGGATTTAGGTAATATACCTATTGACTGTCACATTGGCAATAAATTCCTGTGGGAAAATGTGCACTCTACAAAAAGTGTCAATGAAAAGAGGTTACGGATAGACATCACAAGTTTGAAGCAGATGTTGGACAGAGGGGAAATAACAAAAATTAAATGGGTCGACAGGAGCTATCAACTGTCAGACTGTTTTACGAAAGAGGGGCGAGTTCACAGAAACTTTTGGATATTGTTAATGAAGGGCGTTTGTTTCTGTGATTGTTTTTTTTTCTTTCTCGTCCAAACAAAAAAAAGGGGGGGAAATCATGTGTGTTATTGAGTTTCTTGAAATTTTGTTTTCACCTAATTATTTTTTTTTTCTCCAAGGAAGGGGAGACTGTTAAGTAATGGGTTAAGAGACATTGCAATTAGTTGTCTCATTTATATTAAGTATCCATTAACTGGCACTGATATGTAAAGGGCTTCAGGTGGCCTCTGTCAGGTGATGTATAATTAGAGTTTTGTGCAAAGGCTGTTGGAATGAAATAAATCTGTGTTTGTGAAAAAGGAACAGAACTTTAAACTCTTCATATCACAGCATCTAAAACATCTAACACTGGTCGCTGTATTACAGGAAGGATGTGGAAGCATTGGAAAGGGTGCAGAGGAGATTTACCAGGATATTGCCTGGTATGGAGATAAGATCTTATGAGGAGAGGCTGAGGGACTGAAGGCTGTTTTCGTTAGAGAGAAGAAGGTTAAGAGGTGACTTAATTGAGGCATACCATAGATAGGGCGGACAGTGAGAGCCTTTTTCCTCGGAGGGTGATGTCGAGCACGAGGGGACATAGCTTTAAATTGAGAGGAGATAGATATAGGACAGATGTCAGAGGTAGTTTCTTTACTCAGGGAGTAGTAAGGGCGTGGAATGCCCTGCCTGCAACAGTAGTGGACTCGCCAACATTAAGGGCATTCAAATGGTCATTGGATAGCCATATGGACGATAAGGGAATAGTGTAGATGGGCTTTAGATTGGTTTCACAGGTCGGCGCAACATCGAGGGCCGAAGGGCCTGTACTGCGCTGTAATGTTCTATGTTCTATATTCCATGTTGAACATCACTTAAAGGAAGCACTGAGCGTATCAACAGCACAGAATGTACTCTGGCTGGAAGACTTATTTGATTATCATCAAGAGTGGCTTGGTACTATCTCTACTGACTGCGTTGACCTCGTCCTGAAGACCAGTTCTGCCAGACTGAGCCGATGACAGGTGGCGAAAGAACCAACAAGAGAAAAGTGTTTACAATATGGTCCTCAGCGATCTGCCTATCACAGATACATCTGTCCATGACAATATTGGTAGGAGTAATATTGTTCCATATAAATTGGAATTAAGGAGTAGGAGCAGGAGGAGGTTATTTGACCCCATCTGCTCACTCAATAGGATCACAGCTGATCTCATTGCCGCATTAGCTCCAATTTCAAGCCACCCTGCCCCGTCCCCCACTACCAACAACCCTTGACTTCCTTGTAGATCAAACTTCTATCAAACTCAGCCTTAAATATATTGAATAGCCCAGCCTCCACTGCTCTCTGAGATAGAGAATTCTAGGGACTAATATTACGATCCCAGACTACCAGGCCAGACCCCAACAGTGGCTAGGATACAGGATAGATTTTATTTTAATTTTGTAAGATTATAAGGAAAGGCTACCTCACTCCAGGAGTGAAATGGGCACAAAGAAATGGGGATGTGGTACTACATGGTGGAAGACACCAGTGGGATGCCAGAGTTCCAGGAGAACCAGGAGGCAGAGGTAAGTGCAGTGGCCATTACTAAGGAGAAGGTTTGGGGAAACTGCAAGGTCTGAAGGTGGATACGTCACCTGGACCGGAAGGACTACACCCCAGGGTCCTAAAAGAGATAGCTGAGGAAATTGTGGAGGCATTAGTGATGATCTTCAGGAATCACTGGAGGCAGGAAGGGTCCCAGAGGACTGGAAGGTGGCTAATGTAACACCACTGTTTAAGAAGGGAGGGAGGCAGGCAGAAGATGGGAAATTATAGGCCGGTTAGCCTGACTTTGGTCATTGGTAAGATTTTAGAGTCTGTTATTAAAGATGAGATCGCGAAGCACTTGGAAGTGCATGGTAAAATAGGACTGAGTCAGCATGGCTTTGTCAAAGGTAGGTCGTATCTGACAAATCTGTTAGAGTTCTTTGAGGAGGTAACAAGCAAGTTCGACAAAGGAGAACCAGTAGACGTGATTTATTTAGATTTCCAGAAGGCCTTTGACAAGGTGCCGCATAGGAGACTGTTAAATAAGTTAAGAGCCATGGTGTTCAGGGTAAGATCCTGGCATGGATAGAGGATTGGATTACTGGCAGAAGGCAGAGAGTGGGGATAAGGCGTCTTTTTCAGGATGGCAGCCGGTGACTAGTGGTGTGCCTCAGGGGTCTGTGCTGGGACCACAACTTTTTACAATGTACATTAATGATCTGAAAGAAGGTACTGAAGGCACTGTTGCTAAGTTTGCAGATGATACAAAGATCTGTAGAGAGACAGGTAGTATTGAGGAAGCAAGGGGGCTGCAGGAGGACTTGGACAAGCTAGGAGAGTGGGCAATGAAGTGGCAAATGAAATACAATGTGGAAAAATGTGAGGTTATGCACTTTGGAAGGAGGAATCTAGGCATAGACTATTTTCTAACTGGGGAAATGCTTCGGAAAGCAGAAGCACGAAGGGACTTGGGAGTGCTTGTTCACGATTCTCTTCAGGTTAATGTGCAGGTTCAGTCAGCAGTTAAGAAGGCAAATGCATTGTTAGCATTCATGTCAAAAGGGCTAGAATACAAGACCAGGGATGTACTTCTGAGGCTGTATAAGGCTCTGATCAGACCCTATTTGGAGTATTGTGAGCAGTTTTGGGCCCCATAACTAAGGAAGGATGTGCTAGCCTTGGAAAGGGTCCAGAGGAGGTTCACAAGAATGATCCCTGGAATGAAGAACTTGTCGTATGAGGAACGTTTGAGGACTCTGGGTCTGTACTCGTTGGAGTTTAGAAAGATGAGAGGGGATCTTATTGAAACTTACAAGATACTGCAAGGCCTGGATAGACATGGAGACGATGTATCCACTTGTAGAAAAAACTAGAACCAGAGGACACCATCTCAGACTAAAGGGACGCTCCTTTAAAACAGAGATGAGGAGGAATTTCTTCAGCCAGAGGGTGGTGAATCTGTGGAACTCTTTGCCGCAGAAGGCTGTGGAGGCCAATTCACTGAGTGGCTTTAAGAAAGAGAGAGATAGGTTCTTGATTAATAAGGGGATCAGGGGTTATGGGGAGAAGGCAGGAGAATGGGGATGAGAAAATATCAGCCATGATTGAATGGCGGAGCAGACTCGATGGGCCAAGTGGCCTAACTCAGCTCCTATCTCTTCTTGTCTTAATAGAAAAAACGGGATTACTAACATGTTTATAAGTGCCTAGCTATGATTGACTTCTCCTGACCACATCAAAAGTAGTTAAGTGCTTTCTGCTGAGATAAAGAGGGACTGAAGGCACTAGTCTCCTCGATGTTTATAAATATTGTGGTTAGGTCCAAACCAAGGTATTGAGATGCGTTCAAGCATGAAGGGAAATGAAAATAAATAATCCTGTCTCCTGGTTGTCTGGGAGCTATAACCCTGTCAATTACAGCCTACTAAAAGCTAATTCTCCTTGAAAGTGAATAGAAGCCTCACAGATCAAAGGATCTGAAGGGGTTTAAATCCTTGCAATGTCGTTTCGATTTTCTATGACATAGCCGCTACTGTTTTCTAAACCTCTGCCTGTAGCAGATGTAACAAGAGGGAAGTGAAACATCAGTGATTTTTCACTGTTTCTACCTGGACTGCATTTTATCTTCCAGACAGTGGTGACTGATGGGTGGTGGGGTATCCTCTGATGGGAGAGTAAATGAAATGGGGGGGGGGGTCTTTGTTATGGGGGCTCTCTGTTATCAGGGGTCTCTGTTTTGGGGGAATCTTTGTTGTGGGGGTCTCTGATGGTGGGGTGGGGTGGGCAGGATTTGTATTGTGGGGGTGAGGGGGACCATCTATGTTAAACACTTACCCCCTTGGCCCACCGTGAGGTCCACTATGTCAGGGCTACGCTGGCAAATGCTTGCACCAATCCACGCCCTGGTGTAAATCCTGGCCCAGAAGGCCGGAGCATCATGGAGGCATGGAGAATCCGGTGTTGCCTGTTAATACGATGAAAATGGGTTTAAATGACCTCCCGCCGGTGCAGGGCACGAACCACGATACCCTTGTCACCGGGGGATTGGAACGTCGCTACGCCAATCCTGTTTTTTGCCGTGATTACCCCCGATATCGGGAACTCCGCTACCAGTGGCGGACAATTCTGGCCCATAAGGTTTTTGGTGCAGACAGTTTTGTCATTGGTACTGTTTTGGTGCTTATTGTTCACCTGTTTGGTGGATTGGAACATATATACTCATGTTGCAGCCACAATGGTTTGTTGTCAGTAACTGATTTACATCTTTTGCAAGATTTCTTTCAGGTAAATGTAAGTATGGCCCAGTGTAATGCCTGTACTTTATATGGTATAGGCTTTATCAGCGTGGCTGTTTGCTGCATTTTTTTCTCTGGGTCAAAATATTGCCGGTTTAAAATTGACCTTAACATCCAAGCTGAGTCTCGAGCAGTCTGCTACATTTTTGGAAATGCCATCCTTTTGATTAGATATTTGACATCGACCTAAACCATTCACTAAAAAGCAGCAGGTCATCCAGTACCCTGGCCATAACGGTTCCCTCAATAATACCGAAGAAAATAAGTGACCTACTTATTCATCCATTACAGTGTGTGGGATGTGGCTGGTGCAGAATTGCTGCCATTTCTATTTTCCTTTCCTGAAAGTGGAGACTCAAGATTGGGTAGAGCCATTTTCCAGTACAGCAAACATTTGGAGTATTGTTAATCCAATCTTTTCCTCATCCAAACTCACAGCATTTGCAGTTTACTGGTAACAGACTAACAATGGGGACCAGGGACTTCAGCTTCTGTTTTATTTCTTACTACTCGACAGTTCAAGGATAGCAATGGTCAAGTAAACTCAGCTCGGACTGAGCAGAAAAATCAGAACTTCCGTAGTTTGTAAAACTCAGTTATTTAATGTTCATATTAAAGGAAAGCTCTGAGCTAGTGAGAAATAATACTATCATATGCATATTATAAAAAGGATACTTTCCTAGGGCGACACAGTGGTGCTGTGGTTAGCACTGCTGCCTCATGGTGCCAAGGACCCAGGTTCGATCCCAGCCCAGGGTCGCTGCACGTGTGGAGTTTGCATATTCTCCCCGTGTCTGCGTGGATCGCACCCCACAACCCAAAAATGTAAAGATGTGCAGTATAGGTGGATTGGTCACACCAAATTGTCCTTTCATTGGAAAAGTGTTACTAAAAGGATATTTTCCTGAAAAATAAAATTCCATATTGCTTTCTGCAACAGAAGGCTGAATTTTATCCCTAATTTCTATAATGTTGGTTCACATACCTAGACCAATCATATCTACATTGTAAGACTGAATTCTACATCAAAATAGGAATAAAGACAACTCAGTAAGGATCTGTAATTGCAAAATTTTCCATCTTGACTAAGGGGCTGAAATATCAGCTTCAAAAACGGCCAACTTTCTTTTTGCCTTAGGCATTTTCTGCTAGAGCTCCTTTGTGAAAGAATACAAAAATGGGAGAGATAATGAGATGATAAGAGTGGTGCATCTAGGTGGAAAAGCTTAATGATGTAAATGAAATTATTTATTTTATTACAATATGAGTGGCTCTGTTGAACCATACTAATAATCACTTCTTTGATGTGGCTATTAGGAGACTGGGGGCAAATTGCCAAGGATTAACTTGTTATATATTTATATCGGTTGTGGTGGAAAATGTCTGTTATAGAAAGCTACCATTAATTCACAGTTGGAAAAGCTTTGCTGATGTGCCTAAGAGACATGAAGGTCCAGATATAAAATATTAGCACAGTCGGGTGTAATAGCTAGACCACTGGCCGCCTTCATTATTAATTCTGAACCCTCTTGACAATGCTCAGTCAGGCCTTTGCAATACATTTAATTCAATGCTCATAACAACCCTGGGAAAGAATTATAGGTTTTCTTTAAATACTGCAATAGGAAGTTCCATTGTATTTAATTATTTTTCTTCTCTTCTGTCCCTGTTATTCCGCATCTGCACTAGTAATATTGTCCTGATTGTAATACTATACAATTGCAGTCAATCTCTAATACTGCTGATTAGGTCAATGCAACTATGTACATCTGAGCTGAGTTGAGCTGAATAAAAGCAGTTATGTTTGGCAGTATTACAAAAAGAAAAGCTCTCTCTCCCTGTGAGGAAGCACCAGGCTAGATGACATCCCTTGGGTAACTCATGCGGGCAATCAGAGGAGCCAGGCCTGTAACACAGCATGCTTGCATACTAACAGCATGCTCTGCATTCACCTATCACACTCAGTAACCAGGTAGTATGACATTGGCCCTGTTGATTGAATCAGACACAAAGGATAAAAATAAAAATAAAAGAAGTATCTCAAATCGTCATCAGAAATATGCTGCTGAATGACAAGTGATTGGTTCTATGATGAATGTAATAAATTGGTATATATAATGTATTATATGTATCTGGTGCAGTAATGGTTTTAAAATCCTGGTTTAAAAGAAAGACAGACACTGTGGCTGCGGAAGGTGCAATTAAAATGTTGTAAAAGTGAGATCATCGTTATTTCAAACCATGTTTATGTTTACAAAGAAAGGCGTAATGAGTTTTAGTTATTATGTCTGGGGAGTAGGTTTTTGGAGACAGTGGGCGGGAGTTAGTGGACCAACGAGAAAATCTGGTTTTGGGCGCATTTGGTGGGGTCTTTCGTAATTGCTGCATTGGCGCGATTGCCAGCCATATTCAACGACGCTTAGTGCCAATATTGAGCTCCCACGAGAGTTTCAACATTACTGCCTGCTTTGCCGTCTGATTCGCTCAACGCACGCCTCAGCTGCTCGCCGCTAACATAGAGGAGCTACTTTTAAGCGGTCCCTCATCACTCACTCCGAATCAACACACAAGTATGGCAGCATGCAGATCTGCTCCTCGCTTTGGTGATGCCGACCTGGCCAGGCTTCTCAATGCAGTGGATGAGAAGTTAGACACCTTGTTCCTCCGAGAGAGTCGGAGGATTAGCACAGGGTCAGCAATACCACCTGTGAGGCAGTGGCAGCGGCTGTTAGTGCGGGCAGCATGACCAGGAGGACCGCCGTCCAATGTCGGAAGATGACCAACGACCTACAACGAGCAAGGGTAAGTTACCACCTCTCTCCTGGCATCAATTCTGTCTGCCATCCCTCAAATTTCCAAGATCAGCGTCCCACACCCCAATCCACCTTGCACGCTCCCCACATCCAATCTTCAAGCTTGTTCCTCAGAACCCCCTGCACCAACCAGAGCAACCCCTTCCAAATCCATGTGCGATGCTCACACATGCTACCTTCTATAGACCACCCCCCCGACCCATCAGGCGTGCCGCTCAAAATGCCCTCTCTTTGTCCCCGTAAGAGAAGATAACGTATAATCAACAGGAAAGGGCCAAGGCGGGCGCAGGAATCCCAGAGATTCGAGTCCACAGCCTCTGATGTGTTAGGCAGGTTGGTTCGATGTGGACTGCACTCGATGCAGGGAAGTTAGAAACAGACGTCGAACACAGGAGAAGATCCAACACTGTTTTATTCAACTAGATGAACTGCTGTACATATTCAGCTGTGGGTCGACACTATACTGGTCTGACTAGTGACCTTGTAGTAGCCTGACCAGACTTACTAGCTACCGCATGGTGTTTGTGCTTGCTAGCTCATGGACTCTGACTGTCTCAGTGGCTGGGTCCCGAGAGAGCGGGAAACCTAGCGCCCCCTGGCTTTATAGTGGTAGTGTCCTGTCTGGTGATTGGCTGTGCTGTGTTGTATGCTTACTGGTCATCCTATGTGTCAATCACTGCCTGTCTGCATCTCATTATATACATGAGTGGATATTATGACATGAGGAACGGGCCCTGGGAATTGCAGGGATACCGGAGGAGAGAGCAGCGACTGAAAGCGAGATTGGCCTGTGCTGCAGAGGTGAGGATCCACTGGCCCGTCACGCAGATGACCTGTCTCAAGTAAGTTGTTCATGGCTGAAAAATGATCCTTCCCTCTCACAGACCACATGCCCATGGTCTCGCAGGATCACCACCTGATGAGGCTGGGCCTTCCGAAGTTATCCCCTCCTGGCCACTCAAGAAAACACCTCGGAGACCTCAGAGGAGACCACTGGCGAGGCATCATAGCTATCACCCGCGTCTTCCACCAGCTCAGAGAGACTGTAGCCATCTGGGATGGCCACGTCCCGATTACAAAATGGACACTTGCAAAGAGTGCAGGGAAAATTGGACAATGCTAAGAAACAAGCAGGTGCAAGCTCTGTCTGTTTATTCGAACTTTAAACTCTCAGACAGGACAGAAACTACCGAGCAATCTTCATACTAATGAGCCATCTCCGGGGACAAAAGGGAAACATTTAGACACACAATGTTAAGGCAGACTCCCTGGCACCAGAAGAGCCTAAGACAAAGCAGACTAACAGTCACCAGGACACGCCCAGCGATCAGGGAACCACCCCTCTATTGGAGGAAAATCGATATGACTGATTGAGAAAGACCCAATTAGTTGAGGCCAAGTTCAAGGCCCACCCAAAAGCGCACAAAGCCCTTTTCAGTATAAAAGATATTCCCCAAGGGAGAATCTTCCTCCTTTGGCTTTGGCTCTCACCGAAGAGAGAGACCAACCAAGCAGCTGCAGCAGACCAAGTAAGTTCCAAGTCAACGCACGCTACGAGATAGATGTTCCTAGTTGCTACCCTGTAAACAGCTCAACCCAGCAGCCTCAGAACCGAGCAATGGCCATTGTTCCTCTGACTGAGTGGGCACCCAAAGCTAAGTATAGGCTTTAGTAATAGTGGTAGTTTAGTTTGTAGAGTTTATGCATGAGTAGATTTGACTGTGTGTAAATAAATGAGCATTGCTTTTGAACTTACTAACTGGTGTATCGAGTCATTGATCAGTATTCGGTTCTGAACCTTGTGGCGGTGTCGAAAGATACCTGGCGACTCTTGAACAAACGTGATTAAACAGAGCCAAATTAAGAGCCAACCAAACATTAGCAACATTTACTGGCGACTCCGCTGGGACTCGACTTAGAAGTGGCTTACCCTCTCCGAGAGAACCCAAAATTTGAATTGAGAATCCAATTGGAAACAGAAAAACCACAAGTGTAAGGACAGTACTGATCAAGCCTCTGAGATTCGGAAGTGTGTTAATGCATGCGTACTAACAGGGATATAAGGTAAATCTGAGAGATTTTGTTGCGTAAAACTGTCGGGAGTTTTGTAGGCCGGAAATTAGCGAAAGCCATACCCGTGTTTACATCACCGCTTTATCACCCCCTGTTCCAAATTCAGTAGAGATACTAGATAGAGAAAATGGCAATGAAGGCAATGGAACGCCTTATGGACCCCCAGGAATTTGAGGTCGCAGCGACCAGTAGAGTAGGACCGTGAGAAGATGAGATCAGGAAATATCTCAAAGGGAAAGGATGGCCCCTTTGGAGTGAATTCTGCAATAATGAGAAAACAGGGCCCGGAAGTATAGGACATACTTGGTGGGAGAACCTGTCAGAGATCCACAAGAAGAGGTTAGGGAAAGCTCGCAAGCGTCCTGTTTGGCACAATTGCGAGGCACAGAGGAGGTCGTTAGGACGCTCCGTGGAGAGATAGAGGAGAGAGACAGAAGCAGTGAGGTAGATGTGAGTGAGGTAGAGAAAGAGAATCGAGATTTAAAAGAGCAGTTAGCAGCAAGGGACAGAGAGGTGGATGATGCGAAGGGACATCAGTCTTGTCTCGCGCATCTGAACAGTTTTCAGACGTAATATGATAAGGCCTACCAGGACACGCAACGTGCGGTCTTGGTAAGACAAGAGACAGAACAGCAAGTCGAGAAATTGCAGAAACAATGCAATGATTTAAAAGCAGCCCTACGAGCACTCCATACTTCCACAATGGAACAAAGGCAGAGCTCAGTAGACCACGCAAAGTGTCGGAAGCAAATTTCAGAATTGCAATCTCTGCTTTCTGTTCAAAACGGATTTCAAAGTACATTCGGACCCCAATTAGATCAAGAAAACGGCCCCGATTGTCAGGAATTAAATGAGACGGCCCATAGATACGACATGTACACAGGAAAAACCCCAGAAAAGGAAGGCGCCCCAACCCCCAACCAAACAGGCAGAACACCCCCCCATGAATCCTGTAACCACACACCGCAGGGCCGCAGGAGAAGGAGAAGCAGATTCCCTTTACACACCCCTGTTAACCGTGACCCAATTACGGGACGCGTGTGGAAAAATTACACCGTTCTTTCCCACTTCAGACCCCCATCAATTTTTCGTGAAAGTCAAACAACAGGCAACCATGCACGGCCTGGACGAAAAGGAGCAAGTGAAGCTCACAGTTTTGTGCCTCGACCCTTCAGTCGTAGCAGCCCTTCCCGACCCACAGAATGTAGGAGGCGGCACACTCCAAGAGATGCACACAGCGATCCTTGATGCGATCGGCTTTAACAGAGGAGACCCCATAGAAGGCCGAAATAAGTGGAGGCAAATGAAGACAGAGCACCCCACAGCGTTTGCTGGACGTTTGTGGATTCACTTTACCGCAGTTTTTGGAGAGTTAGCCCCTGCCCATTTGTCCCTAGATAATATGGCCAAATGGACCTGAATTCTAGTCTCCCACGCCACAGGAGCAGGACAAAAAGCTTGCGCAAATTATGACCCCTCAGATGAGGCCCACAATGAAAAATGGGTTTTGAAGAGATTGCCCTGCGCTTGGAAACAATCCATTGCAGGCAAAACCGCATTTATAACACCCGATGAAGAGCAGGCAGTTAAAGCACACCAGAACCCCGTATCGGTAAATGAGGGCAGGAACAGCCAACCCCAGCCCAAAACTCAGGAATGCTATAACTGTGGACAGCTAGGACACTTTGCACGAGAGTGCAACTCGCCCCAGAAGCAGCAGAGAAACCAACAGACAGGCACCCTAAACAGGAATAGGGCAAAGCCGATCTATTGCGTTAGCGCCCGCTCAGAGAATGCAGACATGAACGGCACCGACTGACGGTGTTCGGGCTCCCCAACCTGGGTCTGCGACACCCTTTGGGACAAGTCCGGTAGATCGGTAGTAGCAGGCAAAGTCCGGGGACAACCCATAGAATTTCTTTGGGACACAGGAGGGTCCCGCACCACACTCAATTCCTCCACATTGTTCCAGCGAGACACGTGGCCCACAACAGACACCATCACAGTCAGCGGTTTTACAGGCCATTTACAACAGGGACACATCATCGCCCCTATAGCAATACAGATAGGGAACATCACGACTAAGCACCCCGTAGTTTTAGTTGATCTGCCCCAGACAGCAGAACATATCCTTGGGATCAATTTCATGAGCTCCGATAACCTTTCTTTTGACCCAGTTAACAAGTGTGTTTGGAAAATGGCAATGGCAGCAGAAGCCCCCGCCACGCTCACAGTAGGAGAGTACGTAAATAGGATTAGCTCAGTAGGAGACTTCTGGTTCGACCCACGAACCATTAGTGCAGACAAACAGGTTAGGGCAGTCCAACAGCAACATAAAGCAGCATTTGCACAGTACAAGCACGACTGTGGCAATTTGACTGGCTTTGTGAACATTACAGGTCCCGACCCTAAACCCCAGAAGCAGTACGGATTTCCCCAGGAAGCAGAGGGAGAAATCTCCAAAGTAATAGAGAGTTTGTTGGATCAAGGCGTACTCAGATCAGTAGGCTCCACAAACAACGCACCAATTTGGCCCGTCAAGAAACCGGATGGATCATGGCGACTGACCATTGATTACCGGGAACTGAACAAAGTAACCCCAGCAGCAGCCCCCACCGTAGCCACGAGTCTCGAGACCATGCTCAAATAGGGACTCCAATCAAAATCTTTTTTGGTTTTGGACATTAGTAATGGCTTTTGGTCCATTCCATTGGCTAAAGCGTGCCAGTACAAATTTGCCTTTACATTCCAAGGGCAACAGTACACGTGGACGTGCCTTCCACAAGGCTTCCACAACTCCCCCTCCATTTTCCACCGACAGCTGGCAAATGGATTAGCAAAATTTTCCCGCCCCGATTGTCTGGTCCAGTATGTAGACGACTTGTTACTACAGACAGACACAAAGGGAGAGCACATTTTGCTTCTCGCCGAGCTGCTAGCACTCCTAAAAGAAATTGGTTGTAAAGTCAACCCCAAGAAGGCCCAGATTATGAAAGAAAAAGTGATTTATTTGGGAACAGCAATCACACATGGTAAACGCGAGATTGAGCACCAGAGAATTGACTCGATCGTCAAATTGCCCCTTCCCCATAATGTCTCAGCCCTCCTGTCATTTTTAGGACTGGGTGGCTACTGCCGAAACCACATTGACGGTTTTGCCACTAAAGCAGCGCCCCTTTCCGACCTTCTCAAGAAGCAGGCACCTTGGGAATGGCTTCCACAGCATACAGATGCCGTGGACGCTTTAAAAAGAGCAAAAGATTGCAAACCCCTCGCCACCAGGAGCAGACGGTACAGTGCCCAGGACCGGGCCTTCATCAGGTCAGAGGTCCAAAGGCTGCTGAGGGAAGGGGTCATCAAAGCGAGCAACAGTCCCTGGAGAGCTCAAGTAGTGGTGGTAAAGACCGGGGAGAAACATAGGATGGTCATTGACTACAGCCAGACTATCAACAGGTTTACGCAGCTGGATGCGTACCCTCTCCCCCGTATAGCCGACCTGGTAAACAGGATCGCACAATACAAGGTCTTCTCCATGGTGGATCTCAAGTCCGCCTACCACCAGCTACCCCTCCGTAATAGTGACCGCAAGTACACTGCCTTCGAAGCAGATGGGCGGCTCTATCAATTTTTAAGAGTTCCCTTTGGTGTCACTAATGGGGTCTCAGTCTTCCAGCGAGAGATGGACTGAATGGTTGACCAGTACGGCTTACGCGCAACGTTCCCGTATCTGGATAACGTCACCATCTGCGGCCATGACCAGCAGGACCACGACATCAACCTCCGCAAATTTCTCCAGACCGTGAAAATCCTTAACCTGACATACAATAAGGATAAATGCGTATTTAGCACCGACCGTCTAGCCATTCTAGGCTATGTAGTGCGAAATGGAGTTATAGGCCCCGACCCTGAGCGCATGCGCCCCTTTATGGAGCTCCCCCTCCCTCACTGCCCCAAGGCCCTGAAGCGCTGCCTCGGGTTTTTCAGCTATTACGCACAGTGGGTCCCCAACTACGCAGACAAAGCCCGACCCCTAACCCGCAACCTGCCCTACTCCATCGAGGAGGTCAGGACAGTCACCAGGGACTGCTAAATCTGCACGGAGTGCAAACCGCACTTCTACTGGCCAGAGAGGGCGCACCTGATAAAGGCTTCCCGTCCCTTTGAACACCTCAGCATGGATTTCAAAGGCCCCCTACCCTCCACCGACCGCAACACGTATTTCCTGAACGTGATTGACGAGTACTGCTGGTTCCCATTCGCCATCCCCTGCCCCGACATGACCACAACCACCGTCATCAAGGCCCTCCGGGGTATCTTTACACTGCTCAGTTTCCCCGCGTACATACACAGTGATAGGCGGTCCTCCTTTATGAGCGACGAACTGCGTCAAATCCTGCTCAGCAAGGGCATTGCCTCGAGCAGGATGACGCCCGGGGAAACGGACAGGTGGAGATGGAGAACGGAACGGTCTGGAAGACGGTTCTACTGGCCCTACGGTCCAGGAATCTCCCAGTCTCCCGCTGGCAAGAAGTCCTCCCGGTGGCCCTCCACTGCTCTGTACAACCACAAATCAGACACCTCACGAACATCTCCTTGTTTTCCCCAGGAAGTCCTCCTCCGGGACCTCGCTCCCAACCTGGCTAGCGACACCCGGACCCATCCTGCTTCGGAAGGACGTGCGGGCGCACAAGTCGGACCTGTTGGTCGAGAGGGTCCACCTGCTGCACGCGAACCCCCAGTACGCCTATGTGTCGTTCCCTGACGGCCGGCAAGATACAGTCTCCCTTCGGGACCTGGCGCCCGCCGGAACCCCACGCGCACCCGAACTATGACCCCCCCCCCCCACAGCACCTCATTGGGGGGGTCAGTACTCCCGCCACTCCTGCCTAGGCCCGCCCACCCACCGATGCCCCCTACAGACGCCCCCCCCCCCCCGGTGTCAACCGTTTGCCCCAACAGCGCCGCCTAGGGGTGACGAAGCTGCCAGGGATGCCGAAACCACGCTCCTGGAGTCGTAACCACCTGGACCCCCACCAGAATCACCACCGAAGCCCAGACGCTCCAGAAGGACAACCAGGCCACCCGATCAACTGATTGCTTCGCTTTGACTTTAACCGTGAACGAACACTTTGTAAATATTCTCGACAGCACGGTACCTCCATACCTGCTCATACCATGTTACAGGCGACTGTTACCACTGGCCACCACCCCCGCCGGACTCTTTTTTTAACAGTGGGTGAATGTGGTAGTACCAGGTATTGCGGTACCTAAGAGGCTGATGACCATTGGTTAAACCCAGGAGTTTACCATTGGCTGTTGATACGTTGCTCCGCCCTGACAGGTGGAGTATAAGAAACGGTGCCGTCCCAGCAGCCTTCACTTTCTGTACCGAAGCTGCTGGGGAAGAGGTTCTAGTAGATTAAAGCCTTCAGTTATGAAATCACTTCGTCTTGAGTGTAATTGATCGTGCATCAACTGTGTGTAAATAAATGAGCATTGCTTTTGAACTTACTAACTGGTGTATCGAGTCATTGATCAGTATTCGGTTCTGAACCTTGTGGCGGTGTCGAAAGATACCTGGCGACTCTTGAGCAACGTGATTAAACAGAGCCAAATTAAGAGCCAACCAAACATTAGCAACATGACACACCTCTGTGGACAAACTTAGTGGACAGCCTTTTAGGGCACAATCTGGTGAGCACCACACAGTTGCTGATGCACATCAGATGGTGGCAGGAACATCCAAGGGAGACGGCAGTCGGAGGTCTGCTGAATCCCAGGACACAGTTAGGTCCCAGTCAGATGCTGAGCCTCTGGACAAGGTTCTCCCAGAGCTATTGAAGATGATAGAACTGTTAGAGGCACTTCCTGGGCAGAAGCATCTGCGTACTTAATATGTAAGAAATACCAAATATGTTTAATGTCTGCAGCAAACATCAAGAAGCAAATGTATGCTCTCAGGTTAAAACAACATACGCAAAGCATGGTGGGGCTTGACCACATTCTGACTTGACCATGTTCTTTGAGAGAACAGAGCCACACTGAGTCAGACAGAAGCAGCATATTAAGTAGGAACATCTGCATCATCAGCTCCCAGAATATCCTCCTGAACATAGACAATGGGAGCAGCCATGGACAGAGCTAAGGATAATGGAGGCAAAGTTAAGGACAATGGGACCAGCCGCTGACAAGGTTGCGATAAGTGGAAGTGGATATGCAAAGAAACAAGGACAGGAGACAAGGGGTCTGATAACATCAGAAAGTCATGAATAAACCTTCAACTGCAGATTACACCATCCCACCCTGCCTGTTAATAAATGATTGGGCCATGATCAGCCATGCTGGGCTGTTAGTTATCTGAAGAAGTGTTTCAATGATGCGGTTTCCTTTTGTTCTGCGGAGAGAGCTCGGAGTTAGCCGGGGACTCGCTCCCCACTGGCGTAACAAATGAACCATTTTGACTATTGGAACAGACCTGAGTACCGAGTGATTCTTTCAGATTCATCCAAGCTAACAGAACACAGCCATCAGATTCAGGAAAGGGTGTCAGCGAAATTCCAGTGACTGCAATTGGGGGAGGAGTCCCATTGGCTTCAGGCGCAGGAGATGGTGCTGACAATGCATGGCACTGAGCCAACACTGCCAAGGTGGCAACCACTTTTGAAAACATGGAGCACAACATTCGCATCTTAAGAGTTGGTGTCCAAGGCATGGCTCACAGTGAAGACCACAGCTGAGGGCCTCAATATCATGTCCCAGTCGCTGAGGGACGTGTTCCAGACATAGGTGCACATTGCTGACGCACTCCAGAGCGTGGCCCAGTCACTGGGGACCATTAATGAGGGCGTTGACACCATGCTGCAGGCAATGGAAAGTCGTCAGGACTGGCAGCGCCAGGTCACTCAGACGCCTCTGGAGCTCACTCCAGCTTCCCCTACACCCAATCGAATCCCGCAGGGCACTAGGGGCGCCATCATGGAGGAGGAAGCACTGGAGACCAACCCGGGGCCTACCACCAACATCCTGGGATTACCATTGATCAAAAACTGAACTGGACTAGCCACATTAATTCTGTGGCTACCAGGGCAGGACAAAAGCTAGGAATCCGACAGTGAGTAACTCACCTCCTGACCCCACAAAGCCTCTCCACCATCTCCAAGGCACAAGTCAGCAGTGTAACGGAATACTCTCCACTTGCCTGAATGAGTGCAGCTCCAAAAATACAAGAAGCTCGACACCATCCAGGATAAAGCAACCCATTTGATAGCCCCCCCTTCCACAAACATTCAAACCAAACCCTTAACCACTGACAAACAGTGGCAGCCGTGTGTACCATCTACAAGATGCACTGCAATAACTTACCAAGGTTTCTTAGACAACACCTTCCAAACCCACAGCCACTACCATCTAGAAGGACAAGAGCAGCAGATACCTGGGAACCCCACCACCTGGAGGTTCCTCTCCAGGTGGGGCGGGATTCTCCGACCCCCCGCCGGGTTGGAGAATCGCCAGGGGCTGGTGTGAATCCCGTCCCCGCCGGTTGCCGAATTCTCCGGCACCGGATATTCGGCGGGGGCGGGAATAGCGCCGCGCCGGTTGGCGGGCCCCCCCCGGCGATTCTCCGGCCCGCGATGGGCCGAAGTCCCGCCGTTGTCAACGCATGCCAGCCGGCGTGGATTGAACCACCTTTGGGATGGTGGGACACAGCGGCGTGGGCGGGCTCCGGGGTCCTGGGGGGGGGCGCGGGGCGATCTGGCCCCGGGGGGTGCCCCCACAGTGGCCTGGCCCACGATCGGGGCCATCCGATCAGCGGGCGGGCCTGTGCCGTGGGGGCACTCTTTTCCTTCCGCCTTCACCATGGTCTCCACCATGGCGGAGGCGGAAGAGACCCCCTCCACTGCGCATGCACGGGGATGCTGTGAGCGGCCGCTGACGCTCCCGCTCATGCGCCGCCCGGCAAAGTCAGTTTCGCGCCAGCTGGCGGGGCACCAAAGGCCTTTCCCGACAGCTGGCGGGGCGGAAATCCGGCTCGCGCCTAGCCCCTCAAGGTGAGGGCTCGGCCGCTCAAGATACGGATACTTCCGCACCTTTGGGGCGGCGCGATGCCGGACTGATTCGTGCCGTTTTTGGCGCCGGTCGGCGGACATCGCGCCAATATCGGAGAATCCCACCCCAGGTCACTCACCACCCTGTGGAAATATATTGCCGCTCCTTCACTGTCGCTGGGGCAACATCCTGGAATTCCTTCCCCAACAGCACAGTGGGTGTACCTGAACTTCAAGGACTGCAAGAAAGCAACTCACCACCACCTTTAATTGCAATGAAGATTTGTGAGATGCAGATTAGCCTAGCAGCAGGGTGAAACAGATACTTCATTAAGCAAAGTGGAGAAGAGAGTTGAGAGACCTAGATCATAGCCATGGTCAGTTGCCATAAGTTCGACCCTAAATTAGAAGAAACGTTCCCAAAAGAAAGCTACAGGACCTGTGTGGTAATAATTTTCTGGATTTGGCTCATAAGAGTTAAACTTATGGGATGTTGTTTTGGGAAAGGTTTATTCTCAGAGTTTAGCAAAGTAGATAGATTTGGAATGGAGGTGAATTAAACATACTGGGCGGGATTCTCCGATATCGGCGCGATGTCCGCCGACCAGCGCCAAAAACGGCGCGAATCAGTCCGGCATCGCGCCGCCCCAAAGGTGCGGAAGTCTCCGCACCTTGAGGGGCCGAGCCCTCATCTTGAGGGGCTAGGCCCACGCCGGACTGATTTCCGCCCTGCCAGCTGGGGGAAAGGCCTTTGGTGCCCCGCCAGCTGGCGCGGAAATTACTTTGCCGGGCGGCGCATGCGCGGGAGCGTCAGCGGCCGCTCAAGGCATCCCCGCGCATGCACAGTGGAGGGGGTCTTTTCCGCCTCCGCCATAGTGGAGACCATGGCGAAGACGGAAGAAAAAGAGTGCCCCCCACGGCACAGGCCCGCCCGCGGATCGGTGGGCCCCGATCGCGGGTCAGGCCACCGTGGGGGCACCCGCCCCGGGGCCAGATCGCCCCGCGCCCCCCCCCCAGGACCCCGGAGCCCGCCCGCGCCGCCGTGTCCCGCCGTCACAAAGGTGGTTCAATCCACGCCGGCTGGCGTGGGTTGACAGCGGCGGGACTTCGGCCCATCGCGGACCGGAGAATCGCCGGGCGATTCCCGCCAACCGGCGCGGTGCGATTCCCACGTCCGCCGAATATCCGGTGGTGGAGAATTCGCGACATGGCAGGGGCGGGATTCACGCCGGCCCCCGGCGATTCTCCGACCCGGTGGGGGGTCAGAGAATCGCGCCCACTGTCTGGGTATTGTAGTTGATTGTAAATGTTGTTCTTTACTTTTTCCTTTCTTGTGTGTTTCAAGTTTAATAAACGTTTTGTTATCTGAATAATTTACAACAACATTGACCCCTTTCCTCGTCGTGTTTCATCTCTTTTCTCACATTTTTTTCTGGGATTTGGGAGGCTCTCGCTTTGAACATCAGTGGGGTTCATAACACTTTCTCAATTCAACTGCTATTGAAATGCTCATCCCTGTTACCTTTGTGTTTAACTATTCCAATATGCTCCTGGTTGTCCTCCTGTCTTCCATCCTCTGTAAACTGAAGCTCATCAAATCTCTTCTGTTCATTTACTAACTTACACCAATGCCCGTTTACCTATCACCCTGTGTTCACTGATCTACATTAGATCCTGTTTGAGTTACACATCGATTCTAAAACCAACTCATCTCTGTAACATCCTTCAACCCAGCAATTATCTGAACTATGGACTCCTTTCCTGGTCTCTTTCATATCCCTAATTCCCATTGGCAGCTGTTTCTTCAGTTAACAAGGCACTGAGCTCTAGAATTCCCTCTCTAAACCACTGTGCCTCTCTGCCCCTTGTTCCTGCTGGTAGAGGCACCTTAAGGCTTATTTCTTTAAGTTTTAGCTTTTGGTTTTCCTCTCTAATATGTTTGTATGCAGGCTTGGTGTCAGGTTTTATTTGATGAAATTCCTCTGAAGTAGGTTTGATTTTACTTCATTAGCAAGAATAAAATATTCATTCCACGCACCTCACATTAAAAAACATCTCTAAGCAGTTTACAAGGAGAAGTGATGGATGTTGAACATGAGGTATATGAAATTGGGTGAGGAAGGGGCGAAGGGCAGAAAACAATAAGTTTTAAATACGTTTTTCAATATACAGAAAGACAGAGAGGCTGAGAGTAACACAGTAGTTAAAAACGCGAAAACCAGAGGGACAGAGGGCAAGTGTATGAGAGGCATACAATTTAGGAGATACGAGGTGACAGAATGGAGAACATTTACACAAAGGAAGAAAGAATTGAAACAGAGATAGAGGTCCTTGCCCTGAGCCGTCTCCTGTTGGACTCCCCAGGAAGTGTTGTGTTCCTTGTTTTGTACTCTGTATGCTCTTGTCTGTGATTGGCTGTCGTGTTGTGTGTGCTAATTGGTCCGTTGATCTGTCCATCATTATGTATGTGTGTATGTGCTGTGATGTTCATTTGAATATCATGACATCCCCCTTTTTTTACAAGATTATGTGCCTACGTGGTTATAAATAGAGATGTGTACTGAGTGCAGCTAAATGTGTGTGTGTGTAATATTTACAGCATGTACATGGGGCTTAACTATATACAAGGGGCGATGTCGGGTGTGACATAATAACGAGGTTGTACAATAACAAAGAACGTGGAAATGTGGAACGATAAAACGAATTCCTGTAATGATAAGAACATAAACATGTTAAAACAGTGGTTGCATGAGTTCAACGTGTAAACAGTCTCATAAGTCCAGTCTAGTAGGTGGGCGACAAATTCGGGTTGACCGCCTCAAGGGTGGGTCTGGAACCACCGGCTGACTTGAGGGCCTGGCCACGGGCGGCGACGGAAGGGGCATGATAGCAGGCAGCTCCACGAAGTCGCTATCAGGAACCACAGGAGGACACGGTGTCAGTGTAACGTCTCATTGCGAGTGTGGAAGTAGGCGAAGAGCTCGGAGATTGCGCCTACGCACGGATCCATCAGGCATGCGAACCAGGAACGAGCGGGGAGCCACGCGTGGGAGAATTTCGGCAGGTGCTGACCAGCCACCTTCTGGTAGGTGGATGCGGACTTCGTCTCCAGGGGCCAGGGCGGGAAGATCAGTTGCCCGTGTGTCATATGACCTCTTCTGGCGACCGCGCTGCAGTTGCATCCTGTGCAGTACCGGAGCATGGTCTATTGTGGGTGCCAGGATGGAAGGCACAGTGGTCCTGAGGGCACGACCCATCAGCAGCTGGGCTGGTGAGAGACCAGTGGCTAGTGGGGCCGAGCAATAGGCCAGCAGGGCGAGGCAGAAGTCCGACCCGGCAACAGCAGCCTTGCAGAGGAGCCGCTTGACAATGTGAACACCCTTCTCCGCCTTTCCATTTGACTGGGGGTGCAGAGGGCTGGACATCACGTGTGTGAAGCCATACAAGGCAGCAAACGATGACCATTCCTGGCTGGCACAACAGGGCCCATTGTCCGACATGACGGTCATCGGAATGCCGTGGCGAGCAAAGGTGTCTTTGCAAGCCCTGATGACAGCGGGTGACGTCAAATCGTGCAGGCGAATGACTTCTGGGTAGTTGGAGAAGTAGTCAACGATGATGACATAGTCCCTGCCGAGCGCATGAAAAAGGTCCACACCCACCTTCGCGCTGGGGGACGTCACCAGCTCATGGGGCAGAAGCATTTCAGGAGGTTGCGCCGGCTGAAACCTTCGGCAGGTGGGACAGTTGAGCACCATGTTGGCAATATCGTCACTGATGCCCGGCCAGTATACCACCTCTCGGGCCCTCCATCTGCACTTCTCGACCCCCAGGTGGCCTTTGTGTAGTTGGTCGAGAACCAGCTTGTGCATGCTGTGCGGAATCACAATCCGGTCCAGCTTCAGAAGGACACCATCAATGACGGCCAGGTCATCTCGGACATTGTAGAACTGCGGGTACTGCCCTTTGAGCCACCCTCCCGTCATGTGGCGCATCACACGTTGTAGAAGGGGGTCGGCCGCAGTCTCTCGGCGAATACGGGCCAGACTGGAGTCGTCAGCTGGCAGATTTGCCGATGTGAAGGCCACCTGCGCCTCGACCTGACATACGAACCCCTCCGAATCTGACGGCGTGCTCACTGCTCTGGATAGGGCATCCGCAATGATGAGTTCCTTCCCTGGGGTGTAGACCAGTTGGAAGTCATACCTCCTGAGTTTAAGTAGGATGCGCTGGAGGCGAGGGGTCATCTCATTCAGGTCCTTGTTTATGATGCTGACCAGGGGGCGGTGGACAGTGAACCGGGGAAAACCATACACATAATCATGGAACTTATCTAAAACGGTTAGCATGCGTTGAACTCTGCATCCGGGAAGTCAGATGTGCCGTCTGGAGAGAGAGAGTGGACTCGTTGCACGAGGTGGAGAGCCTTGCATGCCTGTGCGCCTAGCAGGGAGTCCTTCGATGAGCCGGCTATCTTGAACGTGAGTGTGGCCGTGTGTGTGTTGTGTGTCACCTGGAGCTGGCAGGATCCCATAGCCGGGATAGCGTTCCCATTGTAGTCGACCATTCTGCACCGGGACGGCCGGATTGGTGGTCTGACCTTCATGGCGTAGAAGGCTGACCATGCTATGAGGTTGGCGGAGGCACCAGTGTCCAGGCGGAAAGTGATCGGCGATTGGTTGACCGTCAGGGTGGCACACCATTCATCACCCGGATTGATTGTGTTGACTCGGTTCCCATCAATGACCGCAACCCGGAAGGCGTCTCGGTCATCTGTGTCATCGGTCTGGATGTCGTAATATGGAGGCTGAATGGTCCGCACGTTCCTGCGAGGTTGTCGGAGATGTGGAAGATCGACAGGTTGAGCTGCTCGACAGTAAGCAGCGTAGTGGCCCACCTTGCCACAGCGTAGGCATTGTCGGGTTTTTGCGGGACATTGCCCTTTTAAATGTGCAGCTTCACAGTTGCCGCACGTCGTGACGTCATGGCGTTCGTTGCGCCACTGCGCATGCGCAGTTCGGTCTTGCGTCGAGCGCGCCTGCGCATCACATCCCTCAGTGTTGCCGTAGGTTTTGGCGCGCACAAGCGCGGGAGGCCTCGAAAAGCGCGGGAGGCCTCGAAAAGCGCGCGAAACGGCCGCCCTCGTCCGGGCCGCGGGCTGGGAGAAACTCAATCGCCTGGACCCGTTCGGCCTCGTGGGGCCGTGAATATACAAGATATTATGTGAACAATTTGCATCAAATATGCATATCTTCACAAAGGAGCAAACCAGTTCTTATAGGTGAAAATAACTTGTGCAATTAAATCAAGAAGCCAAACCAATTTGATCATTTGATGAAAGGAAATTATCAATTGAAACTTGATCACTGAGTTTAAAAGAAACATTGGCATCCAAGGCTGGAAAAGTATTTAGAAACAATACAAATCTAAGATTGGTGATAAAAATTATAAATGGTTAAAAGAAAAACTGGGTTAACAGCTTAGATTTTGATCATTTACATTAAGGGTAATGGTTATGAAGGGGTTGCTTCTCAATGTAAATCTTGAGGACTGTTTTCGGTTTTGCACATTGTACCTTAGGATAAATATTTTCACTTCAGAAGGGTACAGTGTAGATTTTTGTTGTCATTGATTTTATCATCAAATGATACCAGGGCTTAGAGGATTAAATTAGGAAGACAGATTGCAGAAACTTGCTTGTACTCCCTTGAATCTAGAAGATTGTGGGTTGGTATAATCAAGGTCTTTGAAAATAATAAAAGGATTTTATAGGCTTGAAACAGAAAAACTATTTCCTCTAGTGAGTGGATCCAGAGGGAGACAATATTCAAATTAAAGCTAGGTCGTTTAGGAGTGAAATCAGGAGGCCGTTTTTTCACACAAAGAGTAATGGAAATCTGGCAACCGCTGTCCCAGAAGACTGTGCTTGCCGGGTCAATAGCTGTTTTGAAGACTGAGATCGATTGATTCTTTTTTACCTAAGTGTACCAAGGGATATGGACGAAAGGCAGGTAAATGGGATTGAGATGCAGATCTACTATTATCTAATTAAATGAAGGAAGATGCTCATGGGACTGAAATGGCCGAGTCCTATTATATGTAAACTAAAGCAATAACATTTGCCTTTCGGCTTCTTTAAAGGATAAAGTTCATTTTTATCCCTGATAGTAAACGGTCAATAACAAGGTCACTTGATGGCATCTGTTTACAGTGATGACTTAACATGACCTTTGTCAAAGAGCTTTGAGAATAAATGTTACAACAATAAATGAAACTGGAATCATCTATGTAAATTTGACCTTTTTATTTCATTTTTTAAAAATCCATGGAAGGAGTTTGGATTTCGGCGGCAGCGGTGCGCAGGGGCCTTCTTGGAGGTGAGTAGTGTATTTAAAAAGCCTTACCTTTACAGGAGCAGCCCTTTGGATTTCGGCGGCAGCGGTGCGCAGGGGCCTTCTTGGAGGTGAGTAGTGTATTTAAAAAGCCTTACCTTTACAGGAGCAGCCCTTTGGATTTCGGCGGCAGCGGTGCGCAGGGGCCTTCTGGGAGGTGAGTAGTGTATTTAAAAAGCCTTACCTTTACAGGAACAGCCCTTTGGATTTCGGCGGCAGCGGTGCGCAGGGGCCTTCTGGGAGGTGAGTAGTGAATTTAAAAAGCCTTGCCTGGTCCCGTGTCTGTTCTTCTTTTCTGTTTTATTTGTTTTTATATAAGGCGGGAACCGGAAGTTCGACCTCTGGCAAGTCCCCCCACCCCCCCCCCCTAACCAATAAATTCTGGTGGAGAGGAAACCCGAGACACTACACGTGTAGTGTCTCCCACCCGCCCTCCTCCTCTAACCTAATAATAAGACCCATTGGTGTAAGGTAAGTGCCATATTATATTATTATATTATTAGCATTGTGCAGGTCAAGGATCGGAGGTGGCGGAGCAGTCTCTGTCAGCGAGAGAACCTGAGAACATCTCAGACACTCAGAAGGTAAGAACTAAACTAGTATGGCAGGGGGGTGGGCACGGGAGCAATAGGTCAGAAGGTGAGAGCATTGAGGGAGAACTAGGGAATAGGGAAAGTGTGGCTCTGAGGCAGAGCAGACGGGGAGAAGTTGCTGAACACAGCGGGTCTGGTGGCCTGAAATGCATATGTTTTAATGCAAGGAGCATTACGGGTAAGGCAGATGAACTTAGAGCTTGGATTACTACTTGGAACTATGATGTTGTTGCCATTACAGAGACCTGGTTGAGGGAAGGGCAGGATTGGCAGCTAAACGTTCCAGGATTTAGATGTTTCAGGCGGGATAGAGGGGGATGTAAAAGGGGAGGCGGAGTTGCACTACTTGTTCGGGAGAATATCACAGCTATGCTGCGAGAGGACACCTCAGAGGGCAGTGAGGCTATATGGGTAGAGATCAGGAATAAGAAGGGTGCAGTCACAATGTTGGGGGTATACTACAGGCCTCCCAACAGCCAGCGGGAGATAGAGGAGCAGATAGGTAGACAGATTTTGGAAAAGAGTAAAAACAACAGGGTTGTGGTGATGGGAGACTTCAACTTCCCCAATATTGACTGGGACTCACTTAGTGCCAGGGGCTTAGACGGGGCGGAGTTTGTAAGGAGCATCCAGGAGGGCTTCTTAAAACAATATGTAAACAGTCCAACTAGGGAAGGGGCGGTACTGGACCTGGTATTGGGGAATGAGCCCGGCCAGGTGGTAGATGTTTCAGTAGGGGAGCATTTCGGTAACAGTGACCACAATTCAGTAAGTTTTAAAGTACTGGTGGACAAGGATAAGAGTGGTCCGAGGATGAATGTGCTAAATTGGGGGAAGGCTAATTATAACAATATTAGGCGGGAACTGAAGAACATAGATTGGGGGCGGATGTTTGAGGGCAAATCAACATCTGACATGTGGGAGGCTTTCAAGTGTCAGTTGAAAGGAATACAGGACAGGCATGTTCCTGTGAGGAAGAAAGATAAATACGGCAATTTTCGGGAACCTTGGATGACGAGTGATATTGTAGGCCTCGTCAAAAAGAAAAAGGAGGCATTTGTCAGGGCTAAAAGGCTGGGAACAGACAAAGCCTGTGTGGCATATAAGGAAAGTAGGAAGGAACTTAAGCAAGGAGTCAGGAGGGCTAGAAGGGGTCATGAAAAGTCATTGGCAAATAGGGTTAAGGAAAATCCCAAGGCTTTTTACACGTACATAAAAAGCAAGAGGGTAGCCAGGGAAAGGGTTGGCCCACTGAAGGATAGGCAAGGGAATCTATGTGTGGAGCCAGAGGAAATGGGCGAGGTACTAAATGAATACTTTGCATCAGTATTCACCAAAGAGAAGGAATTGGTAGATGTTGAGTCTGGAGAAGGGGGTGTAGATAGCCTGGGTCACATTGTGATCCAAAAAGACGAGGTGTTGGGTGTCTTAAAAAATATTAAGGTAGATAAGTCCCCAGGGCCTGATGGGATCTACCCCAGAATACTGAAGGAGGCTGGAGAGGAAATTGCTGAGGCCTTGACAGAAATCTTTGGATCCTCGCTGTCTTCAGGGGATGTCCCAGAGGACTGGAGAATAGCCAATGTTGTTCCTCTGTTTAAGAAGGGTAGCAAGGATAATCCCGTGAACTACAGGCCGGTGAGCCTTACTTCAGTGGTAGGGAAATTACTGGAGAGAATTCTTCGAGACAGGATCTACTCCCATTTGGAAGCAAATGGACGTATTAGTGAGAGGCAGCACGGTTTTGTGAAGGGGAGGTCGTGTCTCACTAACTTGATAGAGTTTTTCGAGGAGGTCACTAAGTTGATTGATGCAGGTAGGGCAGTAGATGTTGTCTATATGGACTTCAGTAAGGCCTTTGACAAGGTCCCTCATGGTAGACTAGTACAAAAGGTGAAGTCACACGGGATCAGGGGTGAACTGGCAAGGTGGATACAGAACTGGCTAGGCCATAGAAGGCAGAGGGTAGCAATGGAGGGATGCTTTTCTAATTGGAGGGCTGTGACCAGTGGTGTTCCACAGGGATCAGTGCTGGGACCTTTGCTCTTTGTAGTATATATAAATGATTTGGAGGAAAATGTAACTGGTCTGATTAGTAAGTTTGCAGACGACACAAAGGTTGGTGGAATTGCGGATAGCGATGAGGACTGTCTGAGGATACAGCAGGATTTAGAGTGTCTGGAGACTTGGGCGGAGAGATGGCAGATGGAGTTTAATCCGGACAAATGTGAGGTAATGCATTTTGGAAGGGCTAATGCAGGTAGGGAATATACAGTGAATGGTAGAACCCTCAAGAGTATTGAAAGTCAAAGAGATCTAGGAGTACAGGTCCACAGGTCATTGAAAGGGGCAACACAGGTGGAGAAGGTAGTCAAGAAGGCATACGGCATGCTTGCCTTCATTGGCCGGGGCATTGAGTATAAGAATTGGCAAGTCATGTTGCAGCTGTATAGAACCTTAGTTAGGCCACACTTGGAGTATAGTGTTCAATTCTGGTCGCCACACTACCAGAAGGATGTGGAGGCTTTAGAGAGGGTGCAGAAGAGATTTACCAGAATGTTGCCTGGTATGGAGGGCATAAGCTATGAGGAGCGATTGAATAAACTCGGTTTGTTCTCACTGGAACGAAGGAGGTTGAGGGGCGACCTGATAGAGGTATACAAAATTATGAGGGGCATAGACAGAGTGGATAGTCAGAGGCTTTTCCCCAGGGTAGAGGGGTCAATTACTAGGGGGCATAGGTTTAAGGTGAGAGGGGCAAGGTTTAGAGTAGATGTACGAGGCAAGTTTTTTACGCAGAGGGTAGTGGGTGCCTGGAACTCACTACCGGAGGAGGTAGTGGAAGCAGGGACGATAGGGACATTTAAGGGGCATCTTGACAAATATATGAATAGGATGGGAATAGAAGGATACGGACCCAGGAAGTGTAGAAGATTGTAGTTTAGTCGGGCAGTATGGTCGGCACGGGCTTGGAGGGCCGAAGGGCCTGTTCCTGTGCTGTACATTTCTTTGTTCTTTGTTTGTTTGTTGCGTGTGATCACCGCATGCTGTTTTCTAATGTTCTCGTATCACATTGGGGATGTGTCGATTGTTTATTGGTCAGTAATTTAATAATTGCAGTTTCATAATTGGGAATTTCTATTTGTACTTATCATTATAATTACCTAATTTATTGCAACTCTTTTCTCAGTCAAAGTAACCAGGCAAAACTGGTTAGGGTCCTTAATTTAAAAGTACAAAGTCGTGGCTGAAGTCATTGGGCTCAACTTTCCCAGCCCAGTGGTGGCAGGAGTAGAGGCTGGAGGTGGGCAGGGAAATAGGAGGCAGCCCTTTGGAGTGGCTTCCTGACACATTCCCTAAGGCACGGAGGTTTTGCAGAGGTGGCTAGGGAAGTGGAGTGCCTGCTAGCTGCACAGAGGTGGGCAAGCAGTTTACATAGTTAAGGCCCTAATTTTGTAGCACCACTGGTGTTTTGCCAGCATCCCACCCCCCCCCCCCCCCCCCACACCACCCCACCACCACCCTCTGTGTGGAGCGACTGCTAGCTCTATTGAGGTGGCCTCCATGCAACAGGCTGGGGGGTGCATTGGAGTCAGAGGGCATCGTCCCCCAAAAAGGAGGGTGTCACTGGCAGAAAAGACAACTCCCGTAGTGCAACAATCCAGTTGAGGGGGCTTTCGCTTTCTCCCTGTATAATGTTTAATTTTTATTTACCTCTGACTGCAGCTCCATTTTGTACTATCCTCACATTCGCAGACCTAGCTCAGCAATGCCACTCTCTTCGTGAGGCTGCTGAGGCTATAGAGCTACTGGCCCTGTGATTGGGTGAGCAACATTAGGAGCCCGGCCACCATCCTTCATAGGACAATGACCATGGAGACAGCCAATTAGGAGGCCACTTGGTAAAAATAGCTCCTTCAGCCTGGTTTTTGCCAAGTGCAGGATCGGGGTCCCCATTTGGTCCTGATGCCAGGCTCCCAAAGTCTGTGGAGAATCCTGTTCATTTGTGAAAAGAGCTACTCATACTACAACGAGAGATGCATTCCATTTCAGCCTGGTACAGCCACATATGGAATATTTTGTCCACTTTTGGTCTCTACGCATGGTAAAGGATATTGAATTTCTGGAGACATTGTAGTGGATATAACCGGAATATTACAAAGTCTTGGGTTTAGATACTGTCCTATCAGTTTGGGATAGGAAGACTCAAGGGTATATTTATAAAATTCATAATGGGGTTAGGTGAGATACCAGAATTTTTTTTGCAACAATATCAAGAATAAGCTGCCAAGCTATGGTTGCTACAATCTTTAAAAAGGGAAGTTTTTTAAAAATTCCTGAAAGAATAGATTATTTCCATGAAGGGAGGAACTATACCATGTAGCTGAGATAAGTAAATGTCATGGGCAGCTGGTAGAGTTTGATCTTGGATGGGGATGAGGATTTCCATGGTTTTGTATCTGCTGGTGCTCCATTACTTCAGCACTCACCAAATGACGTTTACCTGGTCTCGACCCACCTTGAGAGTCAATGAGAGGAGGCTCAGTCCATTTGGGCATTTCAACTGGAAGGTTAGTTTTTCAAGATTTGAATTCTTGGGAATAATTTGGGTTTGAATGCGCAGTCTCTTTGCATGATGACACAGTGGGGGTTTATTTTTGCCACGGTGTTTTGAAACCTTACTGAATTTGTCGATGCTTCTGCTGTGCTTATTGTGGCGGCCAATTCTTCTTCTGCAGCTCTGATGGAGTTCTGGATAAGTGTCTTTTGCTCAGTTTTGCTGGGCTGTCTCTCGAAACCTGTACTTGCCACACTTTTACAGGGTCATTCGCAACATTGGTGCGGAACAATCAGCATCTTCACTTGTTTTTGCAAGTTGAATTTACTGCCTTTTGGATGATGGTTCCCCATCACTCTCAATATTGACCTTCAGAAAGTCTCTTCTCTTATGGATAAAGAACGGAATCCTGCCAGACAGTTCCAGAAAAGCCACTGTTGTGAGACTTGGGCTGAACACTCCACATCATTGGAGTGTTTGCTCCTGCACTGGACTTTTACTGGCTCATTCTGTCCCGTGTGTTGTGCTGCAGTCATATCATCGTCTGATTTCTCCATCCTGTTGCTCATCAGCCAGTCCATGTTTGCTCGCCTCAAGATGCACAGATTGCAATATTTACCATCTCTATCGTCACACTGACAACAGGTAGACTTGATTTCAATTTATCAATTACAGTGCAGGCTTGTTGTCATAAGGTAAAAAGCACGACAGCAATTGAGCAGTGATTTTGGGTTTCTGTGCCTTGCATTGTGTGAGCTGATGGGGCTTGGCATCATTGGGGGCCGGCCGCCGCGTCACCAGAGGGTGGGGCGTAATGTAAGGACCCCACAAAGAGGGAGAGCACGTAGCCCCCAAAAGTTTAAGTCCGCCTCTGCATTCATGCCCTCATAATTGCCCTTCTTTCAGTTTAAAATACCAGTCTCGGACATATTCTTCTCTCCCTCAAACTGAATGTAAAATTCAATCATATTATATATTAAATATTGGGCACTTTAGACAAAAGATACACTGAATGACTTGACTTTCCAAATAAAACATTTTTTGGCAGAACTCCACTCTGCATAGCCACTAAGCTTTCAAGAATTAATCACAGCTGTGAGGAGGGATATAAGAGAGGAGAATCATTAAATAAGGCCATATGGGTTAAACCGAGGAACAAAAAGTGGTAATCACACTGTTGGGAGTATAGAATCACAGAATTTACAGTGCAGAAGGGGGCAATTCGGCCCATCGAGTCTGCGCCGGTTCTTGGAAAGAGCACCCTAACTGACCCTACACCTCCACTCTATCCCCGTAACCCAGTAACCGCAGCTAACCTTTTTTGGACACTAAGGGAAATTTAGCATGGACAATCCACCTAACCTGCACATCTTTGGACTGTGGGAGGAAACCGGAGCACCTGGAGGAAACCCACACAGACACGGGGAGAACGTGCAGACTCCGCACAGACAGTGACCCAAGCCGGGAATCGAACCTGGGACCCTGGAGCTGTGAAGCAACTGTGCTAACCACAGTATAATATAAACAGTCAGAGAAAGGTAGAAGAGCAAATATGTAAGCAAATTGCTGAGGAGTGCAGAAACAATAGGTCAGTAATAGTACAGGGTTTCAATTACCCCAGTATTAACTGGCATAAAATCAGTGCAAGAGGTATAGTGGATGCAGAATTCTTAAAAAGGCATTTCGGAGAACTTTTTTAGCCAGTACAAATGGCAAGCACAATGCTTAACTCAATACTGCAGAAAGCAAAGAGGAGTATAGAAATACAGGGATCAAGCATATGCCTAACTACAAGGTCCCTTGCTTTTTCGGGGGGATGTATCAATGATTTAGACATAAATAGAGGAGGGGAGGCATGATTAAAATGTTTGTAGATGATACAAAAAATAGTTGTGTGGTTGATAGTGAAGAAGAAAGCTGTAGACTGTAGGAAGATATCAATGGATTTGATCAATTGGGCAGAGAAGTCCAATTCTGAGAAATGTGAGGTGATGCGTTTGGGGAGAACAAACAAGGCAAGGGATTACACAATAAATGGTCCAATACTGAGAAGTTTAGAGAAACAGAGGAATCTTGAAATGTATGTCCACGGATCCCTGAAGGTAATAAGACATAAGGTGATTAAGAAGGCATATGGGATATTTTTATTTAACAAAACCATAGAATATAAGAGAAAGGAGGTTATGCTTGAACTGAATACATAGAAACATTAGAAGCAGGAGGACGTGATTTGGCCCTTCGAGCCTGGTCCGCCATTCATTATGATCATGGTTGATCATCAAGTTCAATACCCTGATCTCGCCTTCCCCCACCCCCATATCCTTTGATCCCTTTGTCCCCAAGAGCTATATCTAATTCCTTCTTGAAAGTGCACAATGTTTTGGCCTCAACTACATTCTGTGGTAGTGAATTCCACAGATTCACCACTCTCTGGGTGAAGAAAATTCTCCTCACCTCAGTGCTAAAAGGTTTACACCTTATCCTCAAACTATGACCCCTAGTTCTGGATTCCCGCACCATCAGGATCATTCTTTCTGAATCTACCCTATCTAATCCTGTTAAAATTTGTACGTTTCAATGAGATCCCCTCTCACTCTTCTAAACTCCAATGAATATAATTCTAACTCCTCATATGACAGTTCCGTCACCCAGGAATCAGCTTGGTAAACCTTTGCTGCACTCCCTCCAGAGCAAAAACATCCTTCCTCAGATAAGGACACCAAAACTGCATACAATATTTCAGGTGTGGCCTCACCAATGCCCTATACAATTGCAGCAAAACATCTCTATTCCTATACTCAAATCTTCTCGCTATGAAGGCCAACATACCATTCGCCTTCTTTACTGCCTGCTGTACCTGCGCCCTTACTTTCAGCAAGGTCTCGCTGAGTATCCACCGCTCTCAATTTACACCCATTTAAATAATAATCTGCCTTCCTATTTTTGCTACCGAAGCGGATAACCTCACATTTATCCACAGTATACTGCACCTGCCATGCACACACCCACTCACTCAGCCTTCCAAATCCCACTGAAGCATCTTTGCATAAAACACTAGATAAGCCAGTGCTGGAGTACTGTGTGCAGTTCTGGGCACCACATTATAGAAAGAATATGATTGCAATAGGGTACAGAGTATGATTTTGAGGATGTTACCAGGAATGAAGAATTTTAGCTATGTGGAAAGTCTTTGGAACAGTGGAGGATGAGGGGGGATTTAATAAGGTGTATAAAATAATGAGGGGCCTGGATAGAGTCGATAGAAGTACGGTGTCAGGATAAAGGATCATGGGTTCAAACCCCACTGCTGCCACCATTTGTTATTGTGGGTTTATCTCGGGATTCACTTTTTTCTTAATCTAGAAGAGATTTTGCTGGCGGCAATGGTCTTTTGTTCAAAAACATTTATTTATACGCTAACTATTTACAAACATTAAATAAGACGGAGACATTGCTGGAGCTCCTCTCTGAGCTCCTCTCAGACTCATCGCCTCTTAGTAAGTGACATCACTGTGACAGAACTCCTTCCACACATGCTCAGTCGCTATCATTAGAGTTAACACTTTACTCTACAGTGGTAGAGGCAGAAACTCTGTGTATTTAAAAAATACAGATATGCAGGGCGGCACAGTGGCACAGTAGTTAGCACTGCTGCCTCATGGCGCCGAGGACCCAGGTTTGATGCCGGCCTTGGGTCACTGTCAGTGTGGAGATTGCACATTTTCCCACTATCTGCGTGGGTCTCACCACCACAATCCAAAGATGTGCAGGGTCGGTGAATTGATCACGCTAAAATTATCCCTTAATTGAAAAAACATATAGAAATATGCACTTCAACCTACAGGGCTACGCTCAAAGAGCTGGAAAATGGAATTAAGCTGGTTTTGGCGATCACAGATAAGGTGGACCAAATAATCTCGTTCTGCGTTGTAAATATTCAATTTTTTGTATCTAATATGTGTTTATGAGCAAATCCTTTAATGTAAATGGTTCCAACTTCACCCATTAGCACTTAACATAAATGGTAAGTTATAGCAATCAATTTCAATTCGTAAAATAGTAATTTGATTGATAATGATATCCTGCAATAAAATTGTAATTTGAAATAACATATATACTGTAACATATATACTGTGTTAAGAAAAGAGCTACCTAGCAGTTTACTCCTGTTGTCAGAGCGCCTATTGCTGTATTTAGTTTTGACAGGGAAAGGTGAGTGGTGTTAACCAGTATAATCTGCTGTAATGTCTTGGGCTAATACTTCAAAGTAAATGCATTATCCAAGTGTACTGTTTTATTTTTAAATCATAATCCCCTTCCTCCAAAATAATTTTCTATGGAAGCCCAAGTAATAACCTTGAATGTTGGACTTTGCACATGATGCACACTTAAGCAGCAAGTCTACTGTTCCATTTTCTCTACTGCAAATGCCAACCTGTGAATGGTTCATCTAAATCAGACCAGTTAATCCCTCACTGACATTTTCCAATTTGAAATGCGTGACCTGTTTGGCACATGTGAAGATGATTATTCAGAAGAGGGGAAAGGATATTCAATATTTTTGAAATAAACATCGACATTTCCATACTAATTAACATAATATTATGATGAATATGACGCCTATTTTTTGCAACACACCTTGGTATCACATTTTTGACAAGCTCAAATAAAAAGGTATAAATCACAAGTCCATAATTATGAGCTCTCAAGATAACTTACTAAGAAACACAAAAGCAGAAATAATTTCAAAAATGTTGATTTTTGTTCTTTAAAACTTGAATAAATGCGAAGTGACAATGGGCTGTATTTTAGTTTAATAACATTATCAAAATACAGAAAACAGTACAACAAGGACACCAAACACTTGGCACCCCAGAACACACTTACAAACTGCCCCCCCCTGCCCCCCAACCTACATCCGTGGAAAGGCACACCAGCCCAACCCACCGGAATAGGCCACTCCAACACGGAGCACGGCGAAGGAGAGAGAGAAAAAACAGTCCACCCCTCTCAAGAGGGGTAAAAATTGAACCATTAAATTGCTTAAAATTACATTTCAAAACCCTTTGTATGTTGTTTTTTCTTCTTAGCAAAGTCAAACCTGCAAAGTCAAACCAGTAGACAGATATGGGGGACCAAATACCCTCCTTCTGCATTAGACCGCACCCCTCCACCCTGCTTGCAGCTCATAGTTTTTTGACTTGAACACGGCAATATATTATAATCTAATAACCTTTATTATTGTCACAAGAAGGCTTACATTAACACTGCAGTGAAGTTACAGTGAAAATCCCCAGTCGCCATATTCCGGACCCTGTTCAGGTATACTAAGGGAGAATTCAGAATGTCCAATTCACTTAACAAGCAGGTCTTTCGGGACTTGTGGGAGGAAACCAGAGCACCCGGAGGAAACCCACGCAGACATGGGGAGACTCCGCACAGTGACCCAAGCGGGAATCAAACCTGGGACCCTGGCGCTGTGAAGCAATCGTGTACTGTGCTGCCCATTTCCCTCCTCCTCCCCCTTCCTCTTTCAGCTTCTTCCCCCGTGATGAGCATTGATGGTCTTCCCTCCGCTCCCTCCCTGAGAGAGCATCTATCACCTCACCTTCATTACCTCAACAGTAGTCCCACATTCAGTAACCACACAACCCCATGTGAGAATCCACCCAGCATCCTTCAACATTGCATCTGACTTTCCAGTATTGCTACATACAATTCATACTACCTGGAATATAGGAACATAAGAATTAGGAACCATTTGACCCATCAAGCTTACTCCGCCATTCAATCAGATCATGGCTGATCTAAACATGCCCTCACTCCACTTTCTTACCTGCACCACCGCCACCCCCACCCCCAAATCAGCCTAAATTTTATTCAATGACCCAGCCTCCACTGTTCTCTTGGATAGCAAATTACGAAAGATTAAGGCTATGATTCACTGTGACCGCTCGTCTCAGGCGTCAAACCCATTGCGAGTCTCCTGGCCCAATCAGGTTCTCAGCCAGAGCGGGTAAGAACCAGGGGCGAAATTCTCCGGAAAAGGCACGATGTCTGCTGACTGGTGCCCAAAACGGCATCAATCAGACGGGCATCGCGCCGCCCCAAAGGTGCGGAATGCTCCGCATCTTTGGGGGCCGAGCCCCAACATTGAGGGGCTAGGCCGACGCCGGAGGAATTTCCGCCCCGCCAGCTGGCGGAAAAGGCCTTTGTTGCCCCGCCAGCTGGCACGGAAATGACATCTCGGGGCGGCGGATGCGCGGGAGCGTCAGCGTCCGCTGACAGTTTCCCGCGCATGCGCAGTGGAGGGAGCCTCTTCTGCCTCCGCCATGGTGGAGACCGTGGCAGAGGCGGAAGGGAAAGAGTGCCCCCATGGCACAGGCCCGCCCGCAGATCGGTGGGCCCCGATCGCGGCCCAGGCCACCGTGGGGGCACCCCCCGGGGTCAGATCGCCCCGCGCCCCCCCCAAGACCCCGGAGCCCGCCCACGACGCCTTGTCCCGCCGGTAAGGTAGGTGATTTAATTTACGCCGGCGGGACAGGCAATTTATCGGCGAGACTTCGGCCCATCCGGGCCGGAGAATCGAGCGGGGTGGCCCGCCAACCGGCGCGGCGCGATTCCCGCCCCCGTCGAATCTCCGGTGCCGGAGACTTCGGCAACTGGCGGGGGCGGGATTCACGCCAGCCCCCGGCGATTCTCCGACCCGGCGGGGGGTCGGAGAATGTCGCCCCTGATTACAGCTGAGCAACATGAATTACAATTACTCATCCTCCCCCCTCCCAGCTAGAAGCCCCGCAGCTGCCAATCTCTCCTGGTCCTGACATTCGGTAACCAGATGCTGTGGTCCGAGTTTAACAATGTGAAGTATTTCAAATTACAGGGTATATATAATATGTTCTAACTTTTTTTAGATCAGGGACATTCTACAATGCCTAATTACAGCTTTTACAGTGGTTTTAATGGGAAAATGTGATTCGCTTAAAGTTGTTCTACGTACCAGCCTCCCCGAACAGGCGCTGGAATGTGGCGACTAGGGGTTTTTCACAGTAACTTCATTTGAAGCCTACTTGTGACAATAAGCGATTTTCATTTCATTTTTCATTTCATTTCAAAGTGATGATTTTCGCAACCTCAACTACAACTTTAAGTGAGGGCTTACTGTAGTTAATGGTAAACAAAGCCACTAGCTTACAGTTTCCACACAAATAAACACATGATCTGAGACCCAAAATATGACTAACATTCTTGGACCACTGGAATAAAGATGCAATTTGAATTATTCACTCATAATTCAAGAATCTGATGATACATTTTATGCTGCAAGGTATAAAATAGTACAATATCCTCTGACAGGCAGTACCACAGGAGGTCTGTTAATATCCCGAAAATATTTTTGCATCTTGTGTTTATCTACTTATGCACCAGGGTCATACTGCAAAATATATTTATTCTCCTCCTTTTTCACATTTTCATCCAAATTTACACCCACCAACAAGCAATCAACGGTAACAAATACAATGTCAATCCCCTGGCCAACAATTCCTCCCTCCCACCAACCCCCAAACAACCCTCAACATTTTAAATACAAACATCAAAGAACAGGATTCAGGAATCCACCATCTACCCATACATAGTCACCAACAAAATGCACAGTTGAACCGCACCCCCCAACCCTGGCCCCCCAATGTTTGATGCCATCCTATTCTTGAAAGTGCATAATAAACAAAGCCCATGAATTGTAGAACCCTTACATCCTTCCTTCCCCTCAACTTAACTTCACCTTCTCGAGTGTTAAAAACTCCAACAGATCCCCCCCGCCACGCCAGGGCACAGGGTGGAGAAACTGACCTCCACCCCAACAGGACCCGCCTTCGGGCGATCAGCGAGGCGAAGGCTAAAATATCTGCCTCCGTACCTGCTTCCAGCCCCGGCCGATCTGATGTCCCGAAAATGGCCTCCAGAGGACCCGGCACAATTCTCACATATACCACTGTCGAAATTACCCTGAAAACCTCCCTCCAATACCCTTCCAGCTTTGGACAGGACCTAAACATATGAACATGGTTTGTGGGGGCAGTACCCCCCAACCGCAACTTTCACAAACATCCTCTACACCCTCAAAGAGTCGGCTCATCCTCGCCTTTGTGTGGTGCACCCTATACACCACCTTCAGCTGCATCAGCCCCAACCTCGCGCACAAACTTGAGGCATTTAGCCTCCGGAGCACCTCACACCACAACTCCTCCTCTATGCTCTCTCCCAACTCTTCCTCCCACTTTGCCTTAATCCCCTCCAGCGGTGCCTTCTCATCTCCCATAATAGCCCCATAAATCGCCGACACCAGCCCCTTCTCCATTCCCCCTGCTGTCAGCACCTCCTCCAACAGTGTGGAGGCCGGCGCCACCGGAAAGCTCTGTATCTCCTTCTTAGTGAAATCTCGGACCTGCATATACCTCGACATTTCCCCCTGCCCCAATCCATATTTCACCCCCAGCTCCTTCAATCCCACAAACCGGCCCCCTAGAAACAAATCCTTTCAAGCCCTGACTCCCTACTCCTCCCTTCACCGAAAGCTCCCATCCCACTTCTCTGGCTCAAATCTGTGATTCCCCAGAATCTGCATTTTCATTGACCCCGCCCCCAGCCTAAAGTGCTGGTGTAACTGCCTCCAGGTTTTCAATGTCGCTATTACTACCGGACTCCCTGAGTATTTGCCTGGGGCCATCGGGAGCGGCGTTGTTGCTAACACCCTCAGCCTTGACCCCTTACACAGACTCTCCTCCATTCTAGCCCACTGGGAGCACCCCCCCCCCTCTAACCCAGCTCCTCACCTTCTCCGCATTCACCGCCCAGTAATAATATAGTAAATTCGGAAGACCCAACCCCCCAACTGCCGTCCTCTCTGCAACAACACCTTCCTAATCCTGGCCAACCCCACCACCATATAAATGTGGTAATCATCTTTTCGACCTCCTTGAAAAATGCCTTTGGCAGGAAGATCGGCAGGCACTGAAAAATAAACAAGAATCGTGGCAACACGTTCATTTTAATTGCCTGTACCCCACCCTGCCAGTGACAGAGGGAGACCATCCCACCTTACCAGATCCGCTTTCACCCTCCCCACCGGACTAGTAACGTTATACCGACGGAGCCCCCCCGCTCTAATTCTATGCCACCTGCGCCCCCAGATATCTAAAGTGAGTCCCCCACCCTACGGAATGGAAGCCCCCCCCACCCCTGGCTGAAACACTGCAAAATATTAACTTCTGTCGAAATTTAGTTTATATCCCGAAAAAGACCCTAACACTCAAAGCAGCTCCAACATGCTGCTTGACACACTCGGTTCCGATACATACAACAGCAAGTTGGCCGCATACAAAGATACCCTATGCTCTACCCCCCACCCCCCCCCCCACCCCCCCCCCACCCCCGGCACTATCCCTTTCTACACCTTCGAACTCCTCAACGCGGTGGCCAGCGGTTTAATCGCAAGCACGAACAACAGGGGGGACATAGGACATCCCTGTCTGGTCTCAAGGTGTAGAGCAAAATATCCCAAATTCATGTTATTCGTGCGGACACTCCCCCTCGGCTCCCTGTACAGCAGCCTTACCCAATCTACAAATCGTGGCCCAATCCCAAACCGCTCCAGAACCACCATCAAATACCCTCACTCTACTTGGTCAAACATCTTCTCGGCATCCAATGCCTCTGTCTCCCTCCGTTTCACCTGCACCATAACCACGTTCAATACCCTCCTAATGTTCGAAAAGTGCTGCGTCCCTTTCACAAACCCTGTCTGATCTTCTCCTATCACCTTCGGGAGGCACTCCTCCAACCTACCCGCCAATACCTTCGCCAACACCTTTTCGTCCACATTCAAAAGTGATATGGGCTGATACGACCCACATTCTGTCGGATCCTTATCCTTCTTCAGCAACATGGAGATCAATGCCTGCCCCAAAGTCTGTGGCAACACCCACTTCCCTATCGCCTCCTCAAACATCCCCACCATCAGCGGCGCCAACTTATCTTTAAATTTATGTAGTACTCCACCAGAAACCCATCTGGCCCTGCTACCTTTCCCGACTGCATCCTCCCAATCGCATCTTTTATCTTCTGCTCCGCTATCGCCCCCTCCAATATGGCCCTGTCCCCCTCCTCAATCTCGGGTATTCCAAACCATCCAGGAATCCCTGCATTTCCCGATCCTCCCCAGGTGGCTCCGACCTATACAATCTCTTGCAAAACTCCTCAAATACCCTATTAATCTGATCTGGAGCCACCACCAACCTCCCTGCCCTATCTTGCACCTGAATAATTTCCCTCTCTGCTGCCGCCCTCCAAAGTTGACTGTCAGCATGCGTCCCGCCTTCTCTCCATTCTCGTAGACCGCTCCTCTCGCCCGCCTCAATTGGTGCACTGCTTTGCGTATGTACAAGGAAAGGTCAAAACTCGCCTGCAACTCCATCCTCTTTTCCAACAGTGTTGGATCCACACCCTCTGCATATCGCCTATCCATTTCCAACATCTCATCTATTAACCTTTGCAGTTCCACCCTCCCCACCTTAAACAGTATCACCTCCCCCCTCACCACTGCCTTCAAAGCTTCCCATACCACCGCCTGCGAGACCTCATCCGTACAATTAAACTGCACATATACCTCAATCACTTTTCCAATCATATCACAAATCCCTCGGGCCCCCAACAGCCCCACATCCAATCTCCACCCCCACCTCTGCACTATTCCCTTCTCCAACACCATATAAACCCAGTGTGGCGCATGGTCCGATATCGCAATTGCCGAATATTCCGACCCCTTGATCCCGGCCAACAGCAACTTCCCCACACCCAAAAAAATCTATCCGCGAATAGGCCTTATGAATTGAAGAGAAGAAAGAATATTCCCACTCCCTGGGTGCAAGAACCTCCAAGGGTCCACTCCTCCCATTTCCACCATTAGCCCAGCCAATGCCTTTGCTCCCCCTGACTGGGTAAGCGATCGCGGTCGTGACCTGTCCAATTTTGGCTCCTGTACCATATTTCAGTTTCCACCCACTATCAATTCATGTGAATCCAATACGGGAATGGATCCACACATCTTCTTTACAAACCCTGCATCATCCCAGTTGGGACCAGACACACTTACCAACGCCACCAACCTCCCTTCCAATGCACCTGTCACTGTTACGTATCTACCTCCTGATTTGTTATGTTGTCGGTGTAACATAAGCGGCGTCCTTGTGGTGCACTTGACAAAGGAAGGTTCAGACGTGGAGATAACGTCAACACGTTTATTAAACTATTTACACTTTTATTACTCGGGTTCGACACTACTGCTAATCCTACTACAGCTACCCAGACTGACTAACCAGCTGCTGCAATCCACGTGGTGGGTGTAATATCGAATTAACCCTGTGTCTGTACTCACTGACTGTCTCCACTGGAAAGAGACTGAAAGGGTTGGATTACGAGGAGAGGTTGAGTAGACTGGGACTGTATTCGTTGGAATTTAGAAGGATGCGGGGGGGATCTTATAGAAACATATAAAATTATGAAGGGAATAGATAGGATAGAAGCGGGCAGGTTGTTTCCACTGGCGGGTGAAAGCAGAACTAGGGGGCATAGCCTCAAAATAAGGGGAGGTAGATTTAGGACTGAGTTTAGGAGGAACTTCTTCACCCAAAGGGTTGTGAATCTATGGAATCCCTTACTCAGTTAAGCAGTTGAGGCTCCTTCATTAAATGTTTTTAAAGATAAAGATAAATAGTTTTTTGAAGAATAAAGGGATTAAGGGTTATGGTGTTCGGGCCGGAAAGTGGAGCTGAGTCCACAAAAGAACAGCCATGATCTCATTGAATGGCGGAGCAGGCTAGAGGGGCCAGGTGGCCTACTCCTGCTCCTAGTTCTTATGTTCTTATGTAAGCAGAAGCCACCAAACGTGTGACGACCCCTCTACATGCCGCCTTCGGCTGCCTCGTGTTCTGGGCCCTGCCCCGCTGCTCCGGCTGCTTCAAGCACTGACCTCAGTCTCACTGCTCCTGCTGCTCCACACTTTGCCTTCAGCCCTGCTGCTCCACACTTGAACTTCAGTTCTGCTGCTCCAGCTGCCTCACCCTCTGCCACCGTTTTGGCTACCTCGTGTCCTGGATTCAGGCCTGCCGCCTCAACTGCCATACTGCAAAATTCTGTACACACACACATTTTACAAATACACAACATCCTTGAAAGAGCCAGAAGGTCATGGATTCTAAAACAGAAAGTGCAGAAACTAAAACTGAGGTAAGCATACATTGCCATTTTAAACGCCATATTCTGAGCTTTTCTCCACCCACATAGATCTCAGCTTTCAACTCCATCCTTATGGACTCTTAGATTTTTAGCAGAACATGTTTGTTCAGGTAAAGATGAGCAATATCCATCCTTCAAATCGTTGCATTTTTCTGCTCTTTGGCAGTCACCATCAGCAACAAGCAAGTGGTGAGCAGATGGGTTCCAGATTATATAGATTAGATCTCCCTCTTCACTGCACCACCAACGTAGTTCAATCCGAGTTGTAAAACAGGTCGGGCGAAATCTTACCAAAAAATGGCAAACTTAGCTCTGGTGAGAAAAACAGAATTTTGAGCCTCTTATGATAAAGTCCTTTTCCTCCACCTGATTCATGCTGCCCTTTTTGCGGCATGCGCTGATTCACTTGCCCCGGGGAAATGTAACTACTGCAATCACTGGGGAGCTCCATATAAATAACTCCCAAGCACATGTTCAAAATCCATTGGAGGTGAGATGGCAGCCAGAAAGCCTATTCCAAGAATCCCGGAGGAGCCCTGACCAGACTTCTGGCGGGAGCCCAGCCAGAGACGGTATGTGCTATACCCGCACTCTGAGAAGTGGTCCACCAGCAAGGTGACCACCCCAGCCTGGGAGGATGTGGCAGCCTCAGTAAGTGACAGCTCCCTGCAGAAGAAGACGGGCCAGTTGTGCCGTAAAAATATGAATGACCTTCTTCCCGCGGCCAGGCTACGTCTGCCACCTCCAGTCTCTCGAAGCAACCCCTCACCCACCACTCGCACCCCCAAGGTGATCTCTCACCCTGTCACCTCAACGGCTGACTAAGTGTCACAAGCCTTCCCCCCCCCCCCCCCTCCCGCCCCACCAACTCTGCTCTCACAACCCTGTTCCCACTCCAGTCCCACACATGCCACTCCTCTGAACTGGCAGGACTCACACCTACAATCTCCCCATCTTTATCCCCGCAGGACAAAATAGAACACAACCGGCGTGAGAAGGCACAGCTACCTGGAGTCATGCAGGAGCTGCGTGGCCTCACCACTCACCCCCCCCCCCCCATGAGGAACGAATCATTAAGCTGGCTGAGGAGGAGCAGGACTACCTCTGTGCTGCTGGCAAAGTGGGACATCAAGAAAAAGTGAGAACCCCAGGATCAAAGTCATTTCTCAAAGCTCACATGAATAAACATTTTGGATCATTTATCTCCCGTGTTATATTAATACCATTGCTTTCCCTTGCAGGGCAATCAGAAGGGCAGCCCGCATCATCTTCGCACCCCCTGGAAACCACAGACCTGATCAGCTAAGAGGAGGAATCTTCGGACATAACCATAGAAGAGGTGACATAGCTGCATCCCACTCACAGCAAGTTGAGGCAGGGATGTCCCAGGAATTTGGCACTTGGAGAGATTCCGGAGCACAGGACTGAGCCCCTAGCCAATGGCATGTCCCTGGATCCAGTTGTCCCTGAGATGAAGTAACTGCAAAGACAGAGTCGTAATAATCAAGAAGGGATGACAGCATCCATTTTCACTGCAAGGAATCTAAGCACCTTCTGACTGAGGAGATGGTGCCGTCAATGCAACGGAAGAGGTCAACACTGCAAGGGTGCTGTGGAGACCTTGGTGTAGGACGTACACTCCATGGCAGGGGCTGTCCGCTCCTTGGTTGAGGGCACGACCACCACGGCTGAGGGCATGACCTATGTGGTTGAGGGTTTCAACTGCATGGTGCAGGATGGTGGGAAACCACAAGTGTTCGCGCCAGAGGATGGCAGGGCTTCTGCACCTCACTCCAGCTGCCCCTCTATCCCATTGAGTTATCTCAGGCAACAAAGCACGAAATGCAGCAGACTCCCTCAACCTCAGCTGTGGATCCTGGGGAAACACTTCGACATAGTGGGAGAGTTAGGAAGTGGGAGAGTTAGGGTAAGAAACCGAAGGCACCTAGTGGGCACGGGTGAACAGAGGCAATAGTTAAGATAGGTCACGACTATAAAAAAGCACATGTAAATAAACATCACTTTGTTCACCAGCAGATCCTCCCCCTGTCATTTCATGGTGCCATGCTCTGCAAACACTCAGCGCTTCACCCCTGTGCAGTGTGAGAATGCCAGCGCTATGTCTCTCCCACCTCCCACACTGATGACTCAGTAAAGACACGCTGCTGCTGCTGGCAGGCCACCATCCCCCCTACCCCCAGCATCATACTGGCAGGCCTCCCTCCCCCCCCCCCTCACCTCAGCATCATACTGGCAGGCCTCCCTTCCCCCCCCTCACCTCAGCATCATACTGGCAGGCCTCCATCCCCCCCCCTACCCCCAGCATCATACTGGCAGGCCTCCCCCTCCCCCCCCCCCCCCCCTCACCGCATCATACTGGCAGGCCTCCATCCCCCCTACCCCTAGCATCATACTGGCAGGCCTCCATCCCCCCCCCTACCCCCAGCATCATACTGGCAGGCCTCCCTTCCCCCCCCCCCCTCACCTCTGCATCATACTGGCAGGCCTCCACCCCCCCCCTACCCCAGCATCATACTGGCAGGCCTCCACCCCCCCCCCCCTCACCCCAGCAACATACTGGCAGGTCTCCTTTCACCCCCTCCCCTCAGCATCATACTCGCAGGCCTCCCCCTTCTCCAGCATCAAACTTCAGACCTTTCATTGCAGCCACTCTCCTCCAGAGATGAGAATGCCATGCACTTATGAAGTGTAAAGAGGCTGACTCACCCTGGAGGTTAGTTGAAGGAACACAACAGAATGCCTGACCTTGAGGAAGGCTGTTGCAGATGAGACCTCATCTAGCGTCTCTAAACTCCACGATAAGCCGGTTCATTGGCAGGACGTGTTCAACTCTGCCAGGCAGGAGTCAGACATATTACTGAGGATGAATGGAGCATCGCTTTGTCCTCAATGCAAGTCATCATCCTTCTCCTGCAGAGACCGGCCAATGGGTTTAGAGTCCTGCCCATGGAATCAGGCACCATCATGGAAACCTATCGCTGGCATCATATTCATGCTAAAATAACATTCCTCGTGGTTAGAGATATCCTCAGCTCTAATCCCGCTCATCCCAAAACCTAGATACTATGTAAGTGTCCGTAGCCCAACAGCCCAAGTGGGCCCTGGCCATGGCCTGAGGCCCTTCCTCCTCCACGGGTTGCCCCTTGCTGTCCTCCTGCTCATCCAAACAGATGCAGCGCTCCTTCATCTCCACATGCTTCACGTGCTTTCCCCTTTGCAGCGCTAAGACATAGCAAAGGTGGTCCACAGTCCCCCGGACAGACGCTGTAGCTCCGACACCTGTAGATCGGATGTCCAATGTTGGAAGACCCTCTGCCAGTACAATCTCAAATCGGGCTGTTCCTTCTGTGGTGCTGCTCCCTGTACAGCTATGGACATAGCCTCCATCTCCTCAGCAGGGCGCTGGTCCTGGCTATGTTGCGGCACATCCATGTCTCTGCTGCTGCTCCAGCGCAAGTAATTGGCACCCTCCATGATTCACCAGAATCATGCACTAAAATGAGAAGAAAAGCAAAGTGAGCAGTGAGGATTCTGGAGAAAGTCCTCCCCCTCAGTGCTCTACTGCTTTGGGACCACTACCCATACCCTTCCCCCTTAGTGAATGCCTCTCCACTAAGCCTCACACCCTCCCCTCTCACACTGGCATATCTCCACAGCTGTCCATCTCAACTCGACTAGGATTAGCGCTGGATCCTCAAGAGTTTCACTGGTGACTTCCGGTGGCGTTCGCGAGCATAGTGGGCGCATTCAGGAGAAGGTCCCGCCAGTCCGCGATATCACAGTCTTTTTCGGGGTGTGCCCCGCTGATTTTTTGGAAGGAATTAAACCACTCCAGGGTTGGCCCTGCATCCCTCCCCTGTTAAAGCGTCAAAGCTCCGTTTCACGGAGCCGGTGGGTTGGAAGGGCGGGAGAGGAGAGACCGGTCCCGGTGGATTTGGCGGAGCGGCTGCACGTAGAGGAGGAGCGGGGATCGCGACTTTGTTCCCAACACCCTGAAAGCCGAAGGGCTCAAAGAGCATGGAGAGAAAAAAAATGTTTCTCTCTCTCTCCTGAAAACTTGAAAGGAGCAGCGGGGGCGGAGCCAATCGGAGGCCGAGGCTGCAGGCTCGAAGCCAGGGCACGATGTAGGTGAGGTGTCCCACATCGGATGGCTCTCACCTAGAATGTGGTAAGAAGACTGAAGTCCGGTCACAGGGAAATTCTGGAGGAATACAAAAAAGAAGAGAAAGAAGTTTTAAAGAAATTTGAGATTGAAGAAGGAAGGAAAGGTGAGAAAAAGGAAAATAATAATCCGTTAAAGGATGCAAAAAGCAGCATCGAGGAAGAGAGGATACGCGGGCTCGCCACTGAATGAGAGGACGAGCAAAAATGCTGACAAGATGGCGGATGCCGGACCTCATGGTGGGGCCGCACTACTTATGTTGGAGAAGATGACTGAGGTGATGGCGGTGGAGCTGGAAAAGCAGTTTGCGAGGCACATGGAGGCTTTGAGGAAGGAGATGGCGGTCGCATTGATGTCATTGGTGGAGGAGGCAATCGCCCCGGTGAGGGTAGCTGTGGCAAAGACATCGGCCAAGGTGAGAGAGCTGGGCGAGAAGATGAAGGAAGTGGAGGAGGCCGTGTCGCAGCATAGCGACCAGCTCACCTCGCTGGGGGTCGAGCTACGGAGGGTAGTGGAGATCAACAGAGGACTTCAGAACCGCTCGAGGCAGCACAATCTGAGAATTGTGGGCTTGCCCGAAGGGATAGAGGGTCCAAGGCCAACAGAGTACTTTGCTAAGAAGTTGGCAGAGCTGATGGGGGAGGGTGAGAACCCCTGCCGGTACGAGCTGGACCGAGCTCATCGGTCATTAAGGCCAAAGCCCAAAGTGAAGAGCCGCCAAGAGCAGTAATCATCTGTTTCCATAAGTACTGCATGAAGGAGAAGGTGTTAAGCTGGCTGAAGCAGAAGCGCGAGGTGCAGTGGGATGGTGCTGGAGTTTGGATCTACCAGGACTTGATGGTGGAGTTGGCAAAAAGACGAGCGGCGTTCGGGCGAGTGAAGGCGGCACTGTACAAAAGGGGTGTGCGATTTGGTATGGCATACCCGGCGAAGCTGAGGGTGATGTATGATGCCTAAGACTTTTATTTTGAGACGGCTGAGGCGTTCGTGAGGGCAGAAGGCTTGGGACAGACGTGAGGGGTGGAGCTGGAAGAGAGACTGTGGACTGTGATTGGGGAGCTGGAAAATGTATAAATGCTATAACTTTCTTTTTACTGACATGAATTGTAATTTACTTCTCTTCACATTGTTACAGAATTCAAGTTATTGGTTGGGTGGATTGGCATTCTGTGTTGCGACGGTTATATCTTAGTTTAGTGAATTGTATGGGTTGGATTGTTGTTTTTGTTTTTTCTTTCTCTAGGACTGGGTGGGAGGGGATGGTATATCTTGGCGGGGGTGTCACCCCGCTAGCTAAAGTTGGCTAGTGAACAGAGGTGAGGTGAGAGGAGGGCTGCGGACATTGGAGCCTAGTTAGCAGGTTTTGATGGGCCTATGAGGCAAGCGAGGGGGGGGGGGGGGGGGGGTAAGGGATTGATGCTGGGAATTTTTTTTTCTCGAGAGGAAATATAGGGGGGGGGGGGTGCGGTTTGGGAGGGGGGGAAGGGGTTCGATATTAATAATGGATAGGGGTGGGACTGATTCCCCAGCCCCTCTCCGATGCACCCTGAGCAGTGAAGAGCCTGGAGAATCATGGCTGCCTGAGAGCTCACCTTCAACATTCCCCTCGGAAGTGAGGCTGCCAGGTTCATGCTTATGTAACTTGTAAATAACACATTGTGACATCACGTCGGCACCCAGTGAATAATACATAGGGGTGGGGGGGGTGGAAGGTCTGTACTGCTCACTAATGATATGCTAATGTATTAAAAGGAGGTTCCCGAGCTCCTGTAGCACAATTCACACGAGTCAACCAGAGAGGAGGGATGGAAATTGCTAAACCCAATCATGCTACAGAGAATTGCGTTTTTCAAACCTCTCAGGAATTTAAGCCCATGCCGATTTTCTCACAGGCGGGAGAGTGTGGGCTCAAAGTCACCCCTGTAATTTTCGATAACTAGGATCTGTTATGAATAATATTGTCTACCCTGGCATGTGACGAGTGATTCCTGTGAACTAGGTCGCTGAGACCAATCTAAGGTCTGACGGTCTTGAAGTTGGCTCAGCACAATGTTGTGCAAACGTAGAATTCGACAAGACATAGAAGACGTCCCAGCCACTGGACCAAAATAGGTCAGTGGTGACACTGCAATACTCCCCCACTATAATCCATTCACACGCAAGTCTGGTTCACTATCTAATCAAAAAGAGCAAAACTGATCACACACCCAGTGGAGCCATATTTACCGCATTGAGTATAAGAATTGGCAAGTCATGTTGCAGCTGTATAGAACCTTCGTTAGGCCACACTTGGAGTATAGTGTTCAATTCTGGTCGCCACACTACCAGAAGGATGTGGAGGCTTTAGAGAGAGTGCAAAAGAGATTTACTAGGATGTTGCCTGGTATAGAGGGCATTAGCTATGAGGAGCAGTTGAATAAACTCGGTTTGTTCTCACTGGAACGATGGAGGTTCAGGGGCGACCTGATAGATGTCTACAAAATTATGAGGGGCATAGACAGAGTGGATAGTCAGAGGCTTTTCCCCAGGGTAGAGGGGTCAATTACTAGGGGGCATAGGTTTAAGGTGCGAGGGGCAAGGTTTAGAGTAGATGTACGAGGCAAGTTTTTTACACAGAGGGTAGGGGGTGCCTGGAACTCGCGACCGGAGGAGGTGGTGGAAGCAGGGACGATAGTGACATTTAAAGGGCATCTTGACAAATACATGAATAGGATGGGATTAGAGGGATACGGACCCAGGAAGTGTAGAAAATTTTAGTTTAGACGGGCAGCATGGTCGCCACAGGCTTGGGGGGCCGAAGGGCCTGTTCCTGTGCTGTACTTTTCTTTGTTCTTTGTTCTTCGTTCTTATTTTGAAGCACGAGGTAGCACCAAGATAGAACATCAAAATGAGCACGTCTTACACTGAATAACTAAAACTTAGCAAGTGTGCACTCTGATCTTCCTCCTTTTGTTATTTTGGTGGCTTAAGACTTTCAATTAGTGCTGGTTTGGGGCAGTATTTTACGGCAGGTTTTTGCCCATCTAGAATGAAGTTGGGAGGGTAAACCCAGTGAAGGCTAAACTTATACCCTTCACTTCAAGGTGAAGAAACTATCATACGCAATGGGAGCAGAACTATGCCATTCAGGCCACCGAGCCTACTCTGCCTTTCAATAAGATCGTGGCTGATCTGTTTGTGTTGAGGTCCCATTCCCCATCTACCCCTTGATAACCTTAAATTATCTTGCCTAACAAGAATCTATCTACCTGCGCCTTAACATATTCAGTGCTCCAGCTTCCACCGCCTTCTGAGGCAGAGTTCCAAAGTCCCAAAACCTTCTGAGTGAAAAACATTCTCCTCATCTCTGTCCTATAAAGGGAACCCCAGATTTTAAGACAGTGCCCGGTGGTCTGGGATCAGCCACAATAGGAAACATCCTTTCCGTGTACCCCTTATCAATAACTTTCAGGATCTTATATACTTCAATCAAGTCATCCCTCACTCTTTTAAACTCCAACCTATCCTCATGATACAACCCACTCATTCCAGCTATCAATCTAGTAAATCTCCTCTGAATTGCTTCCAATGCATTTACATCCTTATACTCAGTGGAAGACTCACACAGTTACAGAATGACACTGTTGGAAGCTGCAGAACAGGCCATCTAACTGCAGGAATGACAGGATTGCCAATTTCAGTTGAAGATTTTATTACATAATCTCGCACACTTCTAACTTCCCGTGCAGTCAAATTGCCTTTTCTCCCCCCATCTCCAATACTTTTATGAACCAATAAAGAAGTGTTCAAATAAAATGAAAAGACAATTTGTTCCAATGCAATATGATTTTCTTCCTGGGATGCTGTGAGGCAGCAGTGCTACCCACTGTGTCACCCGCCACCCATTTTGTGGGTATTAGTTGTCTTCTTAAAGGGCTCTATTGGCAGCAGGGTGGGAAGGCCATCCAAGAGCCTTCCCTCCATAGACATAATTGGGGCAGAGGCAGGGAGGTGGCTGGAGTCCAGCACTTCCCATCCAATTAAATGCCCCATCTCCAAAACCCACCTCAGGGGCTTTGCATTTCTTTCTATTTATGGGATTTGGCCAATGTCTTACCCATTCCAACTGCTGAATTACCTCAGACCACTAGTTTGAGACATGCAGCTCACTGACTGCATGAGAATGTGCTCTCAAAGTGTTAGCTACAATATTCGGGTAAAGACCCCAGTCCCCGATTCACTCCCTAACCTCCCCCCCCCCCCCCCCGCCGCCCGCCCCCCCCCCCCCCCCCCCCCCCACACACACACTTATTGGGCATTTTAAAATGGGCTGCACACACGTTTCGAATCAGAGGAAAGCTGAAAGTGCTGTGCTCCAATTTTAAACCTGCAGAATTAAATATATCACAAGACTCTGTTGGAGATCGACAGATGCTCTGTGTTCCAGCATTGTACAAGGAGATGCACAGCTCGTTCCCAGCAATAGAATTATATTTTTATGAGCAACTCACGAGGTTTCTTTGTCTCATCACTTTTGCATTCATAGACTGCAAAACATGGAATAATTAGTTGGCGGTTTGAAATGTGTAATTTTCAGTTCTGATATAATTTTCTTCCTCTAAACCTGACTCCTTTTGATTACAAACACCACTGGAGTCTGTTCTCTTGTGTTCTGCCTATTAACAAAAACCATCAACAAACTGTACTGTGGATAGCAGAATGCCAGAATATGTTTGACAAAATAATACCATTTGTGAATGTTGACTAGGTTGAAACTCCTGAAGTAAAGTTTCAGTGATATGTACATTGGTCTGTGCCACTGAGTGTGTCCCAGCCTTAAACACACACTGAAATCCCTCAAGATGTCTCTTTGAGCTTGCTCATAGAGTCATAGAATGCCTACAGTACAGAAGGAAGTAATTTAGCCCATCAGGTCCACACCACCTCTCTTAAAAGAGCACCCCACTGGGCCCACTCCCCCGCAACCCCACCTAACCTGCACATCTTTTGGACTGTGGGAGGAACCCGGAGCATCTGGAGGAAACCCACACAAACACTGGGAGAATGTGCAAATTCCACACAGTTAGCTAAGGCTGCAATTAAAGCAATGTCCTGGTGTTGTGAGGCTGCAGTGCTTGCCATTGTGCCAACATCTACAAGCTGATCCTTGCAACATCATCTAATAAATGTTACGTTCCACATGTATGCTGTTGTCATGCAATTCTATTTCTTCACAATTCCTCTCAACCTCTCCACTGTCTCGAAATTGGCAAACTGCTTGTCTGACATCCTGGATGAGAATAAATTTCCTCTGAAGAAAGATTGGGCAGACCAAAGCCATTGTCTTTGGGACTCTGCCATTAACTCAGTTTCCTAGTCACTGATTTCATCTCTCTCCCTGACTACCATTTAAAACTGAACTAGATGATAAGCAACTTTGTCTTTGTATCTGAGCCTGAGATGAGCTGCCAACCACTTATCTGCTGTATATCCAAGGCTGCCCCGTAACCTCGCTTGACACCATCCCTACCTCAGTGCATTTGCTGCTCAAGCACTCATCCCTTGTTACTTTTGGACTTGAATGTTCAAATGCTGTTCTATCTGCTCTCCATACATTGGATGTCATTCAAATCTTTGTCCAAACTTGCACCAGGTCCCTTCCACCCATCACCCCAGTGCTCGTTGACCTACATTGGCTTCTGGCCTGGCAATGTCTCAATTTTAAAATCCTTCCATAACCATATCCCGGGATGAGAATGTCCAAAGACAAAAAGGGTCTGAAATGTTTTCGTGATAAGGAATTACATAGTAGTGCAGAACAGCAAAGTCACTGCAGAGCGAAGGGGCTAGAATCTTGCAGTATTTTTTCATGGTCTATGATGAAATGCAAATGCTCTAGGCCACTCTAAATGTGTGGAATTGTATAAGCACCACTGTACTTATACAGCACGGTAGCACAGTGGTTAGCACAGTTGCTTCACAGCTCCAGGGTCCCAGGTTCGATTCCTGGCTTGCATCACTGCCTGTGCGAAGTCTGCACATTCTCCCCGTGTTTGCGTGGGTTTCCTCTGGGTGCTCCGGTTTCCTCCCACAGTCCAAAGATGTGCAGGTTAGGTGGATTTGCCATGCTAAATTGCCCTTAATTAGGGGGGGTTACTGGGTTATGGTGATAAAGGGGATAGGGTGGAGGCATGGGGCTTAAGTGGGGTGCTCTTTCCAAGGGCCGGTGCAGACGCGATGGGCCGATTGTCCTCCTTCTACACTGTAAATTCTATGATTCTATATATGCAGCTAGGCTCATTATTGGAGTCTATGTCCAACAGGCCACCTGATTTGACTGAGTTGCTGACTTACCAGTCGCCCCATGATAAATGAACAGAATACGAATCAGGCTGACATTTCAGTCATACCTGAGAGAGGGGGAATAGAGGGAAAGAGAGAGAGAAGGAAGAGGAGGGATGAAAGAGTGGAGAGAATGAGGTGGTGAGAGGCAGAGGAAAGAAAGGGAGAGGGGGCAGAGAGATAGAGTGAGACAGGGATCAGGGAAAGAGAGATAGAAGGAGGGGAGAGAGGGAGCAAGAAAAAGAGTGAGGGAAAGACAAGACCTGGGGGAGAAAGCGTGATGAGCAGAAAGAGTAAGGGGGTGGGGGGATAGGAGGAGGGGGAGAGATGAAAGGGTGGAGAAGAAAAGGATGGGAAGAGAGTGTGGTAGTCACCACTGATGTATATATTGTATATATAGGATATTGACATAGGTGCTTTACGGTAAGGCCCCTGGACTACAGGTACGGGGGTAGATCCCTGCCTGCTGGTTCTGCCCAGTAGGCGGAGTATAAATATGTGTGCTCCCAGTACAGCAGCCATTTCGTCAGCTGCTGTAGGAGGCCACACATCCTAGTGTAATAAAGCCTCGATTACATCCTCCTCTCATCTTTGTGTAATTGATAGTGCATCAATTTATTACACTGAGTTTTTCAGAAGATGGACCTCCGCATCAAGCCGGATCGCCTGCAGCTGCATCCGCAAGCAGACAACGCCAAAAAGGACTTTGCACATTGACTAGCCTGTTTTGAAGCGTACATCGGGTCTGCTCCAGACGAAATTCCAGAAGCACAGAAGCTCCAGATCCTTTACACGCGGCTGAGCTCCAGCGTCTTTCCACTTGTCCAGGGCGCGCCGACCTACGCAGAAGCCATGGCGCTACTGAAGGAAAACTACGCTCAGCGGACTAACACCTCTACGCCAGGCACCTCCTCTCCATGTGGCGTCAACTTCCCGGTGAGTCGGTGGAAGATTTCTGCCGCGCCCTGCTCCCCCTAGTTAGAGACTGTGACTGTCAGGCCGTTTCGGCGACAGAACACTCAAATTTGCTAATCAGAGACGCATTTGTTACGGGCATAGGGTCTGACTAGATCCGCCAGCGCCTCTTAGAGGGGGCCACGCTCGACCTCGCAGTGACCAAAAAACGAGTGCTTTCACTTACGGTCGCATCACGCAACATACAGGCCTATGCCCCCGACCTCGCGGCGCACCCCCCCCCAGTGCATCATGGACTCTGCAGATGGCCGCCCCATCGTGGACTCCATCAGCGACCGCCCTCAGCCAATCCCACGCCTGTGCCGCGCGGCAGCCAACCAACCCCTCTGTGGGCAGTCAAAACACCCTTGACAGCGCTGCCTGGCGCGGAGCGCCTTCTGCAAGGCCTGTGGCAAGAAGGGACATTTCGCTGCAGTGTGCCAGGCCCGCTCAATCTCCGCTATTGTCCCGGCACGCCCCACGTGCGTCCCGTGGGCGCCGCCATCTTGTTCCTCCCAGGACCAACGGGCGCCGCCATCTTGCTTCCCCCACCGCACGTGCGGCCCGTGGGCGCTGCCATCTTACCCGACTCAGGATCCATGCCCGTCGGGCACCTCATCCGGTCGCTCATCACCTGCAACCGCCAACGACCAGCCGCGTCTCGCCTCGGTCACGATTGACCAGTCTCGACCACACAACCTTGCGACTGCTTCAACTAAAGTGAAAATCAACAGGCACGAGATCTCCTGCCTGCTGGACTCCGGGAGCACTGAGAGCTTCATTCACCCCGATACGGTAAGGCACAGCTCCCTCACGGTACACCCCGCTAACCAGAGAATCTCCCTGGCCTCCGGGTCCCACTCTGTGGCGATCCGGGGGTACTGCATCGCCACTCTCACTGTCCAGGGCATGGAGTTTAGCGGCTTCCGCCTCTACGTCCTCCCCAACCTCTGCACTGCCTTGCTACTCGGCCTGGACTTCCAGTGCAACCTCCAGAGCCTAACCCTGAAATTTGGCGGACCCCTACCACCCCTTACTCGTGCGGCCTTGCGACCCTTAAGGTCGACCCACCTTCCCTTTTTTCAAACCTAAGCCCGGATTGCAAACCCATCACCACCAGGAGCAGACGGTACAGCACCCAGGACAGGACCTTCATCAAGTCTGAAGTCCAGCGGCTGCTTCGGGAAGGCATCATCAAGGCCAGCAACAGCCCCTGGAGAGCCCAAGTGGTAGCGGTCAAAACTGGGGATGAAAAACAGGATAGTCGTTGACTACAGTCAGACCATCAATCGGTACACGCTGCTCAACGCGTACCCCCTCCCACGTATATCTGATATGGTCAATCAGATTTCACAGTACCAAGTCTTCTCGACAGTAGACCTGAAATCGGCCTACCACCAGCTCCCCATCCGCAAGGCTTTCGAGGCAGACGGCCGCCTTTACCATTTTCTTAGGGTTCCCTTTGGCATCACCAACGGGGTCTCAGTCTTCCAATGGGAGATGGACCGAATGGTTGACCGGTACGGACTGCGGGCCACTTTCCCGTACCTGGATAACGTCACCATCTGCGGCCACGACCATCAGGACCATGACGCCAACCTTGCCAAATTTTTCCACACCGCCACTCTCCTCAACCTCACGTCTAACAAGGAGAAGTGCGTGTTCAGCGCGAACCGCTTAGCCATCCTCGGCTATGTAGTCCAGAACGGAGTTCTGGGACCCGACCCTGATCGCATGCGCCCAGTCATGGAACTCCCCCTCCCCCACTGCCCCAAGGCCCTCAAACGTTGCCTGTGGTTCTTTTTGTATTGCGCCCAGTGGGTCCCAAACTATGCGGACAAGGCCCGCCCACTCATTCAATCCACTGTTTTTCCTCTGACGGCCGAGGCTCACCAGGCCTTTAACCATATCAAGGTCGACATAGGCAAGGCCGCGATGCACGCGGTCGACGAGACGCTACCCTTCCAAGTCGAGAGCGATGCATCAGACGTTGCTCTGGCCGCCACCCTCAACCAGGCAGGCAGACCCATGGCATTCTTTTCCACACCCTCCATGCCCCCTAAATTCAGCAATCCTCCATCGAAAAAGAGGCCCAAGCCATCATTGAAGCTGTGCGGCATTGGAGGCATTACCTTGCTGGCAGGAGATTCACTCTCCTCACTGACCAACGGTCGGTTGTCTTCATGTTGAATAACACACAGCGGGGCAAGATCAAAAATGATAAAATCTTGAGGTGGAGGATCGAGCTCTCCACCTACAATTACGAGATTTTGTATCGCCCCGGTAAGCTCAACGAGCCCCCTGATTCCCTATCCCGAGGTACATGTGCCAGCGCACAAGTGGACTGACTCCGGACCCTGCACGACAACCTCTGTCACCCAGGGGTCACACGTTTTTACCATTTCATAAAGGCCCGCAACCTGCCCTACTCCATCGAGGAAGTCAGGGCGATCACCAGAGACTGCCAGGTCTGCGCGGAGTGTAAACCGTACTCCTACCGACCAGACCGTGCGCACCTGGTGAAGGCCTCCCTCCCCTTTGAATGCCTCAGCGTGGACTTCAAAGGGTCCCTCCCCTCTATCGACCGCAACACGTACTTTCTCAGTGTGGTTGATGAATATTCCCGATTCCCCTTTGCCATCCCATGCCCCGACATGACGCCTGCCACCGTCATCAAAGCCCTCAACACCATCTTCGCTCTGTTCGGCTTACCCGCCTATGTCCACAGCGACCGGGGATCCTTATTCATGAGCGATGAGCTGCACCAGTACCTGCTCAACAGGGGAATTGCCTCGGGCAGGACGACCAGCTACAACCCCAGGGGAAACGGGCAGGTGGAGAGGGAGAATGGGACGGTCTGGAGGGCCGCCCAGCTGGCCCTACGGTCCAGAAATCTCCCAGCCTCCCGCTGGCAGGAGGTCCTCCCAGATGCACTTCACTCCATTCGGTCGCTCCTGTGCACGGTGACTAAAGAAACCCCCCATGAATGTCTCTTTGCCTTCCCTCGGAAGTCCACCTCCGGGGTTTTACTCCCGACGTGACTGGCAGCTCCAGGACCCGTTCTCCTCCGTAGACACGTTCGACTCCACAAGGTGGACCCGTTGGTTGAGAGGGTACAGCTACTTTACGCCAACCCGCAGTACGCCTACGTAGCGTACCCCGACGGCCGCCAAGACACAGTCTCCCTCAGGAACCTGGCACCAGCTGATTCCACACACACACACCCCCGCCCCAGTGCCACCCTCCCCTCCCCTGGCGCACCCCACCGCAGCCCCCGCTCCGGGACAATCCGTCCTCCCCTTGCTCACACCCGGGGGTGAAGAGGATTTCGACACGCTCACAGAGTCACCGAAGACCAAGCCGCCGCCAGAGTCGCCACCAGCACTGCGGCGCTCTCAACGACAGATCAAGGCACCAGACCACCTGAATTTGTATTATTATCTGTACCTTTTAAAACACAACTTTCTGTGTATAGTTCTCCACCACCCCCGCCGGAGTCATTTTTTTAAACAGGGGGTGAATGTGGTAGTCACCACTGATGTATATATTGTATATATAGGATGTTGATATCGGTGCTTTACGGTAAGGCCCCTGGACTACAGGTACGGGGGTAGATCCCTGCCTGCTGGTTCCGCCCAGTAGGCGGAGTATAAATATGTGTGCTCCCAGTACAGCAGCCATTTTGCCAGCTGCTGTAGGAGGCCACACACCTCAGTGTAATAAAGCCTCGATTACATCCTACTCTCGTCTTTGTGTAATTGATCGTGCATCAGAGAGGGAAGGGGAGGTAGAGCAAGGGAGACAAAGAGCAAGAGGGGGTGGGGAGAGAGGAGAGAGAGAGAGCGGAGTGAGAATGAATAAGAGGGAGGGAGGGGTAAGGAGCCTCCTGTGGTTGCTGCATGTTAACCGCAGTGTTGGAATTACAGAATCACTGCACATCTCAGGTGAATGCCGTATCCAGTCCGACACTGGAGGTAGCAAATTTTGGAGTAGGTATGGATCAGAGTTGGAAACAAACATCACAACTCACTCCCTACCTCACTAATGGTGACCCTCCTGCAAAATCTGCAAGGTGGCACGCTACCTGAGCTGTGACTGCCTTACACACTGGCAATCGCTGCTCCTCTAATCATAACCCAGCAGTCAGTTCCTGTCTCACGAACTGATAACAGTGTTATGGTTTTTCTGAGTCCAGTACCCTGAACTAGCCTCAAATGGCAGATTTGCACAATGCTGGTCGAATCCTACAAATGATGGAATTTCTGATTCCTGCATGCCCCTTCCTATTTCTGTGACCACCTCTAACCCTAAAACCCTCTAAGATCTCTGTGCTCCTCTAACCCTGGCCTCTTGTGCATCCCTGATTTTTAACTGTCTAGCTTTCAACTATTTTGGCCCTAGACTTTGGAATTACCTCCCTAAACCTTTCTCCCCTCCTTCAAGAGACTCCTTAAAACCTGTATTTTGACCAAACGTCAATTCACTTGTCCTTGCATATTTTGTCTTGGTGTCAAATTATGTTTAATAACATTGCTGTGAAGTCTTGGAATAGTTTATTACGTGAAAGGAGCTGTGTAAATGCACATTCTTGTTGTAAGGTAGGTGATGCTCATCTTTTGCTCTTGAACTAATGGTGAGGCCAACAGCAGGCACCATTATTTATGCATTTGTTGATCACAGAAACACCCATTCTACTGCCTCTGGAAGGAGTTTGTACAGATTAATCAGAATGTTATCAGGAGTCCAAAGGTTAAATTATCTACACGGCACAAATCAACACGACCCAAATCAGGAGTGTAATGGAATACTCTCCACGTGTCTGGATGAGTGCAGCTCCAACAACACTCAAGAAGCTCACCAGCATCCAGCACAAAGCAATCTGCTTGACTGGCACCCCATCTGCAAACTTTCACTCCTTCCACCACCAACAAACAGTAACAGCAGTGTGTATCATCTACAAGTTGCATTTCAGAACTCACCAAGGCCCTTTCGGCAGCACCTTCGAAATCCACAACTGCAAACATATAGAAGGACAAGAACAGCAGATACCTGGGAGCACCATCACTTCGAAGTTCCCCTCCAAATCACTCACCATCCTGACTTGGAAATACATCAGCATTCCTTCACTGTTGCTGGTTAAATTCCAAGAACACCCTCTCCCTAATAGCACTTGTGGGTGTACCTACACCACATGAAAACAGGATTTGCAGAATTCCTTCAAAGTTGGTGATGAGGCAGCAAGATGAGGTTGGTATTCAGAGTCATGGCCTGCTCTGCAGGTGATGTGGCAGGAATCTTCCAAAGAACCAGGCTTCATGGAATTTTAGGCTTGAGGCAGGTTTTATTGTTAGCCTCCAGTTCTGCTTTGGTTTTGATGGGCTAGATGTTTAACAACAGAATACCTCGGATGTCCAGGAATGTAATATTACAACTTTCCGAAGGAGCTTAGGTCATGTGGTATTGCCGATTGATAAATCTGTTTCAGATTAACAATCGGTGTATATGTCTCTGGTCAAAACCCACTGTTCACTTTAGGAGATAGATGGTGGCTATTATCACCTCGGCAGGTAAACAAATTTTGAGGCTCCCTCGTTGTTATAAGTGCAGGCTGGAGAGACATCTGCTGCTTCCCTGTTTCATTGATTGTAATGGGTCCATGCAATGTTAGGTGTCTGATTCCACAAGGATGGAACTGAGCTTTGTCCTGTATTACTGTTGCAAGGTTCCAGAACTGTGGTCAACTTGCAAATCATGCCATGAGTTTGGTCTGGTAAAGTCCAGTTTTAAAAAGCAGAAAGTAAAGTTTGATTTAAACAGTTTATGATCTCTTTCATGTCTTTTGGCACGGCACTGGGAAAGTCTAACTAATGGTAGATGCCATTAGACTCCGTGCCAGAGATAAATCTGATGCAATGTTTATAATATAAAGCAGGTTGTGTAATGAGGTACCTGATTATGGCTACCTTGTTAAGTGCAGAGAAAGGTTTTAACTAACTGAAAAGTAGGATTTATACTTGGAACTGGTGAGACCCTTTTGATCTCGGGAAGGCCAAGTTATTGATTTGACCTAGGGTCCAACTTACTGAATTTGTAAAACAGTAGCCTGCATATTACTATTTATATTGTTAACATAGATATGTGTATAAGAGTGATCTGGCATTCCAGTGGTCACTTCTGAACAGGTGTAAGTTTGTTGTAGGCTTATATTTTCTGCATAGGATGTACTCAGGTATTGGCTTTCCTACTCCCAATGTGGAAGTGATCCAAATAATAATATCATAAAGAGATGCTGTCGATCCCAGGGTCCCCAAGTGAGCGGGGTGATGTGGGGTGGTAATCAAAGGCCTCTTAGGGCTGGTCAGGGCAGGGGGTAGGCAGTGGGACCTGGGGGGTGGAGGCGTGTCAGAGACCTGGGAGGGATCAGTCAGTGGAGATCAGAAGCCTGGTGAGAAGTGGTCGGAAGCCTTGGGGATTGGAGATTGAAGGCCTGAGGCCTGATGGGGAGCTTTGATACCTGGGAAGTGGGATGATATTGGAGGCCTGTGCTTGGGGCCGGTGTTTGTGGTGGTGGTGGGGGGTAGTGGGGGAGGGTTAAGAGACCTGGGGGTGAGATTTGCAGTTCTGGGTGGACGGGTGGAGGCTTTGTTGAGGGGTGGGGTACGGAATTAATGAGGATTCTAAAGGCAGGCATAATGGATCTGGGAGTTAGGGATTCACCTCCTGAATCCCCCAAGTCCTCACCTGGTTGCAGCTGATCAACTCAGGAAACGTGGGCGATAACAGTCAAATTTGAAAAGCTGAACGACGCCGACAGTTGCTGACTCATTGTCATTTTTAAAGTCCTCCTCCTTGGAGCAGGTTGGTTTCCTGCTGGCCTTCTTTCCTCAGTTGGAACCAGTGGCTGGTAGGTTGGAGGCAGGTTTGGGTCAGGAATTTGATTTTGAAACTTTAACCCCTATCCTGAATTTCCTCCATTAGCCAAATCTATCCAATGCCTCTGTTTCATTCTCTGCTGTTTGACGTCCTGAACGGAAATGCAGTTTCTGGTTAGTGGCTGCCGCTATGGTGAGCGCACAGATTTTCCAAGAAACAATAGACGCTCCAAGATGACATGCACCTTTAGGCTGCGATTTTGGATATGCTGCTGAGACACCAGAAACAAAGTAAAAATGAATATTTACTGCTTTGCTGGTTATACAGCCTGACAGAATGAATCTGCTCCAGGCTGTCAGCATTGGATAATTATGGTCATTAATTTAAGCCGAAAGACTCTGCATTCACAATGGGCAAACAATTAAGCCACGCATTGGCATCTGGTATATAATCGGTTAAGAAAGATATAGTGGTATAGCTGAGAGAAAAGGAATTGAAATGCAGAAAGAGGAGACAATTTGGAGGTGAGACTTCCTGCTCATTATTTATTAAAAGGTCAAACAAAAACTGGACTGCTGTAGCTTTGTCCTTTGGGATGTGAACTGTGTGTGTGAATGTTAGCTATAAATATGTAGGCAATGTAGTTACTACCAAAGCATAAATGCAATACAAATATTAATCTTGATTAAAGAGAAGTGAAAGAACAGGTACCATTTGTAAATGAAAAATTACAGGTTTGGAATTTTAAACATTTCTGTTACTTTGCTTATTGAAATTACACAAAAATTGTTAATGTTCTTAATATAATGTTCAATCGCTTTCCCCTTTTACACATAAAACTGATTATATAGGGGGGAAAACCCACACGAAGATAGATTCATATTTCCATTGGCTTTCATTTTTCCTTTGTCATTCATATTGAAATTGAGTTCTCAAAGCATGGCCAAAAAGGTCCAGCAGCCCTCTATTTAAATAGTTCAGAATGAAATGAAATATTTTACTCTCTTTTCAGCAGTCTAAAAGGTTTAATCTATAAAACCACTGTTGGATAAATCCAAAGTGGTTTTACTTCATGATCAATGTTTCGGTTACAATGCAAATATCAAGCTGAATCTAGAGTCAGCACCGGACTTGATGCTGAAGTGAAGTGAACAGAGACTTCCTGTAGAAGGGAGTTGCAATCCATTTCCCTCTGGAGCTCTTATAGCCTTGAAACTCAATTTACATTGCATTAAATGACCATTGCAATGGAGCTGAAACCACTTCACAAATGCTAAACATTCCTACAATCTTCCTCAGTTCTGTGCACGTTGTACTTCTCTCCCATCGTTTAGCTGAAATAGAATGAAGTAACAAGATACAATTCTGTAACCGTGAAGCTGACAGAAATCTATCAGATGCAACACAGATAAATCCGGTCAAATCATTCAACTTACTTTTTCCAAAATTCTTTTAAGTATTGTCATGTGAGAGTACCTTTACAAAATGGGTGTTTATTACTGCAGTGAAGTCAGAGAGTGGGTGGAGCTGGGCTGTCTGTCAGCTTTTTACTTTCGTTTTTGGCTGTTTGCTGCAGGGTGTGTTTTAGTTTCGTTCTCAGAGCTGGATAGCTGCAGTCACAGCCAGAAGGTGTATGGATCTCTCTATGTAACCTAAAGACTGTAAATCAATCCTGGTGATTTAAAACTAATAACAGTAGTGACTTTAACCTGATGTGCTTCTGGTAAAAGGTGTCTCATGGATGTTAAAAGGAATGCTTAAAGGATTACTTAGTGTTGTATTCTTTGGGGGTTGTATTTGAATTAATGGTTGCTGAGATGTTCACTGTGTGTTTTAAAAAGGTTAACTTGAGTTCATAGAATAAACATTGTTTTCCTTTAAAAAATACTTTTCCATTTCTGCTGTACCACACCTGTAGAGTGGGCTGTGTGCTCCCCATACCACAATCTATTAAAAGTTGTGGGTCAGGTGAACTCCATGATACACTTTGGGGTTCTCTATACCTTGGCCCATAACAAATTGGGGGCTCGAGGGGGATAAAAGTCTATCTATTGGATTGGCTTAGTGAACATAAAGACAGTGAGGGGTGAGCATATTGTGGGTGCTTTTCAGGTGTTGTATTCTAGTTTAAGTAGGGAGTGTGTTGTGGACAATGGCTCTTTCAGAGACTCTGAAGTTTTTGGGGGTGGAGACGTTCACACGCAATATCTTACGAACAGAGACTAAAAACAGACTGTTAGATTTGGTGAAAGCATTGCAGTTAACATTACCTGACAATGCGAAAAGCTGAGGTAATTATGGCGGGGGCTAAGCATTTAAAGTTGCCTGAGATACAGTCTGACTCATTGGAAATAGCAAAAATTCAGTTGCAAATTAAACAAATGGAACATGAGAGAGAATTAAAGCAGCTTGAATACAAAAGAGAGAGAGAGGAACAAGAAATAGAAAGAGAAAGAGAGAGAGAGGAAAAAGAGAGAGAAGAAAGGAAAAAAGAATGAATAGACGTAGCAGAACAAAAAGAAAGAGAAAGAGAGATACAGATCAGGGAAAAAGGTAAAGAGAGAGAGTTTGAACTTCAGAAAATGGCCATGAAACATGACAGTCAGTTAAAATTGGCAGATTTAAAGGGAAAGTATGGTTGGTTGATAGTGATGAGGATAGTGAGATAGAGCGTCATAGTCGAAGGCTTGGTGGGGATCTATTTAAATATGTCCAAGCATTGCCAAGGTTTGACGAGAAGGGGGTAGAAGCCTTTTTCATTTCACTTGAGAAGGTAGCTAAACAAATTAAATGGTCACAGGACATGTGGGTATTACTGATTCAAACAAAGCTGGTAGGTAGAGCAAGTGAAATGTTTGCATCACTACTGGAGGAGGTATCTGGATCGTATGAGGAGGTGAAAAAATCCATCTGAGGTGCATATGAACTAGTGCCTGAAGCCTACAGACAAAGGTTTAGAAATTTAAAGAAAGAATTTGGTCAAACATACATGGAGTTTGAAAGGATCAAACAGAGTAATTTTGATAGGTGGATAAGGGCTTTGAAAACAGATCAAACGTATGAAGCTCTCAGAGAAATAATACTTTTGGAGGAGTTTAAAAATTCAATTACTGATGTAGTGAGAACTCATGTGGAAGAGCAGAGGGTTAAAACTGCGAGGTTAGCAGCAGAAATGGCAGATGATTATGAATTAGTTCATAAATCAAAGCTTGGTTTCCGACATCAGTTTCAGCCTGTGAGGGATAGAAACTGGGGACATGAGATATACTCAAGTGGTCAAGGTACAGGTGATCCGATGGGAGATAATAGGGAGAGTGTACCTCAGATTAAAAAAGAAATTCAGGAGGGTGGAAAAGAAATGAAAAGTTTCAAATGTTTTCACTACAATAAACTAGGCCATGTAAAGTCACAGTGTTGGTGGTTGAAGAAAAGCACTGGGAAGGCTGATGTGGTAAAACAGGATAAGACAGTGGGGTTTGTTAGAGTGGTAAAGGAAAGCCCAAGTGAAGCGAAGGAGGTGCAAACGATTGTACAGCCTGACCAAGAGATGATTGATAAGAAGGTGCCAGATGTCTTTAAAGAATTTACTTGTGTGGGTAAAGTTTACTACTGTGTATCAGGAGGAACAGGTAAAGAAGTCACAATTTTAAGAGATACGGGAGCTAGTCAATCTTTAATGGTAAGAGATGAGGAGTTATGTAGTTTGGGAAGAATGGTGCCAGAAAAGGTGGTAATATGTGGAATTCAGGGCGAGAGGAGTAGTGTTCAATTACATAAGGTAAGTTTAGATCATCCAGTGAAGAGTGGTGAAGTGGTAGTAGGAGTAATAAGAAACTATCTTGTGATAAGAAGCTATAATGATATAGCTGGATCGCAGGTGGGAATGAGGCCCACTGTGGTGGATAAGCCAGTGGAAAATCAGACAACTGAAGTGTTAAAGGACGAATATCCTGGAATTTTTCCGGATTGTGCAGTAACAAGGTCGCAAAGTCACAGGTTAAGACAAGAGGAGAAATCAAAGATTGAAGATGACATTGAAGTGCAATTATTAGAAACAATTTTTGATCAGATGGTTGAAGAAGAGCAAGAACAGGTGGAGGATGAGGCGGATATTTTTAGTTCAGGAGAATTGGCGGAGTTACAACAAAAAGATATAGAAATTAAACGGATGTATCAGAAAGCATACACGGAAGAGGAATCTGCATGTATACCATAGAATTTACAGTGCAGAAAGAGGCTATTCAGCCCATCGAGTCTGCACCGGCTCTTGGAAAGAGCACCCTACCCAAACCCACACTTCCACCCTAGCCCCATAACCCAGTAACCCCACCCAACACTAAGGGCAATTTTGGACACTAAGGGCAATTTATCATGGCCAATCCACCTAACCTGCACATCTTTGGACTGTGGGAGGAAACCGGAGCACCCGGAGGAAACCCACGCACACACGGGGAGAACGTGTAGACTCCGCACAGACAGTGACCCAAGCCGGGAATCGAACCTGGGATCCTGGAGCTGTGAAGCAATTGTGCTAACCACTATGCTACCGTGCTGCCCAGAGTATTATTACCGTAAAAGTAATGTCTTGATGAGAAAATGGAGACTTTTACATGTGCAGGCGGATGAAAAGTGGGCAGAAGTTCATCAAGTAGTATTGCTGGTAGGGTATAGAAAGGAGGTGTTGCGAGTTGCACATGATGTACCAGTGTGAGGTCATTTGGGAATAAGGAAAATTCAAGCTAAAATCCAGAATTATTTTTATTGGCCTGAACTACATAAAGATGTAGTTAAATTTTATCAATCATGTCACACATGTCAAGTGATAGGGAAACCTCAAGCAGTGATAAAGCCAGCGCCCCTAATATCCATTCCAGCATTTGAGGAACCTTTTACAAGGGTCCTAATTGATTGTGTAGGACCGCTTACTAAAACAAAAAGTGGGAATCAATATCTTTTAACTATAATGGGTGTGTTTACTAGGTTTCCAGAGGCCATTCCAGTATGTAATATCACAGCTAAAAAGATTGTGGATGAGTTACTTAAATTATTTACTAGATATGGACTACCCACAGAAATACAATCAGACCAAGGATCGAATGTTACCTCAAGTTTATTCAAAGAAGTTATGGATAGCTTAGGAATAAAACAATTTAAATCAACTGCACACCCTCCAGAATCACAGGGAGCATTAGAAACGTGGCATCAGACATAAAAGACAATGTTGAGGGCTTGTCAAGATTATCCAGAGGATTGGAATAAAGGAATTCCATTCGTACTGTTTGCAATTAGGGATGCACCTAATGAGTCAACCAAATTCAGTCCTTTTGAACTAATTTTTGGTCTTGAGGTAAGAGGACCACTTAAACTGATTAAGGAAAAATTGGTGAGTGAGAAATCGGAAATTACACTATTGGATTACGTGTCAAATTTCAGGGAACGATTAAATAGAGCAGGTGAATTGGCTAGACAACATTTAAAAGTTGCACAAAATGTGATGAAACGGGTAGCAGACAAGAAATCCAAAGTTCTTAGTTTTGCCAGTGCAGATAAAGTTTTAGTATTGTTACCAGTGGTAGGTGAACCTTTAAAAGCAAGGTTTTGTGGACCTAATCAGATTGAAAGGAAATTAAGTGAGGTGAATTATGTGGTAAAAACACCAGATAGATGGAAAACTCACCGAGTGTGTCATGTGAATATGCTTAAAAGGAACTTTGAAAGGGAAGGAGAGCAAAAGGAGGAGGTTTTAATGATTCTAACTCAAAGTGATGAACCAAATCCAGATGACTGTGAATTTGACATACCTCAAATTAAATTGGAAAACGAGGATGTTCTTAAAATTGGGATAAGTTGTTGAGTTGCCTTCCAGAGGAAAAACGGACTGACCTGAAAGAGTTATTGATATCACGTGGGCAAGTTTGTAGAGATAAATTGGGAAGTACTAAAATGGCTATACATGATGTAGATGTGGGAAATGCAGTTCCAATCAAACAACATCCAATCAGACTTAACCCTTTAAAATTGGCACAGGTTAACAAAGAGATTGAGAATATGCTTAAAAATGGCATAAATGAAGTGGGTTGCAGCCAATGGAGCTCACCCATAGTGATGGTACCAAAACCAGATGGTACCCAACGGTCATGTGTGGACTATAGAAAGGTTAAGCAGTTAGAAGAACAGACTCTTATCCTATTCCATGTTTGGAGGATTGCATTGAGAAAGTGGGACAATCAGCTTTTATTTCCAAACTGGATTTAGAAAAGCCCAAGTCACTTTCCTTGACAATACAATCAGACAGGGTCGAATGGTCACACGGGATGTGAAACCAACAGTTATTGAGGAGTTTTCAATACCCTCAAGACAAAGGGAAATAATGCGATTTTGTGGCATGAGTGAATTTGTTCGAACATTTGTACAAAGGCTTTGTAGCGTGGTTGCTCCATTGATGGACTTGCTGATGAAACGTCGAAAATTTCAGTGGACAGCGGAGTTTCAACAGGCATTTGACTGCCTGAAAGCTGTGATAACCAATGCTCCTGTGTTGGAGAATTACAAGGGACTCTGTGATCAGATTGAACTAAATTATCTGACTTTAAAGAGAAATGCCGAGGCGTAGAGAAATGGATGGATCGTGCAGAGACCTTCTTGTTCAAAGAGACTGTCAATCAAGAAGGATTTCAGTTGGAGGAAAAAAGAAAAATGGACTATATTATTATACCTGTTTGCGTGTGTTGTTTTTTGAAACGATAAAGTGTGTGTATTTCTTAAAGGATAGTGAAAAGGTGAAAAATGAAACCATCTTGAAGCTGATGGTGTACTTTTTTTTCTTGGGGGTAGGTGTCATGTGAGAGTACCTTTACGAAATGGGTGTTTATAAATGGGTATGTATATAAGTATCTGTAGTGAGAGTACCTTTACGAAATGGGTGTTTATTACTGCAGTGATGTGAGAGAGTGGGTGGAGCTGGGCTGTCTGTCAGCTTTTTACTTTTGTTTTATGCTGTTTCCTGCAGGGTGTTTTTTAGTTTCATTTTCAGAGCTAGATAGCTGCAGTCACAGCCAGAAGATGTATGAATCTCTCTCTGTAACCTAAAGACTGTAAATCAATCCTGGTAATTTAAAACTAATAACAGTAGTGACTTTAACCTGATGTGCTTCTGGTAAAAGGTGTCTTATGGATGTTAAAAGGAATGCTTAAAGGATTACTTTGTGTTGTATTCTTTGGGGGTTGTATTTGAATTAATGGTTGCTAAGATGTTCACTGTATGTTTTAAAAAGGTTAACTTGAGTTCATAGAATAAACATTGTTTTGCTTTAAAAATACTTTTCCATTTCTGCTCTACCCCACCTGTAGAGTGGGCCGTGTGCTCCCCATACCACAATCTAGTAAAAGTTGTGGGCCAGGTGAACTCCATGATACATTTTGGGGTTCTCTAAACCCTGGCCCATAACAGTATTATTTGCATTTCTTCCAAGTTCAGATAGCCACGGTTATAATCAAGTTTTGAATAAATATACAAAAGGAACACTTTGTATAATCATTCATTTATTGCTGATGGAAGATAAGTGTGCTGCCGTGAAGGCTCTGTGAGTCGTGTTCACTTCATAGGAGGTGAGCAGATATTTGACAAAATTTGAAGTCCTGACACAACCACCATCCAAGATAGTCAGAGAACTCCCTAGCAACATCTGATGCAAGGACTGGAAGCAGGAGAGGTGATAAGATAAACTTAGCAATCACTTTGCTTTTCGTATTTTTGAGTACCCTTTCTCGCATGTTCTTTCGAGACCTTGGGCCGCAATTTCACTACCAGGGCGGGTAGCTCCAGTTGGGAAATTTCCCAACTCTGTGCACCCGCCTCAGGAAAAAATGCCCTGACTGGCGTGATTCATGCTCCAAAGTTGGGGGTTGGGTGCAGGATAGTCAGGCCCGTCATCCCTAGAGACAAATCAGAAATGGCCACGGGACTGTTAAATGCTGAGGCGGGTTGTTTTAAAGGCCTGACTCAGCCCTCTGTGACTTGGTCACAGTTGTTTTGTTAAGTATTAGAGCGTGAACCCTCATCTACTCCCCATGCTCCATATATGTCAACTATGCTTATGTAGGGTTGGAATCGCCTCCAAGTGGACTTTCATTAAATATAAAACCCCAAATTTTCATGGATATAAATACTGTAAACAGGCCAAACCTCAACTGTACAGCAAGGGATTAATCTTTGAAGCATGTTTATACTGAAACCAAGATATTGGGACATTACCATCTCAAACACAAAGTAATGGCCATCAGACAATCCAATTACAGAAACTGGGAGGCCATCAGAGCCGATGGCCTAAGACAACAGCGATTATGCAAACAAACATCAACAACAGCGAAGGAGAAGTGAACTTTATCACATGCATATCAATTTGAGAGTCAGAGACATTGGGCGTCATTCTCCGACCCCCCAGCCGTTGGCCGCCGTGAATCCCGCCCCTGCCGGTTGCCGAAGTCTCCGGTACCGGATATTCGGCGGGGGCGGGAATCGGGCCGCGCCGGTTGGCGGGCCCCCCCGCTGGATTCTCCGGCCCGATTGGGCCGAAATCCCGCCGATAAATTGCCTGTCCCGCCGGCGTAAATTAGAGTACCTATTTACCGGCGGGACAAGGCGGCGTGGACGGGCTCCGGGGTCCTGGGGGGGGCGCGGGGCGATCTGACCCCGGGGGTGCCCCCATGGTGGCCTGGCCCACGATCAGGGCCCACCGATCCGCGGGCGGGCCTGTGCCGTGGGGGCACTCTTTCCCTTCCACCTCCGCAACGGTCTCCACCATGGCAGAGGCGGAAGAGACTCCCTCCACTGCGCATGCGCGGGAAACTGTCAGCGGCCGCTGACGCTCCCGCGCATGCGCCGCCCCGAGATGTCATTTCCGCGCCAGCTGGCAGGGCAACAAAGGCCGTTTCCGCCAGCTGGCGGGGTGGAAATCCCTCCGGCACCGGCCTAGCCCCTCAATGTTGGTGCTCGGCCCCCAAAGATGCGGAGCATTCCGCACCTTTGGGGCGGCGCAATGCCCATCTGATTGGCGCCGTTTTGGGCGTCAGTCGGCGGATATCGCGCCGTTTGGGGAGAATTTCGCCCATTACATCTGAATGGGGTCTATTCTTTTGGTCGTGGAAACAATATCATGATGAATGGTTTGTCGGGATTAATGCAGGAACCCGGCTAAAGGAGATTAAAGGGGGCTAGGACCTGACCATTCAAACCGGGGCCAGGACTCTCCGACCCCGCACCGGGTCGGAGAATCCCCGGGGAGACGCGAGAATCGCGCCCCGACGCTCCGATGCCGGCTTACCTATTCTCCAACACCAATTCTCGGGCGCCCACGGGATCGCCGCCACGCCGGTCGGGGGCCGTTGAAAGCGCCACCCGCGGCGATTCTCCGGGCCCCGACGGGCTGAGTGGCCGCCGAGTTCAGCCGAGTCCCTCCGGCGTGGGTTACTCAAGTCCCACCCGGCGGGACCTGGAAAGTGTATCTGCAGGGGCCGCCCTGGAGGGGGGTGCGGGGGGGGATCTGACCCGGGGGGGGGGGAGGGGCCCCATGGTGGCCTAGCCTGCGATCGGGGACTACCGATCGGCAGACGGGCTGGTTCCGTGCGGGCCTATGTTCCTCTGCGCCAGGCCCCTCCAGGGCTCCGCCATATTGCTAGGGGGCCGGCGTGGGACGGGAACCCACGCACATGCGTGGAATCACGCCGGCCATAGCGTGCATGCGCGAACTCGCGCCAGCCGTTCCGTGCCTGCTGGAGCTGCGGGGACCACTCCAGCGCCGACCTAGGCCCCTAGGAAGTGGAGCATTCCTCAATATCGGGAGTGGTTGGCGCCGCTTTTCACGCCGGCATTAGAACTTGGATTCAAATTAAAAAACAGGTCCTCAAGGGTCATAATCTCCGGATCACTGCCCGAGCCACGTGCAAATTGGCATAGGGAGGCAAGAATAAGGGAAGTTAACACGTGGCTGAAAGAGTGGTGTGGGAAAGAGGGGTTCCTTTTCATGGGACACAGGCATCAGTTTTGGGACAGGGGGGACCTATACCGTTGGGATGGTCTCCACCTGAACCGAGTTGGGACCAGTGTTCTGGCAAAAAGAGTAAATAGGGTTGTCAATAGGACTTTAAACTAGAGATGGGGGGGAAGGGAAAGTCAGGGAACCAAGAGGTGAAGTAATCAGTGGGAAGCGTAGCTGCTTAGGAATACAAAAAAGCACAAAAAGACAGAACTCGGGAGAGGTTACGATAGTCCCCCATCCCACAAAATATGACACAGTGTATGGAAAGGCTCAGTAAACCAAGGTCCACCACACTAAGAAAACAAAAAGGGACGGTCAATAGAGAATTAAAGGTACTATATTTAAATGCGCGCAGTGTACGGAACAAGGTAGATGAGCTTGTGGCCCAGATTGTGACTGGCAGGTATGATGTGGTAGGCAGCACAGAGACGCGGTTGCAGGGGGTTCAGGACTGGCATTTAAACATCCAGGGATTCACAACCTATCGAAAAGACAGAGAGGTGGGCAGACGGGGCGGGGTTGCCTTGTTAATTAGGAATGAAATTAAATCAATAGCACTAAACAACATAGGGTCAGATGATGTGGAGTCTGTGTGGGTAGAGTTGAGAACCACAAAGGCAAAAAAAACATAATGGGAGTTATGTACAGGCCTCCTAACAGGGGTCAGGACCAGGGGCACAAAATGCACCACAAAATAGAAAGGGCATGTCAGAAAGGCAAGGTCACAGTGATCATGGGGGACTTCAATATGCAGGTGGACTGGGTAAATAATGTTGCCAGTGGGCCCAAGGAAAGGGAATTCATTGAATGTTTCAGGAAGGCTTTTTGGAACAGCTTGTGATGGAGTCCACGAGGGAACAGGCCATTCTGGACTTAGTGTTATGTAATGAGCCAGACTTGATTAAAGATCTTAAAGTAAGGGAACACTTAGGAGGCAGTGATCATAATATGGTAGAATTCAGTCTGCAATTTGAAAGAAAGAAGGTAGAATCAGATGTAAAAGTGTTACAGTTAAATAAAGGTAACTACAGGGGCACGAGGGAGGAACTGACAAAAATCGACTGGGAGCAGAGCCTAGTGGGAAAGACAGCAGAACAGCAATGGCAGGAGTTTCTGGGAGTAAGTGAGGACACAGTACAGAGGTTCATCCCAAAGAAAAGAAAGGTTATCAGAGGGGGGATTAGGCAGGCATGGCTGACAAAGGAAGTCAGGGAATGCATCAAAGCAAAAGAGAAAGCCTATAATGTGGCAAAGAGTAGTGGGAAGTCAGAAGATTGGGAAGGCTACAAAAACAAACAGAGGATAACAAAGAGAGAAATAAGGAAAGAGAGGATCAAATATGAAGGTAGGCTAGCCAGTAACATTAGGAATGATAGTAAAAGTTTCTTTAAATACATTAAAAACAAACGGGAGGCAAAAGTAGACATTGGGCCGCTCCAAAATGACGCTGGTAATCTAGTGATGGGAGACAAGGAAATAGCTGAGGAACTAAATAAGTACTTTGCGTCAGTCTTCACAGTAGAAGACATGAGTAATATCCCAACAATTCAGGAGAGTCAGGGGGCAGAGTTGAATATGGTAGCCATCACAAATGAGAAAGTGCTAGAGAAAGTAAGTGGTCTAAAAATTGATAAATCTCCGGGCCCAGATGGGCTACATCCTAGAGTTCTAAAGGAGATAGCTGACGAAATAGTGGAAGCGTTAGTTATGATCTTTCAAAAGTCACTGGAGTCAGGGAAAGTCCCAGAGGATTTGTAACCCCCCTGTTCAAGAAGGGAACAAGGATAAAAAGATGGAAAATTATAGGCCAATTAGCCTAACCTCAGTTGTTGGCAAGATTCTAGAATCCATCGTTAAGGATGAGATTTCTAAATTCTTGGAAATGCAGGGTCGGATTCGGACAAGTCAGCATGGATTTAGTAAGGGAAGGTCGTGCCTGACAAACCTGTTGGAGTTCTTTGAAGAGATAACAAATAGGTTAGACCAAGGCGAGCCAATGGATGTTATCTATCTTGACTTCCAAAAGGCCTTTGATAAGGTGCCTCACGGGAGACTGCTGAGTAAAATAAGGGCCCATGGTATTCGAGGCAAGATACTAACATGGATTGACAATTGGCTGTCAGGCAGAAGGCAGAGAGTTGGGATAAAAGGTTCTTTTTCGGAATGGCAACCGGTGACGAGTGGTGTCCCGCAGGGTTCAGTGTTGGGGCCACAGCTGTTCTCTTTATATATTAACGATCTCGATGACAGGACTGGGGGCATTCTGGCTAAGTTTGCCGATGATACAAAGATAGGTGGAGGGGCAGGTAGTATGGAGGAGGTGGGGAGGCTGCAGAAAGATTTAGACAGTTTAGGAGAGTGGTCCAAGAAATGGCTGATGAAATTCAACGTGGGCAAGTGCGAGGTCTTGCACTTTGGAAAAAAGAACAGAGGCATGGACTATTTTCTAAACGGTGACAAAATTCATAATGCTGAAGTGCAAAGGGACTTGGGAGTCCTAGTCCAGGATTCTCTAAAGGTAAACTTGCAGGTTGAGTCCGTAATTAAGAAAGGAAATGCAATGTTGTCATTTATCTCAAGAGGCTTGGAATATAAAAGCAGGGATGTACTTCTGAAGCTTTATAAAGCACTAGTTAGGCCCCATTTAGAATACTGTGAGCAATTTTGGGCCCCACACCTCAGGAAGGACATGCTGGCACTGGAGTGGGTCCAGCGGAGATTCACACGGATGATCCCAGGAATGGTAGGCCTAACATACGATAAACATCTGAGGATCCTGGGATTATATTCATTGGAGTTTAGGAGGTTGAGGGGAGATCTAATAGAAACTTACAAGATAATGAATACAGTACGAAGTCTTACAACACCAGGTTAAAGTCCAACAGGTTTGTTTCGATGTCACTAGCTTTCGGAGCGCTGCTCCTTCCTCAGGTGAATGAAGAGGTATGTTCCAGAAACACATATATAAACAAATTCAAAGATGCCAAACAATGCTTGGAATGCGACCATTAGATAATGAATGGCTTAGATAGGGTGGACGTAGGGAAGTTGTTTCCATTAGCAGGGGAGACTAGGACCCGGGGGCACAGCCTTAGAATAAAAGGGAGTCACTTGAACAGAGATGAGGAGAAATTTCTTCAGCCAGAGAGTGGTGGGTCTGTGGAATTCATTGCCACAGAGGGCGGTGGAGGCCGGGACGTTGAGTGTCTTAAAGACAGAAGTTGATAAATTCTTGATTTCTCGAGGAATTAAGGGCTATGGAGAGAGAGCGGGTAAATGGAGTTGAAATCAGCCATGATTGAATGGTGGAGTGGACTCGATGGGCCGAATGGCATTACTTCCGCTCCTATGTCTTATGTTTTCCCTATGTCTCAAGAGGGTTTCATCCTTACTCTCCACCAGTTTGAGGCCTCAGGTATTTGGCCTATATATTGTCTTGGTGGCACTGAATAAGCACCGGTGTCATGCTTGTCAGCAAGAGGTTGAAGCTCCTTAGCTTTCTCAGTCGAAGCATTGGTTATTGATTTCCCTAGTTCTTCTTTGTACCTCTGCGTTGGCTAATTGATGAGTTCTCCGCTTCACCTTGCTGGTTTTGTCATTTTCCCAGGCACGGAGAGCTTTCCTCTTCTTGTCAATAAAGTTTTGGATGGCTTGGTCATTCTCATCAAACCAGTTTTGGTGTTTGCCAGTCCTGTAGCCGATGCTTTCTTCACAGCTTGGGACGATGGCTACCTTCAGCTCTTTCCAATTTTTCTCCACACCATTAAAATGGAGATTCTGGAGAACATATTGTTGGAAGTTCACTAGAATGCTTGGCTCTTGAAGCTACTTAAAGTTGATCATTTTTCTGAGTGTCTTTTGTCTTCTGTTAGAAGTTAAGACTTGCTGATGGCATCGCTGCCAGCTGATTGGAGTTACCGACTATACTCGTGCCTAATAGTCTCTGGATGCTCCAATCCATGCATGTGTAAAAAAATTCTCAACTGGAAATGTCCTTTTCTCATTCTGTAACACGATTTGGGTTTTGAATCTGCAGCCTGGCATCTTTTTATTATCTGACAGCTGTCATTTACAGTAACAGTCACTGAATTGTGATTAGGAGCAGGAAGCTGGATTGATGTTAAATCAGGAATACAAAGACAACTTGTAATGTCCACCATTCCCTGGTTCAAATCAGTCAATTCCATCTAATTATTTGCAGGCCTGAGTCTGGCTCCTAGATTATATAGCTCAGTACCATACTGGGTGGAGCAATTAGCATTTACCCACTGAACCTCAGGGAAGTTCATATCCAAGTTTTTACCTATTTATTTTCTGCCATTTATACTGAGCACTGTATTATTTTATCGCCAGTCTCCAAAGCATAAATTTAAATGTTCATAAGATATAGGATCGGAATTAGGCCATTTGGCCCATCGAATTTGCTCTGCCATTTGATCATGGCTGATCTGTTCCTCATCCCCACTCTCCTGCCTTCTCCCCAAACCCCCTGATCTCCATATTAATCAAGAAATCCCGTTATTAATCACGAACACCATATTGAATTGGGGTGTTGTCACCTACCATGCTACAGACCAAGAGCTGGATGGTGAAACCAGCCAGAGTAGTTCTTTCTTAGAACACATGAACTAGGAGCAGGAGTAGACAATTTAGCCCATCGACCCCGCACCACCATTCAATACAATCATGACTGATCTCATCCTGGCCTTAACTCCACCGTCCTGCCTGTTCTCCTGAACCCTTCAATCCATTACCAATTAAATATATGTCTAACTTCTCCTTAAATATACTCACTGTCCCAGCAGCCACTGCACCCTGGATAGCGAATTCCACAGATTATTGAACTGTAACACTCAGTGTGAAGTCCTAAATGCAACAATAGCAAATTGCACTTGTGATATCTTACTGTCCATCGCCATTACATCAAAGCACTCGGGGATCTTATTTATACAGCTTCTGGTTCTCAGAGGGGGGAAAAAAATGGTTCACTTGCTTTGTGATTGACAGTAAGGTGTCAGACGCACTATGAGTTTCAGTAATAATTTGTGCACTTTGGGAATAAAAATGGTATACTGCATCTCAGGGAAATCTGTGCGCACACATTTGGTGATCCTACATTGATAGATTATTTAGTTGGCTAATGTTTAAAAATTCATGCCATGGTGCAATGCAGCTTCTAACCCAGTCTCGAATACCTTTAGCATGTACCTTTTGACATTGTAGCTCAATAATTCTTTTGTGTCAGCACCAGCAGTCTAGATTTCTAATTATGGTCAGAAAGTCATCTCATGGCTGTTGATGCCGAGAAGACATGGAGCAGAAGATGGAAAGGAAAACAAGCTGAAAATCAGTAAAAGCACAATTTTACAAAAGGCGGCTGAGTGAGATGTTTCGATGGGGTGGGAGGGCAGATGCTGAGAGAGAGTTCAAAGAGTTTGCTTTCCTCCACAGTTTAAGTTTTATTCTATCAAACATATTCCTCAGAGAAAAGCACAGTCCTGACATAAAGTACAGATACCAATTGCACATTTCCTGCATTTTCTGTTTTTATTACATGCCAGCAGCTCTCCTGTGTCACTCCTCTCGCTGTGTCAGGCAATATAATGCTTTGTGACAATAGGGCAGTTATCAATCATGTGTGATGGGGACTTTTATAATGGAAAAATGTCACAGCAAGTAAGAGCATTCTATGTACAAGACACTTAAGCAGCAAAATTGGGCTCAATAGCACCCGTGAATTATGCCTGATTATATTTGCTCTTGGTCCCTAATAATAAATTTCAGCAGTTTCCTTACTACTGATGTCAGGCTAACTGGCCTCTTGTGTCCCGTTTCTCTCCCCTCCTTTCTTGAATAGTGGAATAAAACTTTGTATGGGGCAGTTTTTCTAGGATATAGAACCTATTCATGGAGCACCTTGGAGCATAAATTGTGACAAGTCCTATGTGAATAGATATTTTCTTCAATAAACTCAAAAGTGAAATCTGGCAAGTAAAAACTTGCGTTCGAGGGGGTGTCACGATATTGATTCCTGGGACAAGAGGGCTGTTTTAAGAGGAAAAAGTGAGTAAAATAGATTGATATTCTCTTGAGTTTAGAGGACTGAGAGGTGGCCACATTTAATTATAAAATTCTTTGAGGGACTGATAATAATAATCTTTATTCATGTCACAAGTAGGCTTACATTAACACTGCAATGAAGTTACTGTGAAAATCCCCTAGTCGCCACACTCCGGCGCCTATTCGGGTACTCTGAAGGAGAACTGAGAATGTCCAATTCACCTAACAAGCACGTCTTTCAGGACTTGTGGGAGGAAACCGGAGCACCCAGAGGAAAACCACGCAGACACGGGGAGAACGTGCAGACTCTGCACAGACAGTGACCAAGCCAGGAATTGAACCTGGGACCCTGGCGCTGTGAAGCAACAGTGCTAACCACTGTGCTACCGTGCTGCTGAGAGCCAGTTTCAGCTGGCTGATAAGTCTAGAGTCTAGGCTAAGGGGTCAGTCATTTAAGAGCAAATCTTCACCCAGTTGCTGAGTATTCATAGTACATTTCTGGTGATTAAAAATAGCTATTCCTTCAATCTCTACAATGTGAGGTTGATAATAAGGGCTTCAGCTTTCATCTCTAATTTGTTCCAATTCTTACTTTTTAACTGCCACTTTTAAATACTATCAAAGCACTATTAAATTGATTCTATGGTGACAGAATAATAAGTGCCAAGAGACAAAGTTCCATGCACAAATTCACTTCCACTCATGAACTTTGAGTGAACAGCAGACCCAATTTTAAAAAGAAACGCTGCAATCTACCACACAGATGCCTTATTAAAATTGAAAAACATTTGAAAAAAACATTTGATGAAAAATTCTGTTAAGTGTGTATTTTTGATTCAATATTTCTCATACATCTACACTGCTGCCACCAACCATCACACATCTTTCTAAATGACAAGTTGAGCAATTCAATTTGTGCAAGAGAAGCAGCTGCTGCAAAGGTTGCTGGACAAGTCAGTTCTGAGCCACTGGCCCCAGGAAGATGTCTATCATCCAGGTAAATTAAGGACCACATGGTTCTGTGTTTTGGGGGACCTAAGCAGCAAAACGGGATACAACATTTATATGGGCAGGAGGGAATGAATTGAAACAACCTTAATTTCTCCTCTCATTACAAGTCTGTAAACAGAAAGATGTTTTTGATTTCTGATTTTCACCTTTATAATCGGTGAAGTATTTTCTTGAACCCTTCAGTTTGAAGTGTTGCAATCCTCGATTAATAATTCCTCAGCAAACTTGAGATAAGATAAAATAAGAGGGTTGGTTTATTTCACACACACACACATACTTAACACAATGTCCTCCCCTTTTGCACTCACGCAATAAAATAGAGATAATGGAGAAAAAGGGGTACAGGACAAGACCGCAATAAAATCAGAGTTATGGCCTTACATGAGTCCAGAGTCCAAAATCAAATGTCCAATGGTATATTGCTTCAAAGGGCAGTAGGCTGAATGCTGCAGGGTGATCTGTCTTTCCAGAAATGAGGGGCACGATTCTCTGGCCTCGTTACGCTCTCGCTCAAGCGAAACAATGCTGATGAATACTGGGAGAGGCTAAAAACGAGAACTGCGCCAAGCGCCAAACAGTTTGCGACAGTACGGGATCTCGACTTAGCAAGGTGAGAAATCAATTATCACCACTTAAGCCCTATTTCAATACAATTAACAGGAGCCACCCCATATCCAATGGCCTTCTGTCATTCAGCAGCCTCCCCAGCAAGTGCTCACACTGGCTCCGATTAGTACTCCTTTCGAAAATGTGAACCTGGCGGAAGGGCTTCTTTGGAGAACCGAGGAGGGTTCTTTGCTCACAGGCAAAGAGCCCGGGGCACTGGAATTGCCACCCCACTGCTCGGTGGGGACCACAGCTCGGGGTGGGGTCCCACTCCACAGTGCGTCATAAAGGTCCACCTGGACTGGGACACATCCCCCAGCGAGTTGGACATGGTGTTGAGGTGCTCCACTCATGCTACCGATGTCATACCCCAGGCTCTCCACTGCGGTTGTTACCCTAGTGGTATTGGCCCCAGTGCCATGCATTACCAGTGCCACCTCCTGCACCAGTAGTCTCTGAGACTCCTCCAATCAGCTATGGACCTGCTGGAGTTTCGCTGACATCCCACTCTGAATAAAAAGGCCGCAGCCTATAGACTACATCAGCTCCAGGTAAACCTGATCCAGAGGCTCATCATCTGACTGGGACCCAGCAGACCTCTGGCTGCTGTCTTGCCTGGGCGTTCCTGTCTCCACTTGATGTACATCACCAGCTGTGTGTGTGTATTGTGGGGGCAGCCCTGCTGGATGTGAGTGGGTCGAGGCATGGTATGGTGCTGGGTGGGGGTGGTGCCAGGCGCATGATTGTCGGGGGGGGGGGGGGGGGGGTGGCGTAACATTTAATGCTTGAACCAATATAATCTCTCAGAGATATTTTGTGATTTCTTCTAATTGGCTGAATTTTTAGATTTTTTAAATCATCATGCTGGTGAAATTGGCTTTGGCACCAGTGTCTAACTTGAATTAGCCCACGACACTGTTTACCTCATGTGGTAGCAGCCATTGTCCTCATCAACCACATTTATTTTAAATATAGCATCAGTTTGCATGTTTATAAGAGCTGGCGAATATTTTGATATCTCCCAAAAATTATTCTCAGTTTTTACTCCAACAAACAATGATGTTTCATCACAGGAGATGGTGGGCTGGATTGTCTGTTTCTGAGGCTAAGTGTTGCCGTATCCGCATACCCGCTCACCCCGACCCCACGGTGAGTGATCCATGGACTCTTCTGTCTTCTGTAAACTTGATCGAAACACATAGCGTTCATAAATTTCGTTCTTTCTAGGGGTACAATGTTCATCAAATCTTTGAATTACTTCGTTAAAATTTTTACTATCTTCATTGTTTACAAATGTAAACCTATTAAACACAGCAATTGCTTTGGGCCCTGCCGCTGTTAGGAGCATCGCTACCTTATGTGAATCCGATTGATCTCCTAAATTTATTGCAGTAAGAAACAGATTAAATTATTGTTTAAACACACGCCGGTTGCTGTCCAGATTACCATGAAATCTGAAACTCATTGGTGGCTTCAACAACTCCATGTAGTTAATTCTTGCAGTCTGCAAAATCTTCAAATCTCTGTGGACCTTTTGGCAGGCTTCACTTGATGATGTGATAGTTTTTTCTCAGTGTTTCATTCCATCAAGTGCTGGTACCATGTAATGTTCTTCTCGGATGGCCTGATTTATATTACAAGAACACATGTAGCTAGAGCTATAAATGATTTATTAACATTAACTGTGGGTCAAGTATATACAAACAACCGATGACTAATAGTATGAATATACACAAGCAACCTCTCGCCCAGCTCCCGAGTACATCTGAGGTCACCTGACTCTTAAATTCACTTATGTACTAATGCGACTCCTAGTGGTCAGTTGCTGAATTACAACACAACCATGATATCGCTACAAATATCAGTCTGGATCTCACCCAAAAACACGGCGGTTAACACCCCGCCAAACTCACCCAAAATGAAACTTAGAAATTTTTTGGGTGAATCGCACCCAGCATCCCGGATGGCCAGGATTCTGCTTAGCAATGTAAAGAGGATTTGGGCGGTTCCGAGTGTGTGTGTGTGTGTATGTGGTGGTGGTGGTGTGGGGGGTGCGGGGTGCGGGTGAAAAGTGGGGGGGGGGGGCGGCGCATTACCATCTTTTGGGAGATAACAAGCCTCTGCTGTTTGTCTGAAGATTAGAAATTCATCTGGTATGAGATATGGCTAGTGGCTAGTTAGGTCCATTAAAAAAAAAACAATAATAATTTTATACAGGAGCCAGGTTGATGTAGAAATATATTTTCTTCCTGTACTCTGGCTATGGGAATATTATTTTCTTCTTATATTTTGTACGCTGTTAACATTTACTTTACTCCCAATGTTATAGTTTTACAAAGCAAAACCCATACATTTCCATTCCAGGATTCTAACTGAACACATCAATATTTTCAGTGATTTGCCATAACAATTTGTTAATGAACATAGCTGACCACTCAAAATGAATTTAATCTGCCACTTATCCTCTGATTGAAATTGAGTTTGAACTGTACTTTAAAAACTCCGAAAGTAATATTTCATCGCAACGTGATTACATTTACGCAATGATTGATGATCCCAAAGCTCTGATATTATTACACCTCAATGATAATTTCCCAGTAAGCAATGATGACATTCATTCAAGGAATTATATGGAGTCTCCACTTTAAGAATGATTGGGTACAAATTATGTCAATTTTCCAAAGTGAAGTCTTGGGACAGAATTTTCTGCGCACCCCGCCGCATGTGTCGCAGTGGCGGAGGCGGCCTGCCATTGGCCGGCGGGTATGCACCATCGTCGGGACAGGAAAATCCCACCGTGAATGGTCAGAAACCTCTTTTTCCTACGTTACAAAATATTCCTCAACGTATTGATGGATGGTAACCTGGTGCAGTTTTATTGATACAACTGGATATAGGTCCATCAGAAAAACTAAACAGCTTTGGTACTTAACCATTACCGTTATGTAATCCAATTTTAAACTATTTTAAATGATTGGAAATTACATTAAAAGCTACTAAACTATTTGCTAATTCTAATGATGTACACTAGTCAGTTTATTTGAATCTGATAGCGCTAAAGAGGCATAAGAACTCAAAACATTGGGGGCGATTCTCCAATATGGAGCCCAAGTCGCGTTTCACGACGGCGCGAACCGGGCCCTGGTACGACCGATTCTGGCCCCCACAGAGGGCCAGCATGGCGCTGGAGCAGTTCACGCCGCTCCATCCTCCTTTCACAGTGCCAAATGGGCACCGTGCCAACCCGCACATGCACAGTTGGGCCGTGCCAACCTGCGCATGCGTGGGGGACATCTTTAGCGCGCCGGCCCCGACTCAACATGGCGTCGGTGTTCAGGGGCCGGCACGCCAGAAAGTAGGCCCGGGGGGGGGGGGGGGGAAGAGGCCGGGCCACCGATCGGTGGGCCCCGATCGCGGGCCAGACTCCATCGGAGGCCCTCCCCCGGTGAAGGACCCCCCTCCCTGCCCCCCCCCCCCCCCCACAGGCCGCCCCCCCCGACTCTTCGCGCAGAGGTCCCGCCGGCAGCGACCAGGGGTGAACAGCGCCGGCGGGACTCTGTCGTATCGGCGCGATAGCTCGGCCCATACGGGCCGGAGAATCGGCGGCCCCGCCGATTCCAGCGACCCGCAGCCGGCGCAGCGCCGACGTAAATGGCGCCAATTCTCTGCACCTCGGAGAATCGCACACCGGCATCAGGGCATCGTGGCGCATTTGCGGCGATTCTCCGGCCCAGCGTGGGGCGAGGAGAATCGCCCCCGTTAACTTTGTTTCTCTCTCCACCTATGCTGCCAGACCTGCTGAGTTTTCCCAGCATTTTCTGGTTTTAGTTTATATCACTGTTCATACTGTTTGACACAGCACCTTTATTTGTATAACCTCTCTGACTCATTATCAGCTACACCATACAGGGCCTGTTAATATTAAAAGATATGTAGTTTGTGTCATGATATCCATATTAACATATCATGGTGCAATCACACATACACACTGATGGACAGATCGACGGACCAATCAACACACACGCAACATCACAGCCAATCACCAGTGAGAGCACACGCACTATAAAACAGGGAAAACCACAGTTCCCGCTCATTCCACCAGGAGAGAGCTCAGAGCATAAGAGCTCACAGCGCGCCACTCAAATATATGCCATGTGCTGAGTGCCTCTCTAAGATAGTGCTAGGGCTGGGTCCACAGGTTAAATGGTGAAGCACGAACCACAGCCAGAAGTTAACAGTTGTTATTATACAGAATAATAAAACAGAGTTGTACCATCTATAAGACCATAAGACATAGGAGCGGAAGTAAGGCCATTCGGCCCATCGAGTCCACTCCACCATTCAATCGTGGCTGATTTCAACTCCATGTACCTGCTTTCCCTCCATAGCCTTTAATTCCTCGAGAAATCAAGAATTTATCAACTTCTGTCTTAAAGATACTCAACGTCCCGGCATCCACCGCCCTCTGTGGCAATGAATTCCACAGACCCACCACTCTCTGGCTGAAGAAATTTCTCCTCATCTCTGTTCTAAAGTGACTCCCTTTTATTCTAAGGCTGTGCCCCCGGGTCCTAGTCTCCCCTGCTAATGGAAACAACTTCCCTACGTCCACCCTATCTAAGCCATTCATTATCTTGTAAGTTTCTATTAGATCTCCCCTCAACCTCCTAAACTCCAATGAATATAATCCCAGGATCCTCAGACGTTCATCGGATGTTAGGCCTACCATTCCTGGGATCATCCGTGTGAATCTCCGCTGGACCCACTCCAGTGCCAGTATGTCCTTCCTGAGGTGTGGGGCCCAAAATTGCGCACAGTATTCTAAATGGGGCCTAACTAATGCTTTATAAAGCTTCAGAAGTACATCCCTGCTTTTATATTCCAAGCCTCTTGAGATAAATGACAACATTGCATTTGGTTTCTTAATTACGGACTCAACCTGCAAGTTTACCTTTCGAGAATCCTGGACTAGGACTCCTTTGCACTTCAGCATTATGAATTTTGTCACCGTTTAGAAAATAGTCCATGCCTCTATTCTATTTTTCAAAGTGCAAGACCTCGCACTTGCCCACGTTGAATTTCATCAGCCATTTCTTGAAATTGAAAAATTGAAATTCGCTTATTGTCACGAGTAGGCTTCAATGAAGTTACTGTGAAAAGCTCCTAGTCGCCACATTCCGGCGCCTGTTCGGGGAGGCTGGTACGGGAATTGAACCGTGCTGCTGGCCTGCCTTGGTCTGCTTTAAAAGCCAGCGATTTAGCCCAGTGAGCTAAACCAGCCCCTAAACCACTCTCCTAAACTGTCTAAATCTTTCTGCAGCCTCCCCACATCCTCCATACTACCTGCCCCTCCACCTATCTTTGTATCATTGGCAAACTTAGCCAGAATGCCCCCAGTCCCGTCATCTAGATCGTTAATATATAAAGAGAACAGCTGTGGCCCCAACACTGAACCCTGCGGGACACCACTCGTCACCGGTTGCCATTCCGAAAAAGAACCTTTTATCCCAACTCTCTGCCTTCTGCCTGACAGCCAATCGTCAATCCATGTTAGTACCTTGCCTCGAATACCATGGGCCCTTATTTTACTCAGCAGTCTCCCGTGAGGCACCTTATCAAAGGCCTTTTGGAAGTCAAGATAGATAACATCCATTGGCTCTCCTTGGTCTAACCTATTTGTTATCTCTTCAAAGAACTCTAACAGGTTTGTCAGGCACGACCTCCCCTACAACCGTGTTGATTCGTTTGTATATCGGAACACCCAACACGACAGTTTGTACATCTAAATTTTGTTTTCATTTCTTGAATATAAACTTTTCTTCTCCTTCTCTAAACATTAAAATTATTTCTTAATTCTAAGACGATGGCTGGAATTCTCTGGCCATTCGTTGACGGTGGGATTATCTGGTCCAGCCGGCAGCGCAAGCCCGTCCGTGAGTTTCCAGGCAGCGTAGGGTGGCTTCAATTGGTATTCCCATTGACAGCAGCAGAAGCAGGGAATCCCACGCTAGTGAACAGTGTCGCCTCAAACCACCAAGAAATATGCAACTGGGAATCTGGAGAATCCGGCCCAGTATTTCTAAAGATTTTTTTGTTAAGTGAAATGATCTGAGTACGCTTTAGGTACGAGTAGAGTACAGGGGAGGTGGTAGCACTGTAGTATTGTCACTGGACTAGGGGACCTGGGATCAAATCCCACCACAGCAGATGGCAAAATTTGAATTCAAGTAACATTTGGGATTAAAAGTCTAATGATAACCATGAAACCATTGTTGATTAAAAAAAAACATCTGTTTCACTAATGTCCTTCAGGGAAGGAATTCTTTCGTCCTTACCTGGTCTGGCCTACATGTGACTCCTTCTTAGTCCCCCAGCCCCCACAATGAGCATGTCACTCTCACCCACTTACACTAACTCACAGTATTGTAGTAATACAGAAATTCTCTTCATGACAAAGTCGATAGAGTTTGTTTCTTAAGATTTTTTTATTTTTCATGTTTCCAATTAAGGGGCAATTTAGGGTGACCAATCCACTTATCCTGCACATCTTTGTGTTGTGGGGGTGAGACCCACGCAGACACGGGGAGAATGTGAAAACTCCACATGGACTGTGATCCAGGGCCAGGATTGAACCCAGGTCCTCGGCACCGTGAGGCAGCAGTGCTAACCACTGCGTCGCCGTGCTGCCCTCAAAGTAGATAGAGTTAAGAGAAGAATCATCTTTATTTCTTCTGGTGCTCTGCATTTTGCACAAATCCCAAAATCCCAAAACGTAAGATGTTTGTAAAAATTGCCAGTGAGATCCACACAATGCTATGATGGACAGTGAAAGATGTACTAAATCTATCACAAGTGCCAGGGCAATCAACAAAATAGGAAAATAGATGGGGTTTTATAGCCACACTTCAGAAATGGGGAACACATATAAATGATAGTTAATTGGGGAAATTAAGACCTATAGACTAAACGACTTATAATTATCAATTCAAATTCTCTGTATATCATGACAATTCATCAAAAGCTCAAATCATTTTTATTTAGCAGTAGTACAAGATGAGCCAATCCATACAGAATCTGATAATTCAATGCAAAGCTCCTTCTTGCTTTACTGCACTACCGGAACATGTTATTCTAATCAGACATCCTGTCACTAAATGAGGCTTGAAGATTTCTCCAAGGGCACACAGAATGTAACAGACTATCAGATGGATGTGGATAAAATTGTTCAAACAGCTCCCTTTGAAATTAGGAGCAGAACGCTCTCCTGGTCCCCTGCAAGGATAATCCAGGGAACTACAGGCCGGTGAGCCTTACGTGCAAGCATAATCCAGGGAGCAACAGGCCGGTGAGGCTTACGTCAGTGGTAGGGAAATTACTGGAGAGAATGCTTCGAGACAGGATCTACTCCCATTTGAAAGCAAGTGGTCATATTAGTGAGAGGCAGCACGGTTTTGTGAAGGGGAGGTCATGTCTCTCGAACTTGATAGAGTTTTTCGAGGATGTCACAAAGATGATTGATGCAGGTAGGGCAGTGGATGTTGTCTATATGGACTTCAGTAAGGCCTTTGACAAGGACCTTCATGGCAGACTGGTACAAAAGGTGAAGCCACATGAGATCAGAGGTGAGCTGGCAAGATGGATACAGAACTGGCTAGGTCATAGAAGGCAAAGAGTAGCAATGGAAGGGTGCTTTTCTGATTGGAGGGCTGTGACTAGTGGTGTTCCGCAGGGATCAGTGCTGGGACCTTTGCTGTTCGTAGTATATATAAATGATTTGGAGGAAAATGTAACTGGTCTGATTAGTAAGTTTGCGGACTACACAAAGGTTGGTGGAATTGCGGATAGCGATGAGGACTGTCAGAGGATACAGCAGGATTTAGATCGTATGGAGACTTGGGCGGCGAGATGGCAGATGGAGTTTAATCCAGACAAATGTGAAGTAATGCATTTTGGAAGGTCTAATACAGGTAGGAAATATACAGTGAATGGTAGAACCCTCAAGAGTATTGACAGTCAGAGAGATCTTAGTGTTCAGGTCCACAGGTCACTGAAAGGGACAACACAGGTGGAGAAAGTAGTCAAGAAGGCATACGGCATGTTTGCCTTCATTGGCCGGGGCATTGAGTATAAAAATTGGCAAGTCATGTTGCAGCTGTATAGAACCTTAGTTAGGTCACACTTGTGTTATAGTGTTCAATTCTGGTCGCCACACAACCAGAAGGATGTGGAGGCTTTAGAGAGGGTGCAAAAGAGATTTACCAGGATGTTGCCTGGCATGGAGGGCATTAGCTATGAGGAGAGGTTGAATAAGCTTGGTATGTTCTCACTGGAACAAAGGAGGTTGAGGGGCAATCTAATAGAGGTCTACAAAATTATGAGGGGCATAGACAGAGTGGATAGTCAGAGACTTTTTCCCAGGGTAGAGGGGTCAATTACTAGGGGGCATAGGTTTAAGGTGCGAGGGACAAGGTTTAGAGGAGATGTAGGAGGTAAGTATTTTTACACAGAGGGTAGTGGGTGCCTGGAACTCGCTGCCGGAGGAGGTGGTAGAAGCAGGGACGATAGTGACGTTTAAGGGGCATCTTGACAAATACATAAATAGGATGGGAATAGAGGGATACGGACCCCAGAAGTGTAGATGATTTTAGTTTAGACAGGCAACATATTCGGCACAGGCTTGGAGGGCCGAAGGGCCTGTTCCTGTGTGGTACTTTTCTTTGCTCTTTGGTCAGAACTGTCAGATATCATGAAGATAGCTGTCCACCTGAAATGGACCAGGAAGATGTGGAAAATGCTACTATTCCACTGAATGTAATGCAGCAAGCAGCATTTGCAAAATCATATTGGGTTGTAGACAACAGAAATGCCAATACTTGCCCTCCCACCCCATTTTGTGGAAGTATGGACCACACCCATATGAGTTTCTGACTTTTCAAGCCCATATAAGCCAGGAACTTTCATCAGAGTATGCAACGAAAAAGACACCCAGCAGAAATGTTAATTGGATTAGAATTTGTTTGATCGTCTAGAATTTAGCAAAGGCAATGTGTCCAGTTGGAAACATAGACATCAGAACAGGGGCTGGCATGTCAGTGATAAACCTGCAGGATGGAACACTGCATGATATACCGAGTGTGAGTGAGAAGGAGAAGACAATACAAGTGGAACTGAAGATGATGTAATCTGCTTCCCGGAGGGACCATGTGAGGGAAAGAAGTTATGTAACCTGCCCACAGCTTATACAGAACTCATGCCATTACACACCATTGATGCCAATTGGTGAGAATGACAAGGATCCTCAACAGCAGTCAGTGATAGTTCCAACTTCCAATGACATGACACCAGTGAGTTTTCAGAAGTAACAACACGATTGGATTTATGAAGCATTTTTAATAATAAAACATCCCAAGGAGCTTCATAGGAATCCAATTAGATAACTAAAGTTCTTAATTCCTTGGTGTCATGGATAATCAGTATTTTATCAATTTATATTCAGTGACAGCTGACTTGGAGTTGCAGGGTTTCTTTTAGCTGCAATGTTTGTCTACCTCAATCTGAGCAATGCAGGTGCACAGATATCTACTCTCGTGGGTCCCATGACCAATTTGCTAAGTCTCAGGATAAGATTTAGGCACAAAGCATTTTATGTAATGGTTTTGAAAAATCGTGATTGTAACATGGCAATTTTTTTCCCCCACAGTTAACAGAGAACATAGAACATTACAGCGCAGTACAGGCCCTTCGGCCCTCGATATTGCGCCGACCTGTGAAACCACTCTAAAGCCCATGTACACTATTCCCTTATCGTCCATATGTCTATCCAATGACCATTTGAATGTCCTTAGTGTTGGCGAGTTCACTACTGTTGCAGGCAAGGCATTCCACACCCTTACTACTCTCTGAGTAAAGAACCTACTTCTGACATCTGTCTTATACCTATCTCCCCTCAATTTAAAGGTATGTCCCCTCGTGCTAGACATCACCATCTGAGGAAAAAGGCTCTCACTGTCCACCCTATCCAATCCTCTGATCATCTTGAATGCCTCAATTAAGTCACCTCTTAACCTTCTTCTCTCTAACAAAAACAGCCTCAAGTCCCTCAGCCTTTCCTCATAAGATCTTCCTTCCATACCAGGCAACATTCTGGTAAATCTCCTCTGCACCCTTTCCAATGCTTCCCCATCCTTCCTATGATGCAGCGACCAGAATTGCACGCAATACTCCAAATGCGGCCGCACCAGAGTTTTGTACAGCTGCAACATGACCCCATGGCTCTGAAACTCAATCCCTCTACCAATAAAAGCTAACACACCGTACGCCTTCTTAACAACCCTCTCAACCTGAGTGGCAACTTTCAGGGATCTATGTACATGGACACCGAGATCTCTCTGCTCATCCACACTGCCAAGAATCTTACCATTAGCCCAGTACTCTGTCTTCCTGTGATTCCTTCCAAAATGAATCACCTCACACTTTTCTGCATTAAACACCATTTGCCACCTCTCAGCCCAGCACTGCAGCTTATCTATGTCCCTCTGTAACTTGTAATATCCTTCCTCACTGTCCACAACTCCACCGACTTTAGTGTCATCTGCAAATTTACTCACCCATCCTTCTACACCCTCCTCCAGGTCATTTATAAAAATTTTCAAGGCTTTGGCAGATGATGTTTGAGATATGCTGACTCAACCAGTGTGTTCTGATGAAGGTACTGCCTTGCATAGGTCAGTGAAAATAGGTGTATCATATAACCAAAGCGCAGCCATATGCTAGTCTTTGCTCATCCAGGAAACAGTTTGTGGGTGGAAATCCAGTGTGATAGGAAGAAGGGAACAGAAGTTGCTGTAGAAAGTATCTCATTTCTGGCTCAGAGAAATTCTGACAGGTGTGCAGTGGAGGACCCGTTCTTCAATTTTGGGAATCTAGCTGGCGAAGCGCCAAGTTCAGAGGGAGCTAAACAGCTATCTGGATTGAACTAACAAACACAACAACAAGCTGCATTTATATAGCACTTTTAACAGAATAAAATATCCACAGTTACTTCAAAAGGAGTGGTATAAAGCAAAGTGTGACAGAGCCACGCAAGGAAATATTAGAAATCTGACCAAAAGCTTGGTCAAAGAGGTAGAATTTGAGCAGCGTCTTAAAGGAGGAAAACAAAGTAGTGAGGGAATGAGGTTCAGGGAGGGAATTCATGAGTTTAGGGTTAAGGCAATTGATAGCACGGCCACGAATGGCACAGTTATAATTGAAGATGCTCAAGACGCTAGAATTAGAGTTGCACAGATATCTTGGAGGATTGTGGGTCTGGGGGAGATTCCAATGGTGAAGCAATGAAAGGATTTGAAAACAAGATTGAGAATTTGAAAATTGAGACATTGCTAAACCAGGAAGCAGTGAGCAGCAGAATGATGGGCGGGCAGAGGGGTGATGGTGGGGGAGGAGGTGAATTAGGACACCGACAGCAGAGTTTGGATGACCTCATGATTATAGAACATGAGAGACAGGGTAGGATTGTATGCAATAGTCAGTCTGGAGGTAACAAAGGTATGGATGAGAATTTCAAGAACAGATGAGATGAACAGGGATGGAGTTAGGTGATGCTACAAAAGTGAAAATGGACAGTCTTAATAATCTCATAGAAACGGAAAGAGAATGATGATGGCAGATTTGAAAGAGGGAAGACAGTCTCTGAGGATAAAGAACCATTAACAACATCAGCTAACATGGAGCCAGTAAGGGAAATTAGGTGATCAGCACTTTAGTGGGGATAGCATTGAGGGAACTGAAGATGGATCTCATAGACAAGATGAGCACAAAGAAGGGTGATAGGAGAGATACTTGAGAAAAATGTGAGGTTAGAGCTGAGAGGGAAGGAGCAAAGAAGGAGAAACAACTTTTGACATGAGCCAAATTTCCACCACCCAAGGTAACCCTCTAAAGCGTTACTTCTGGGGTGACCACATCAGCTACCTCAGTTCCAAGATTTGGGACAGGCTCAAGACAAGGCCCAATGAGTCGAAGAAGTTCTATTGCCCCAAATCATTTAACAGAGACATAATCAAAAATGGATGCTGAACCAAAGAAGAAATATTAGGATGAGTGACCAATGGTTTGTCTAACTGATATGGGGGAGATAGAGCTGCAATGATAGAGAGGTTTCAGAGGTCAACTCCAGATCTTGAAGCCTAAATAACTAAAGACTTGGCTATTAAAGATGAGGAAAAAGGCAAGGGGGTTTCCACGAAAAGCAAAAGAGCAGAGAACCGGACTGGAATGTAGTGAGGGTGACACCATAAAGAGACTTAAACACAAGGTGAGAATACTAAATTTTAAGTGTTGAAGTATCCCGAACCAATGAAAGTCAATGTAAAGATGAATGTATGGGGCATTGGTGTGGAATAGGACAAAAGCAGCAAGAGTTTTGGATGAACTGAAGTTCATGGAGGGTGGCAGATGGAACAAGGTAGTATATGTGTAGTCAAATCTGGAGATGAAAAAGACATGAAGGTGACAAGAAATGTTTAGCAGCTGATAGAGTGGAGTTAAGGTGACAAAGCTACAGAGATAGATGTCACAGTCTTTCTGGTGAAACTGATCAAAATTCTGATTTGAATTGAAATCATGGTCAGGGAGCAGGATGAAGTGTTTATGGTGTGGGCTAAAGTTGATGGCTTTAATGGTCGCAGAAGATGAGCTGGAGGAAAGTGAGTCTCATCCAAGGTTGGATACCTACTGACAAATTGAATACATGGAATAGTGGAAGTGACAAGAGAGGTAGTGCAGTGGTAGAGCCGGGTGGCAGAAGTGGTGAAATAATAGACATGGGAGAGAGATGTGATGCTGGGGTACAGAGGGGAGAGAGAGGTGATGCAGGAGGAGTGAAGGGAGAGAGAGTTGGTGTGGTAATAGAGGGGGATAGGCAGGTAGTTCAGTAGTAAAGAAAGGAGAAAGAGGTGATGTGATGGTAGAGAGGGGAGACAGTGACAGTTGAGTGAGCATGGGGACAAAACCAGCATGGGGGAGAGTAAGCGTCGGGGGTGGGAGCAGAGCCAGAGTGTGGGGGCGTGTGTGCAGCACAAGTGTGGGGGGGGGGCGTTAGGACAGAGCACGCACAGGGGCAGAGCTAGTATGGAGTGGAAAAAGGTGGCAGATGCAGACCGGGGGGGGGGGGGGTGGGGGGGGGTGTTGAAAGGGCAGGGTGCCAAATAAGGGGGCATGAGCAAGAGATTGGGGATGAGAGATTGGGGGAAGAGAGCAGGGGAGGGAAAGAAAGCAGAGGGCCGGGGGGGGGGGGGGGGGGGGGGGGGACAGGAGAGAGAGTGGGCAGGACAGAGTGGTCCCAGAGTGGGGGAGTGAATAGAGAGGAGTGAGTGGGGTGGAGAAAGTGGGGGGATGGACACCAAGGTAGAGGGAATTTGTGGGGAGAGTGGGGATGAGACAGCGTGCAAAAGTAGGGAGATCTGAAGAACCTCTAAAACTGGAGGCCAGAAAAGCAACCGTTTATAAAATGTAGAAACTTAGTGTAAGGCACAGATAGCGCCAAAGTTTGGGAGTGAAGCCAAGTTAAAGCATGAAGTCATTGGCGAGCTGTTGCCAACCTTTGGATTTGAGCTCACTCGGATTTCCTCTCCATTGCTTAAGGAAAACCCTACCTCCAGGTTGATGCTTCCTCCACATTTCCAGTTGAGAATAAGAATCCATCATGTGTTGCAAGAACACAATTCATTAGTAAACAGTGTGGCATCATGCTATGTGTTTTACTTAAATATCACAAATGGAGCAATAACGCATTGCTTTGTTGGTGATTTTTAACACTTGCACATCCCTTCAAATTTAATAGAGAAAGAAAATCCAGAGACAAGACATTTTATTGAATATACACCCAATCACGTTGAAAAAAACAATTTGTGTTTAAAAATATTCACTCATGTTCTTAAAAGCTTTAAGTACCATACCTGAGACAGACTTCCTCTCAGCTGCTCTAGTTAGGTCACTGACAGGGAGGCATCTCAGGGGGTGATTTAATTTGTTACAATGCAGCAGGCAGCTTTGTTCCAAGTTCACAAAAGATTTGAAGCCGCTATAACTTGAGAAAACACCAACAGTACTGATGTGTAGTGTCACCAGACTAGAATGTGGGTTCAGGATGGGAAGCTTCCGCATATCTCTTGGGCCTCATGTCTGACATAGGTTGTAAGTGAGCTTAAGAAGAAGGGAACACATAAAAATGGGGAGAAGTACTTTTTTCCTTAAAATGATCCACAAAACAACAAGCATTAAACTCCAAACATTACTCTTCCAAACTGAGCGTTTTAAATAATATGCTCCTATGCCATTCCCAGTCCATTCCGCATTATCTTTCAAATGGATCCAAGACAGATGGTGAAGGGCAGAATAAGACACAGATCTTTCCCTTGAGAGTAGGTTTATTCACAGGATGCCGTATGAAAGATCTCTACCTTCTAACAATCCACCCAGTGACCCAGCTGACTCTCTTTATATTTGCTCTGTTTTTAATCAATGACGATGCCCATCACCTGTATATCTTTAACAACATAATCAAACAACTATTAAGGTGATCCACTTTTTGTTTTCTTTAAAAACCATTGTAGCACTCCACAAAGCATCAAAGAAATTTTTTTTTGGCATATTTCTTACAATTTGTCATGGTACAAGACGCCTCTCTTCTCGGACCTCTTTTTTAAAATATAAATTTAGAGTACCCAATTCTGTTTTTCCAATTAAGGGGCAATTTAGCGTGGCCAATCCACCTACCCTGCACATCTTTGAGTTGTGGGGGTGAGACCCACACAGACACAAGGACAATGTGCAAATTACACATGGACAGTGACGCAAAGCCGGGATCGAACCCAAGTCCTCGGCGCCATGAGGCAGCAGTGCTAACCACTGCGCCAGACACCTCCAACAATTTCATGGAGCAAGCATTCTTTTTGTAAGATGGTTGATTTGCATCAACCCATTTTATTTTAGAGACACATTTTCTCTTTAACATTTCTTTTATACGAGGACGATCAATTCTCAACCTTTTCTTAGTGACACTTTTCGCCAAATGAACATTTGTATAGAATTTCCTTCAGAACGTGAGGCATGTACAATCTCATATCTATTGCTTCAACTGGGCCAGTGTTTCTCCAGCTAGATTACTTTTAAATAGGTTTTAATTTTCTTGGCTTCCCAGACGAAGGGACAACATTTTCCATTTTTGTCCACAAAAATGATGATAAACCTAGCTGTATTTGAATACCCATCTGGAAAATTGGCAAGGGAAGCAACACAAAAAGTTCTAACTTCATATTTTTCAGGTCACCCAAGGCTATAAACAGGAGTGTGCATTTTTCCAAATTTTATTTCTTTAATGTTTTATTTGCCCTCAGAACTTCTTAAATTGCCGCATGTTTCATTATAAGACTAAGGTCCAATATGTCATAACCATCATTGGGTCTTGGCTGAGTGCACTGCCCGATTAACTTTCCAAACAAACTTCCTAACTGCTCTGTTTGTTCTTTGGATGAAAGAGCATCTTCCTGTGAGGACCAGGCCTGATTTAACAGGATGCAATTAACACTTTCCAAGTATAATTGTTGATTCAAAGTTGTTCCTCACCTATTATGCTTAATGTTTGACCTTATATATTTAAAGGCCCTCAAAGCCTAACTTCCAAACATAAATTTCCCTTTTATCTTATCTAGAACAAATTGCTCAAATTCCACCGCAGAACCTTCTCATGGAAAACCATTGACGATATCAGAAAGATGCCTGTAAATTTCTCTTTGTGATGTTGAGTCTGCTTTCAGCTGAATAGAACCTACCTTGAGCAAGACTGGCCTAACAGAGAAATTGTGTACCCTCGACACATCATTTCACCATTAACATATTTGTTTAATTTCCAGTTTCCCTTCCACGTCACTCGCTTCTTCGGGCAGTTTCAAAACCATCCCTCTGAAATGTTTCACCCTGCCAAAATGTAGCTTTTATAGCGATCAACCTACATTCTCACAAATATGTGGCTAAGAGAGCTAAGAAAATCTTCAAGATCACATTTCCTTAATGGGGTGGGAGGGGGAGTTCATTCCAGTATCTTGGTCACCAAGTCTCTCTGTGAAATCTCGAGTCACCAGTCTCACTTTAGCCTTATCTGTACCTTTTCCTTACATATCCACCTATGTGATAACGTTGGTTGTCCCATCTGGCACTTCAGCATAGACTCCAAATTATTTCTAACTATCCAACTCTCTTTGTTTCACACCTCTTATTGATTTATTTTCTAATCTGTTTGTAGCCACCAAAACCTCACGATCAGAAAAGCTTCTACTTCAAGTGGCATTCCTAGTTTGTTCTATTGTCCTTATTTGAGTCAAACTAGGGCCTCCACTAGCCCTTCTATCTCTTTCTGGGCTCCTGCTATATGGCCTCTCCCTCCCACAATCAGATGTTCTGTTGCCAGTATGCGATTGCTTCATAGGGCCAGAGTCACTTCCGGATCCGCTATGGGATCACTCTGCATTTTCTAGCTTTCCACAGTTTCCCCTCATTTTTCCAGTCTATAGATCTTGGGCGGGATTCTCCGTCCTGCCGCACCAGAATTCTGGTGCAGCGCGCCCCCGGGATTCTCCATCTTGACAGCCGGCCAATGGCGTTTCCCATTTTGGGCAGCCCCACACTGTCGAGAAATCCCCAGGGCTGCCAGTGCAATGGAGAATCCCGACAGCGAAGAATCCAGCCCCTTATTGCTTATTCACCATCTTCAACATTTGGCAAATGTTTAAATTTTCCAGTGTCTGGAAATGTTCCTGGCTGTCCCTACAATAGTCATATTCCTCCATTCACTGAACCTTTCTGGTATACATGAAATGAAATGAAAATCGCTTCTTGTCACAAGTAGGCTTCAAATGAAGTTACTGTGAAAAGCCCCTAGTCGCCACATTCCGGCGCCTGTTCGGGGAGGCTGTTACGGGCTGTTAGTACTGGGATGTTACCCCAGTACTAACTTTTGGCTGTTTCCTTTGGGTAAAATACTCTAATCTGTGCATCATTATCACTTTGTCTATCATCATTCAACCCTTGTCTATCGTATTCTGCTCTTCTTAAATCTCAAACATGTGTATGTGAGGCACAGAGTGCCTCATCACCTTCTCCTCATTGCTCTGATTCTACAATCAATCCCAATTAACCTAGATGCATGTACCCTGATAGGTTGGGGGTGTCGTTGGGTGGTCAGGGGTAGTCAGGTTGTCAGGGGAATTGGGGCGGCGAGTGTGGTTACCCAGCTGTTAAACCAGGTTTTAAGCTGTCTAACACTTCCTGCGTATATATCCAGGCAAGTTAAACTTCTGAGCAATTCCTACATATGTTGCTCGTTTGGATTTCTACAGGGTCCTGACGTGCATCATTCATCATGCCCGTCATGATGGGCATGACGGTAATAATAATAATAACAATAAACTTTATTGTCACAAGCAGGCTTATATTAATACTGCAATGAAGTTACTGTGAAAAGCCCCTAGTCGCCACACTCTGCCACCTATTTGGGTACACAGAGGGAGAATTTGGTATGGGCAATTATCACCAGAAACACAATGTGTATTTATGCACTTATATGGACATACACACACTTGCTTGTCTTTCAACTGATGTTGGTGTCGCAGCATTTGTTACCCATCCCTAACTGCCCTTGAACTAAGTGGCTTTCTCCAACCACATTGCTGTGGATCTGGAGTTATATGTAGACCTGACCAGGTTAGGATGGCAGATTTCCTTCCCTAAAGGGCATTAGTGATCCATTGTGATTTTACAAAAATCAACCATAGTTTCATAGTCACCACTACTGAGATTGGCTTTACATTCCAGACTTATCAACGGAATTGAAATTCCACCAGTTCCCATGGTGGGATTTGAACCTTTCGCCCAAGGCGTTAGCCTGGGGTCCAGTGACATTACCACTACACCATCATCTCGTCCCACTTAAGTGGTCAAATGAAACCCTGAGTCCAGCAAAGATTTCAGAGCAACAGCTAGTTGGTGTGGTCACTTTATGGATTGAAATAGTCGAGTGCTGTGATAGGACATGAAACCTGAATTTTCAGGATAGTGAGTGCTCGGCGCCCACCTTCCAGAGAGTTGGCAAGGAATCTATCCCGCTGAGCTCGACAGGCCCGCTGCGATTTTACGCTCATTGAGGATTACTATTAAGCTATTTTGTTGGTAGGGACAGCTGGTTTTCAAACAGTCGGGCAAGATTGGCTTCAGCAGTCACAGGATGTGGAATTTTACACTCTTTGAAGAGACCAGAGGAGTCACTCTCAATTGGCAGAAGGTGGGACTTCCACCGCCCATAGACAGAAATCCTGCCTTGCAGAGCTGTTGGCCAATTAGATTGGCTGCCAGCTCTCCAGTCCTTCCAGGTACAGCGCTGCAGTGGCTAGCAAAGGTACTGCAGCTCAGTGCCTAAGCCTAAGTCCGGAACTGCACCAGATACGTACCAGGATCCCAGGGCTGGGAAAATAGTGGATGCCCTGGGGGGTCAGGAGGGGAGCAATCTTGGTCTCGGAAGATCGGCTGGGAAGGGAGGGAGAGAGGACCACAGTTCCCAGGTCCTGGAAGAGAGGGGGCCCAAATTTGAGGGAGGGTTTTGAACTTTTTCAATTCTCTCCCTGCTCCAAACATTTTCCGCCAGCCTAAACATTGAAGCTGGGTGGGTAAAGGCCCTTAAGTGGACGAATTCTCCCTCTGTGTACCCAAATAGGTGGCAGAATGTGGCGACTAGGGGCTTTTCACAGTAACTTCATTGCAGTATTAATATAAGCCTGCTTGTGACAATAAAGTTTATTGTTATTATTAATTGGCCTTAATAGGAGCATTCCCCCACAAGGCCCTGCCCGCCACACCGTAGAATTGCGTCGGGTGGGCGGGATCCTGAAGGGAATACCACCCATGCAATTTCCTGCTCGTTCATCATAAGAGAGCAGCAAAAACATTGAGTCACATCAGCAACATGGATGAGACATCCATTAATTTCAATATGCCTAGCAGCCATGAAATGGAAAGGTTCAAAAATAGTTCTAATGAAAATGGGAGGACGGGAAGTCAAGATTTACACTGGTACTAGTCTGCATGGCCAACGGGATGAAAGTAAAGACTTTGGTCATTTTCAAAAATTAAACCATGCTGAAAATAAGGATCTCTGTAGGAGTGTTTGTACATGTCCATGATAATGATTGGCTGGATGAACAAACAAAGAACAAAGAAATGTACAGCACAGGAACAGGCCCTTCGGCCCTCCAAGCCCGTGCCGACCATGCTGCCCGACTAAACTACAATCTTCTACACTTCCTGGGTCCGTATCCTTCTATTCCCATCCTATTCATATATTTGTCAAGATGCCCCTTAAATGTCCCTATCGTCCCTGCTTCCACCACCTTCTCCGGTAGCGAGTTCCAGGCACCCACTACCCTCTGCGTAAAAAACTTGCCTCGTACATCTACTCTAAACCTTGCCCCTCTCACCTTAAACCTATGCCCCCTAGTAATTGACCCCTCTACCCTGGGGAAAAGCCTCTGACTATCCACTCTGTCTATGCCCCTCATAATTTTGTATACCTCTATCAGGTCTCCCCTCAACCTCCTTCGTTCCAGTGAGAACAAACCGAGTTTATTCAATCGCTCCTCATAGCTAATGCCCTCCATACAAGGCAACATTCTGGTAAATCTCTTCTGCACCCTCTCTGAAGCCTCCACATCCTTCTGGTAGTGTGGCGACCAGAATTGAACACTATACTCCAAGTGTGGCCTAACTAAGGTTCTATACAGCTGCAACATGACTTGCCAATTCTTATACTCAATGCCCCGGCCAATGAAGGCAAGCATGCCGTATGCCTTCTTGACTACCTTCTCCACCTGTGTTGCCCCTTTCAATGACCTGTGGACCTGTACTCCTAGATCTCTTTGACTTTCAATACTCTTGAGGGTTCTACCATTCACTGTATATTCCCTACCTGCATTAGACCTTCCAAAATGCATTACCTCACATTTGTCCGGATTAAACTCCATCTGCCATCTCTCCGCCCAAGTCTCCAGACAATCTAAATCCTGCTGTATCCTCCGACAGTCCTCATCGCTATCCGCAATTCCACCAACCTTTGTGTCGTCTGCAAACTTACTAATCAGACCAGTTACATTTTCCTCCAAATCATTTATATATACTACAAAGAGCAAAGGTCCCAGCACTGATCCCTGTGGAACACCACTGGTCACAGCCCTCCAATTAGAAAAGCATCCCTCCATTGCTACTCTCTGCCTTCTATGGCCTAGCCAGTTCTGTATCCATCTTGCCAGCTCACCCCTGATCCCGTGTGACTTCACCTTTTGTACTAGTCTACCATGAGGGACCTTGTCAAAGGCCTTACTGAAGTCCATATAGACAACATCTACTGCCCTACCTGCATCAATCATCTTAGTGACCTCCTCGAAAAACTCTATCAAGTTAGTGAGACACGACCTCCCCTTCACAAAACCGTGCTGCCTCTCACAAATACGTCCATTTGCTTCCAAATGGGAGTAGATCCTGTCTCGAAGAATTCTCTCCAGTAATTTCCCTACCACTGAAGTAAGGCTCACCGGCCTGTAGTTCCCGGGATTATCCTTGCTACCCTTCTTAAACAGAGGAACAACATTGGCTATTCTCCAGTCCTCCAGGACATCCCCTGAAGACAGCGAGGATCCAAAGATTTCTGTCAAGGCCTCAGCAATTTCCTCTCCAGCCTCCTTCAGTATTCTAGGGTAGATCCCATCAGGCCCTGTGTACTTATCTACCTTAATATTTTTTAAGATACCCAACACCTCGTCTTTTTGGATCACAATGTGACCCAGGCTATCTACACCCCCTTCTCCAGACTCAACATCTACCAATTCCTTCTCTTTGGTGAATACTGATGCAAAGTATTCATTTAGTACCTCACCCATTTCCTCTGGCTCCACACATAGATTCCCTTGCCTATCCTTCAGTGGGCCAACCCTTTCCCTGGCTACCCTCTTGCTTTTTATGTATGTGATGAGGTGAAGTTATGAATCAATAATGTATGGAATAGGTGTCCCGGTGGCCTACATAAAGGTGCAGCTTATTTGTATGGGCCATGTTCAGATTCCAAATGATCAATGAGATCAAGAGGTATCCACAAAGAAATAAGCCACATTGCAGTTCTATCCGAGTTTCTAATGTGCCTCAGCAAGACATTCCAGGATCAATTTCACACTAAATGGAATTGGCAGATGGTTGCTGGAGTAAAAAGTCACAAAGAGTGGAAATATGCACCCCGCTTGGTTTTTTGTGTGGTTTCATGGTCAAATTGGGGGACGCTGTTAGCGCCTCCCATGCCCCTGTCTAAATCAATGGGGACGAAGTAGAAAGGGTCGAGAGCTTCAAGATTTTAGGTGTCCAGATTACCAACAACCTGTCCTGGTACCCCCATGCCGACACTATAGTTAGGAAAGCCCACCAACAACTCTACTTTCTCAGAAGACGAAGGAAATTTGGCATGTCAGCTATGACTCTCACCAACTTTTACAGATGCACCATTCAAAGCATTCTTTCCGGTTGTATCACAGCTTGGTATGGATCGTGCTGTGCCCAAGACTGCAGGAAACTACAAAAGGTCGTGAATGTAGCCCAGTGCATCACGCAAACCAGCCTCCCATCCATTGACTCTGTCTATAATTCCCGCTGCCTCAGAAAGGCAACCAGCATAATTAAGGACCCCACGCACCCCAGAAATACTCTCTTCCACCTTCTTCCATCAGGAAAAAGATACAAACGTTTGAGGTCATGTACCAGCCGACTCAAGAACAGCTTCTTCCCTGCTGCCATCAGACTTTTGAATGGGCCTACCTCGTATTAAGTTGATCTTTTCTCTACACCCTAGCTATGACTTTAACATTACATTCTGTAGTCTTTCATTCCTTCCCTACGTACAGTATGCGTTGTCTGTGTAGCATGCAAGAAACAATACTTTTCACTCTATACTAATACATGTGACAATAATAAATCAAATCAAAATCACAAAGTGTCATCAGATCTTTCAAAACAATGCGGAATATTAAATTCAATGAATGGAGAAGATGATGACTTGTGGAAGAATGATTAAGAAAGCAGAATTGCCAAAACTAATCCAGACTGAGATCCTTACAATATCATAGCCAAAGTGCCTCAAAATGAATTCAATGAACTTTGCATCAGATGATGAAAACAACACATTTGGTGGTTTTAAAGCACTTTGATTATGGTTAACGTTTACTTTGTACAACTTTGTACATTCAACAAACTGTGCCACATTAATTTAGTATGAATTACCAGTGTTAGTTTGTTCACCCTTCAGAATGGAAGCCACCCTTCAGAATGGAAGCTCACACTGTATATTTTGCGTAGAAGTCAACCCCGTTTTTTGAAGGGTCTTTGGAGGCTTCAAAGAACGACTTATAAGCTGTATTCTATGGTAGCACAGAAAAGTCTGTGATTGCTCCTAAATATAGAATAAAATCTTACAGCACAGAAGGAGGCAATTCAGCCCATTGTGTCTGGGCCAGCACTTTGAAAGAGCTATTCAATCAGTTCCACTCCCCTGCTCTTCACCCTTAGCACTGCAAATTGTCCTTTTCAAGTATATATCCAATCTTCTTTTAAAAGTTATTATTTAATCTGCTTCCACTACCCTTTCAAGCAGTGCCTTCCGAATCATAACACGCTGCATGAAAATATTCTCATCTTCTCTCTGGTTCTTTTGCCAATTATCTTAAATTGCTGTCCTCTGTTTACTGGCTCTCCTGCCAGGAAAAGCAGTTTCAACCAGATTAGCATTTCGTGTATTATAACAAGTGATTATTATATAATATATATTATATAACAGCAAAATGGGGAATAGACTCATGAATTATTAGATCAGAGCAATCATAGTATTGTAACTTCTGGCCTGACCAATCAACAAGGTATACAACATCAGACAGGCAAATGATAGGGGTTTGAGATAGTCGTTCATGACACACATTCATGGAACTCAATTTGAAAATAATGCTGTTCGGAAGAAATAGATTTTCTTTCAAAATAAAATGCCAATGCACACCCAAGAAAAATATTCCAAATGGGCAAGCAGGAAAACCAAAAGGGAAATTGGGGGAGGGAAGGTTTACAAAGAAGGATAACTAAATTGTGCCAAATAGAAGAAACTAGTAGTCCAAAGATGAAACTGGCGAAGTTTGCAAAACACCAAAAATGAGATGCATAGTGTTGCTAACATTTGGTTGGTTCACTTGGCTCTGTTTTACAACCTTTGCTCTCGAGTCACCAGGTATCTTTATGATACCACCACGAGGTTCAAGTTCGAGTAATGACCAATAACTCAATACACCGATTTATAAGATTTAAACCAAAGCACATTTATTATACACAGTAATCGCTACTCATGCACAAATTCTACGTCTAAGCTACTTCTACAACTAACAGGCCTGTACTTAGCTTCGGACTGGCCCACCAGGTCAGGGGAACAAATGGCCTTTCGTTCGGGTTCTGAGTCTGCGGGATTCGAAGTTGGTACGGATTAATAGCTAGGAGCGCCTATCTCGTAGCGAGCGTTGACTTAAGACTTGCGATCCCTCGACGGCAGTTGATCCGGTCACGGTCAATGTTGGTTCGCATTGCTGGGTGACCCGGTCAAGAAGAACGATTTGAACTTGGGGGCTTAACTTTAAAGTCCACAGGGGCTTTCCGCCTTTCGGGGCGGACCCTGTACCTGGTTCTAGGTGATTGGACTTCGTTCCAATCACTTGGTTCGATTTCTCCAATACTGGAGCGGTTCCCTGATCGATGGGCAGTCTTGAGGTGTCCGTTAACCTCTTCTGTGTTGGCTCCTGCTGGCGCCGGGGAGTCTGGCTTAGTTTTGTTTGTCCCAAATGTTGCTATTGTTCCCGGGGATTGCTTATTAGTATGTAGATGGTTGCTACATTATTATGCAGATGGCTGCTAGTAGCGATGCCGTCTGGGCCTTTGCAGAGTTAAATACACAGCAAACTTGCACCTGCTGGTTTCTGCCTGCGTTGGCTGAATTTACCTTCAGCCTATGCCGTTTGCCATTTTAAATCGGGACTTAGCCAACTCAGATGGCTACAATAGTACCAAAAATGTTTTCAGTATGTTAACATCAGCAGGGTAGTGAGCTAAAACCTAGCTTACCAAATGGAAATGGTTAAAGTGCAAACTGACTACTTCTGGGAATTTTTGAACCATTGTGCATATTGCTATCTGCACAGCAGAGGTTTGAACTTTAGGAGTTGAAAATCAATAGATTTCCTAGGATGAATTAACTATACCCAAAGTAACTTAGGAATGCAAGGGAGGCGCCTTACAATGCTCTGACAGTCATCCTGAAGGTTTCAGTGAACACGGAGCTTGTTGACCAGTGGAATGGCACATATAATTAACGCAGCAACTTTTCCAACATGTTGGCCTCAAGTTAAATCATAGAATCCCTACAGTTCAGGAGGTCATTCAGCCTAACGAGTCTGCACCAACGCTCTGAAAGAGAACTCTATCTAGGCCCACTCCCCCGCCCTACCCCCGTAAACGCAACTTATCTTTGGACACTAAGAGGCAAATTGGCATGGCCAATCAACCTAACCTGTGTCGTGTTATTCACCCTGGGGGAACATGGACAGCAACAGGATGCAGATGAACTGTAAAGCATACACCAAATGTAGGCGTTGGTTCAATACAATTTATTGAACTTCTGTAACAATGCACACAGCTGGCTGTGGGTTGACACTCTACTACTCTAAGTGTACTAACTCTAACTTACTAGACCAGGTTAGCTCTGATCCACGTGTAGAAGGTGCTGACTGATATATACACCCTGACTGTCACTACAGTTGTCACCATGGAAAGAGGTGGAATGCTGATGCCTCATGTGTTTTATAGTTGGAAGCCCCCCTCTGGTGTTCTGTCTGGTGATTGGTTGTGTTCTGTCCTGTATGTTGATTGGCTAACGTGGGTGTCTGTCACTGCCTGTTTTTACCTCATGATGTGCATGGGTGCATATTGTGACATCCCCCCTTTTTAAAAAAAAATTGTCGGTTGCTTAGAGCATATACGACATATTTACAGATATAACTATTTACATCAAATGGCGACTGAATGCATATGTACATGTAAGGTGTCTAGCATGCAGATACAGAACAATATGTACAAAGGAAATATTTATAAGTGCAATCTCTTGGGCTGGCGTCGGATCCTTGTCGACCGCCTGAGAGGTGGAGGTGGGGACGACGGCACCTTGACAGGCGGGATTGCAGCCAGATTGGTGGCCTCGTGGAGCGAGGTGTCCGGAAAAGGCATAACGGCAGCTGGGAACGTGAGATCCGGTGGTGGGCAGGCAAGTTTGCGTAGTACCCTTCTGTTGTGCCTGACAATGGATCCATCTGCCATGTGAACCACGAATGACCTGGGAGCAGCCTGTCGAACAACAACAGCTGGAGCTGACCAGCCTCCATCAGGTAACTTGATGGGAACAGCACCTTCCGGAGATAGCACAGGCAAATCAATAGCATGAGTATCATATGTCAGCTTTTGCCGGTTCCTGAGTTGCTGCACCTTTTGCAGCACTGGGAGGTGATCCAGGTCTGGGTAAGTGTATGGCTGGAACAGTCGTCCGCAGGTCTCTATTCATAAGGCGTTGTGCTGGACATATACCGGTGGACAGAGGGGTTGCCCTGTACGCCAGGAGCGCAAGGTTAAAGTCAGAAGCTGAGTCTGCAGCCTTGCAGAGCAGTTGCTTCATGATATGGACCCCTTTTTCGACCTTCCCGTTAGATTGCGGGTAATGCGGGCTCGAGGTAATGTGCTTGAACTGGTACGGCTTCGCGAAGTTGGACCACTCTTGGCTGTAGAAGCAGGGACCGTTGTCGCTCATGACTGTGAGTGGAATACCATGCCTGGCAAATGTCTCCTTGCAGCCCTTGAGGACAGTTTCACCACTTTGGGGTAACTCGAGAAGTAGTCAATTATAAGCACGTAGTTACGGCCATTGGCGTGAAAAAGTTGATTCCCAACTTAGACCACGGAGAGGTCACAATCTCATGTTGCTGGAGTGTTTCTTTGGGCTGAGCAGGCTGGAAACGCTGGTAAGTCGCACAATTGAGGACCAGGCCTGCCGGGCCCTGCGCCTGCAATTCTCGATACCGAGGTGTCCCTCCTGGATCTGTTTGAGCACTAAGCTCTGGAGGCTGCGAGGAATAACAATATGATCGAGCTTGAGGAGGATCCTCTCGACAACTGTTAGGTCATCCTTGACAATAAATAACTGACATACGATGCTCATGCTACTGATTTGCCTGTGCTCTCTCCAGAAGATGCTGGTTGCCCTTTCTGCCAACCATTTGCAAGGTGATGTATGACCCGCTGCAGAAGAGGGTCCTTGGCGGTCTCTTCTCGAATGTTGACGACTCGTTCATCTGAGGCTGGGAGGTTGCTGGCACACAGTTGCACCTGTGCCTCAATTTGGCGGATGAAGTCGACCTGTTCACAGGGCGAGGTGATGGCGCGAGACAGGGCATCCGCAATGATTAGCTCCTTGCCCAGTGTGTAAACCAATTCGAAATCATACCTGTGGAGTCGAAGGAGAATGCGCTAAAGCCTGGGCGTCGTGTCATTCAAGTCCTTATGAATGATATGGACTAGGGGTCTGAGGTCAGTCTCTACTGTGAAGGTTGGTAGACCGTAGACGTAATCATGGAACTTTACAATACCGGTGAGGAGGCCCAGGCACTCTTTCTCAATCTGAGCATACCTCTGCTCGGTGGGAGTCATGGCCCTGGACGCATAGGCCACTGGAGCCCAGGATGAGGAGTCATCCTTTTGGAGGAGCACCGCACCAATGCCGTCCTGGCTGGCGTCCGTGGAGATTTTTGTCTCCCGCTCTGGGTCAAAAAATGCTAGTACCGGAGCAGTGGTGAGCTTTGCCTTTAACTCGAGCCACTCTGCTTGATGTGTGGGTATCCACTGAAAGGCAATGGACTTCTTCACCAGATGCCTGAGAGCCGTGGTGTGTGATGCGAGGTTGGGAATGAACTTTCCCAAAAAGTTAACCATACCCAGGAAGCGGGGTACCGCCTTTTTGTCTTCCAGGGTCTTCATGGCCTTGACTTTGTCCGAGTCTGGTTGCATGCCCTGCTGGGATATTTGATCACCCATAAACTTGATTGATGACATGCCAAAGGAGCACGTGGCCTTGTTCAACTTGAGGCCGTTGGCATGTATGCGTCTAAAGACTTGTTGGAGACGAGATATGTGTTCCTCTGGGGTCGTGGACCATATAATGACGCCATCAACATAAACCCGCACACCCTCAATGCCCTCCAGCATCCGTTCCATGATCCTGTGAAAGATTTCAGAGGCTGAAACAATACCAAACGGAATGCGGTTGTAACAGTACCGTCCGAAAGGTGTATTAAACGTGCAGAGCTTACTGCTGGACTCGTCCAGTTGTATCTGCCAGAAGCCAGGCGATGCATCTAGCTTTGTGAAGAATTTGGCATGTGCCATCTCACTGGTTAGCTCCTCCCGCTTCGGGATCGGGTAATGTTCCCGCATTATGTTTCGGTTAAGATCCTTGGGATCTATACATATGCGCAGTTCTCCAGAGGGCTTCGTCACACAGGCCATCGAGCTGATCCAGTCAGTCGGTTCCGTCACTTCAGAGATTATACCCTGGTCTTGGAGCTCCTTTAGCTGCGCCTTTAAACGGTCCTGCAGAGGAGCCGGCACCTGGCGTGGTGCATGGATCACAGGCGTGGCATCAGGCCAGAGTAAGATTTTGTAGCGGTACGGCAGCGTGCCCATCCCACTGAACACATCTGGGTATTGTGACAGGATTTCGTCAATGTCAGCCTGAAGATTCATATTGGCAGAGGACACGGCATGTACGCGCTGGACGAGATTGAGTAGCTTGCATGCATGGGCACCAAGCAGGGAAGCCTTGTCAAGCTTGACGATTTCGAATCGCAGTGTGGCTTCGATGGTCTTGTTGGAGACATGCAGGTGACAAGACCCGAACGCAGTAATGGCATTGCCATTATAATCAAGCAGCTGGCAGGCCGGCGGAAGAATTTTTGGCTGCCTTTGGATGTGAGCAAGATCTGCTTGAGATATTAGATTGGCTGAAGCACCAGTGACCAGCTTGAACCGGATGCTGCATTGGTTAACGTGTATGACAGAACGCCATTCGTCCGCAAAATCCACATTGACGATGGGTCGGCGTGTTGCTGACTTTGAGGAGGCCTTGTCATACGTGATAATGATGCCCACACGATATGGGGACTCCAAGCAGTCGTCCTCTGGATCTGTGGTGGTATCAGGTTCTGAATCTAGCAGCCCTTGCTGCACACTTCAAACTCGTTTGCGTTGGAACTGGGATCGCTGGCCCACGATCAGAGGTGCAGACCTGCACAAGGCTGCACAATGACCAGGCTTCCCACAATTTAAACATCGCCTGCCTCTTGCAGGGCATTGCCGCTTTAAGTGGGCAGTGCCGCAGTTCGGGCACGTCATGATGTTGACGTCGTAACGCTCCGTGCGTGTCGCACCTGCGCAGTGGGGTCAGCCGCCGTTCGCACCTGCGCAGTGTGGTCTTCGGCCACTTCGTTCCCCCGTCTGTGGTGCGCATGCGTGGGACCACGGGAAAAGCACGCGAAATGGCCGCCTTCATCGATGCTAAGGCGCCGCATCCAGGCGATGGCCTGTACACTCTCTGCCTCATGGGAGGCAAGTTGGTCCTGTTCTGCCGATTTAAGGCGGGAGTCGCGACTTTTCACCTGTTCATGACTTTACACGTCTCGATGGCTACTGGCAGGGTCATGTTTTTTATTTTTAGGAGCTGCTCCCGCAGGGCGTCGGAGTGGACCCCAAACACGATCTGATCTCTGATGAGGGAATCAACGGTGTCACCGTAGTTGCAGGACTGCGCTAATATGCGGAGATGAGTTAGAAAGGATTGGAAAGGCTCATCCTTTCCCTGAAGGCGTTGCTGGAAGACACAGCGCTCAAAGCTCTCGTTCGTTTCGACTTCACAGTGACTGTCAAATTTGGCTAACACAGTCTGGAACTTGGTCTTGTCCTCGCCATCAGCAAAAGTGAGCGAATTGAAGATTTGGATGGCCTAGTCCCCCGCAGTCGATAGGAGCAGAGCACTTTTTCTGGCATCGGACGCATCCTCGAAGCCCGAGGCCTCAATGTATGGACTGAATTTCTGCTTGAGGACCCGCCAGTTGGCGCCGAGATTTCCGGAGATCTGGAGCTGTGGAGGGGCCTGGATCTTCTCCATGCCACTGGGAGGCACATGCTGGTCGTCACTGAATTATTCAAGGTAAATTATTTAAATGAAGTAGACTCCTGGTATCATGTCGGGTTATTCACCCTGGGGTAACTAGGACTGCAACAGGATGCAGATGAACTGTAAAGCATACACCAAACGTAGGCGCTGGTTCAATACAATTTATTGAACTTCTGTAACAATGCACACAGCTGGCTGTGGGTTGGCACTCTACTACTCCAAGTGTACTAACTCTAACTTACTGGATCAGGCTTGCTCTGATCTACGTGTAGAAGGTGCTGACTGATATATACACCCTGACTGCCACTACAGTTGGCACCAGTGGAAAGAGGCGGAGTGCTGATGCCTCGTGTGTTTTATAGTTGGAAGCCCCACTCTGGTGTTCTGTCTGGTGATTAGTTGTGTTCTGTCCTGTTTGTTGATTGGCTAACGTGGGTGTCTGTCACTGCCTGTTTTTACCTCATGATGTGCATGGGTGCATATTATGACAACCTGCACATCATTGGACTGTGGGAGGAAACTGGAGCACCCGGACGAAACCCACGCGAACATGGGGAGAACGTGCAAACTCCATGTAGCACGATCAATCACTCACGAGATGAGAAGAGGTGGAGTCAATCAATGGCTTTATTACGCAGACTTGTTCCCCAGCAGCACATTTACAGAATGCAGCTGCTGGGAGAACCTGGGCTCTTATACTCCGCCTTACTGGGTGGAGCCAGTAGGCGGCTGATCTAATTGGGACCCAGCGTCTATCCACCAATAGCCTCTCGGCATCACAGGGTACCATAATACCCCTAATACATACCACCACACTCCACAAAGGCAGTCACCCAAGGCTGGAATTGGACCCAGATCCCTGGTGCTGTGAGACAGCAGTGCTAACCACTGTGTTGCCCCATCTACCACTTCAGCACATTAAGTTAATATTGTAATGTCAAACGAACAGCTGCAGCTAGTACTTTCCCCTGGTACTTAATGTATTATTTTAAACTTTTGTAGAAGTGATTCAGGACCATCATAAAACAATACCAAAACGCTGAAATTCAAATAAATCTGACATGGATGACACAGTGATGCACAAATAGATGAAAATTTAGAAATGAATCCTATAAAAATACTTTAAAAAGATACAATACAAACACTTACAAGAACCACTTTTTTTTCTTCATCACAGTGTCCAAAAGTCACCTGATATTGAATATCCTGCACTAAAATTGCAACGTTTTTAGGTTCTGTTAGAAAGATCATGCACTTTTATAAACACAGTGCTCAAGATATTCCTGTGTTTCACAATGAATAACTTACTTATCTGAAATGTGGTAAATGCTTACAAAAATGTAATTCCTGTGTAAATCCATAAAATTCAATGAATTCGTTTGGCCATTAATTGCTCATAAAAGTTCTAATTTTCCCATCTTATAATTTTTAAATTTACAATTCAAATTAACATGCCTTAAAATCATGCTTTGTAAGCAGTCTACTACCCTTAATTGAACCTAATTCCAATTATCTACTAATTTGAATTGAATTTGTGAAAAACTGGATCCTGTATTATTTAGTTAAATTGCCTCATTTGAATTACTGGGTAATTTGCATTTTTAAAGCAAAATCCCACTTCAAATTAACATAACGAGGCTGTGCTAGCAACAAACACATTTGCATAGAATTTATTGTCTTCCATTTTTATGAAAGCAGTCTTAACATAGCCATTTGGTTTTAACAGAGTGAATTGCTTTGGTGGAATATCAAACTCATGTTTCATGGGTTTATTACTTTTATTAGGCACCATATTTCCATCCCGTAGTTTTCAATTGTGAAACATTTCTTTGTATGAAAATGTAATCTGAATATTGCTGTTGACATAAGTTGTTATGCAGATAAAAACTCAGCAGTACAGGCGACAATTGCAAATCCCTGCCCCGTGGACATCTCTTACTGAATTTCTAAAAGTAGGACCAGAGCATGTGCAAGTGGGAAATGATTCTGCAGGCAACAAGGCCAGACATAATACCCTCAGCTAGCCACTCCCTTACATATTGGTTACCTTTGCTACTGCTGCTGTTAGGAATAGAACAGAAAACGCTGGGCACACACATGACCAACTATGGAGGGAAAAGACCATGGGCTGCATTCTCCGTGACATAACATCGAAATCGCAAAACGCGATCGGACGGAGAATCTGCTCCGGCGCTGAAATCGGGCTTGACGGCGGTTTCACACGATTCGGAATTCTCCAGACTTACAACACGATGAAAACGTGGCACCCGCCGCGCGGCCCGGAAATACAGTACACATCTCATTATCGGTCCTGACGACCGATTCTCCAGAGCCTCAGCGATTCTGCAGCCCGAATGGGCCGATTTCCCGACGGCGTGGTTCTAACCACATTATAAAAATCATGGAGCTGGCGTGTTGGTTGAGGCGGCTGTGGGAAGAAGTAGGAGATGGCGTGGGGGAACGGCGGGCTCCCGTAACGGACACCAGCCGTGCTTTCTCTGGGAGGGGGGGGGGCCTGCAAGGGGCCTGGGGAGGGGAGGGGAAGGGGGGGACAGGCCGAGCAGTGGGGGAGTCCCCGACATGACGGGGCGGGGCCCATGCACCGAGCCCCATTACGGCAACCATCTTGTTGGCCACCCACCCCCACCCCTGGGTGAACGCAGGGTTAACGGCCCTATGGGGGGGTTTCGTCCCATCCCCCCCACCCCGGCCACCCCACTCAACTGGTGACACCCACCGGGGGACCATCCAGGCCACGCCGACGGCAGCCCCCAGTGAGGGCAGTGCCAACATACGGCAGCAGGGATGGGCGCCAGGAGTGGGGCACCGACGGGGCGGGGGTGGGGGGTATGCATGACTGGGGTGCCCAGTGCCAACCGGGGTGACCATGTAGCCCATTGTACCTCGTTGGGCATGGGTGTATGCGCCATGGTAACATGTTTTCCCTGCACCCCCTGCAGATCATCATGTTTGGCCACCAGCCAGTGATGTTGGCCGCAGTGGCGGCGGCCATGCTCCTGCATGCAGCCCTGTGGCAGCGTCAGGTGAGGCGGCGGAGAGAGGATGCGGAGGCTATAGCAGAGAAGCGGGCTGCAGAGGGGCAGGTGGCAGCCGCGCAGGCTGGAGAGCCGCCTGCCCGACAGACCGAAGAGGAGGGGAAACAGTACGAGGAGGAGGAGAGGGAACAGGACGAGGAGGAGCCATGGAGGCGCCAGGTGAGGCACCGCGTGTACTGGAGCCGCATGTCCTTTGAGGAACTCCCGGACCGAGCATTCAGGAGGAAACTGCGGATGAGCCGGGAGACTGTCAGACATATCTGCCACATGATGGCACACCTGGCACCGCGTGGGAATGGGGGAGGACACCCGCTCCCGGTGGCCGTAAAGGTGACGGTCGGCCTGAACTTTTACGCGGCGGGGTCTTTCCAGTCGCCGAGTGCATTTTAATGGCCCGTTCCCCAGAACAATAGGACTCCAATCAAGAAACCGGTACAGCCACAGACTGATCGGCGCCACTCCCCTTACTCAGAGAGCCCAACTCCAAGGTCAATGACCGCTAAGGATCCTCCCAGCCACCAAGGCACCCGCCCCTTTATTGGCCAAAATCAAAGGTTGTGATCAGAGCCCTGTCGAACTACTGGGTCCAAGATCAAGGACCACCCCAAAGAGCGTGAAATCCCAGAGGGATAAAAGGGGACACAGCCATGTGTTCTGCCTCTTTTGGATCCGGCTGTGCCAACCCAACTGCAGCATAACGACCAGACAGACAAGTTCAAGACCAACAATCGCTACCTGATGGATGAGCCCAGCAGACAGAGCCACTTCTTCAAACCAGCCACGTGAGATCAACATAAAGGCCTTATCAATCTGCACAGCGCCGGTCGCCCTGAAGTTAAGTACAGGTTATTGTAGCTGATAGGTGTAATTTAACTCGTAGTCGATATTGTGTTTGCATATCGAAGTAACCCTTTTGTGTATGTAAATAAACCATCTTTTGAACTGACTAACTGGTTGTGTGGTCATTTGACCAATATAAGGAAAAGACTTGTGGTTCACCGAGATAAATAGAAATACCCACAGTATTGGCGACGATGTTGGGACATAATATCATATTATAAATAGAGCCTCACATTAAAGAGCAACATTATTGGAGACCTCTGATGGGATTCGATGTAGAAGTGATTTTGTCACTCCGAGAGAACCTTCAAAACTTTGAAATCCAATTGCGAGACAAAGAAAGAACCACAAGTGCAAGCCCATATCAACCAAATCACCGAATTTTGGAAGTGTGTACTAACCTGCATGCATACTAACAGGGATATAAGGTAAACTTGTTAGATTGTGTCAAAACTATCGAGGGAGTTGTGAATCAGAATATAGCTTAGGCCATACGCGCAGTTCGAATCGCCGCCTTATCCCCCTGTCCCAAATTAACGTTAGGAAACAGATTAACGGGAGGAAACGAGAGATTAGAGGTAGGAAAAGAGATATGAGAAGCAATGGCCACAAAAGCGATGGAACATTTAATGAATCCACAGGAACCCGACGTCGCAGCGACCAACAGAGCAGAGCAATGCCCCATATGGGAGGAAGAGTTGAGGAAGTATTTGAAGGGGAAAGGATGGCCCCTTTGGTCCAATTTTTGTGCGAATGACGAGTCAGGTCCAGGAAGCATAGGACAAACTTGGTGGGACAACCCAACGAGACTCCTCACAAGCGTATGTTTGCTTTCCCCCGGAAATACACCATGGGGTCTTGCTCCCGTCCTGGCTGGCAGTCCCAGGGCCCATCCTCCTCAGGAAGCATGCAAGGAGCCATAAATCTGACCCCCTCGTCGAGAAGGTCCTGCTCCTCCATGCCAATCCACAATATACCTACATGGCACACCAGGACGGGTGACAGGACAGTCTTCCTTCGGGATTTGGCACAAGCAGGCTCCCCAGCGACCATCACCACCACCACCCTTGGCCCAACACTCTCTTTCCCCACCCCCGCCCACCTACCTCACGAACTAGCACCCGCAGGCCCACCGGTGACTATCACCACCACCTCCGCCCACACATCGCCCCCCCCTTCACCGATCAACAACTGGGTGAAGAAGAGGACAACACGCTCCCGGAAGCGCAGGTCTCGACACCGGTGCCCACACCACAGCCGGGCCTGAGGTGAACACGGCGGAAGGTCAAGGCCCCCCGACAGACTTGACCTTTAAGACTTCACCCCTGCCGGACTCTTTTTCTAACAGGGGGTGAATGTGGTAAACCACTGTGTTGCATTGTGTTGTGTTGTATATGCCTTGGCTTGTCCCGGCTGGCTCCGCCTGTGGCTCCTCCCCTAGGGCTCATGTATAAAGGTGGCTAGTCTCCGCCTCCGCCCCAGTTCGGGACCAGAGGCCAGGAGGCTAGCTGTTTAGTGTAATAAAGCCTCAGTTACATTCATCACTCGTCGTGTGTTTATTGATGACCTATCAGTTTTTCTCCTGTGTGTTTGTCTCCTGTATGTTTGTCTCCTGTGTGTCTGTCCCCTGTGTGTTTGTCCCTTGGGTGTTTGTCCCCTGTGTGTTTGTCTCCTGTATGTTTGTCTCCTGTGTGTCTGTCCCCTGTGTGTTTGTCTCCTGTATGTTTGTCTCCTGTGTGTCTGTCCCCTGTGTGTCTGTCCCCTGTGTGTTTGTCTCCTGTATGTTTGTCTCCTGTGTGTCTGTCCCCTGTGTGTCTGTCTCCTGTGTGTTTGTCTCCTATGTGTTGGTCTCCTGGGTCGTGGTCTCCTGGCTAATCTCGGGCAGAGGGCTGGTGTTCCGGCTGCTCTCCCAGTCAGTGTTTGGATTTCTGGGGGGCACTGGCCCTGGCACTCACTGGGGGTGGGGGGCTCTGGTGGGCCGGGCCCACCTTCGGCTGGTCCGTAATACACAAGACAGCATGTATGGTTGACAGCGGGACGGGGTGAGGCGTGAGGGCTGTTGGGGTGGAGTGGTGGTGGGGGGGGGGGGGGGGTGAAGGGGTTGGGATGGGCAGACATTTGTCGCGAAGACCCCCAACCAGGCGTCTCAGTTTGTGGCGCACCGCCAACCTCCGCATCGGCGACCTCCCTCTCCTCCGGACTGCCAACAATGTCTAGTGCCCTCTGCTCGGGCATGGTGAGGGAACGCAGGTCTGGTGGTCCCCCGCCGGACTTCTTCCGTTCCCGGCGGTTATGCGGGGACTTGGCCTGGGGGGGGGGGGGGGAGGGCGGCAAACACAAACAGCAACAGTGTTAGACGGTTCAACCCATGCAGCCCAGGGGTTGGATCTCTGATGGCATCAGTGGCCCGGGCACATGGCCATTGCGGCTGGCATGGGTGGGTGCAGCCATGTGGGTCAGGGTGGGGTTCCGACCGTCCCCTTGGGCGGAGTGGGGGGAGGAGGCGGATCATATGTGTGTGGGGGGGTAAGGTGGTTGGTGCCAGGGGCACAATGCTGGGTATTCACCATGGGTACAACACTAGCCTCCTCTCCTCCAAGGCGTCCAGGAGGGTCTCCAGTTCGCCGTCCTGGAATCGCTGCGCGGCTCTCCTTGCAGCCACCTTGCCTGCGACGTTGTGTGTGAGGGGGAGAATGATTACGTGCAGCCACGACATCGCGTCAATGACGGAACCAGCGAATCGGCCGCCGGCCCGTCGGGCGTTTCACGATCCGCCTGTGCTAGCCCCTAGGGAGCAGTTGAATCGCTCCACCTGTGGACCCGATGACGGCTTCATGAAACTCCTGCATTTTCACGATGGCATCAACAATTAGTCTCAGGAACGGAGTATTCAGCCCCATATTCTAAATTGGGCCTTCAGAAATAAAAATGAAAGACAAAGGACGAGACTTTCGCAGAAATCGGTAAAAGCTGACGGCAGGCGGGAAAAGCGTCATATAATATATAATTTTTATTCTTGTCACAAGTAGGCTTACATTAACACTGCAATGAAGTTACTGTGAAAATCCCCTAGTCGCTACACTCCGGCACCTGTTCGGGTACACTGAGGGAGAATTCAGAATTTCCAATTCACCTAACAAACACGTCTTTTGGGACTTGTGGGAGGAAACCGGAGAGCCCGGAGGAAACCCACACAGACACGGGGAGAACGTGCAGACTCCGCACAGACAGTGGCCCAAGTGGGAATTGAACCCAGGGCCCTGGCGCTGTGAAGCAACAGTGCTAACCACTGTACTACCGTGCCGCCCCACTGAAGTCGGCGACAGCAATGCCAGCTTTCTCTGCTATATCGTCCCAAGCTTTGAAGAAAAAACATAAAGGGGTGGGTCCCACTAAGTATCACTGGCGGAGCAACCTCTGATTCACCTGCCTCAGCAGTAACTTTGTCATTCAAGGATCAGGAGCCAATTTTAAAGGCCGCCCGAGCACAAAGGATTTCACACTGGAACCCCAACCCCACACCCTCCTGGCACTGCCACTGTCTGAGTAGTGCCCAGAGATGATCCTCTCCCCCTGAGCACTGCACTCACCTGAGCTCCCTTGGGAGGTCTGCTCATCAGGTGAACGCCTTGGGAGACCAGTCAAGTTTTGCGTCATTCTGTCAGCATGCCAACGTGAATGGATTTTTTGGCAGGGGGGTTGATTCAGGGGTAGGGGCGTGATGATATGTTAATATATTCAAACGATGGGTACAATCGCGGCACGCGTTTACACCGATGTAAAACGCAAATTTGACCTTGTGATATTTCCCCCACCTGCCCAGCCCGAACGAGGGAGGAACATCCCGGCCAAAGAATCATAGTATCAGGAAATGGAGAGTGGAAAACAGTCGACAAATGCAAATAAAATACCGATGGAACAAAGAAGCATCAAAATAGTTAATGATGTTACTGGAACAAAGGACATGTGTCAACTCAAGGTAATGACAACTCTGCTCTAGAAAAACCCAAGAAAATGGTAAACATAGAATGCCAGGATGTCAGGGTGAAAACGAAAATAGGAGATTGAAACAACACACCAGTATTCTATCTGCCCAAACATCAGCTGCTCTCCTTTCCCCTTCTCTGTGGGTGCCATATGGGCAGCACGGTGGCACAATGGTTAGCACTGCTGCCTCACAGCTCCAGGGACCCGAGTTCAATTCCGGCCTCGGGTGACTGTGTGGAGTTTGCACTTTTTTCCGCGTGTGTACGTGGGTTTCCTCCGGGTGCTTCGGTTTCCTCCCACTGTCCAAAGATGTGGAGGTCAGGTGGATTGGGTATGCTAAATTGCCCCTTTTGTGTCCAAAAGGTTTGATGGGGTTACTGGGTTACGGGGATAGGGTGGAGGCCTGGGCTTAAGTAGGATGCTCTTTCCAAGTGCCGGTGCGGATCCGATGGGCAAATGGCCTCCTTCTGCACTGTAAGGTCTATGATTCTCTGTCCCATCACAACCCAGCCAGCCCTCTCATGTTAAGAAATGGTGAGTTTGCAGTGTTCCTTTCGCAGAGGTTAGGAGAAAGAGCAGGGGAGTACGAATAATTGGATAGCCCTTTTCAAGAAATGGTGTCACCATGATAGGTAGAACGGCCTCCTTCTGTGCTGTATCATTCCATAATTTGTCGAAAGTTACTCAAGTCCATGTATACGACAGAGGGCTGCAGAGTTCCAGGAGAAAAGATTAAACACTGAACTTGGAACTAATGTTGAGCTTCATTGGCTTCATGTAATTTAAATGGAGAGGTGAGTGAGAATGGAAGAGGAAGTAGAAATAATGAGAGACCTGAGAGTCATGTCTGAAATCAAAACTGAAGTGCTCAGCAAAGCCGGAACCCCATACATTCATATTTATATAGAGAAGTTACATCATGAGCAGTGAATGCCTATGATAAATCGGAAGATGTACACACAAATTGTCTTCACCAATGGGAGAAGTGTGTTGGGCTCTGGATAATGGTGCAGGAACATGTGAACTAATAACTTTCCATCTCCTTTCATTGCATGGAAAAATGTGGAAAAAGCAGCTGCAAGTTGAGGTAATGATAAAGTAAGCCAAGGTGTTCTTAAGGCAGAAAAGGAAGACGTGTTTCCAGTGGAATAGTGATGTAAGTGGCAGAAATGATAGACCACAATCTGAAAAGCATGTTAAGCTGGAGAGAGAAAGGGGCAGAAATGTGTGTCAGAGCTGGAAAATGGAATAGATCCAGTCAAGGGGCCTATTAGTCACTGCATGAGGAACTTCAATTAAACAAAAAAATACATTTCAAAAGTTCTGATGCGGAAGACAGTGAGCAGAGCATATACAACAGGGGGAAAGTACCGTGTCTTTGCTAGAACCTGGGTAGCATGTATGATTCAGGTAATTGTGGGAATCACTGCATTTATAACAGATAAAATGTGGAAAGCCCATTGCCAGAAATTAGACGAAAGAAGTACAAAAACCGAATGGAAAGAGTCAAAAGATGAACCAATGGGCAGAAGTTGGAAATACATAGTTAATGAAATGCTCAAAATCAGAGTAAAAGGAGCACCAAACCATTAATGCAACAGCAGAGATTCCAGAGATTAGAAGTTCAAACTAATCAGAAAATTAGCAATAGCAAACATATATTTTCGAAATCAGCTTTTTGAGTGATCCTATTGGTTCAACAACAAACTATGATGGAAAAATTTGGCACAGCAAAACTGAATGGGAAATATTGCTGTATCCATTTATGGTGGAAGAAATTAGGACAGAAGTGACTCCAAAATTGTGACAACAGAACGCAAGGCTTTGGCCAAGAGTACATACAGATTTTTAAGTGTATAAATAAATTGTTTTTAAGTCCTTACATATTGCTTATGGGACGCATTACAATAACTGAGGTATTTTAACATTTCCAGAGTTAAAATATTCAAGTTTGTTTCAGGGATACTATTTTATTTACAATTTCTTCCTTGTAGCATATTCCGGGTTAAACTAAAGTTTAGTTAAAGGAACGGTCACAGTCTGACTCATACAATTGTTACAAATTCAGAACTGCATTAGATATTCTCTCTGGTTCAAGGTGACTCAGTCATTCTCATGAGCAGAGCCTGAATGCAACACAATTGTGAGTTTACTTTTAACCCAGTTAAATGACAGCATTACCTGGGGGCCCAAACAATAAGTCTCTCATTATGTCAACTGGATGCGGGGACCTTGCATGCAATGCCATGCAAAGTTCTCCCATCCTTCCGAACTTGTGCCGACTCCAGGGCGATGAGAGGGAATTCAAAACAGGTAAAACAAGTTTAGTAAGAAAAGAGCAGCAGCCAGCAGGAGCCAATCCAGGAAGCAGTCTCATTGAAAGGAAAGGCTGGCTTCCTGCATTGTTTCTTGCTCCCATCCATTCTGCACCATCTGTCTCTATCTTTGGCCAGCTGCTAACCCTCACTTCAGTTTTCCTCCAACTGTCCCTCTCCTCTGACATCCCGGGTACAGTGGACAATCTTTGTTATTGGAAAACCTGTTTATTAATCTTTACAGCACTCACTTTAAATGCTAATATTCTTTAAGAGGAAAACATCCTAAATAGTTACAAGCTCTATGAGCACTTTTACAAGGTAATTTTAAGAGATGGATCAGGAGTGAACAGAAGGAACTGCATAAACGATGGGACAGAGTGACAGATGAGGGCTTGCACATTACAACAGAGATGCACTGTCGACAGGAGCACATGGGATAAGGACATATTTGGCCAGAATTGTAAATGATTTATCTGCCAAATTTACGGTCAAAGATGCGGCTTTAGGATAGGGCTCATCAGACACGCAAGGACCCACAGAACCCATGACCAGTGACACGGAGTTTCTTAAGTGAACAATCATACTCATTACCAAATGACCACCGAAGGAGAAACAATGATACATCTAATCAGAATCTTTCAAAGCACAAATTATAGAGGGAAGTATAGAACTATTGACTTACACTATCACTTATGGCATTCCATATTTCCCTGTTGTGGTGATACATCTGTGAATAATATTGTATGCAGATAGCAATGTGACCTCCAACCAGCTGGTGGCATCAGACCTTGGTCATGTGATGTGGCAGATTCATTAGTTGGTAATAAGGTGTGCACATGGCCAGTCGCACATCGAGTAATTCCAGAGCAACCTAGTTGCATGTTATCCTTCCACGTGTTAATTAATAAAATCATTATTCTAAGTAACTCATCAACAGTTCTGGGAGTATCATTGCTACAGCAAGGCCACAGAACCACAACACCTGTGACTTTTATATAATTCACTCTCTGTTGATAACTCTAATTTTCATAGGTGCAGTCAGCACTATATACAATGGTGATAGTGACTTTGCTGAATTTTTTGTCAATATTTAAACTTCTGCTTTTAATGGGGTTGATGGCTTGGCAAAGACAGTCTTTGTTTAAATAAATAATAGACCTTTCTTTTTTTTAAAGTTAAATCACTCAAATAATTAGTAAGCGGAACGGTGGCACAGCAGCTAGCACTGCTGCTTCACAGCGCCAGGAACCTGAGTTCAATTCCAGTGTTGGGTGACTGTGTGTGTGGAGTTTGTACGTTCTCCCCCTGTCTGCGTGGGTTTCCTCCTGGTGCTCCGGTTTCCTCAAACAGTTCAATGATGTGCCATTAGGTGGATTGGCCATGCTAAGTTGCTCCTTAGTGTCCAAAAGGATAGGTTGGGTTACGGGGATAGGATGGAGACGTGGGCCTAGATAGGGTGCTCTTTCAGAGGGTCGATGCACACTCAATGGGCCGAATGGCCTCCTTCTGCACTGTAGGGATTCTATGATTAAACCTGGGATGGAGGCTAGAGTGCAGTTTCATAGTACACGTGGAATCTCTGTACAAATTCATGAAATGGAAGCAAGCCAACTGATTGTACAATGAACAGATCGTCCTGATGGGAGGAACACTTTGGATGAGTGACATTCTTCGTATTCACACTAAAAGTCAACTTTAAAATTTAACATTGCCTCTCTGTTGAAAATAAAATCACTTTAATCAAGGAATGGCCTCCCTCTGCGTTGTAACATTTCTGTGATTCTGTGACTTCAAGATTTGTTCGAACAAAATTAGGTACACACATCTCTGTAACCAATCTGGTTCATGCACATAACAATTCTGCTAACTGCTTCATTTAATATCTCGTTAATGGTCTTAATCAACATCCTGCATAACTTCTCAGAGTTAGCCTTTTGTCAACAGAATTTAACTACATGGCAACATAATATAAATTAACCTAAAATTACTTCTGGACTAAATAGATTACATTTCAAAACACAACACAGATCTTTGCAGAAAAACACTGGCATCTCTAGGCTGCTACAGAACAAAAGATGATTTATTATGCAAATGTCTGTTGAGTGTACTGCCATTAGCATTATTTTTTCCAGCAGTGTTCCCTGATAGCTGTCTGGATAGGCAGAGTTATTCTGTAATTACAGATGAGCATCAAAGGCTTGAAGAATTTAATCTGGTCAGCAATCAGAAAATGCAGGTGCTTGCATGTTTTGGGAGTTTGACTTAATTACTTCCAGAATATCTTCAGCGGACTTAAGTACACCTGAGGCTGAATTTTACAGGACTGAGGGGCACAATGCTCAACACCACCCTCCACTCCAACAAAAGTCAGTTCCAAAGGAAAAGGTGGCCAATGGCAAACACACTGCTGGACGACCTCTCGTTCCTGAGAGTGTGACCTCGCCCTTCATTGGGAGGAAGTCCAATCCTCCAGAGCTTCCAGCAGCTCTCTCAGTCCGAGCAGCACCATTATTCAGCATTGGGCGCTGCTGGGACTGCAAACAGGCCTGGAAAGACGAGCAATGGATTTCGAACTAAGTCCCAGGGAAGGGATCAGGGAGCGTAGGCGTTGCACAAGAAGCAGGGTTTGGAGGTCAGGTGGGGAGGCACAAGGGGGGGGGCACCATCTTGGCGGTGGGGTACACACAAGACACACCCACTCAATGATGTAGCCCCCTGCTTCCTTCCCGCCTTGTCAAAGTTATTTAAATAACAGCCGACTGGATCTCAACCCTGCCCATGCCAACTGGATTATGGCATGGGCAGTATAATGTTTAGGTCAATTTGCCTGCAACAAGTGTCGTGTTAGGTACACTGGTCTAACATTGGCTGCAACTGGATGCAGCTTAGATCAGAAAGGTACTCCAGACCTTGAAGTTAGTTCAATCAGGTTTATTGAACTAATAGCACAGTTAGCACAGTTCTCTGTGAGTTCGACTCTCTGCTAACTTAAGTGTGGTTATTCTGTCTGACTGAACCAGACCAGCTCTTAGCCACGTGGTGGAGGTGTGAGATTGTAACAACACCCTTGACTGACTCTCTAGATATTCATCAGTGGAAAGAGGCGGAGTGTGAGTGCCTCGTGTCTTTTATAGTCAGATCCCACCCCTGAGTGTCCTGCCTGCTTATTGGTCATGTCCTGTTCTCTGTGTCCATTAGCTGCTTGTCTGTAAATCATTATGTGTGTGTCTGCATATCATGACAACAAGCTCAATTGCTAGTTAGTTTTTTTTAAATGGTAGGCTGGCTGCTGATTTTGGCATCCATCTGCCTGCCTACTGTGCTGTGGTGATTGAGTCTGGGATGGGGAGGAAGTAGGTGAACTAGCCAACCGTCATATTTTATGGGTCCCGCCACCTCCTCCACTCTCCGCTCCCTTCCTGCCGAACAACTAACCTCCCCCACCCCCTAGCCACTTCCTGCACCCCTTGGGCAGCCCAATAGCACAGTGGTTAGCACGGTTGCTTCACAGCACCAGGGTCCCAGGTTCAATTCCCAGCTTGGGTCACTGTCTGTGCAGAGTCGATACGTTTTCCCTGTGTCTGCGTGGGTTTCCTCTGGGTGCTCCGGTTTACACCCACAAGTCCCGAAAGACGTGCTGTTAGGTGAATTGGACATTCTGAATTCTCCCTCCGTGTACCTGAACAGGTGTCGGAATGTGACGACTCGGGGCTTTTCACAGTACCTTCATTGCATCTTAATGTAAGCCTACTTGTGACAATAAAGATTGTTGTTAAAAAATACATGCCTGGCCTGGAAGCTATAAAATCCAGTCTCTGGTGTTGACCTATCCCGAGTCAGCAATGAAATGTTCAGGCATAGGTGCAAAGTAAGAATTCCATGATAACTAAAAACAATGCAAGACAGAAAGAACTATTTCAAAGTTCAATAAATTGCACATTAATGCAAAAGACTTTCCTTTGCTATTCAATACTTTTCACTGTAACTCGGTACATGTAACAATAAATCTAAATCTAAATGAAATTGTCTTTGAACCGATCTAGCAACTCAAGACTGGGCATCCATGAGGCGCTGTGGGCCATCAGCAGCAGCAGAATTGTACTCAGCCAAACACACAGCAAGAATTGTTATCAATTACACACATAAAGACACCATCAGCTACAGTATTCTATGTATAACACTTAATGAATTCCCTCTTAACTGTTCCAATTCAAAAACAAAAACCAAAAAAATCAAAAAACCCTATTCAAGGGCATGGCCCAGCACTCTGCATTCTCATTTGAATGTGACTGGCTTTCCCTGAGCTTCTCTTTTAAGTTACCAAAGCAGATAGTCACAACCTGTTTACTTCTGGAATAGATATTTAAAATGAAAATAGATAGAGACAGGCCGAAACACTTCTTTCTCCTTGTCTGTAGTCCACAGCAGTCACAAAACTGAAAGCGAAACCAAAAACCTCACACAACCACAGCGCAGCTCCACCCACACCATGACATCATTGAAGTCCATGTGATAAGATACAAACCATTCTTAAAGGGGCACTCCCATGACACTGGTCTCAAATCCACCTCCCTGCCTGTTCCCCATGTCCCTTTAACCCGTTTTTAAAATCAGAAATATATCTGTCACCCTCTCGAAACCATTTAATGATTCGGACTTCACCGCACTATAGGGCAGCGAGTTCCACAAATTCACTACCTCGGTGAGAAGTAGCACCTCCTCATCTCAGATTTAAGTCTACCGTCTCTCACCTTATATCTGTGACCTCTCCTTCTAGATTGCCTCACAAGGGGGAACATTTGGTCGATTTTTACTTTATCAATCCCTTTTAGAATTTGATATACTTTGATCAGATCCCCTCTCATCCTTCTAGACCCCAGCGAGTATAAGCCCAAACTGTTCAATCTCTCCTCATACGTTAACCCTTTCATCCCTGAAATCAATCTGACAGGCCTCCTCTGAACTGCCTCCAATGCCACCACAACTTTCCTCAAATAAGGAGACCAAAACTGGACAAAATACTCCAGGTGTGGTCTCACCAATACTCTATACAATTGCAACACCCTCTTCTTTTATACTCCAGTCCTTTTGCAATAAACAGTAACATTCCATTTGCCTTTCTTATTACATTTTGTACCTGCGTACAGACTTTCTACAATTCATGAACAAAGACACCCAGATCCCTCTGCCCAGAAGCATTTTGAATCTGCTTTCCATTTAGATAATAATTTGCCTGACTATTTGTTCGGCCAAGATGGATGAGACTTTTAATTCCATATATTTTTATTGAATTCAAATCTCAACATCTGTGGTGATGGGATTCAAATCCTGGTCCACAGAGCATGACTCTGGGTTTCTGGCTTACTAGTCCAGTGACACTACCAACACACCATCGCCTCCCACATTGCTAGTTGACAAAACAAAGACTCGGATTTATATGAACTCAACACCTCCTAAGGTGCTTTGCAAACAATGAAATACATTTTGAAGCGTATTCATTACTGTAATGTAGTAATTGCTGTCTAGCAAGCTGCCACAAACAGAAATAACAGTGATAAGGGCCACATTACTCATTTTTTAGTGCTGTTGATTGAATGATAAATACTGGCCAAGAAGTGGAGTCGTGTTGGGTGTTCCGTTATACAAACGAACCAACACGGTTGTAGATGGTACAACTCTGTTTTATTACTCTTGATAACAACATCTGTAAACGTATGACTGTGGTTCGTACTTTAGCCGTTAGCCTGTGGACCTAGCCCTAACATTACCTTAGAGAGGCACTCAGCACATGGTGTATGTTTGAGTGTCACGCTGTGAGCTCTGTGCCCTGAGCTGTCTCCTGCTGGAATGAGCGGGAACTGTGGTGTTCCCCGTTTTATAGTGCGTGTGCTCTCACTGGTGATTGGCTGTGATGTTGCGTGTGTTTTGATTGGTCCCTTGATCTGTCCATCAGTGTGTTTGTGTGTTTGCACCATGATATGTTTATCTGAATATCATGACAGTGGGTTAACTCCTCTGATTCTCTTTGACATCTTTGATTCTTTGAATGCTTATATCCACCGAAGGGTACAGATGAAGCCTCTGTTTAACGCCTCATTGAAAAGACTACACCTCAAATACTGCAGAGCTCCCTCAGTACTGCACTGGTGCACCAGCTGACATTTTACACTCAAGTCCCTGAATAAAGTGAAATGAAGAATTCTACTTAAGAGGAGGAGTTAATCAATTTGAGTATTTATCCCATTGACTGGTGGCATATCTGTGGAAATTCCTGTGCCGCTGGCCTGGTTTGTTTTCATCCATTACATTTTCACTTGCTATTTTTAACATCGCTGACCTCTCCGCTAAGAAAACACAGGCTCCCTATAAACAATAATACTAAATCGGATTTCCAGGTAATTAAAGTGAGCCCAGGGGTTGAACAAAAAAAGCCCTCGTCATTAAATGTGTCCTCTTTTGAAATGAAGATGACTTGGCACGCATCATGTGAATGCCCATGCTGCATTGTAGGGCTTACATGGTATGCTTTTGTTAGGCAAGTGAATCCTGATAACTGCTTTCTTAGGTTGGCACTGCAACAGCAGCAGATTAAGCATGATTTCTCGCAAACTGCAGGTTTTCCACAAAGCTGTGGCTCCAACTGATGCCGCACATTGTGACTCTCAGGCCAGCTGGTCATACTAAAGATATCTTTCTGATAATTGCATTATTCCGGGTATGCAGGACATCCATCAAACTACATGTAAAATCTCTACCGTTCTTACTCTCTAATTAAGAGTGCAGAATTTTCCTCCATCAAGACCTCTACAGTGTTCTCTTCCACACTGATGTATCCCCCAACAGGTGTATGTTCCATTTGATACTTCAATTTTCTGAGAGGATGAGAGGGAATGATCAGCAAAATACAGGAGTAACCAAATAACTATTGTATCCTGAATTCTATTTGATTGTTATTACTGTAAGGGACCTTTATGTTGATTTCCTTATTTCCCCTTCATTTGTTTTTGTTATCATTTTGATCTATGGATGTTTAATGGACATATGTTTAATGGGGGCAGCACGGTCGCACAAGTGGATAGCACTGTGGCTTCACAGCGCCAGGGTCCTAGGTTCGATTCCCCGCTGGGTTACTATCTGTGCGTCCCCGCTGGGTTACTATCTGTGCGGAATCTGCACGGGTTTCCTCCGGGTGTTCCAGTTTCCTCCCACAGTCCAAAGACGTGCAGATTAGGTGGATTGTCCATGATAAATTGCCCTCAGTGACCCAAAAGGATAGATGGGGTTATTGGGTTAGCGTGGAAGTGAGGGCTTAAGTGGGTCGGTGCAGACTCGGGCCGAATGGTCTCCTTCTGGACTGTATGTTCTATGTTCTATATATCTTTAAGTCGAGCAGGGGGAGTAAGGAATTCAAATGTTACAAAACATTGGACAGCAGAAGTCAGACCTTTCGGTACCCGAGAGATCGGTGGGACTCGGTTCGATTGGTTGGCCAATGGGCAATGAATTAGCCAAAAGGGCGTATTTTGCCTGATAACAGGCGGTGATTGGGTCCTGTATGAGTGGGATGATTTCCAGATGGCCAGTGGAAGCAGTTTGAGTACTGGATGCTCTTTCTCTCTCTCCCTTGTGTTTTCTCCAGGAAAGCTGCTGTATTTCTGAAACTGCAGAGAGCTGAATGAATCTACAGTGAAAACCATTACCGACTTGAAACAGAAACCTCAAAGTAAAAGCCAGGACTGAATTAAGGTGTGCTAGAAAACAACCATCTGAAACAAAGACTCTTATCCTTTTTGCTTTTATCATTAGTTTGCACCCCTCTTTTCCCCTCTGTGTTTATCTGTCTTGTGTGTGTAGAGGGTGGAGCGAGTTTAAGTAGAGAGCTTAAGAATTAGATAATAGTTAGCCTGTTGTAATTGCTGCATATTGAATTATAGTTATTGTTATTAACAAAAGGAATAGTGTTTAAATTTACAAACCTGGTGACTGTAGTTATTGGGTAGCGAAGGGCTTTTCGAAGAAAGATTTATTAGTTTCAATTGTGTTGTGACTCTGGGTCAAATGGGGCTGGGATTGACCGCGCACTAACCCAAGGGGTCGTAACAGAACAACACTTGAGTATTTCTGAAAAAGGAAGCTTGCAGTCGAAGCCTATCATCTTCCACTCATCAGGACAAATTTGTAAAAATACCAATTGCAAAGGGAACAGCAATTTATACTGCATGAGAAGAGAGTGCTGATCAGTTCCGGCATGGTAGCACAGTGATTAGCACTGTTTCTTCACAGCTTCAGGGTCCCAGATTCGACTTACGGCTTGGGTCACTGTCTGTGCAGAGTCTGTACGTTCTCTCCGAGCCTCTGTGGGTTTCCTCCGGGTGCTTCGGTTTCCTCCATCAAGTCCAGAAAGATGTGCTTGTTAGGTAAATTGGACATTCTGAATTTTCCCTCAGTGTACCCGAACAGGCGCCAGATTGTGGCGACTAGGGGCTTCTCACAGTAACTTCATTGCAGTGTTAATGTAAGCCTACTTGTGACAATAATAAAAATTATTATCTTTGACTCTGATTGGTAGATGTGTTGCCACGGAGAATGCGCCAGGTTCCAGTTAGCTGCCAAACTTTTATTTAAATTCAAACCAGGCAGTTTGACTCTGATGGTCAAGGCATTGGCATTGGGGAATGAACGAGGGAATGGCTATCCCTCAAGTTTTGCTTCATTGAAAAAGACTCATTGGACATGCTCTTTCTGCCTGCAAAGGAAAAGACAGTGGGCGAAATTCTCCGGAAGCGGCGCGATGTCCGCCGACTGGCGCCCAAAATGGCGCCAATCAGACGGGCATCGCGCCGCCCCAAAGGTGCAGAATGCTCCGCATCTTTGGGGGCCGAGCCCCAACCTTGAGGGGCTAGGCCCGCGCCGGAGGAATTTCTGCCCCGCCAGCTGGCGGAAACGGCCTTTGTTGCCCCGCCAGCTGGTACGGAAATGACATGTCGGGGCGGCGCATGCGCGGGAGCGTCAGCGGCCGCTGACAGTTTCCCGCGCATGCGCAGTGGAGGGAGTCTCTTCCGCCTCCGCCTTGGTGGAGACCGTGGCGGAGGCGGAAGGGAAAGAGTGCCCCCACGCACAGGCCCGCCTGCGGATCGGTGGGCCCCGATCGCGGGCCAGGCCACCGTGGGAGCACCCCCCGGGGCCAGATCGCCCTGCGCCCCCCCCAGGAAGCCGGAGCCCGCCCGCGCCGCCTTGTCCCGCCGGTAAGGTAGGTGGTTCAATTTATGCCGGCGGGACAAGCAATTTGTCGGCGGGACTTCGGCCCATCCGGGCCGGAGAATCAAGCGGGGAGGCCCGCCAACCGGCGCGGCGCATTCCCGCCCCCGCTGAATCTCCGGTGCCGGAGATTTCGGCAACCGGCGGGGGCGGTATTCACGCCAGCCCCCGGCGATTCTCCGACCCGGCAGGGGGTCGGAGAATGTCGCCCAGTGTGTGTGAATATATGTAGCTTTTTGCACACATAACTGAACCACACTGCGAACCCAATTTATAATCTTAAATTGGTTGTCAGTGTAATTTATAGCACAATCAGGATTGTTTAGCAAGTACTGGCCAATCACGGCATCACATCTAATGTTGAACATTATATTCTGAATTTTGCAAGCACAGGCTGGTTGGGTACAGTCAGTACTTTGTCAGTTGCAAACAGCTGAAGGGACCAGCTGTTTGTTACGAGCTACTCATCCTGGGATGTACAGCCAACATACTCCAGATCACTGCGACACTGAAATTCCTATATCACATTGTTCATTTGTGTGATAGGCAGAACCCCTTTTTGGCTTGAAGCCAACATCCTGTTCATGGACAATCCCACCCATGCTGCAACTGCAGAGCAGTTAGCTTCACTTGTTGCTAAGCATTTTTGAGTCACCTCACATGTCCAGGGTAATCGGAGGTAGACTGAGCACTTTTCCAGACAAAGTGGCAGCTTAAGGCCCATACATGAGTTTGTGATATATAGAGCAAGCAACAATGTGGTGAGAGTAGCCAATATCCCCCATGATAGTTGTGATTCCCTATTTCAACATCAAGCTTACATGGTAGGAAAATGGTTCAGGTTCCATTTACTACATTGTTGATGAAGACAATCTTACAGCACGTGGAACAGTAGTAAGCTGACCAGAGGCAACCTGCCTGGTTGAATTTAAACAAAAGCTTGGCAGTTAACTGTAACCTGGTGAATTTTCTATGGCAATGCCTCGACCAATTAGAGTGTGATTGAACATTCTCCATTTGCCTGGATGAATACAGCTCTATTAACACTCAGAAAGCTTGACACCATCCAGGTCAAAGCAGTCTGCTTAATTGGCACCCCATCGACAAACATTCACTCCTTCCACCACCAACAAATAATGGCAGCATTGGGTACCATCTACAATATGCAAGGACTCACCAAGGTTCCTTAAGCAGCACCTTCTAAACTCATGACCATCTAGAAGGACAAGGGCAGCAGATACCTGGGAACACCACTGCCTGCAAGTTCCCCTCCAAGCCACTCACCACCCTGAATTGGAAATATATTGCCATTCCTTCACTGTCGGTGGGCCAAAATCCAGCAACTCCCTTCCACCAGCACACTGGGTGTGCCTACGCCAAATGGACTGCAGCGGTTCAAGAAGGAAGCTCACAATCGCCTTCTCAAGGGCAATAAGGGATGGGTAATAAATACTAACCTAGCCAATGATACTCACATTCCATGAATAATTTTGTTAAAAATTAACCATTACATACATGCAGTCCGCTTTTACCCAACACTATCAGTGTGTCAGCATTTGCTGCCTGAAATTTGGACTATGGGAAGTCGTACCCGAAATACTCTGATTCTGCATTCAGCAAATACACAAAAGTTCCATGAGTGTGCAGAGAGAGGTCTGGGGACGTTGTGGATGGACCTGGGTACTGCATCACATTAGACTATAAAATTCACTGAAAATGTGTCAAAATCCAAAATCCTGAGGGTGAGGAATAAACCTTGTACCTTTGTTGCTCACAATCCCCACTGCTCTCTTCACAACATCCAGAAGCACTACTGTGAGAAATTAACTCCTGTACATTTCAGATTTTCCAGCAGTGCAAAAGGTAAATGTGCCAAGCATGTCTGCTGCTCGGATCAAATAAGATGATGTCCCACTGCATAATTACCACTTATCATCAGCAAAGCCGTTAGGTTTCACTTCTGGTTTTCACAGAAAGAGATACAAAAACATGGGAAAGAAATTTTAATCGGGAATGGGGAATGGGTTGTGTTGGAAGTGACCAAAAATATGTTTGCATGTAGAAGCCACTCACAAGCACGTTCAGCTGGCTGTGCAAACAGCCTCTGGGGGGGGGGGGGGCGCAGGCGGGGTCACCAATCGTCCCAGAATTTGGCTTTCTGCCCCATCCTGGGTCGGGCATTCCTGGAATGCCATTTGTCCCAGATGTTTTGGGTGTCATCAACTTTTTGTTTGTGTACGCAGTCTGTTGCTGCATATGTGCAGACCCAAGCCCACACAACCAAGAGAGAGCACTGGCTGACACTCTCCTCTGAGATTGCTCAGCTTCGGCAGGCGGGTCATTGGGGTAGGGGTTACATAGATACATAGAAGATAGGAACAGGAGGCCTTTTGGCCCTTGGAGCCTGCTCCGCCATTCATCATGATCATAGCTGATCATCCGACTCAATAGCCTAATCCTGCTTTCTCCCCATAGCCTTCAATCCCATTCTCCCCAAGTGCTAAATCTAGCCGCCTCTTGAATATATTCAAAGTTTCAGCATCAACTATTTCCTGTGGCAATGAATTCCACAGGCTCACCACTCTTTGGGTGAAGAAATGTCTCCTCATCTCTGTCTGAAATGTTTACCCTGAATCCTCAGACTGTGACCCCTGGTTCTGGACACAGCATTGGGAACATCTTCCCTGCATCTACCCTGTCTAGTCCTGTTAGAATTTTATAAGTCTCCATGAGATCCCTCCTCATTTTTCTGAACTCCACCGAGAACAATCCTAACATAGTCAATCTCTCCTCATATGACAGTCCCGCCATCCCTGAATCAGTCTGGTAAACCTTCGCTGCACTCCCTCAAGTGCAAGAACATCCTTCCTCAGAAAAGGAGACCAAAACTGCACGCGATATTCTAGGTGTGGCCTCACCAAGGCCCTGTATAATTGCAGCAACACATCCCTGCTTCTATACTCAAAACCTCTCGCAATGAAGGCCAACATATCATTAGCCTTCTTTACCGCCTGCTGCACCTGCATGCTTACCTTCAGCGAATGGTGCACAAGGACACCCAGGTCCCGCTGCACACTCTCCTCTCCCAATTTACAACCATTCAGGTAGTAATCTGCCTTCCTCTTTTTGCTTCCAAACTGAATAACCTCACATTTATCCAAATTATACTGCATATGCCATTGATTTTCCCACTCGCCCAACGTGTCCAGATCTTGCTGTAGGATCTCTGCATCCTCGTCACAGTTCACCCTTCCACCCAACTTGGTATCATCTGCAAACTTTGAGATGTTACATTTTGTTCCCTCATCCAAATCATAAATATATATTGTGAATATCTGGGGTCCCAGCACCGATCCCTGTGGCACCACACTAGTTACTGCCTACCAATTTGAAAAGGAACCATTAATCCCTACTCTTTGTTTCCTCTCTGCCAACCAGTTTTCTATCCACCTCAATACACTTCCACCAATCCCATGCGCTTTAATTTTGCGAAATAGTCTCTTATGTGGGACTTTGCCAAACGCCTTATGAAAATCCGAATATACCACATCGACTGGCTCCCCCTTGTCAACTGTACTCGTTACATCTTCAAAGAATTCCAACAGATTTGTCAAGCATGATTTCCCCTTCATAAATCCATGCTGGCTCTGACTGATCCTGCCACTGATTTCTAAATGTTGCGCTATAAAGTCCTTGATAATGGATGCAACTATTGTCCCCACTACCGATGTTAGGCTTACTGGTTTATAATTCCCTGCTTTCTCGCTACTTTCCTTTTTGAATATTGGAGTGACATGAACTACCCTGCAATCTGAAGGGACTGTTCCAGAGTCTATAGTATCCCAGAAGATGACCACCAATTGGGCGGGATTCTCCAATAATGGGGCTATGTCCCCACTCCAGCGAAAAAACGCTAGCGAATCACTCTGGATTTTCCGGAAGAAAGTCCTGAGTGATTCTCCTACCTGCAGAGGTCTTGCAGGGCCCCGGAGTGCTTCTCGTAGCTCTGGCTGTGTTTACGGGGCTCTGCATTTCTGGTTGGGAGTTCGCGCATGTGCACGGCGGCGGCCTGTGGTGGCCGCACCGTGCGACATGGCCTGCGGAGCGGCACCAGGAATGTAGGCCCCCCCGAGATCGCGCGCGCCCATGGGTCCATGACGCCCAATCTCCCCCTTGGCCATCCAGGAGGCCCCCCCCCCGGTGATCGATCCCCCCGCCCCCCACCAGGGCGGCCATGGACTGAGTCCGCAGCCGCCACCGCCCGTTCCCAGCGGTCTATAGCTGGTTAGAACCACACCGTCAGGAACTCGGCCAGTTTTCTTCAGAGAATCGCAGGGGAGTGGCCTCTGTATGTGGCCCCCTACTTGCGCCACTTCGCACGCAAGCGCGAGAATCGCGGGAGCAGCGTCAAACTGCAATTTCGGTGCGGAGGCTCGGAGAATCCAACCCATTATTTTTCTTGGCCAATCTGTATCCATGGATCGGATACTATTTCTAATTTCCTTTGTAAGCCATAGATTGGCCCTCTTACTCATTTTCCTTTTGTGCCAGAATGGAATGAACAGTTGCTGCAGTTCCCCCATGCGCTCCTTGAATGTTTGCCATTGCCTATCTTCTGTCATGCCTTTAAGTAACTTTCCCCAATCTATCAAGGCCAAATCACGCCTCATATCTTCATAGTTTCCTTTATTTAGATCCAGTACCCAGCCTCCGAAACATCTACTTCACTCTCCATCTTGATAAAAAATTCTACCATATTATGGTCGCTCATCCCCAAGGGGTCTCGTACAGCCAGATTGGCAATGATTCCCTTCTCATTACAAGGTACCCAGTCTAAGATGGCCTGCTCTCTAGTTGATTCCTCCACATATTGGTCAAGAAAACCATCCCATATACACTCCAGGAATTCCTCCTCTACGGCATTGTGGCTAATTTGATTTCCCCAATCTATGTGAAGATTAAAATCACCCATGATCACCGATATTCCCTTATTACATGCATCTTTACTTTTGTGTTTAATGCCATTCCCAACATTACCACTGCAGTTTGGGTGTCTATATATAATACCCACTAATGTTTTTTGCCCCTTGGTATTTCTCAACTCTACCCATACAGACTCCACATTGTCAGAGCTAATATCCTTTCACACTATTGTGTTAATTTCCTCTTTAACCAGCAGTGCCACGCCACCACCTTTTCTTTTATGCCTGTCCTTCCTAAATACTGAAAACCAAGGGACATTCAGTTCCCATACCTGGTCACCCTGCAGCCATGTCTCCGTAATCCCAATTATATCATACCCATTTATATCTATCTGCGTGATTAGTTCATCCACTTTATTGCAAATGCTCCATGCATTATGGCACAGAACCTTTAAGCTTGTCTTTTTCATATTGTTTGTCTTGCTCCCAATATTTTTCTCTACTGCCCTGTTTGAATTTTGCCCTTGCTTTCCCCACCTATCACTTTTCTTATTCACTTTTCTACCTTTTGTTTTTGCCCTTGCTCCCTCTTTCTCTGACTCCTTGCATAGGTTTCCATTACCCAGGCATCTTAGTTTAAACCCTCCCAACTGCTCTAGCAAATAGCCCCCCGAGGACATCAGTCCCAGTCCTGCCCAGGTGTAACCCATCCAGTTTGTACAGGTCCCACCTCTCCCAGAACTGGTCCCAGTGCCCCAAGAATCTGAAACCCTCCCTCTGACACCATCTCTTCAGCCATGTATTCATCCTATATATTCTGTCATTTCTACTCTGACTAGCACGTAGCATCGGTAGTAATCCTGAGATCACTACCTTTGAGGTCCGATTTCTTAACTTCCTTCCTAGCTCCTTGTATTCTGCTTTTAGGACCTCATCCCTTTTTTGTAACCTATGTCGTTTGCACCGATGTGTACCATGACCACTGGCTGTTAACCCTCCCCTCCAGAATGTCCTGTACCCACTCCAAGACATCCTTGACCCTAGCACCAAGGAGGCAACATACCATCCTGATCTCTCGTTTGCGGCCACAGAAACACGTCTATTTCCCTTACAATTGAGTCCCCTATAACTATTGCACTGCCACACTTATTACCCCTCCCCTCCACAGCAGGACCAACCGTGGTGCCATGAGTTTGGCTGTTGCTGTTTTCCCCTGAGAGGCCATTCCCCTCAACAGTATCCAAAACAGTATATCTGTTCTGCAGGGAAATGGCCTTAGGAGATTCCTGCACTGCCTGCCTAGCTCTCTTGCTCTGTCTGGTGGTCTCCCATTCCTTTTCTGCCTACGGAGTCTGAGCCTGCAGTGTGACCACCTCTCTATACGTGTTATCCATGATGCTCTCCACCTCACGGATGCTCCACAGTGTCACCAGCCGCCGCTCCAGCTCTGAAACTCGAGCTTTCAGGAGCTGTAACTGGAGACACTTCCTGCACACCTACTGACCCTGGGGACTGGAACTGTCCCCAGCCTGCCACATGGAGCAAGCGGAGCAGACCACGGCTTGGAGCTGTCCTGCCATGTCTTATCCTTTTAAACTTTTGAAATTAAACTTTTGAAAGATGTTTTGTGTCAGATTATATCCAAGGCCTCCTATATTTAGCTTTTTAAAAATTTTACTTAAAAATGTTTTAAAGCTGAGTATTTATCCCTCTTGATCTGAAATAATGTTAAAAATAGTAATTTAAATCAAATTAAAAATAGTAATTTAAATCAGTAACTCATCAGATTTTCAAATTTAGCTCAGTCTGCCTTTCAGCCAATCAGATCACAGTCTCCTGTGGCGTCACTTTACCATTTTCATAGAATTTATAGAATTTACAGTGCAGTTACAGTGCAATCTCAGAAGCAGACAGATGTTGCTTTATAATCTTGCCGAGTCAGCCCAAACCGGATCCCTAACCTTCAGAACAACATCCACAACTCTCAGTCCCTTTGACTCCAGCTTCTGTGACCTCTCTTCCTTTCCACCCATCAATGTTGACCTTGCCTTCAGGCACCAACATTCTGCAATTCTGTTCCTAATGGGTTCTTCATGCCCACCTCCTTAAAACACCACTTTGACCAAGCTCTTAGTGAACCTTCTCTTTGGCACCTTCTTTTCCTTTTTAATCCTTACGCCTGTGTGAATTAAGTTGGGAGGTTTTTCTATATTAAAGGAGCCATATAAATGCTGTTCAGATTCTATTCACGGGACTGCTGAAATATATCTTTCATGCAACAAAGCACGAACATGAGCCTGTTTAATGTGCTTGGATTCGATATTCCTCTCTCTGAACTACATTCTTCCTCCAAGACTTAGAGTTCTAGGGACATCACTCCCTGATCACTTTATGATCCCTTTATTTGTTGCTAGTTTTACGTTTGGCTTCTTTAACATGACTAAGATTGCTCCAGCAGTCACCCTTATTGTGTTATTTTTGCAAACATTAATTACAATGTTCTCCTGAGTGTATTAGGGGTTGAGGTTGGCCCTGAACAGACTCTTCTGGTTTTTCAGCACTTCAAATATAAATCATGCACTGGATTTCTTAAATAAGGTATATGCCGTCTCTGAGGTTCTTCTGATGCTATTTTATACGTGTTGTGGCAGCAAAAGCAAGCCTAAATGTTTTGTTTACTAAGAGATGTTTCAAATGCAAGACTATTTGTTTCATGTTTGGCTACGAATGGGTTAATCAATTGCTGCTCTGTATTCTCACCATACCATAGGAGAAAATGAAAATTAGTTTGGATATTTTAGTGATACTTACTTATTTTAGTGAAAAATGGTGTTGCTATGTTCAATGATTCTGCCACGCAGTGAAAATTCAGCCCATTTGAAATCTTCAATTCAAACACCAGGATAAAATATTAGAACAGCGAGGCTGAATTTGGTGAAAACATAATTCACCTTCAACTTACCTCTGGAGACCAACTTGCATATGTGAATAAGGGTATTTCAGACTGAGATGAAACCAAGTGTCTGAATTATTTATCACACTTCTGCTGATCAGGCTGCATGCCATGACTATAGTAGAGATGCTGCACTAATTCCCAAACTGGCAGAATCAGAGCACTGCATATGCTTACAGAGGGCAAGGAATCAGCGATGCAGCAGCATGTTAAAAAGACAGAGATAAATAACCAGAGGTAGAATTGACTCCTTCATCAGCGCAATATATTCCCGATAAAACTGTGACAGCAGCAAGGAGAAAACAGGAAGACAAAGAATGTTAGACTGCATTCTACTCACAGGAATAAAAGTACATTTTGAAGAGACTGCAGAATCAGAGAGACCTGGGGGTTCAGATATCAGGAGTCGGTGGCACTGGACTAGTAATCCAGAGGCCCAGGTTAATACTTTGGGGACCTGGGTTCGAATCCCATCACGGCAGATGGTGGAATATAAATTCAATAAAACATCCGGAATTAAAAGTCTAATTATGACCGTGAAACCATTGTCAGTTGTTGTAAAAACCCATCTGGTTCACTAATGTCCTTTAGGGAAGGAGACCTGACATCCTTGCCTGCTCTGGCCTACATGTGGGGGGAAATTCTCCTGTATCGGCGCGATGTCCGCCGGATGTCCAAAACGGCGCAAATCAGTCGGGCATCGCGCCGCCCCAAAGGTGCGGAATGCTCCGCATCTTGGGGGGCCGAGCCCCAACCTTAAGGGGCTAGGCCTGCGCAGGACTAATTTCTGCCCCGCCAGCTGGTGGAAAAGGCCTTTGGTGCCCCGCCAGCTGGCGCGGAATGATATCTCCGGGCGGCGCATGCGCGGGAACGTTAGCGGCCGCTGACGGTATTCCCGCACGTGCACAGTGGAGGGAGTCTCTTCCGCCTCCGCCATGGTGGAGACCGTGGCAAAGGCGGAAGGAAAAGATTGCCCCCACGGCACAGGCCCGCCCGCGGATCAGTGGGCCCCGATCGCGGGCCAGGCCACCGTGGGGGCACCCCCCGGGGCCCGCCCGCGCCTACTTGTCCCGCCGGTAAGGTAGGTGGTTTAATCCACGCTGGCGGGACAGGCATTTTAGCAGCGGGACTTCGGCCCATCCGGGCCGGAGAATCTCGCCCATGATTCCAGACACACAGCAATGTGGTTGACCCAAGAGTGCCCTCTGAAATGACCTAGCCAGTCACTCAATTGTATTCAATTGCTACAAAGAAAACAAAAGGAATGAAACCAGACAGACCACGTGGCATCAACGACGGTACCGAAAACAGCAATGGCAAACCCAGCCCTGTCGACCCTGAAAAGTCCTCCCTATTAACATCTGGGGGCTTGTCCTAAATTGGGAGAGTTGTCTCATGGACCAGTCAAGCAACCGGCTGAAGTAGTCATACTAAGAGAATCATAACTTACAAATAACGCCCCATTCACCACCATCACCATTCCTGGGTATGTCCTGTCCCACCGACTGGACAGACCCAATGGAGGTGGCAGCACAGTGGAATACAGTCAGGGGGACTTTGCTCTCAGAGTCCTGAACATTGATTCTGGACCCCATGAAGTCCAAAGGCACCAGGTCAAACATGGGCAAGGAAACCTCCCACTGATTACCACGTACCGTCACTCCCCAGCTGATGAATCAGTACTCCTCCATGATGAGCACCACTTGGAAGAAGCATTGAGGGTGGCAAGGGTGAAAAATGTGCTCTGGTTGGGGTACTTCAATGTCCATCACCAAGAGTGGCTTGGTAGTACCTCCACAGACTGAACTGGCCGAGTTCTAAAGGACATAGCTGCTAGACTGCGACTGCGACAGGTGGTGAGGGAACCAATAAAAGAGAAAAACAAACTTTAAACTTTAACCTCATCCTCACCAATAGCTGCATCTGTCCATGAAAGGATCGAAAGGAGTACTTGAGGAGACAAAGTACCATCTTCACACTGAGGGTACCATCCATCGTGTTGTGTAGCACAACCACCATGTTAAATGGAATAGACTCCAAACACACCTACCGACTCATGACTGGGCACCCATGAGGCACTGTGGGCTACCATCAGCAGCAGAATTATCCTCAGTCACAAAATAAAACTTAATGGCATATCTGTGCAGAGTTTGTACGTTGTCCACGTCTGCATGGGTTTCCTCCGGGTGCTCCGTTTTCCTCCCACAGTCCAAAGATGTGCAGGTTAGCTGGATTGGCCATGCTAAATTACCCTTAGTGTCCAAAAAAGGTTAGCTAGGGTTGCTGGGTAACGGGGATAGGGTGGAAGGGTGGGCTTAAGCAGGGTGCTCTTTCCACGAGCCGGTGCAGACTCGATGGGCCGAATGGCCTTCTTCTGCACTGTAAATTCTATGATTCTATGCCATCCCCTGCTCTACCAGTACCATAAATCAGGGGATCAACACTGGTTCAATGGAGAGTGCGGAGAGCATGCCAGGAGCAACACCAGGCGTACCGAAAAATGAAGTGTCACCCTAGTGAAACTACATCACAGGACTACTTGCCGAACAACATTATCAGCAAGTGATAGACAGGGAAAAGCATTTCCATAACCATCCAATCCTTTCTCAGCTCTGCCACATCCAGCCATGAATGGTGGTGGACAATTTAACAACTCACCAAAGGAGGAGGTTCCACAAACATCACTATCTTTAATGCAAAATATAAGGCTGAAGCATTCGCAACAATCTCCAGCCAGAGGTGCTGTGTGAAGATCCATATTGGCTTCCCCCTCCTTCAATTCGAATCACTCCATGTGATATCAAGAAACACTGAATACTGCAAATGATATGGACCCTGACAATATTCCAGCAACACTACTGAAGACTTGTGCTCCAGAACTTGCCACACCCATAGCCAGGCTTTTCCAGTACAGCTACAACATAGGCATCTACCCGGCAATGTGGAAAATTGCCTAGGCATGTCTGGTACCCAAGGAACAGGACAAATCCAGCCCGGCCAATTACTGCCTGATCAGTCTACTCTCGATTATCAGAAGACCCCTTATGGAAGGGGTCATCAACAGTGCTATCTAGTAGCACTTACTCAGCGATAGACTACTCACTGACGCTCAGTTTTGGTTATACCAGGGTCACAAAGCCCCTGACAGCATTACAGCCCCTGGTTCAGACATGGAAAATAGAGATCAACTCCAGAGGTGAGGTGAGAGCGACTGCCCGTGACATCAAGAAAGCATTTGACAGCATGGTCCCCCCCCCCCCCCCCCCCCCCCGCTGACGCTTACTCCTCTGCAAAGTCAATAAATGGCTGCCACCTTCGGGCGAACCCTAGTAGCGAACCTCTCAATTCGAACTTGACTTTCTCTGGGCCAAGAAAGCTCACCATGTCCGATAGCCATACCTCAGCCCTCAGGGGCTTTGGGTCCCTCCATGCTAACAGTATTCATCGCCAGGCTACCAGGTAAGCAAAGGCCAGAACATCAGCCTCTCTCTCTTCCTGGACTCCTGGGTCCTCTGAAACCCCAAAGATTGGCACCTCCGGGCTCATTACCACCCCAGTTTTCAATACCCGGGACATGACATCTGCGAATCCCTGCCAATATCCTCTGAGTTTAGGGCACAACCAGAACATGTGTACATGGTCAGCCAACCCTCCGGCGCATCTAGCACACTTGTCCTCCAGCCCGAAGAATCTGCTCATCCGGGCCACCGTCATGTGGGCCCGGTGCACGACCTTAAACTGGATCAGGCTGGGCCTGGCGCATGTTACGGTCGTGTTCACTCTGCCCAAGGCTTCTGCCCAAATACCGTCCTCCAGCTCCCCCCCGAGCTCCTCCTCCCACTTAAGCTTCAGGTCCTCGGTCTGCGTATCCTCAGCTCCCAACCCCAACCATCTTCAATTAATTCATCATAAGGCCAGTTGTGGGGATATTCTCTGATAACTGCACAATGTTCAGAATCATTTGCGACTCTTCAAATACTGAAGCAGTCCATGTCCAAATGCAGCATGACCCAGACAATATCCAGACTTGGAAAAGTAACATTCGTTCTACACAAGTGCCAGGCAATGACCATCTCCAACAACAGAGGATGTAACCATCACCCCTTGACATTCATTGGCTTCACCATCACTGAATCCCCCACTATCAACATCCTGGGAGTTACCATTGGAACTGAACTGAATTGAGCCATGTAAATACTGTGACTACCAGAGCAGGTCAAAGGCTAGGAATCCTACAGCAGGTAACCCACCTCCTGACTACCCAAAGCCTGTCCATCATCTACAAGGCACAAGTCAGGAGTGCAATGGAATAGTCTCCACTTGCCTGGATGAGTGGAGCTCCAACAATCCTCAAGAAGCTCGACAACATCCAGGACAAAGCAGCCCACTTGATTGCTATGTCTTCCACATTAAACATTCAAATCTTCACCATAGACGAACAGTGGCAGCCGTGTGCACCATCTACAAGATGCACAGCAGGAACTCACCGAGGTTCCTTCGGCAGTTCAGTCCAAATGCATGACCATCTAGAAAGACAAGGGCAGCAGATACCTGGGAGCACCACAACCTGTAGGTTGAATGCAAACAATGCAGTTCAAAGCTTTGAAAACGTCAAAGGGGAATGAAATTGAATGTGAAAAAAGCACTTCAAAGATTTCCAGCACATCAAAGAGAAGTATTTTACCTTCACCTGACAGATCATTGCTACTGATATGCTGGGAAAGACATCAAAGGCTTGAAGGCTACAGTGGGAAGCTTTTTACTTTCATCTGACAGATCTTTGAACTTGACATGCTGGGAGAAAGTGTAAAGCTTTTCAAGGCTACAGAGAAAAGATTTGCCACATGAAGGAAATTCGACATGTCCACATTGACTCTTACCAACTTTTACAGGTGCACTATAGAAAGCATCCTATCAGGCTGCATCACAGCCTGGTATGGCAACTGCTCGGCGCAAGACCGGAAGAAACTACAGAGAGTTGTGAACACAGCCCAGCCCATCACACGAACCCCGCCTCCCATTAATTGACAGTATACACCTCCCACTGCCTTGGGAAAGTAGGCAGCATAATCAAAGACCCCTCCTACCCGGCTTACTCACTCTTCCGACCTCTTCCATTGGACAGGAGATACAAAAGCCTGAGAACACGCACGAACAGATTCAAAAATAGCTTCTTCTCCAGCTGGCTCTTGACTCCTAAACGACCCTCTTATGGACTGATCTGATCTCTTCACACATCTTCTTTACTGAGTAGTAGTACACCTGCATGCTTCACCCGATGCCTGTGTCTATGTATTCACATTCTGTATTTTACGTTTGCCCTATTATGCATTTTCTTTTCATGTACGGAATTATCTGTCTGAGCTGCACACAGAACACTACTTTTCACTGTACCTGGATACACGTGATAATAAACAAATCCATTCCAGTCCAACCACCATCCCAGGAAATATCCCGACCTGAGCTCTTCCCCCCCCCGTACCCCCCACCTCCCTTGATAGTTCCCCCTCGGCACCCTGGAGGTAGGTGTTGAGGGTACTAACTCTGTTGTTCCCGCTCAGAGCTCACGTCACCTGATCCCCGCTTTTAAGCACCAGTACTGATTGGCACCCGTGTGACCTACAGCAAGGGGAGCATTATGGGAGGCCGCAGCATTCTGCTTCAGTCTCGTTCATGAGATTGAAATGGATGCTTTTTTTATATTTTAAAAAATAAATTTAGAGTACCCAATTTTTTTTTCCCAATTAAGGGGCAATTTAGTGTGGCCAATCTACCTAACCTGCACATCTTTGGGTTGTGGGGGTGAAACCCACGCAGACATGGGGAGAATGTGCAAACTCCACACGGACAGTAACCCAGGGCCAGGATTCGAACCCAGGTCCTCAGTGCCGCAGTCCCAGTGCTAGCCACTGCGCCACATGCCACCCTGCTTTTTTAATATTATTATTCATTTTTATATATTTTTTATTTTTTTATATTATTATTCATAATTCTATGATTCTATTTACAGGATGTGGGCGTCGCTGGGTAGGCCAGCATTTATTGTCCTTCCCTCGTTGCCCTTCAGAAGGTAGTGGTGAGTTGCCTTCTTGCGTTGCTGCAGTCCTTGAGGTGTAGGTACGCCCACTGTGCTGTTAGGGAGGAGTTCCAGGGTGTTGCCCCACCGACAGTAAAGGAACGGCGATATATTTCCAAGTGAGGGTGGTGAGTGACTTGGAGGGGAACCTCCAGGTGATGGGGTTCCCAGGTATCTGCTAATCTGTCCTTCTAGATGGTAGCGGTCATGGGTTTGGAAGGTGCTGTTTAAGGAATTGAGAGTTACTGAGGCAACAACTTCCAAACTCACGACCACTACCATCTATAAGGACAAGAGCAGCAGATACCTAAGACCCCCACTACCTGGAGGTTCCCCTCAAGTTAATGAGTTCATGCTAATGAGTTCTGATCAGGCTCTCGTTGTTTCTGGGCAAGAACCTGGGGCGTCATTCTCCGACCCCCCGCCGGGTCGGAGAATGGCCGTTGGCCGCCGTGAATCCCGCCCCCGCCCCCGCCGAAGTCTCCGCTCCCGGAGATTGGGCGGGGGCGGGAATCCGGCCGCGCCGGTTGGCGGGACCCCCCGCTGGATTCTCCGGCCCGAATGGGCCGAAGTCCCGCCCAGGAATTGCCTGTCCCGCCGACGTAAATCAAACCTGGTATTTACCGGCGGGACCAGGCGGCGTGGGCGGGCTCCGGGGTCCTGGGGGGGGCGCGGGGCGATCTGACCCCGGGGGGTGCCCCCACGGTGGCCTGGCCCGCGATCGGGGCCCACCGATCCGCGGGCGGGCCTGTGCCGTGGGGGCACTCTTTCCCTTCCGCCTCCGCTACGGCCTCCACCATGGCGGAGGCGGAAGAGACTCTCCCCACTGCGCATGCGCGGGAAACTGACAGCGGCCGCTGACGCTCCCGCGCATGCGCTGGGAAACTGACAGCGGCCGCTGACGCTCCCGCGCATGCGCCGCATTTCCGCGCCAGCTGGCGGGGCAACAAACGCCATTTCCGCCAGCTGGCGGGGCGGAAATCCCTCCGGCGTCGGCCTAGCCCCTCAATGTTGGGGCTAGGCCGCCAAAGATGCGGAGACTTCCGCATCTTTTTGCCGGCGCGATGCCCGTCTGATTGGCGCCGGCTTTGGCGCCAGTCGGCGGGCATCCCGCCGTTGGGGGAGAATTTCGCCCCTGATCTTGCCGGGGTAGCGCGCCGGGAGACTCGCAATGGATTTGATGCCTGGCGAGAATCCCGTTTTGGTCTCACGGCCGATTCAATGGTCCTGTAGGAATGGGGCTAAGGGCCCTGGAGAATTGCCCCCCATGTTACATCCGAATTTGGCTCACCCATAGGATGGTCTTTGACAGTCACAATAAAAGGTAAACTAGAAGCAAATTCCTAATTACATTGATTAAGGAAAGTCAAGCAAGTGATTATGCAGGCGGGAAATTCCCAAGAAGGATTCCATAGAGAGAAAAAACAGATTGTTGAAAAATACAAAAAAAAGACAAACAGCAAATCAAAACAGAAGTACTCTCTTATATTTTGCAAGTCAGAAAATAACAATCGCTAATCATAACACAACTAAATGCCTCAGCCAATATAAAGTATGAATTTCGGCACTGATTCCTCATTGCAAACATGTGCATTTACACATTCATTATCCTCCAAGATCTTGTGTATAAATCCAACCCCTCAAACAGCTTTCCACAGGCCATTTGATTAAAAGGCTCAGTTTTGACACAGCTCATCTGAACTGATCCTATTTGGGTCAGCTCAGTTTTTTTGAGCAAGCCTTGTAGGAGTCCCTGGTGTACAATTATTTCCATTTTTCTTCTTGCACTAAAACAGCTTGGCAATGAATTCAGAACTGGAGTTCTTACATTTTATTTTATTTTAATTGAGACACACTTCTTTAAAAATGCATGACACCACACAGCAGAATATTTTACTAAGCAACTTATTTTCAGTACTGTCAATTGTAATTACAAAATGCTATCAGTAATATTTTCACCAGTCCCAGTATTTCAAAAGAAAACTGCATTTTGACCTAGATCTACAGTCAAAAAGTATTTTGTTTGTTTAAAGCTATAAATGGGGTTGTCTATTAGTAGCAGGAATGCTTCCTGCTACTAATCTTCCAATTTTTCATTTGCGTTTAAGATGAAATTGTTGGCTGGAAATATTTCTCTGTCATTGGGATTTTTACCTTTCTTTTAACTAGGTGGCAATTTCTGGTGTTGCAAATTCACTTACTGCAAAATCAGCCACTATGATTTATGGGAGGCCTGCCCTCAGTTCCCATTTCCATTGAAGCAAGAAACAGACATGAATACAAAAAACAAGATGAGAAAACTTGCATTCTAACTGGTAGATGTATCTTCCCAGCAGCGACACTGTAAATTTATAACCTGGCAAAACTAGATTTAATTTCATGCCTCAAAAACATAAACCATCACAATATTGGTTAAGTTGGTTCTTGATACAATAATTTGCATCTGTTTGATGCCTTCAACATAGAAAAGCATGCCAAAGTGCTTCATACAGTTATAATAAAAGAGAATGCCAAAGGAGAAAGAGAGACATTAGATGGGGTGATCAAAGGCTTGGACAAAGAGGTGGGTCTTCAATAGGGTCTTAAAGGAGAAGAGGGCAGTCAAGAGTTGGAGGAAGTATTGGAGGCAGTTCCAGAGTGTGAGACCTAAGCAACTGAAAGTGTGGCTGCCGATGATAGATGGCAGATGCATGTACCAGAGCCAAAGCTGTTCATTACATGCTCAATAATCAATGATGTGCAGATTTAGTACAGTCCCCACCACTTAAATGTCCATGTCTGAAATGAGCAGCCACCCACATCAGCTATAATGTGATAACTATTATCCATTTGCTTTAGTATCAATTTTAAAGTTGCCGGATACAACGACTTGAGTGCACCGTTTATTTTGGGTCCAGCAAACTGTGTTAAATCACAAGTTTGTACCTTGCTAGGGTGCACTGAATACAAGGACAAACAGAGGTAAATATGTAAATAGCTTGAAGTGTTGGGTGTTCTGGATCACTTACAGGTCACCAAAACTGGAAATAGTGCAACACTATTTTATTGAATCATTAACTGTTTAAACATACTCAGACTGTGGGCTAATACGATACTAGCTTTAACTAAAGACCTTTGCCTTGTCCTAACCAGTCGATGCACTCAGCACATGGTGAATGTCTGTGTCACAGGCTGTGAGCTCTGTCCTCCTAGCTAGCTGCAATTCGAATGAGCGGGCACTCTGATGCCCCCTGTCTTTATCGTGCGTGTGCTCTCACTGGTGATTGGCTGCGGTGTTGTGTGTGCTGATTGGTCCCACTGTGTGTCCATCAGTGCGTGTCTGCACCATGATATACTGGTGTATCTTATGACATAGCTTTTGCGAATTTGCAATTACTACTGCTGTATTTAAATCCTTATAATCCATCTAAATATTGCAGGATACAGTTAGTACTAAGCACCGACTGCAATCAAATTAAGCCAAATTAAGCCAAAGTGGAGCAGGAACTGAGCAAAAAAGTCACCACTTCGAAGGAACATTCTTGTTATATACTAACAGCGCTATGACATTTTATAGCTCATCACGTGTAGTGAGGAAATTGCATTAACACAAACACACTCGCTATCAGTGGTGAGGATTGTATTTGATTTTTTTTTCATATAGGACCCCATAGCAGCTATTGCAACAAGGATTGGTCCTCCCAGAACAGATTACTTCAAGGTTAAATCCCAGGTTCAACTGATATGAAAACTAATTTACTCCCAAAGAGTACTTGTTGATGGTTCTCAATATGACCGTGGTTCTGGATTAGTGGTTCTCCAACTTCTTGAGGACCCCTTGCGAATATAACTACATGCCTGGGTACACCTGCAAACACTGGAACATTCCCGGGGGCCCTCAACTTGAAAAGATAGCATCAGCAATGCAACCAGCTATTTATGCAGAAAACATATTTTTTCTATGTAACTATAATAATGTATTAAATAAATGAACAGTTGTGGAAATGTAACATTATTCTGAAATATCACACGGGACGAGTTTGGAATCTATATTGTGGATAGTTACAGATGGAACCACCATTCATCAGAGTCAGTCTTACCTTCCAAAAGTGATACTTTATGTACAGCAATTCTTGAGCAGCACTGGCATCAACTGGAAGCTACACCCTGTTCTGTTCTGAAAGAGAATGCATCAGAGAAAAAATAGGAACTATACAAAAACATAAGTAATATGAAAAAATATCTCTGCAGGGTATTCATATTACAAGACGCAATTCAATAGCTACATTACTCAGAATTCTAGAAGTTAACTAGCCAATGCAGGTTGGAAGTTTCATGCTGTCATGCTTCTGTTGCAGGCCAATTTTTTTTCTCCAATCCACGGGGAGGAACAACTAGACAGAATTTTAATGCACCGAAACAGCACTTTGGCCCAGCTGGTCTATACAAGTGTTTATGCTCCACATGAGCCTTCTCTCACCTTACTAGCATATCTCATATTTCTTCATCCTTCACACTTAGAAGCATGTGTCAGCCCCCCAAAAAGTGCAAACCAGTTTAATACCACCTTCCAGATTCCCCTAAAATGCATCAATGTGATTCAGCTCAACTGAATTGAGGCATGTGATAGCAAGTTCCATATTTTACCCACTCTCTCCCTCTCTGGGTAAAGCCATCTCGGGATGAAGCCCACTTGAATGAATGAAAACTGCCAGTCGGGTGACAGGCAACGAGGTTTCCGATGGAGTCGAACCTGTTTGACCAACCTTTTATTGAGAAAATGTCCAGGCATTTTATAGTAGCAATTAAAAAAGCAAAACCTATAGTGTCAAAACCTTAGAGCTCAAGCCTATTCTGTTGAAACTGTGTAGTGCTCAGGCCAGGCCTTAAATACTGCATTATTGTTCTGGTCATCAGGGTTCAAGGAAAACATTTAAGCCTTGGAGATCAAAAAGATTGATCCCCACTTTTAGAGAAAAGGTCATGCAAATTTGGAGTTTTTCCAGTCAGCGCTCTTTCAAGTTAAACTATTGCAATTGGGTAAGGAGGCAGCTAGGTGATTAGTCATAGTCCACGAGACACGGTAGGCATCTCTCTAATTGATTATGTAGCCTGAGGGGCATTACTCAGCACCAAGCATGGGGGGCGAGGCAAGGAGGCAGCCCCGAAGTCTACCTCAGCTGGAACAGGAATTGAACCTGTCCTGTTGGAGTTATTCTGAGCCTCACATCTGGAGAACTGAACTAACCAGCCTCCAGGGCAAACGATTGAAGTAAACTTGGTGAATAGAAACATATTCAGCACCGTTTTCAGCAGTTACTCCTTTGTACAAACTGTCAGTACCTGAAGCAATCTTCCTAATGGGGTAACAAGTGCCCAATCTCCCAAACAGCAGAGCATTGGACAGTGTGATATTCCAGAAAGCCAGTTGTGAAGAATAGGACAGGAACCAATTTTGACTCAATTTTATAAGCATATATTTATAGAGATGAGCATCATAGCCATTCACTTCCTAACCCCACAACAAGTTTCTGCTTTCCCCTTTTTAAGAGGTTCACAGATGAATCCTATGATCCCCTCAGCCTGCATACAATTAAAAACAATGAGCAGATGTTGTGATAGCAAGGAACACAGGATTTCTATGCGACGGTCTACTTGTACATATATTTGTGATCAAATATGTAAGTCACACTTTTAGTCAATCCTTAGAATGAAAAATTACCACTTATTTTTTGAATGTTGCTATCAGATAACCAAAATCTGATTCATTATGGTCAGAATGAAACATTACCAGTCAAACAACAAAAGCAACACAAAACTAACCTTGGGCGTCATTCTCCGACCCCCCCGCCGGGTCGGAGAATGGCCGTTGGCCGCCGTGAATCCCGCCCTAGCCGAAGTCTCCGGTACCGGAGATTGGGCGGGGGCGGGAATCGGGCCGCGCCGGTTGGCGGGACCCCCCGCTCAATTCTTCGGCCCGGATGGGCCGAAGTCCCGCCCAGAAATTGCCTGTCCTGCCGGCGTAAATTAAACCTGGTACTTACCGGCGGGACCAGGCGGCGTGGGCTGGCTCCGGGGTCCTGGGGGGGGCGCGGGGCGATCTGACCCTGGGGGGTGCCCCCACGGTGGCCTGGCCCGCGATCGGGGCCCACCGATCCGCGGGCGGGCCTGTGCCGTGGGGGCACTCTTTCCCTTCCGCCTCCGCCACGGTCTCCACCATGGCGGAGGCGGAAGAGACTCTCCCCACTGCGCATGCGCGGGAAACTTTCAGCGGCCGCTGATGCTCCCGCGCATGTGCCAGGAAACTGTCAGCGGCCACTGACGCTCCCGCGCATGCGCCGCATTTCCGCGCCAGCTGGCGGGGCAACAAACGCCATTTCCGCCAGCTGGCGGGGTGGAAATACCTCCGGCGCCGGCCTAGCCCCTCAATGTTGGGGCTCGGCCCCCAAAGATGCGGAGCATTCCGCACCTTTGGGCCGGCGCGATGCCCGTCTGATTGGCGCCGATTTGGGCGCCAGTCGGCGGACATCGCGCCGTTGGGGGAGTATTTCGCCCCATTTCTCCACATCTTAACGGTAATTACCAGAGAAGAACCAATTAATAACATTCACTTGGTGTAAATTCAGGGAGTGAATTTTGAAGGTGGTGGATGGGGTACTGATCAAGCAGGTTGCATTACCTTGGATGGCAACAGGCCTCTTCAATGCTTTTGCATCCGCACTCCTCCAGTTAACTAGAGAGTATTCCATCACACTCCTGACTTGTGGATGGTGGTCAGGCTTTGGGAGTCAGGAGGTCAGTTACACAATGAAGAATTCCCAGCCTTTGACCTGCTCTTGTAGTATTTAAATGGCTAATCCGATTAAGTTTCTGATCAATAGTAATACCCAGGATGTTGATGCTGGGAGGTTCAGCAACACCAATGCTATTAAATGTCACTGGGAGATGGTTGGATTCTCTCTTGTTGGACATGGTTATCACTTCACACTTATGAAGCATGAATATTATTTGTGTGGCAATCACCCCTTTAAGGACAACACAGCAGAGTAAGGATCAGATTGCTACTTATGAGCCTGACTTTTGTCCAGGTCTTCCTGCACGTGGGCATGAACCCATTCATTACCTGAGGTGTTGCGTGGGGAACGGAACACTGCAACCATCAGCCAACATCCCCATTTCTGACCTTATGATAGAGGAAAGGTCATGAACGAAGCTGTAGAACATAGTTCTACACTGGCCTGAGGAACTCTTATAGCGATGCCCTCGGGCTGAGATGTTAGATTCCAACAAGCACAACCATTTTTGTTTGTATTAAGCAAGATTAAAACTCGTGGAGAGATTTTGCAATGATTCCTGTGAACTTTATAGGGACGGAAGTAGGCTACTTAGCCCCTTGAGCCTATTTTACCATTCAATGAGATCGCCGTTTGTGTAGTATAAGGGTCTGGCACATATCAGATTAATGTGGGACTGAGATTAGTACCGCCCACACCTAGGGGTTAGTTTGTGTTGGACAGAGCCACATGCAGTCACAAGCATGGAGTCAGCTCCTATCTTGTACACTTTACTATGGTCGAAATCCATTGGCCATGCTATGCCCGAAAAGCAGCTCACCAGAGCGCAGCTTAGCCGATAAAAGGCGGAAGACCCTACTTCCGGGATCTACCCAGCTTGCAACGCCTTCAGAGATCCAACACGATCTCACGAAACATTGCAATGTAAATCATGACCATTGTGGGAGGAATCACTTTTTGGCAAATCTGCATATTAGAGCAAGACAGCTAGTCTCACTCTAATGTGCACATTCCCGAGGTTTTTGAGGCTTTGACATTCATCCCCTTTGCCTCTGAGACCTCAGGTGAGTGCCATTTAGCACTGGTCTCCACAAACAGGGACCAGACATAACGGCACTTGTGGGGGTCTTCCAGGGTATCGGAGGCACTCAGCTGCATGCCCTTTGGGCAGGGCCGTTCCCCTGGTGCCACCTGGGCACCTTGGCAGTGCCAGCCTGGCACCTTAACAGTGCCCCTGCCAGCTGCCAGGCTGGTGCACAGGTGGCACTACCAAGGTGACAAACTGGCACTGTCAAGGTTCCAGTCGGCTATTTGTTGCCTGCGTGCAATCAGGCCGGGGGCGCCCTACGTGTGGGGAACAGGCTGGAGGTAGGTCGTGGGTCGCTTCGGGGGTCTCGGAGATTGGGATGCCAAGGAAAGAATTTGAAGGTTCATAAGGAGGAGGTGATAGCAATTCTGGAAAGTGTGAAAATAGATAAGTCCCCTGGGCCGGATGGGATTTATCCTAGGATTCTCAGGGAAGCTAGGGAGGAGATTGCTGAGCCTTTGGCTTTGATCTTTAAGTCATCTTTGTCTACAGGAACAGTGCCAGAAGACTGGAGGATAGCAAATGTTGTCCCCTTGTTCAAGAAGGGGAATAGAGACAACCCCGGTAACTATAGACCAGTGAGCCTTACTTCTGTTGTGGGCAAAATCTTGGAAAGGTTTATAAGAGATAGGATGTATAATCATCTGGAATGGAATAATTTGATTAGAGATAGTCAACACGGTTTTGTGAAGGGTAGGTCGTGCCTCACAAACCTTATTGAGTTCTTTGAGAAGGTGACCAAACAGGTGGATGAGGGTAAAGCAGTTGATGTGGTGTATATGGATTTGAGTAAAGTGTTTGATAAGGTTCCCCACGGTAGGCTACTGCAGAAAATACGGAGGCATGGGATTCAGGGTGATTTAGCAGTTTGGATCAGAAATTGGCTAGCTGGAAGAAGACAAAGGGCGGTGGTTGATGGGAAATGTTCAGACTGGAGTCCAGTTACTAGTGGTGTATCACAAGGATCTGTTTTGGGGCCACTGCTGTTTGTCATTTTTGTAAATGACCTGGAGGAGGGCGTAGAAGGATGGGTGAGTAAATTTGCAGATGACACGAAAGTCGGTGGAGTTGTGGACAGTGCGGAAGGATGTTACAAGTTACAGAGGGACGTAGATAAGCTGCAGCACTGGGCTGAGAGGTGGCAAATGGAGTTTAATGCAGAAAAGTGTGAGGTAATTCATTTTCGAAGGAATAACAGGAAGACAGAGTACTGGGCTAATGGTAAGATTCTTGGGAGTGTGGATGAGCAGAGAGATCTCGGTGTCCATGTACATAGATCCCTGAAAGTTGCCACCCAGGTTGAGAGGGATGTTAAGAAGGCGTACGGTGTGTTAGCTTTTATTGGTAGAGGGATTGAGTTTCGGAGCCATGAGGACATGTTGCAGCTGTACAAAACTCTGGTGCGGCCGCATTTGGAGTATTGCTTGCAATTCTGGTTGCCGCATTATAGGAAGGATGTGGAAGCATTGGAAAGGGTGCAGAGGAGATTTACCAGAATGAAATGAAAATGAAAATCGCTTATTGTCACAAGTAGGCTTCAATGAAGTTACTGTGAAAAGCCCCTAGTCGCCACATTCCGGCGACTGTTCAGGGAGGCTGTTACGGGAATTGAACCATGCTGCTGGCCTGCCTTGGTCTGCTTTCAAAGCCAGTGATTTAGCCCTGTGCTAAACAGCCCCTGCTGGTTGCCTGGTATGGCGAATGTTGCCTGGTATGGAGGGAAGATCTTATGAGGAAAGGCTGAAGGACTTGAGGCTGTTTTCGTTAGAGAGAAGAAGGTTAAGAGGTGACTTAATTGAGGCATACAAGATGATCAGAGGATTGGATAGGGTGGACAGTGAGAGCCTTTTTCCTCGGATGGTGATGTCTAGCACGAGGGGACGTAGCTTTAAATTGAGGGGAGATAGATATAGGACAGATGTCAGAGGTAGGTTCTTTACTCAGAGAGTAGTAAGGGCGTGGAATGCCCGGCCTGCAACAGTAGTGAACTCGCCAACACTAAGGGCATTCAAATGGTCATTGGATAGACATATGGACGATAAGGGAACAGTGTAGATGGGCTTTAGAGTGGTTTCACAGATCGGCGCAACATCGAGGGCCGAAGGGCCTGTACTGCGCTGTAATGTTCTATGTTCTAAGCTAAAGTCAGAGATTTTAAATTCCTTACTGCAGCAGAAGACATCAGGTGGAATTTTCCAGCCTCTGCCACCAACAGGATCTTCCAGTCCCACAAAAGCCAATGAATGTTTCAATGGCTCACCACATCTGTCACAGGGCTAGAAAATTCTGGCCTTAATTTTTTTTTTCTTTAAAATTTAGAGTACCCAATTCATTTTTTCCAATTAAGGTGCAATTTAGCATGGCCAATCCACCTGCCCTGCACATCTTTGGGTTGTGGGGGTGAAACCCATGCCAACACGGGGAGAATGTGCAAACTCCACACGGACAGTGACCCAGAGCCGGGATCGAACCTGGGAGCTCAGCACCATGAGGCAGCAGTGCTAACCACTGCACCCTTATTCTAGCCTTAATTGCAACTCCTTTGGAAATCTAGCGTACAAATCCCAGACTGCAGGATCAGCAGGATGAGCTCATTTAAAACAAATTCCAGGCTACAGCAAGTCCTGAAAATCTTTAAACAGCCAGAAGTGCAGTTTGAAAAAGCCCGTCGCTAAAATCTGACCAGAGCCCAAGCTCACTCCAAAATGTGACAAAAAGTAATGAATTGAATAATCCAGGAAAATCACAATTTTTTAAATCCAGCAAAAAGCAAGCAAAAGTCAGGATTCAACAAATTAATATAAATACTGAGCAAGAGAACTCTGCAAGCAATGTTGAGAAAAATATTTTTCAAGCTGAAGGCAATTGCCATTGTTGCTGAGCCTGCCAAAACGATGGCACAGTGGCACAGTGGTTAGCATTGCTGCCTCACAATGTCAGGGACCCGGGTTCGATTCCGACCTTGGGTGACTGTCTGTGTGAAGTTTGTGTGTTTTTCCCGTGTCTGTGTGGGTTTCCTCCGGGAGCTCCGGTTTCCTCCCACAGTCCAAAGGCTATCTGGAATGGCCATGCTAAATTGCCACTGAGTGTCCAAAGATTAGGTGGGGCTAGGGATAGGGCGGGGGTGCCGACCTAGGTAGGGTGCGCTTTCAGATGGTCAGTGCAGACTCGATGGGCTGAATGACCTCCTTTTGCACTGTCGGGATTCTATGATGATCTATGATAAAACTGCAAACATGGGAAATTCCTTTGTCTCTGAGTGAATGGTGTTGCCATGTTGAAATTTAGGCAGCCAAAGCAGTGCAGAAAAGCACCTGTACAGGTGAGATCAATGTCTTGCCCATTCAGCCCAATTCTTCCAGTGCAACTAAATTGGATAATAAGACAACTCCGCAGGCCAAAAACTTACTTGCACATGGTAGAAGCTAAATATATTCACACACATATTCTGTTCCTTGCAGACAGAAGGAGCATGTCCATGCATTGATCCTTTTTCAATTCAACAGAAACTTTGATGACATAATTTCCTGGTTCACTCTCCAAGGCAATGCCCTGACCGATCAGAGTCAACCTGCCTGGTTCTAATTTAAGCAAAAGCTTGGCAGTTAACTGTTCCCTGGTGCATTCCCCATGACAATGCCTCTATCAATCAGAGTCCACTTGCCAATTAATCAGCATTCTCTTCTCATGCAGTATAAATTATTGTTCCCTTACAATTAGTATTCTTGCATATCTGTCCTGGTGAGTGCAAGATGAAACGCTTCGGCAGAATGTCTTTTTCAGCAAAACTCAATGAGATAATAGCTGATTTGTGATTAACTCCTTGGGGCATTCGTCATTTGGATAAATATCAGAGGTAAAATTTATAATTGATCTAGCGTCAACTGCCGTTTACAGATTTATTTTGTTTGTACAAGTGTTTCCTAATTTCACTCCTGTAAGATCTTGTTCTAATTTTTAGACTTTGTCCCCCGAGTCCTAGACTCCCCTACCAGCAGAAATAGTTTATTTTTATCGACCCTATTCTGCTAAAGATCTTGAAAATTTGGAGTAAATCACTGCTTAACCTTATAAATTCCAGGGAACACAATTCCAGTTTTGTACAATCTCTCCTTTTAATTTAACCCTTTAGAGACCAGTAATTCATTAACTTTCCTGATTATTTTCTGCCGCTGTTCATGACATTGTAATGATCTATGCACTTAAGTGCTGAATATTTTGAAATCCCAGCACAGATCCTTGAGGGACACCACTTGGCACACCCTTCCAATTAACGGAGCTGCCCATTATCCTTACTCTCTGTTTTCTGTTGCTCAGTCGATTTCCTAACCAGTTCAATAATTTGCCTTCATTCCCCTGAGCTTCAACTTTATCTAATAATCTCTAATGAAGGACTTCATCAATTGCCTTCTGGGCAGCTATCGAAACAACATTATTGACAATGCTCCGTCCAGTACTTTAGCTGCCTCTTCGAAATATTCGACAATGTTTGTCAGACATGACCTACTCTTACAAATCCATGCTGGATCTCTCTGATTAGCTGAAAGTTTTGAGGGTTTTCAGTCATGTTAACATTATTTGACGACTCTAGTCATTTCCAACATATGTGTGAGGCGAATGGGTCTATAATACTGTTTTTTCTCTCTTACCTTTCTTAATGAGGGCTCTTTGAAGCCATATTTTGGTTAAATGTTGTCCTGGTATCAAGGGCAGGCATGGTCACATCACCTCTGGAATTCAGCTCTTCTGTCCACATCTGAACAAAGGCTGTAATGATGTCTGGCTCCAGACATCATTACAGCCTTTGTTCAGATGTGGACAGATCCCAAACGCAAACTGAGCATTTGTGAACAGTTTCTTGCAAAGTAAGTGTTTCTTGATAGTTGTGTCAATTTTACCTTCCATCCTTTTACTGATGATTGAGAGTAGGCTAATGGGGTGTAAATGACCAGATTGAATATGTACTGCCTTTTTCTGAACTGGACATGCCTGGGGAGATAAACGTCAGTGTTGCAGTTCCACTGTAGCAGCTGGCTAGAGGTATGACTCACTCTGGAATGCAAGTTTCAGCACTACATCGATACATAGAAGATAGGAGCAGGAGGAGGCCATTTGCCCCTTCGAGCCTGCTCCGCCATTCATTCCGATCATGACTGATCATCCAACTCAATAGCCTAATCCTGCTTTCTTCCCATCGCCTTTGATCCCATTCTCCCCAAGTGCTATATCCAGCCGCCTTTGTAAATATTCAATGTTTTAGCATCAACTGCTTCCTGTGGTAATGAATTCCACAGGCTCACTACTCTTTGGGTGAAGAAATGTCTCCTTATATCTGTCTGAAATGGTTAACCTTGAATCTTCAGACAGTGACCCGTGGTTCTAGACACACCCATCATTGGTAACATGTTACCTGCATCTACCCTGTCTAGTCCCGTTAAAATTTTATAAGTCTCGATGAGACCCCTCCCTCATTCTTCCGAACTTCAGCAAGAACAATCTCAACCTAGTCAATCTCTCCTCAAATGACAGCCCCGTCATTCCTGGAATCAGTCTGGTTAACCTTCGCTGCGCTCCCTCAAGTGCAAGAACATCCTTCCTCAGAAAAGGAGACCAAAACTGCACACAATACTCCAAGTGTGGCCTCACCAAGACCTGTATAATTGCAACAACACATCCCTGCTTCTATACTCGAAACCTCTCCCAATGAGGGCCAACATACCATTAGCCTTCTTTACTGCCTGCTGCACCTGCATGCTTACCTTCAGCGAATGGTGCACAAGGACACCCAGGTCCCGCTGCACACTCCCCTCTCCCAATTTACAACCATTCAGGTAGTAATCTGCCATCCTGTTTTTACTTCCAAAGTGAATAACCTCACACTTATCCAAGTTATACTGCATTGATTTCCCCACTCGCCCAACCTGTCCAGATCATGCTGTAGGATCCCTGCATCCTTGTCACATTTCACCCTCCCACCTAACTTGGTATCATCTGCAAACTTTGAGATGTCACATTTTGTTCCCTCATCCAAATCATTAATATATATTGTGAATAGGTGGGGTCCCAGCACCGATCCCTGTGGTACCCCACTAGTTACTGCCTGCCAATTTGAAAAGGACCCATTAATTCCTACTCTTTGTTTCCTCTCTGCCAACCAGTTTTCTTTCCACCTCAATACATTTCCCCCAATCCTATGCACTTTAATATTGCACAATAATCTCTTATGCAGGACTTTGGCAAACCCCTTCTGAAAGTCCAAATATACCACATTGACTGGCTCCCCCTTGTCAATGGGGCTACTGGTTACATCTAAATGTTCCGCTATAAAGTCCTTGATAATGGATTCAAGCATTTTTCCTACTACTCCTACTACCGATGTTAGGCTGACTGGTCTATGATTCCCTGCAATAGGGACATTGTCAGGATCCATGGCCTTTGCTGTACCCAGTGCACTCAGCTTTCCCTTGGCATCACATGGAGTGAATTGAATGGCTGAAGACTGGCGCCTGTGATGCTGGGGCCCTCAGGAAGATGTCAGGATGAATAATTCACTCTACACTTTTGGCTGAAGATGACGGTAAACCCTGCAGCTTGTACTTGCACTCACATGCTGGACTCCACCATCATTGCAGCTGGGAACCTTTGTGGAGCCTCCTCCTCATGTTCCTTATTTTGCTGCTGGAGGATGTTGAGGATGTGCTGTCCTATAGTGGCATGATTCTTAATGTAGGTATTGACTTTAGGCAGGAGTCATGAGTCATGGCATGAGTGAATATCTCTTGTTTGCAAGTAGTCAACCTTTGACTTACCCTGATAAGTCAAATATAAGTGAAAAAAAGGACCACCACACAGTGAAAAAGTCATGACTGTCATTCACCACCATAATATGCTGTCTGTAGTCACTCACCAACTTGACAGATCACAAAAATGGGCAAATGCAAACTTCTAAGTCAACTTCATCTACTCTATCAGTAAGTTTAATTCTACTCATGAAGTGCAAAATATGGGCGCGATCTAATGGCCACACTGCGCCTGGAAAGCACCTCGCCATGGCGCAGCATGGCCAGCTGGCATGGGCACTGCCCAGTGCCACGCTGGCATTTTCTGTGCACGTGCGATCAAGCCAGGGGTGCCCTGCGTGGGTGGTGTGCGGACCCTCCCTCCCATAGAGCGTTCGGGCTGGGGGGGCGCTTCGGGGGCCTCAGAGATCAGGACGCCATTTTAAAATGGCATCCTGATCTCTCGCTATTCTGCGGAGTTCCAGCGAGCAGAGTTTCTCAGTGTGCAAAATGGGACTATGTGCGGCCTCAGCCGCACGTTCCTCGCTGGGGCCCCTTATACAACCCGAGTCACGTTGCATAGCCACGTGTTTCTCGGCGCTGAGTGCTGGGAAACACGCAGATAAATGTGCTCGCTATGGTACTTTGTTCACAATTAGTTGAATCGCACCCTACATTTTATTTTCGTTTGTATTGTAATTTATTTGTCAGATGCAAATGCTAGCCAATGATATTTAATACTAGAGTTGGTAGCTCCCTCTCAGTCCACAGTTCTCTTAGCTAATGTATCCTCTATGCATTGCCTTGGAGGTTCGCTTTGATCCTACAACAAAAACTTGCATTTAAACAGTGCCTTTAAAAACAGTAAATTGTCCCACGGCATATCACAGAAGAATTATTTTTTAAAATAAATTTAGAGTATCCAATACATTTTCTCCAATTAAGGGGAAATTTAGCGTAGCCAATCCACCTAGCCTGCACATCTTTGGGTTGTGGGGGCGAAACCCATGCAAACACGGGGAGAATGTGCAAACTCCACACGGACAGTGACCCAGAGCCGGGATAGAACCTGGGACCTCGGCGCCGTGAGGCAGCAGGGCCAACCCACTGCGCTATCGTGCTGCCCCACAGAAGCATTATTGACCAATATTACATACTGTGGCAACTAAGGAGCCAGAGGGAGAAGCAAGAAACTTGACCTACATTACAAAAGTGACTACACTTTGAAAGTACTTAATTGGCTGTGAAGTCCTTTGTGACCTCAAGTGGTAGTGAAAGGTGGTCTGGAAATGCAAGTCTTCCTTTTTTATAAATTTTGTTTAAAAAAAAGTAAGTTTTAAGAAGCATCTTGTAGAAGCAGAGCGAGGTAGGTATCCGGAGGTTCAAGGAGGAAATACCTTGGGCTGGATTCTCCACTGGCGGGATTCTCTGTTGTGCCAGCAGCGCCCCCACGCCCAGGGAATTCCCGACGCCATGCAGCTGGCCACAACAGAAACCCTAGTGGCCGGCTGGCGGGATGGAGAATCCCGCCCTTAGCTTTGGGCCTAGGCAGCTGAAGGCATGACTGCCAATGGTGGAGTGATGAAAATTAGGAGAGTAAGAGAGGCGAAGGTTGGAGAATTGCAGAGATCTCAGGGGGTTGTAGCACTGGAGAAAGCTAGAGATTGGCAGCTTCCAAATTACATCATAGAACATCGAACATAGAAAATACAGCACAGAACAGGCCCTTCGGCCCACGATGTTGTGCCGAACCTTTGTCCTAGATTAATCACAGATTATCATTGAATTTACAGTGCAGAAGGAGGCCATTCGGCCCATTGAGTCTGCACCGGCTCCGGGAAAGAGCACCACACCCAAAGCCAACATCTCCACCCAACACTAAGGGCAATTCTGGACACTAAGGGCACTTTATCATGGCCAATCCACCTAACCTGCACATCTTTGGACTGTGGGAGGAAACCGGAGCACCCGGAGGAAACCCACGCAGACACGGATGAGACACGGATGTAAAATAGAGAAGTTTCAGACATGCAGGTCTTCCATTGGCTCACTATTACAAACATACAAGTTGATTGCTTCTTCCAGTAGCTCGAGGTTTTGTTTTTCAAATCCCTGTTCTCTTACCAAATATTCGCCCCCATCTCCACTGCTGTGCTTTACTTCCCATTATGGTTTGGGATGAGATCACACTAAATATCAAACCAAGCTTCCAATGTGAGACTACCCACGAGTATTGCCACAGGGGGTCAGTTGTTGTCAGACATCATAGATAAAACAATCAATCTGAGTGACAATAAACGTATCTGCATCAAAAGAGCTGGGATCAGAACTGACCTACAAAACTCAAATGTATGAAGCTGACTGCAATGTTTTCATCACAGCAAAAGACCAGCAATTCAAATGGTATTATCCACAATCATTTGCTTTGAATACTGTAATTTGCTTCATAAGGTCATACAATTTTAAAATCCTTTGAAGTCATTAGATGCTGAAGTGCCTGTGATTTATTACAGAATTAATGAAGGGAATTCAATTTTTTTCCCCTAAAGAAGCATGAACATAAATATCATGATGGAATTCATCCTGTTAAAATGCCTTTCATAGTTTCCACAGGGAAGTCTAGTGGAACTCTGCATAGTCTTATACATTATGGATCGGCTGATCCCAGTCAAGATTGTTCCAGATATTGAAACGCAAACCTTCGTTTTGTGATCCAGTATTAAGTTATTGCAAGTCTTGAATTACCATCAGTTAAATATTTGAGTGTAACACGGTGTTAATGGCATTTTGAAAATGTTGTAAAATGTAAAAATAAACGCATAAATTCTTTGCCATGCCAGTGGGATAAATATGTCTGTTTGAAATAACAGTGTGAAAGGCAGTGGAAAACATAATCATAAAGAATGAGCATTTGTTTAAGTGTTGCTACTAACAGAAGAACAATCATCTAATTTCTCAAATGGTAAATGGAGTCCCAGGCGAATGCTGTTGCGTGCAAACGCAAGATACCATAATCTCTGACCGACATTTTAGAAGAAAGATACATCACTGCACATATTCTTTGAGCAGAGAAGTTATGATTAATTTCTAAATCCAGTTTTCTCTCTCCATATCAAGATCATTTTAATAGTTTTGATGTGTAGCACATGCACAAAACGTATTATTTCTGTTACGATCACTGTGGGAATCCAAAAACCAAAATAACCAAATGAACCTCCCATGAAGGAATTACCAACAAGATTTCACTTTTTAGAACATTTACTTTACCATAAATCAGAATTAATATAAATTAAACATGAGTTAACAGGTAAATGATCCTTCACATAAAAAGGTAAATATCACTTTAAATAGTAAGACAAAGCTTACTGAATCATACGTATCCACATTACTCATCTCACACATACACTACAAAGTTCCAAACTCAGCCTCCGGTTTTGTAGGATCTCTTATTTCTCGCATAATGGGCGTGATCTACCGGCCACGCTGCGCTCAAAAAACGGCACACCATGGGGCAACATGGCAAGTAAATGACGGGAGACCCTATGCTCAGGATCTAAACGGCTCGTCACACCTAACGCGATTTTGCGAGACGGCGCATTGTGAAGCCCGCCATTGTGGGCGGGATCGCTTTCTGCCAAAACAGCTCATTAGAGCGAGGCAGCTAGTCTCACTTAAATATGCAGTTCCCTGAGGCAACCAAGGCATTGGGATCTATCCCCTTTGCCTTGGAGACCTCAGGCGCGCGCCATTCAGTACTGGTCTCCACTAAAGGGGACCAGAAGGAATGGCACACATGAGGCAGTGGATTGGAGGCCTCGATATGCATTCCCTCTCGGTACGGTGGAACCTTGGCACAGCTGGTGCCAGCCTGGCACCCTGGCAGCATCACCTGAGTGCCAGACTGGCACTGCCAAGGTGCCCAGATGGCACTGCCAAGGTGTCCAGATGGCACTGCCATCTGGCAGGAGCACTGACAGGGTGCCAAGCTGGCATTTTTTTGCACGGCGATGATTGAGTAGGGTGGTGCCCTGGCGGGCCTGAGGACCCCCTTACAATGAGTTGAGGGGTTCGGGGGTCACGTTGGGGGCTTGAGAGATCGAGGCACCATTTCAAAATGGGGCTGGATTCTCCGCTGTCGGGATTCTCCATTGCGCCAGCAGTGCACCCACGCCCAGGAATTTCCCGATGGCGTGGGCCTGTCCACAATGGGAAACCCCATTGGCTGGCTGGCAAGACGGAGAATCTCACCGCCGGTGGGTGTGCGCCGTACCAGAAAACTGTTGCGAGCCGGGTAGATCCTAGAAGCGGGGTCTCCCTGCTTTTATTGGCATAGCATGGCCATTGGATCGTGCCCATGGTTTCTATCTTGTGTTGTTGGCCTCTAGCTCTTCCCCTCAAGTGTAAAATGCTGGGCTGAAATTTCATCTCCTGACTCAGAGCAAACAAAAGTTGGGAGGGCCAAAGGGGAGATTTACAGGCTGCAATTCGGAATTTTCCTGATGAGTCCAACTGCCTGTTATTTTTGTCGACTAGGTGTCATTAACCCAGTACTCTCTTAAAATGACATTGGGTTGGCAATTTAAATTGCTTCTAGAAATTAACATTTTCTTGCCTTTGGTGTTTTTGTGCAGGCAGGTGGATTCCCAAAGGATGTGGGAACTTTGCCAGATAAGTGATTTTGTGAACCCTTGGGGGAAACCTGCTGATTCAGGAAACCATTGACAAGCAAGTTTTAAAGTTGTTGCCAATACCTGCTCATATCTCCCATGCCTTTTCCACACCCCTGCCACCCCCCCCCCAAATGCCCCTGAACCTCCTCACACCTCTCACTACCCTTTGCCTCCTCCATCCCCCATGCACCCTCCATTACCCCCATGGTCCTTTCCTGCCCCATCTACATCTTTCATGCTCACTCTCCCAGTATCCACTACGTACAGAAATAAAGAACCACTGGCAAGTCTGCGGAATGCTCCTGAAACTGACACTATCAGCAACGAGGCTTTGAAAACCTCCATTGAAAAAAGTATTCAGCTTACAACCTCAAACGTTTCAAGCAGCCACAGCCAATCATAACATCAATGTCAAATGCTTTCATCAACATTACACCTCTTAATCTTGTGTAAATAAACACACACATTGAAATACCACATCAGAGAGTGAATAGATTATTGCAAGGTAACAAAGATGTCCATCACACAAAGCCTACCCTGCAAGCTTGTCAACAGACCCCTGCTGAGTACATAATGATAATAATCTTTATTCATCTCACAAATAGGCTTACATTGACACTGTAATGAAGTCACTGTGAAAATCTCTTAGTCGCCACACTGTGACGCCTGTTTGGGTACACTAAGGAAGAATTCAGAATGTCTAATTCACCTAACAGCACATCTTTCAGGACTTGTGAGCGGAAACCGGAGCACCCAGAGGAAACCCATGCAGATACAGCGAGCATGTGGAGACTCCGTACAGACAGTGACCCAAGTCGGGAATCAAACCCAGGCCCCTGGCACTGTGAAGCGACAGTGCTAGCCACTGTGCTACATTAGACTGTATGAGCCATTCTTGAAGCATTCATAGTGAGGTCATCTGGAAAATAGATGTCTAGTCATCTGCCCTATCTGCCTCTTTGCCTGCCCTTGTTCCTCAGTATCTCAGAAAGTCTGAGAGAGTGGAAACAAGTGACAGGCTTGGGATCACGAGGTCAGGAAACAACTCACCTCCCATTTTCCGAAGCAGAGCCGACGATCTGGCCCACTCTCTGTGTGCCTATTCTATCAAAACGTAGCATAATTTTGGACTTGGTTCCGCTCAGCCCTCAGACTTCTCTGTACATCTTTTCTTGATAAATATGACCTCACATTTCATGCATAATCTTTGTAAATCTTTTTGTATCCACTCCAGGGCCTCTCTATTATATTTATAATATAGTGACAGATTTTTTGTCGGCATCCTTCCATCTACATTTGAATTATACATAGTACTTCAAGTGTGGTCTAACCTTGGTTCGCTACATACTTAGCATAATTCCTCTACTTTTCAATTCTATTCCTCTAGGAATAAACCCTACTGTTTTGGTTGCTTTTTAATAGCCTTATTGATCTGTGTCGCTACTTTCAGTGATTTGTGTATTTGCACTTGCAGGTGGCTTTGCTCCTTGGATACTTATTTTCTGAGGAAGAAGTCTTACAACACCAGGTTAAAGTCCAACAGGTTTGTTTCAAATCACAAGCTTTCGGATCGCTGCTCCTTCCTCAGGTGAATGACCATTCACCTGAGGAAGGAGCAAAGCTCCGAAAGCTCGTGATTTGAAACAAACCTGTTAGACTTTAACCTGATGTTGTCAGACTTTTTACTGTGCTCACCCCAGTCCAACGCCGGCATCTCCACAGCATATTTTCTGAGTAATATGCATCTTCCTTATTTTTCTTACCAAAAATATCTAAATGCCAAAACAGTTACGTGGGTCAAAAGGACAGTCTAGGTGTTGGACACTCAATGGTGGGATTTTCCATGGAACCTGCTGTGAAGGCTGCCCGCCATTGGCCGGCTGTGGGATCATCGTTGTCAATCGGCTTTCCTGTGAAATGCGCCACTCAGTGCCATGAAATCCATGGCGGGGGGGGGTGCACCATTTGCGCGACTGGATGATCCCGCTGGTGTTAGATGTAGCACACTCCTACATCTAACTCAGCACAATCTGAGTTAGACATAGCATACTCGTACATCTAACTCAGCACTTTGTGTGCGCGCCAATATTTATGCTATCCAAATTGATTTCGTATCCTGATGTGAGAGGGAAGACAAACAGAAAAGTTCCTTTATGAACTCCTCTTATTGAAGATAAATGTAGGAGGATCGATTGGCATCATCACATCACCCAGCAGGGAAAGTAAGTTATTCCCTTTCATTTTTGGGAACCGACTTCTAAACCCGTTTTTCTCCTCTCATGTATGAATGGATTATTCGTAAATCTAACAACTTCAGTCCGCCCCACAGCTTAGAAATCATCTATGTATGTTGAGTTGCACTACATTTGCTAGTAAAGGGAGGACTTGCCAAACTTTCAGGTGAACATATTGTACTAACCATTCACCACTGTGTTGCACTGTATCATGCTGTTGCCCATGTGGGCTCCACCTATGGACCATTGTACGATATTACACAGAATGTGTCATGTTGGTGCCCTTGTGGGCTCCGCCCCCTTGAGGGGAGGTACATAGAGCAGCTGCCCTGTAGGCGGCCCTCACTAGCAGAGCAGTCGCAGGCAGGCACTGTTCTCGTCGATTAAAGCCACTGTTCACTTCAACTCGCTGTCTCGCGTGAATTGATGGTCGCATCAAACTTCACCAATGATCTTTGGTGAAAAATGTGCATGTGAGCATCTGGCGGGAACAGAATTGGATTCAGTTTCAATACTTGCTCTCTGTCAGTACTTATTGTACATGCCCACATGTGGCACCCAGATTAGGAGACAGGTATGAAACTGTACCTCAGTGTGTGTGTGTGCATCTCAATATCCGCCACTAAGTTAAAAAATGGTTCATCTCTCCCTCATCTCTATTTATTTGCCTTTGCTCCATTTCCCTTGATACCCTTACACAACCCAAATCTGTCAATCCCAGTCCTTGAAAGTGGCCCAACATCCACAGCCATTTGGGGAATCATTGTCCTAGCTTTTTATTATATTTTCTGTGAAGAACGGCTTCATAATTTAATTCTTGAACGGACTGGTTCTAATTTTAAGATCATTCTCCGTTGTTCTTGATTCCTCTACTTTCTGTTTCTACTCTATTTGTCTGGTAAAGACCTTGAGTAATTTATTTCTCAATCTTCCTATGTCCAAGTGAATACAAACCAAATTTATACAATCTGTCTTCATAAATTAACAATAGTTCTCGATCTATACATTGATCAGTAAGTAGCAGCTATCGCTTGATACACAATGTGACACTTTTAAAATTGAAAATGGCCAACTATAGGAGTTACAACAGGTACTTATGAATGTTTAAGGAAACCTTCACATCCCATAAACCAAATTTGATATGTAACATTAAATAACAAATAGCTAGCGATGCATAGCTCTTGGAATATAGAATATGATAAACTATGTAATTAGTCCATTATTAGGAATTAACTTTCTTCAAGAATTAATTAATTAAATACATTTAATCTAAGCAAGGCAGTACTTTATAAATGCTAATAAAAAAGGGCAGCACGGTGGCACACGGAGGCAGCCCTGCTGCCTCACGGCGCCGAGGTCCCAGGTTCGATCCCGGCTCTGGGTCACCGTCCGTGTGGAGTTTGCACATTCCCCCCGTGCTTGCATGGGTTTCGCCCCCACAACCCAAAGATGTGCAGGCTAGGTAGATTGGCCACGCTAAATTGCCCCTTAATTGGAAAAAATGAATTGGGTACTCTAAAAAATAATTTTAAATGAATGTTAATAAAAGTGAAAAAATGTTATGGAAATACAGCATTTTCCGCATTAGAGACCTAGGGCGTCATTCTCCGACCCCCCAGAGGGTCGGAGAATGGCCGTTGGCCGCCGTGAATCCCGCCCCCGCCGAAGTCTCTGAAGGGAGAAAAGTCGGCGGGGCGTTAATGTCGCCGCTGCCACGGAGAATGGCACGGGTCTGCGCAAGGCAGCCGATTTTCGGCCTGCCGATATTCTCCCTTCCGGATGGGCCGAAAGTCCCGTCGACGTGATGACCGTTCACGTCGACGTAAATTAAACCTCCTTTTCATCGGCGTGACCCGGTGCTCCAGGCTCACGCCGACCAGCGTGGAGGTGAGTGACGGCCTGGGGGGTTGGCTCTGAGCAGGCAATGGCGTGGCCGCAGTCTGAATGCGTGAGGAGAGGTGTGTCTCGGGTTGTGTGTGGCGCGGCGGGGGGGGGGGGGGCGGTGTGTGGTTAGAGTAGGCTGGGCTCCGGGGGAGTGCCGGGAGGGGGTCCGTGCCGGGGAGGTGGATAGGGGGTCCGTGCCGGGGTGGAGGTTGGGGGGGGGGTCCGTGCCGGGGTGGAGGTTGGGGGGGGGGTCCGTGCTGGGGTGGAGGTTGGGGGGGGGGGGTCCGTGCCGGGGGTGGAGGTTGGGGGGGGGGTCCGTGCTGGGGTGGAGGTTGGGGGGGGGTCCGTGCCGTGCCGGGGTGGAGGTTGGGGGGGGGTCCGTGCCGTGCCGGGGTGGAGGTTGGGGGGGGTCCCGTGCCGTGCCGGGGTGAGGTTGGGGGGGGGTCCGTGCCGGGGTGGAGGTTGGGGGGGGGTTCCGTGCTGGGGTGGAGGTTGGGGGGGGGGGGGGGGGGCCGTGCCGAGGGAGGGGGATGGGAGGGCAAGTGAGTTGGTCCACCTGGCCAGGTGCCAGCCTCCAACAGTTGGACCCATGCGGTCCATGCCACCTGGCTGGGGGGAGGAGGGGATATGGGCAATGGTGACATGTCGTCGTTCCCCTCCCCCCCACCAGGCCGTCATGTTTTCAGATCATCCAGCGATGTTGGCCGCCGTGGTGGCAGCCGCTCATGTCTATGTTGCCCTGGATGAGGAGGAGGAGGAGGAGGAGCGTGCCAGAGAGGCGGCGCATGCTGCCGCAGAGGGGCAGGCGGCAGCCGCCCAGGCTGGAGGGACACCTGACCGACAGGACGAGGAGGGGGTGGAGGACGTCGCGGCCCCACGGCAACGGAGGCACCCGAGGGCGCCCCGTGTGTACCGGCCCCGGCAGTCATACCAGGACCTCACGGACCGGGAATGCAGGAGGAGACTCCGGATGAGCCAGGAAACCGTGGCACACATCTGCCACCTGCTGGCACACCTGTCACCGCGTGGCACTGGCGGGGGACACCCTCTCCCCATGTCCGTCAAGGTTACGGTGGCCCTGAACTTTTATGCAACGGGGCCATTCCAGGCACCGAGTGGGGACCTGTCCGGCATATCGCAGACTTCGGTGCACCGGTGCATCCGGGCAGTGACAGATGCCCTTTATGCCATGGCCCACCGCTACATCTGCTTCCCCGTGGACCGGGCCAGCCAAGATGCCCGGGCCGTGGGCTTCTCTGCCGTGGCCGGGTTCCCCATGGTCCAGGGCGCGATCGATGGGATGCACGTCGCCGTGCGGCCACCTGCAGATAACAGGGCCGTGTTCACTAATAGGAAGGGGACCTATTCGATGAACGTACAGGTGGTCTGCGACCACCGCATGATGATCCTGCACGTCTGCGCCCGTCACCCAGGCAGTGTACACGACTCATTCGTGTTGTCGCGGTCATCCATCCCCGGCATGTACGAGGGACGCTATCCCCGGCTGAGGGGCTGGTTGCTGGGCGACAGGGGCTACCCATTGCGATCGTGGCTGATGACGCCTATACGGAGGCCACGCAATGAGGCGGAGAACCGCTACAATGATGCCCATGTAGCGACAAGGGGAGTGATCGAGAGGTGCTTTGGCGTGCTGAAGATGCGCAGGTGCCTGGACCTCTCTGGGGGCACCCTCCAGTATCGGTCAGATAGGGTCGGCCGCATCATTGTGGTGTGCTGCGTCCTGCACAACATAGCCCAGCAGAGGGGCGATGTGCCGCAGGCAGAGGAGGGCGGAGTGGAGGAGCAGCAGGAAGAGGCCCAGTCCTCCCTAGATGAGGGGGATGGGGGCAATGGTCAGGGCAGACGGGGTAGACACAGACGGGTGGCTGTCCACCGTTACTGGCTGGCCCAGCGGGCACGGGACAGACTGATAGACGCCCGCTTCACTGACTAGATGGGCGTGGGAATCGGGTAGTATGGCCACAGACCGCACACCATGGCAACAGCCGACCACCCACACCCCCCACCCATCCACCCACCCAGCACCCTCACCCCCCTCCCCAACCCCACCCACCCCACCCGCATGCACACCACCCCCTCCCCATTGCCGATCCACCTGCGGCACAACGGGCCGGGCTCACACAGTTGCGGGTGGACGCATGTCTATAGCAGGCCATGGAGGATGATGACAACCCGCCCTGCGATGAGCTCCTGGCTCTACATCGTTGGACTATGTCTGACCCATGGCCACAGTACCACCATCCACCCGGACCATCCCTGCATGCGGCTGTGACACTGCAGCGCACGGTCCCGTCCTCTGCCCGGGGGATGTTGATGGCGGCCCAGGGGGAAGGGGGCAGACTCACCTGGGGCTGAGGTAAGACCACCCGTCACACACACACTTGCGCTCAACGTACATGACACGCCCGCACACTTTGGACAGAGCACAAAGGCAGCTTCTGTAGGTGTAACATTGACTTTAATAACCAAAGGAGTTCATGCACGTGCCCTAGCCCCTAAAACTCATCTGTGCCCTGCACCCGTGCCAACTTACTCAGTGTCTAATTGTTTGGCCTTACGGGCCCTTTGACTACGTCTACGTGGTTCCCCAGACGGTACAGCAGAACTGGAGGTGGACTCCTGTGATTCCTGCCCTCTGACACTGGATCCCTTTGGCGGCCGTTTCCTGGGGCGTCCTGGCCTAGATGGGCCAGGCTGCGGCCCGGGCGACTGGGATGGCGAGCTGCCAGCCTGTCCTGCCCGTTGCCCACCCGATGCACCTGGGATGGAAGGGGGGGGGAGTCCGAGGTGTCGCGGTGTTCCCGGACCTCCCCTACAGGGGGACCCGGGACGGACCACACCACCTCCTCCTCCCTCGGGGTGCCCGATGGCCCCCAGGCCTCTACATGGGTGGGGGATGCGAACGGACTGGCCATCCGACGCCCCCCCGACATCTGGCACTGCCAGTCCTGGAGGCCCTTGCTGGTATCGACAGGGGTCTGCAGGTTTGCAGCCATGGAGCCCAGGGGGTTGGCAAACCCTGTCTGTGACAGTGCGACGCCGGCTCGCACATGGCCACTGGCGCCGATGCCCTCAGCGATGGCCTGCAGAGACTGGGCCATGGCCTGCTGAGACTGGGCCATGGCCTGCAGAGACTGGGCTATGGCGTTGAGCGCCTCTGCCATCTGGCGCTGGCACTGGCTCATGGCCTCCTGTGAGAGGGCAGCCATTTCCTGGGCCACAGACGCCGCCTGCACGGAAGGCCCCAGGCCTCGCAAACCGTTCCCCATGTCTGACACCGTCGCGCCCATTGACTCCACCGCGGACGCCACCCGTGCGGTGTCGGCCTGGGTGGCACGCATGACCGGCACCACTCCCAGCTCCTGGACGTGGGTGGACTCCTCCACCTGCGACTGCAGCTGCCGCAAGCCGCCCGTCACCCTCTTCGCTCGTCTCCGGGTCGGTGGTTGCATCGGATCTATGTGTGGGTGTGGTAACTGCAGGAACCCGGGATCCATCTGGGCGGCAGATGTTCGCTTGGGCTGGGCTGCCCTCCGACCGCCCGGTCCCTCTGCTGCTCCTACCTACACCTGCTGTACCAGGACGGCTGTGTTGTGCGCACCAGTGAGTGTACCAGACGCCTCATCACTAAAGTGCCCAACCGTGGTGAGTGTTTCTGCGATGGTGGAGGGTGTTGGTGACAGCAGTGGCGTTGTGTCGTGCTCTTCGTCCCACTCTGAGTCCATGGCACTTTGGGGTGGGGGTTCGTCTCCACCCATCCACTCTGAGTCACTGTCCGGTATTTCGTCTTCCTGGGTAGTGCTGTCCTGGGTAGGGGTGTCCTGGGTAGTGGTGTCCTGGGTAGTGGTGTCCTGGGTAGTGGTGTCCTGGGTAGTGGTGTCCTGGCTCGGATGTGACGGGGGCCTGTGGCTGCCCCCCTCGTCGCTGGGTGGTCGCTCCCGCACGTGACGGGGGTGTCGTCTCCCTGTTGCTCCAGGTCTCTCCGTCTCCCGTGGTGTGCGAGTGGCATCCTGCGGGCGTCGCATGCTGAAGGGTCCGGGTCTCTCCGTCTCCCGTGGTCTCCGAGGGGCATCCTGCGGGCGTCGCATGCTGGAGGGTCCGGGTCTCTCCGTCTCCCGTGGTCTCCGAGGGGCATCCTGCGGGCGTCGCATGCTGGAGGGTCCGGGTCTCTCCGTCTCCCGTGGTCTCCGAGGGGCATCCTGCGGGCATCGCATGCTGGAGCGTCCGGGTCTCTCCGTCTCCCGTGGTCTCCGAGGGACATCCTGCGGGCGTCGCATGCTGGAGGGTGCGGGTCTCTCCATCTCCTGTGGTCTCCGAGGGGCATCCTGCGGGCGGTGTGCATCTGCGGGGATGGGTCCCTGGACGTTTGGTCCTGCGATACACAATGAAGCATGCATGGTTAGACATCAGGCAGTGATCAGGTGATACGGGGGAGGGGGATATAGGGGAGGGGGGATATGGGGACGGGCTGTCGGTGGCTCACTCGCTAGTACGCCCCCGACCTCTGCATCAGCAACCTCCCGGTCCTCAGGTCCGCCAGCCAGTTCCAGGGCCCTTTCCTCGTGTACGGTCAGTGGCCTCTCATCAGCGGGCCCTCCTCCAGTCCTCACATGCTCCCTATTGTTGTGTGCGCGCTTCTCCTGTGGGGGGGGGGGGGCAGGGGTAAAAGGCAACAGTGTTAGGCAGGTATATGAATGCACGCCATCGGTTGCGCGTGCATTGCAGAGGTTAAGGTTAGGGCTGGATTCACTTGGGGATATGGGGGATATGGGGAGGGGGGATATGGGGGAGGGGGGATATGGGGGAGGGGGGATATGGGGGAGGGGGGATATGGGGAGGGGAGATATGGGGGAGGGGGGATATGGGGGAGGGGGGATATGGGGGATATGGGGAGGGGGGGATATGGGGGAGGGGGGATATGGGGGAGGGGGGATATGGGGGATATGGGGGAGGGGGGGATATGTGGGAGGGGGGATATGGGGAGGGGGATATGGGGGAGGGGGATATGGGGAGGGGGGATATGGGGAGGGGGATATGGGGGATATGGGGAGGGGGATATGGGGGAGGGGGGATATGGGGAGGGGGGATATGGGGGAGGGGGATATGGGGGAGGGGGATATGGGGAGGGGGATATGGGGGATATGGGGGAGGGGGGATATGGGGGATATGGGGGAGGGGGGATATGGGGAGGGGGGATATGGGGAGGGGGGATATGGGGGATATGGGGAGGGGGGATATGGGGGAGGGGGGATATGGGGGAGGGGGATATGGGGTAGGGGGGATATGGGGGATATGGGGGAGGGGGGATATGGGGGAGGGGGGATATGGGGGAGGGGGGATATGGGGGAGGGGGGATATGGGGGAGGGGGGCTATGGGGGAGGGGGATATGGGGGAGGGGGATATGGGGGAGGGGGGATATGGGGGAGGGGGGATATGGGGAGGGGGATATGGGGGATATGGGGGAAGGGGGATATGGGGAGGGGGTGATATGGGGAGGGGGAATATGGGGGATATGGGGGAGGGGGGATATGGGGGAGGGGGGATATGGGGGAGGGGGGATATGGGGGATATGGGGGAGGGGGGATATGGGGGATATGGGGTAGGGGGGATATGGGGTAGGGGGGATATGGGGGAGGGGGGATATGGGGGAGTGGGATATGGGGGAGGGGGGATATGGGGAGGGGGGTATATGGGGAGGCTCACCCTGCCTGCTCTGACGAGGTCGTTCACCTTCTTATGGCACTGGGTGCCTGTCCGTGGTGTCAGGGCCACAGCGGTGACGGCCTCTGCCACTTCCCTCCACAGACGCCGGCTGTGGCGTGGGGCAACTCTGCGGCCGTGCCCGGGATACAGGGCGTCCCTCCTCTGCTCCACCGCGTCCAGGAGCGCCTCCACATCGCGTGACTCGAACCTCGGGGCTGAGCGACGGCCAGCCATCCAGTCGGGTGTTGCGGTCGGCTGTTCCGGTCGGGTGGGGGGAGCAGCACGGCCTTATGAGCCGTCACGCCGTGCAGCGCGTATGACGCTGCACGGCGTGGACCACTGCGCAAGCGCGGATCCCGTTACGTCGCTGCTAGCCCATTTCGGGCCGGAGACTATCGACCCATTTTTCCGACGTGACGCAAGTCGGATTTGCGCCGTTTTTTGCGCCGATTGGTGGACTTTCCGCCGATAACGGAGAATTTCGCCCCTAATATCAATATAAAGACTTGAATGCAAAATTAGATGCTAAAATAAAGTTTGCAATAAGCTCCCACACAATGTGGCCCACGTAAACCTCAAAATTACCAGTGATGTCTTCCATTTCTCACACCCATGGCCTCCCTCCATGGGTCACTTACTTAGAATTTACAGAACAGAAACAGGCCATTGGCCCACCACCAGCCTCCTGCACACTCCTACGTCTAACTCAGCACAATCTGAGTTGAAGTGGGATTTGTGTGTGAGCCAATATTGAGGCGATCCAAATTCATTTCACATTGGATCTATACCCAGATGTGAGAAAGCAGACAAACTGAAAATTTTCTTTGTGAACTTCTCTTACTGAAGATAAATGCAGTTGGATCCATTGGCATCATCACATCACCCAGCAGGGAAAACAAGTTATTCTCTTTCATTCTTGGGAACCAACCTCCAAACGCAATCTTCCCCTCTACCCAAGAATGGATTATTTGCAAATCTAACAACTTCAGTTTGTTCCACAGTTTAGAAATCATCAGGAATCGAGAACAAATATCCTTTTGTAATTTTCTTGAAGGAATGCTTTCACATTTTCTACCATGCTGCTCTGGGTTTTTATAAATGTTTGGATTTTCCAATCAGTGCCTGTCAATTCAATTTGCAGCTCGAGAATCATAATGACAGTCAGCCAACATTTTAACAATATGTATGTCATAGCATTCAGATAGTATTTGTTGACATACTGAAATATCTAAAACAGCAAAATAAGCTAGTTTGGTGCCAGCACTGCATTGTCAGTTGGCATTCAACATCAAGTACGTACTCTGCCAATTCCTTCTCATCTTGCAAAATATGCTTAAGATATAAAATATCTGTAAAACATACCTAATAATTACAGCGTATAAAAACATAAAGTAACTTTGCCATGAAGTATTTTACTTGGACTACAGTTTCTAAAAAGCTGGAGATAAAGGTTCGCCTGAGCCTTTTGTGAGGTTTCCCTGGAAATAACTGGAGGGAGTCAGTAACAGTGCCAGCACATGAATTCTATTGATGCTGCTTAGTTTGGGTTCTGCCAAAACCACTCAACTCAAGACCTCATCCCAGATTTGAATAAAAGAAAGTCTTGCATTTACTTAATCTTTCACAATCTCAGAACATCCCAAAGTATTTTCCAGGCAGTTTAGTGGTTTGATGTGTAGGCATTGTTGTAATGTAAGAAACATGGCAGCCTATCTGTGCACAGCAAAATCTCAAAGAAAATCTGATTTAGTGAAATTCGTCTGGGGTCAATAATCGGCCGCAACACCAAGGACGACACTCCAAAACCTTTTCAAATAATACAACGGGATAGTTAACATCCAACTGAGAGGGCAGGAGTATCGGTTTAAGGTCGTATCTCAAATATGACACTTCCATGAGTGAGGCATTCTATCAGTCATATAACCAGAGCCAAATTCCTACCTATTGATATGTTGGGGCAGGGGCCACCAGCAATCAGAAGCTGAATGGACTACACTATCAGAACAGCAGCCTGAGTACTCTGCAATGAGTGGCTTGCCTCTTGACCACTTAAAGCCTGTCTACCATCTACAAGATGCAAGTCAGAGTGTGATGAAATACTCTTCACTTGTCTGGATGAGCACAGATCCAACAACACTCAAGAACCGCAATATAATCCAGCCCAAGGCTGCCTGCTTGATTTGCAGCTCATCCACCACCTTAATCCACCATTGCCACACAGTGACTGCAATGTGTACTGTCAGTTCCCCTCAAAGTCAAGTACCATCCTGACTTAGAAATATGTCCACCTATGTCCACCTCTCGATCACTGTGATTGATTTGAAAATGTGGAATTCCCTTCCTAACAGCACTCTGCGTGTACTTACACCACATGGACTGCAGCTGCTCAGAACCACCTTTCCAAAAGGCCATTGGGGATGGGCAGTAAACACTGCCTAGACAGCAATGCCCACATAGAGTGGCATAGTGGTCAGTACTGCTGCCTCACAGCTCCAGGGACCCGGATTTGATTCCCGGCTTGGATCACTGTCTGTGTGGAGTTTGCACTTTCTCCCCATGTCTGCATGGGTTTCCTCCGGGTGCTCCGGTTTCCTCCCACAGTCCAAAGATGTGCAGGTTAGGTGGATTGGCTATGCTAAATTGCCCCTTAGTATCCAAAAGGTTAGGTGGGGTTACTGGGCTCCAGGGATACAGTAGAGGTGCGGGCTTAAGTAAGGTGCTCTTTCCAAGGGCCAATGGGCCGAATGGCCTCCTTCTGCACTGTGAATTCTATGATTCTATATCATGAATACATTTTTTAAACACATCATTTGACTGGGGAAACTCTCAACATGCCTAATATCTTGGTGCCCACCACAGAATTACCCCCCTCCATGTCACTGAAGAATGGATTATATACAGAATTTGCTACAACAAACTTACCAAAGAACAGCATGTCCCACTTGTGTAACCTTTACACAAAGAAGGACAAAAGCATAATTTCATGGTTGCACCTGTCGCCTGCAAGTTACCTTCCGATTTACATTTCAATGTAACTTGAACATGTATTGCTATTCCTTCATCATCTTAGGAACAATGCCGTGGAAATCCTATGTAATGCCAAAACTGGAATAGCAAAAGGATTGCAATGGTTCAAGGGAAGACACAAATGACTTCTCCAAGGAAATGAAAATAGAAAATAAGTGAGAACTTGTCGGCATGCCCACATCCTGAAATCTTTTTGTCTAAAGCAAGGGATGATGTGAGGGTTTGCAGCTGGGAGGGATATTGAAGTCAGATCCTGGGATAACTGGTAGCTGGGGATTGGGCTGAGATTCTCCTTCACCCTAGGCGAGCTGATTTTAGTAACCTTAATTCACAGCTAACACTGGGATGACTGCAACACGTTCAGGAATTTGAGAAATTCATGGTGGGAGGGAAGAAAAGAGAGCAGAGACAATTTGCAAAGAAATTGTGCTTATATAGATGTGAATGTGTCATGCAAAGAGAATATATGATGAAGATGCCCAAAAATATGATCCCTATCTCATTCATGGATTGACCAGAACACACTTGTAAACCAGTTCATGTCTCATGGCTTGTTCGGTACATAACAAAAACGACACTAATTAGTAGCTTACAAAAGGGTTTTCTGAGCTTATCTATTTCTGAGGCAAGACTGCCATTAAAATGAGTGGTTACAAGGGTAATTGGTATGCGAAACAGGAATGTCATATCACTGCAGTAAGGAATGCTCTTCCACTGCTGGGATTAGGGCAGATTAAAAAGAGCTTTATTCTGCATCTACCCTGTGCTAAATCCAACACAGGATTGCCTGATACAAGTGGTGATTGCATAAGCGTAGAAACATTTTCTAATTAGAGGAACTAAGTTATTTTTCATTGGCAGGAAGAGATATAAATAGGAGTTATTGAAATCAACATCTGGCCAATGCAAATTATTGCAGCACACCCCGGGGAAAAACAAGCTTCCTGTCCTCTCATTCAAAGAGTAATTGAGTAAACATAGGAATATAAGATTTAGGAACAGGAGTAGGCCATTCAGCCCTTCGAGCCTGCTCCGCCTTTCAATAAGATCATGGCTGATTTGATTGTGGTCCCAACTCCCATTTTCCTGTCTGCCCCCATAACTCTTGTCTATCAAAAGCATGTCTTGAATAAATTCAATGATTCAGCTTCCACTGCTCTCTAGGGAAGAGAATTCAACTGACTAACGACCTTCTGAGACATAGAAATTCTCCTCGTCTCACTCTTAAAAGGGATGATGTGGAGATGGCGGCATTGGACTGGGGTGGGCACAGTAAGAACTCTTACAACACCAGGTTAAAGTCCAACAGGTTTGTTTCGAATCACTAGCTTTCAGAGTGCAGATCCTTCCTCAGGTGAATGAAGAGGTGAGTTCACACCTCTTCAACCTATGATTATCCCTCTCTCCAGTCGCACCGTCTGAACCTGTAAAGACTTAATTACCTGCAAAGACTTGCATTCAAAGTACCATCTTGCATCATTGAATTTGTCTATATATGTGCTTGTGGAACCCACCTCTTCATTCACCTGAGGAAGGAGCTGCGCTCTGAAAACTAGTGATTCAAAACAAACCTGTTGGATTTTAACCTGGTGTTGTAAGACTTCTTAAAAGGGAGACCTCTTTATTAAACTATGACCCCCAGTTCTAGTCTCCCCCATAAGTGAAAGCTTCCTCCACCGGTATCTACCCTGTCAGGTCCTCTTAGGATCTTGCAGGTTTCATTAAGATCACCTCTCGTTCTTCTTAGCATGAAACCTATCCTAAAATAAAATCAAGCTACTTATCCATTCCTAGACGACTGGACATGAACTACATCTCTGAAACCTGCAGAGCAATTGAGCAATTCCTCTGAATTTTAGAGACGTACTGCACCACAGAGCCATCCCATATTTATGGAGATTGTAATCTGAAGTCTCCATCATATTCACCTAGATCACAAGTGTGGCAAAGGATGTGGATCAATCAGACTCATTGAGGATTACCACAGTCTCAAATAAACCTGACTTTTAAGTGTCCATAAGAAGTTTGATAAGTAACCTCCACGGCAGGAGCAGATCACATTCCCACACAGATGTACTACTTTCCACCTTGGAGAAAAATTGACCTAGCGCAACCAGATAAAACTGTTCATCATATCTTTTTTTCCAATTATAGGCTGTGCTTTTGACATTTTCTACGCAGTATCATTATGTTTCCCGAAATAGGAACTATTCTTTGTCCATTCTATGTTGTTGCTTTTTAACTACCCCAGCTATCTGCAACAACACCATGATGTTAATCAGAGTCAGACTGTCTGATATCAACTTTTGCATCCTTGCTGCAAAGGTGTGTTTAAAATACAGTTTAAAATATATTTGAACACACACTATATATACTATTACCGCTAGTTTTATGTGTCTTCGATTTAACAGCAGCAAAGATTTTGCTTCATAAAAGTCACTAATCTGAGTAGAGAGCAGTGAAATCTTTGCTGCTGTTAAATCCAAGACTCATAAAACGAGCGGTGATAGTATATATAGTGTGTGTTCCAGTACAATGTATGGAGTAATACTATTGCTCATCTCGGTAGCCGTTCTCTATTATCAAATTGTTAGGAAGCTATACCTCTATTTTTGAAATTTGGAGCACAATTTTCCCAAAAGGTTTATAAGTGTTGACCCCCAGCGGGAAAAGTGGTGAGATTCCCACGAGGGGATCGGCACGATCCAGATCGCAATCCATCCACCATTCGTCATTTTTTTGCAGCTAGGGGAGATTCCCGTCAGAGAAGAGATGTGCAGGACCTAAAGACACTGCCCAGGCCAGGCCAACTACCCAAGAGGTTAATTGCACCCCGATCTCCAGACAAGCCTACAGCCCTGATGTGCCATCAATTATACAAAGACGAGTTGTGGAACAAAACTGTGGCTTTAATAAACTAAACAAGGACCTGCTGGCAACTGATCCCGAACTGGGGCAGGGCCAGAGGTCGACCACATTTATACAGAGCCTGAGGGGAGGAGCCACAGGCGGTGCCAGCAGTGACAACAAACAAAATATACAATACAGTAACAGTGGTTTACCACAATATATACAAGACAGTAACAGTGGTTTACCACAATATATACAATACAGTAACAGTGGTTTACCACAATATATATAATACAGTAACAGTGGTTTACCACAGGCCCCCCATCCCCCATTCTCGTCAGCAGAGATCTGCACCCACTCGCAGGCATCAGCCCCCCACCCCAAGTGACTGACACCTGCTATGGGGTCGCTGAAGCCCCTCCCCTTTCAGACCTCCATTCCATGCCCTCCCTTTCATGCCCCCCCTTTCAGGCCACTCTTTTAATGTTTCCCCCTCCCCCTTTCATGTGCTCCCCCATAAGGCAGCACCCCCCCCCTTCCAAGCTACTCTCCCACAGGCCTCCCTTCATGCCCCCCTTCGGGCCCTGTCCCTGAAAACCTGGCACTGCCAATCTGGCACTGCCAGGGGACATGCCAGGGCGCCAGGAGACAGTGCCATGTCCGAAACACTTAGGGGTTCCAATCGCCTCTGAGTTCTTGAGAATGGCCATCATGTCGGGTCTCTGTTTTTGATGCGGGGTGGGGGTGGGGTGGGGTGGGGAAGTGTCTGGGTGAATCCAGCATACAACTGAAAATCCATATTTAAATGGAGATTTAAACATGCTAATGATAACGTCGCCGGCCAGGGAAAGTCTCAAAAGGGGTTATCCTTCATAGAATCACAGAATTTACAGTGCAGAACGAGGCCGTTTGACCCATCGAGACTGCACTGGAAAGAGCACCCCACCTAAGCCCACACCTCTAACCTATCCCAGTAACCCAATAACCCCACCTATCCTCTTTTTTGACACTAAAGGCAATTTAGCATGGCCAATCCACCTAACCCGCACATCTTTGGACTGTGGGAGGAAACCGGAGCACCCGGAGGAAACCCACGCAGACACGGGGAGAACGCGCAGACTCCGCACAGACAGTGACCCAAGCCGGGAATCGAACCCGGGACCCTGGAGCTGTGAAGCAACTGCGCTAACCACTGTGCCACCGTGCACCCCCCAACCCCACCCCGCCACATATTACATATGGCCCCTCCCATGAAATTCTCCAGCCATATCACGTTTTGAGCTTGGGTGCGCGGCGCCGGAGAATCGCCCCCTTCATTTTTAAAACCTCCAAATGACTGGAAATTCTGCAAGTTGAAATGAGAACAAACTACGTTAAAATTTGAGGCCACCCCCTGCCCCCCCCCATGACCACTACTGCCCTCCGCAAAGGGATTGTGAAGAGGGAGACATTTCTGGTAATTTACAGGCAGCAAAATTTAGCACTCTCTGAGGAAGCCAAATTAAATATGAAGTGCCGGATTTTAATCAACTGTGAGCTTATTAAGACAATGGAGAACTGCTGACCTGCCAGCATATACAATTTGCACTCCACCCAACTGGGAACGACACTCAAACAACCTCCCTCCCTCCCACTGTAATGAGGTTTCCAGGAGAGCCTCATATGTGTTATCCCGGCTGAGGAGGGATAAACTGGCTCCCTTTCGCCCAGCCCCCTTGGTTGATCACAAGAAGATTACTTTAAAAGGATCCCTTCCCTTGCGGATACCTTTTCCAATTTTCCGAGCCCAATATTAACGTTTTAAAAGGAGACAATTTAACTAGGCTTTCTTGAGTTAAAGAAAGAGTTTATTAGCTACTAAATGCAATAAAAATGATGCAGAACATGCATATATATTCACACAGATTAGAAATGAGGATTGAGTACACCAAGAAGTAAAAAAAACTGGATCGGTCTTGGTCTTGTCATATCATAGAATTTACAGTGCAGAAGGAGGCCATTTGGCCCATCAAGTCTGCACCGGCTCTTGGAAAAATCACCCTACTAAAGCCCGTGTCTCCACCCTATACCCGTAACTCCACCTTTGTTTTGGACACGAAGGGCAATTCACCTAACCTGCACATCTTTGGACTGCGGGAGGAAACTGGAGCACTCGGAGGAAACCAACGCAGACACAGGGAGAACGTGCAGACTCCGCACAGACAGTGACCCAAACCGGGAATCGAACCTGGGACCCTGGAGCTGACAAATATAAATTTCTTTACCCGTCAGTCTGGCCTCAATAAAAGTCGAGATGGATTTGCAGGTACAGCATTAGTTATTTAATTTGACTTGCAAGTCTGATTCATTTCACAGAGGCACAGGACACAGAACTAGTCTCCTAGACCCTTGGAAAACGAATGAAGAAGGAGACAAAGGGATTTCTACAAATACATTCAAATGGCATCAAGTTTCACATACACGATTCCCATAGGTCATCCTATACCCCTCCTGACCTGGCCATACATCCTAATTGGCTCACTTCCAATCCCTTCCTCTGGCCCCCTATGACCCAGCATCCTTTTCTCCTCCTTTGCTGGACACTCCTCCCCCTTGCTTTGCCATGCGTTCTGAAATCCTTTGTCTGTGAACTCACCAGAATGAGACTGGCCTATCTCTACATTACAGTAACTAATATTTCTAAAACAGTTATTTTATATCACATTCGTCAGAGCTGTGAAGCAACTGTGCTAATCACTGGTTGTCCATGAAGAGTGTTCTGAAGTTTGGCTGAGACGTTGCCCTGTTCCTTTCAAGCTGTGGCTGTGCGGACATGGCTTGCTTCAGCAAGAGAGACGGAGAGAGCTAGAGAGAGAGAGAGAGAGAGAGAGAGAGAGACAGACAGAGAGAGAGAGACAGAGGCAGACAGACAGAGAGAGAGAGAGAGAGAGAGAGACACTCCTGTGTCACACCGTGACGCATCCAACATTAGTCAACCCTGACCAAGTTTTTTTTAGCTGCCTTTCAACCTCGTCTTTGTATATTCCTGGAAAGTGAAAATCTAGAAACCAGTCTGGGACATTGCTCCCAGGATATCATTCCTGCTGAGATGACAATCAGCTTCATTATGGCCACAGGAAATGGCAGTTAGCTTCTGTAAGACTTTCATACTTTTGATGTGTCCTTGTCTGGGAACAGTGTGATTCCCTTGTCTCTCTTAGTATCACTCACCAGCAATTCAGCCAGTGACGGAATTTACATCCTCAGCCATCTCTGGCTTGCATGTCCACTTTTAAAACCACAGATCATATTTAAAAGTTCAGCATGTTTGTACGTAATTCAGGATTTTTGCTCCATCATGTTAGGAGTGTAGAAGATCCCTGTTGGCTTTTACTATCTTGAAATGTGTCAATTGTTTCTGAGATGAAACATCAAAAAATGTTCACCTGTTCTACGATACAATAACTTCAGCAGTCATGGTAATAGAATTCCTCTGGAATATACAGCCCGTAGGACTTTAAGAACTGATTTTTCAAGCCACAGGCAGAGATCATCAGAGGAGAGATTTTTTGAAAAGGACTTCAGCAGAAGGAGTAGTCTGAAGTGGTCTCTCTCTCACACCTGGGACAATTTCAAGAAGTGAGCATTCTAAAATCTACCAATGAACCAAGGTCTCTTAAGAATTGCAACAACATCTACATCCAATTGTATCTAAGGAACCAGCATATTTAAATGGGTCACAACATTTAACAATCTGTGCCACAAGGATAAGCAAATGACACCTAACCATATATATTTTTAAAAAATTTATTTGGACTCTACCTGTTCTTTCTTCTGATACCTGCGTGTGTGACATGGAGGCGAGATTCTCCGATATGGATGGCAAGTGTTTGTGCCGTCGTGAACGCCATTGCGTTTCACGATGGCACGAACAGGGCCCGGGCACGACCTATCCTGGCCCCCACAGGGGGCCAGCACGGTGCTGGAGTGGTTCACGCTGCTCCAGGGGTGGACGGCGCCGTCGGGAACCTGTCGTGTTGTAGCGGCCGCTTGGCCCACCCGGGCCGGAGAATCGCCGCTCACCGGTTCTCCGAGTGGCACGGTGCGAATCCCGCGCCGCTGGTTTCCGGGGGGGTGGGAGAATCGCGTGCAGGGGTCGGGGCGGTGCGTGAATCGCGCGCCGCCCCGGCGATTCTCCCACCCGCGTGTGGGGGGAAAATAGCGCCCCACACCTTTTAGGTTTTTTTTTCCTTAGGTTTAGTGGCTAATAAACCTCTCAGTCTTTGACTCAAGAACATCTCATTTGAGGTCCGTACTGTTCACTAATAGGTAGTAAAATAAAATCATTTGGATTCAGAAAAAGCATCTAAGTGAAAAATAAATTGAAAACTATAGTTATAACTACCCGAGATGGCTGAATAGAGGGGAGCTATTTCACTCCCCCTCACATGGTCACAATACTAGACAGCTGATGGAATCCTAGGAAATTTGGCAAATTGGATCTAGAATTGGCTGAGTGGCGAGAAGCAGAGGGTAATGGTTGAGTGGTGTTTTTCTGACTGGAAGCCTGTGTCGAGTAAAGTCTTTTGGTGTTTCTGGTTTATATAACTGATTTGGACATGAATGTAGTTGGGTTGATCAGTAAGTTCGTGGATGATAAGAAAATTGTTGGATGGTAAATAGTGAGAAGGATAGCATTAGATTACAGGAGGATATAGATGAGTTGGTCAGATAGGCTGATCAGTAATTTAATCCGGATAAGTGTGAGGTAATGCACGTAGGCAGGACAATCAAGGGAAGGGAATAGATGATGAATATCAGGATCCTGGAAGCACCAAGGATCAGAGGGACCTTGGTGTGCATGTACATCGGTCCCTTAAGGAGCAGGTCAGGTGGATAAAGTGGCTAAGAAAGCATATGGTATACTTGCCTTTATTAGCCGAGGCATAGAGTTTAAGAGCAGGGAACTGTATAAAATTGAACTGTATAAAATGGTGGTTAGGCCATTGCTAAAGTATTGCATGCAGTTCTGGAATCCACATTATAGGAGTGATGCATTAGCCCTGGAAAGGGTGCAGGGGAGATTTACCAGGGATGTTGCCTAGGCTGTAGAATTTTAGTTGTGCAGAGAGATTGGATAGACTTGGGTTGTTTTCCTTGGAGCAGGGGAGACTGAGGGGGGACATGATTGAGATGTATAAAATTATGGAGGGCATGGATAGAGTAGACAGGAAGAAGCTTTTCCCCTTGGCGAAAGAATCAATCACCAGGGGGCATAGATTTAAGGTAAGAGGCTGGAGGTTTGGAGGAGATGTGAGGATAAGCTTTTTCACCCAGAGGTCTGGAACTCAGTGTCTGGAAGGGTGGTAGAGGCAGATATCCTCATAGCATTTAGAAAGTATTTAGGTGTGCATTTGCAATGCCAAAGCATAAAGGCTATGGACTAAGTGCTGGAAATGGGATTAGAATAGTTAGGTGGTTGTATTTGACTGGTGCAGACATAATGGGCCAAAAAGCCTTTTCTGTGCTGTAGACCTATATGACTCTATGCACAAGCGATGTTTATGCTGTAGACCTCTATGACTCTATGCACAAGCGATGTTTATGCTGTAGACCTCTATGACTCTATGCACAAGCGATGTCATCTCTCAAGGTCATGTGCCCACAGTAACTAACAATGGACATCGCAAGTGCTGATAAAGGCCCATCGGGGTTAGTTGCCGAGAAAGATTGCAGGTCTCTGTATCCCATGTAAGCTGCCAGGCGGTTATGCAGCCATCCACTGTAATGCTTCTTCAACTAGGGAAATACAAGTTCACCAAGAGTGAGAGTCAAATGCACACTAAACCCACATACCACTAACATGGTACAATTTGCTCAGATTTATCCACTCACATCTTTTAGTCTGTGATTCTTTCATTCAGCAGATAAGAAATAACTGTTTGAAAGGAAAAGAAGATTATTCCTCAGACTCTCCAATGTGATCACTGGAAACACCCCATCGTATTAAAGTTGAAGGTCATGATAACCTTCACTGTCACTGGTAATATGTTATGAATGGCTGACTGCCTCGGCAGATTTTCATGGAGCAGATGGCACATTTCAATCACAGCCTCCCTTGTGAACCAAATCATCATAGCCAGGTAGCTGACTTTGCTACAGTGGTCCCACTTGCTGGGGGTTAATACCTGTAAGTGAAGTACTGCCTCCCCAACTCTCCCCAACTTCTTCCATTCCTTCCCTGAAACATAACCACCAATGGCTGCTATATCCGCACCCGCCTCTCTTTTTAAACAGAATTTAGAGTACCCAATTCATTTTTTCCAATTAAGGGACAATTTAGAGTGATCAATCCACCTAGCCTGCACATCTTTGGGTTGTGGGGGTGAAACCCACGCAAACACGGGGAGAATGTGCAAACTCCACACGGACAGTGACCCAGACCCGGGATCGAACCTGGGACCTCGGCGCCGTGACGCAGCAGTGCTACTCACTGCGTCACTGTGCTGCCTATATCCGCACTAGTAAGAAACAAAATCTCTGCTTGTACAAAGGTGAAACGTCCAAATCTTCCTTCTCATTATGCCCTTTAATGCCAGGTCAGTTATAGAGAACCATTTTTTTTGAATTGGCCATATATACATACACATGTGAATTGATGCATGAACACACCATTCAGGAAAAAACAAATCAGCTTTCCAGTGTACTCTTCAATCTGGGATTATGAACCACAAAGTAGCATGAAATATAGGCCGATGGTCCAGTGGCACTCTCCACTGACATCACAAAGTTGGCAAGCAAACAAAATACATCTCTTCATTTCTCAACAAAAAACAAATTTTGACAGCAAAATCTTCATTTTCAGGAGGACGTTCCAAAACGAACATCTTTCCACAGAAGTCTGCCCAGTTTGATCCACAAAAAGAGCTAGTAAGGTGATAATAAAACTGAGAAAATAATGCAAAGAAACAGCAAAAGAAAGGATGAGATATATCTGAAAAGGTAACTTTCTAAAGAAACTGAAACAAATGCTGGACATATGCAAATCTTCAGCTTGGTTAGTCAACAGACTCTGCTAAAGAAGCACATCTGTCAGTTCTACTCTGGTAATCTGCTCGACATTAGTGTACTGAGATAATGAAATACTTGCTAAACATGAGTATTTTATATACAGTAGAAGTGCTTGGCAGTCTGCAAGGCTCAGTGTAGCAGAAAGCAACTCAAGCCTGCTGATAATTCTAAATATTTTATAAAACCATCAAGTTGCCTGCGAGGCTCGAGTCCACAGCATAAAATTGCTCAATATTGCCGAAGAAGCATTCAATTCCTCTCCATTTCCTTCCAAGGATGCTGATATATATTGAACATGCGCAATTAACAATGATTCGCTAAACATTATACCAGGTATTGAGGTACACTTTTCACTTTTATCCATTTTTCGCCATGATTGACTGGTGTCTACGACACTGTCACCTGGATTTCCAGTCATTGAATTTGAGCTTCAAGTGCAAACCGGCTTTTTCTGATAGTAATTAACTAGTCTTTGAAGTGGCCGAGCAAACCACTCCTTATATCTAACCCTATTTTGGACAACTAGAAATTGGAAAATCATGTTGAACTGGCAGCAACACCCACATTCTGGGAATGAATAAAACATTTCTCAAGTAATTGACAAGGCTCCATACAGAACAGCTGGATGTCAATCTCAGCAAGCAAGAGCTGTCCAAATCATCCCTAAATCACAATGTTGGAATAAGTGCGGAGGGAGTATTCACCCAGACACATCTGTCCATCATGAAGAGTGGTTCATTAGTACAATGACTGACCAAGCTGGCCGAGTCTGGACGGACATATGCTGTCAGGCTGGGTCTGTTAGAGGTGGTGAGGGAAGAAACAAGTGGGGCATAGCTACCTGCTCTTGTCCTTTGTTGAGTTCACAGAAGCGGTCACACAGGAAGCTTAGTGAACAAAAGACTTATTTACAGAAGAACAAAGACTACGTACACTGGTCCCAGCCCACACCCGGGCTGGGGTTTTTATATTCTGGTTTGCTCTCCCGCTGATGAGGGGGCTCTGCTCCCTTAGCAGGGAAGCTTGTATTCCACGAGACTCTTGGGGAGCCTAATTGGCTTGGCCCGTGGGTATCATGTAAATTACAACATTCCTCCCCCTAAAAACCAAAAGCGGAGAAGCCCTGCACCTCTTTTCCTGCGACTGCCTCTAAGGAATCAACGGGGCAGGACCAGATAGAAAATAGAAAAAAATAGAAAATAGAAAAAATGGCGCATAACAGTTCAGCAATTGACGTTCCTCGTTGATGGACACGGCAGTACCACCATCGTCAGAAGACTCGCCACTGGAAGCGTCCAGCGGTGGCATCCCAATTTTGGGGTCTGAATCCTCAGCATCCACCGTCTTGGCGTCGAAAGCCCCGCGGGACGGTTTCTGCAATGACGGAGACATAGGGACATCCAGGGGCTGTGTCGGGCCCTCTGAATGAGTATTGTACAATATGGAGCTCCTACCGCAGAGATGATCAAGGTGCCTAGTTAATTCCCTGTCCCACATATAAACCCGGTACGACACCGGCCCGGTCTGCAGAACGATAGTGCCCGTAGCCCACTTGACACCGACTCCGAAATAGCGCACATGGACCATGTCGCCTGGAGTGGACAGCATAGGTGGTGCATATCCAGCAGGGCAATGCTCCAGCTGTTCCTGTCCATGGTGTAACTTCCCACCAATATGGGCTAACAGCAGGCTGAGGCGGGTCTGAAGCTGACGTTCCATAAGAGGTTCCACTGGTACCACGCCGGTGGCAACGTGTGTCGTGGTGCAGTAGCAAAAAAGGAACCATGCCAAATGGCCCCGTGGTCTGTTTGATCCTTCTGTGCTTGAATATCTGGGCAGGCAAACCGTTGGAAGTGGGGTGATATGGGGAAGTGCGCATGTGGCGCACTCCATTGGTCCCCGTGAAAGTTTCAAACTCCATACTGGTAAACGGTGTTCCATTGTCAGAGGCCAGTACCTCCGGAATGCTGCGAGTATGGAACAAGAGCCTGGGCCTCTCGACTGTCACCCTCGAAGTTGTCGATGACATCCTGTGGACATCCAGCTACTTTTAGTGTGTGGCGATAAGGAGGAGGAACATGGACTGCTGGAAAGTGCCGGCAAAATCAGCATGGAGGCGTACCCATGGGCATCCCAATCACTTGGTGTACAGTTCAGATTGTTGGGATGGAATGAAGCACTGTTCTACAGAGATGGGCGATCATGTCATTCTTGAACTTTCATGAGTGCTTTATATGTTGTGTCAGAAGTAATGTTAAATTGATATTTTTTCTCACTTCAAAATAATATATTATGTGCACACACACAAATTTCATGAGCGAGAATCTTCAGGTATTTATTCTTACAGTTACTTATGCTTTTCATGGGACAAATTAAATCAGGAAGCCATCTATTGATGAATCCTTGTTTCTCATTTCAGTAAAGTGCAATAAATCACCCTTTGGCTTGAAGGAGAAACAAATCTACTTTGACAGCATATGTCTGGCAGATTAATTCACCAGCTGTCAATTGTCAGCAAAAAGACAGCCTGAAAGGTTTCTAATACATTGCTGTAATTTCCTCAGTTGCAGTACTGCAGGAAGATCTAACAAATCTGTTAGTGCTGTTGCGTTAGCAAGCAGAAAGGAGTGAACAAGGCTGAGAGTGACAAAACCCATAACGGTGGCCTCCCACGATGGAAGTGAGGCTTTGTTAAAATATACAACCTTCCACGAAAAGCTCAGAAACAGCAAAGACACATGGGCCTTTGACCTAAAAGGAGTGAGTCAACTTAAAGTGGCTTGCACCCACATTACTGCTGCCCGAGTGTGACCAACAAAGCCATGCAAACAGCGGCAAAGTAGTAACATGAAAAGTCAGGTCTCAGGATTAAACTAATTCTTCACTGAATCACTAACAAATGGATCCTCAGTCTTTGTCCTTTGCGACTGTGTTTTGGGAAGATTATACAAAGTCTGAAATTGTCTTAGATCCTGGATGGACTATGGGTCTGCTGGAAACAGTTCGTGGAATAAATCACTTTGGAAAATTTGCCCAAACAATGTCATTTTGATGCTGGTGTTCTTGAGGTTTTGAGTGAACAATATAAAAATATTTTAAACAGAATAAGGTGCAAAATTCTCTGGTATCGGCACTATGTCTGCCGACCGGTGCCAAAAACGGCGCAAATCAGTCGGGCATCGCGCCGCCCCAAAGGTGTGGTATCCTCCGCATCTTGGGGGGCCCAGCCCTAACCTTGAGGGGCTAGGCCCGCGACGGACTGATTTCCGCGCCGCCAGCTGGCGGAAAAGGCCTTTGGTGCCCCACCAGTTGGCGCGGAAATGACATTGCCGGGCGGCGCATGCGCGGGAGCGTTAACGGCCGCTCACGGCATCCCCGCGCCATGCGCTGTGGAGGGAGTCTCTTCCGCCTCCGCCATGGTGGCGACCGTGAAGAAGGCGGAAGGAAAAGAGTGCCCCCACGGCATAGGCCCGCCCGCGGATCGGTGGGCCCCGATCGCGGGCCCGCCAACCGCCGCGGCGCGATTCCCGCCCCCGCCGAATATCCGGTGCCAGAGAATTCGGCAACCGGCGGGGGCGGGATTCACGCCAGCCCCCGGCGATTCTCCAACCCGGCGGGGGGTCGGAGAATCTCGCCCAAGAAGTGTACATTTCGTACCTTGTAAGTGACAATCTAAGTTGTTACAGATGTCCAGATGGTTGAAGGTAACGGTCTGTTAGACGCCATCAGCTGGTATAGCTAGGATTGCAAAAGAAAACAGGTACATTAGAAATATATAAAAGAATTGTGAAATGCATCTTTTAAAACGTTTTAGCCTCAGAAAAAGTTGTTTAAAAAAGAAAATCTACCTATTGCAGTATCCTTTCCGATTGATAACTGAAATAGATACCTCATTGTATTGTACATTTAGTCTTTGGTGCACAACATCATCTTTTTAAATTTCAAAGATAAGGATATATTTTCCTCCAGTCTTTAACACTCTCTGAGGAGTTCATGCCTACTGGATACAGTCAGCAAAATGATGAGTCTTATTGCAAAGAGAAAGGGACATGTTGCAGACCATAGGCCAATGGACTCAGGCAGCACAAAGAGGTATGAGATTTTGGCTGTATTGATTCTCAACAAAAAATGTAGGCACATTGTGTCATGATATGTAGACTGACATGTAACTAAGGGGTTAATCAGAACAACCGGCTGTGGCACGACCACTAGAGGGCATTACACAATTCATTATAAAACCAGACACACACTAGACCCTCCCTCTCACTCCTGGCAGGGACTGTAGGATTAGCACCAGAATAGTTTAGATCTCAGGCTGGGTCAACACATGTGGCCAAGATCCCAGTTGTACAGTTAGTCATTATCACTGAGTTACGAGAGTTAGATCAGCAGAGTGTCGAACTCATTTGTCTAGTTGTTGTTACTGAATAAATCCTTTCAACTTACTTCAAGAACTGGAGTGGCTTTCAATGCGTCTATGGTAAGTAGCAACTTATGTTAATCAAACAGCATAACATAACATGGTACCGGTAGTGGCTGCTGCATCCATCTAGGTAAATTCAGTAAGTTTAGGGAAACAATCAAGACAGCGATTCGACAACAGAAGCATCCAGAACGACCCTGTCGTATTCAGGCACGATGGACAAACCACAAACTCCTCATCACCTCAGGACCAACGGTAACCTTAGTGTTAACTGGCGCTTGTTTAAAAAAAATTCCAACTGTATGTCGAGGTGTCTGATTTAACAAACGCGACCGATGCTCGGAAAATAGCTCTCTTATTGACTACTGCTGGTGATCACGCGTTAGAGATCTACAACTCGTTTAACTATACAGATGGGCAGGACAAAACTAAGTATAAAACCATCCTTAAAAAATTTGATAGCCATTGCGAGGACCAGGAAAATGAAATCTTTGAGCGCTACATTTTTAAGAAAAGGATGCAAGGAACAGGTGAATCCTTGAACAGTTTTTTCACTAACCTCAGACTGCTAGCCCAATCTTGCAACTTTGGTGCAATAACTGACTCGATGATCAGAGACCAGGGGCGGGATACTCTGACCCCCCTGCCGGGTCAGAGAATTGGCAGGGGGGCGGCGTGAATCCCGCCCCCGCCGGCTGCTGAATTCTCCGGCGCCGGGGATTTGGCGGGGGCGGGAATCGCGCCGCGCCGGTCGGCGGCCGCTGGTGGCGGCCCCCCCAGGTGATTCTCCGGCCCACGATGGACCGAGTGGCCGCCCGTTTTCGGCGGGTCCCGCCGCCGTATGTTACGACAGGTATTTGCCGGCTGGACCTGGCTCCACGGGCGGCCTCCGGGGTCCTCAGAGGGGTGCGGTGGGATCTGGCCCCGGGGGGTGCCCCCATGGTGGCCTGGCCCTCGATCGGAGCCCACCGTTCTGCGGGCGGGCCTGTGCCGTGGAGGCACTCTATTCCTCTACGCCGGCTGGTGTACCGGTCCGTGATGGCTGGCGCGGAGATGAAGCCCCCCCTGCACATGCGCTGGGATGACACCAGTATATGCTGGCGCTCCCGCGCATGCGCCAACACGCGCCGGCTGGTGGAGGCCCTTTGGCACCGGTTGGCGTGGCGTCAAGCCCCTTCTGCGCCGGCCGGCGCGGCGCAAACCACTCCGGTGCTGGCCTAGCCCCTGAAGGTGCGGAGGACTCCGCACATTCGGATGGCCCGACGCTGGAGTGGTTCATGCCACTCCTTCGCGCCGGACTTGCCCTCCCCGCCGGTTTCCGAAGAATCCCGCCTCAGATAGTTTTTGGAATCCACTCTGATCCTCTCAGAGAGCAACTGCTAAATCTTAAACACGTGAATTTAGAAATCGGCATAGAAATGTGCACGGTGCATGAACACTCACAAAATCGCTACCTACAGTATAAGAGCGCTGAACATGGTGAAAAAAATCTCCCTCGAGGTCCTCGAGTGTGTCCAGGCCATCTCCCGATTGCAGTGCCCCCGTTTTTCTGACGGCAGCCATGTTGCGCGCACGAATTTGGGCCCTGCACATGTGCAGTACAAGAAAAAGTATGAAATGCTCACGAACCGTTCCGCGCAGGCGCACCACGAGCGAAGGTACGAAATGGCCAAAATCCGCATCGCGCATTTGCGAAGATGCACGGAACGTCACGATGGTGACGCGATGACGTGCACAAATTTTGGAACCGCGCACTTTAGAAAAACATGCCCTGCAACCGCCATACACTGTCTCAACTGCAGGAAACTTAATCATTATGCTGCCCAGTGCAGATCTGCACCTCAATTCAGAAATAAAAGACTGCTCTTCAAGCAGAATCGCATCAGAAGTGTGCAATTTCAAATGGATGAGCCTGATCAAGGTAGTGCAACGGATCCAGACGAGGAATACCTGGATAAACCATTCCAAGTCGGAATCATCACCAAGTTTCGCAAGTGAAGTCAATCCATGCCATTGGCGCTGAAGCTGAATGGAACACAGTGTTGACTGTCAACAACTGCCCCATTAAGTTCAAACTGGACACAGGTGACTCTGCTAACCTGATCTCGAAGCTCGACTTTACGAAGATCAAGAACACTCCCAAAATCCTTCCAGCAGCCTGCCAACTCCTGTACTACAATGGCAACGCAATCTCCTCACTGGGGTCATGCCATTTAGCTGTATCCAACAAAGACAGGGAGGCGAGCCTGAGGTTTGAGATTGTTCAACCTGACAAGTCATCGCTGTTAGGTGCGCAAGCCTGCAAGCAACTGAACCTCATTCAAAGAGTCCACACCATGACGTCTTCTCATCACGCTCTCCAGACCAGCAATGACGGACTACTGGAACAATACCCAGATGTCTTCAGTGGCATGGGCACACTTCCATATCAATATCAGATTCTGCTGCATGCTGATGTGAAACGTGGTTCACCCACCCAGGAGAATGCCCGCTTCCCTGAGGGAATGGTTAAAATCAGAACTTGCGAGTCTTCCGAAGAAAGGCATCATCTCCAAAGTCACTGAACCAACTGACTGGGTCAGTTCGATGGTGTGCACCAAAAGGTCCTCAGGGGACCCAAGGATCTCAACAAAAACATCAGGAGGGAACACTACCCGATCCCAAAAAGAAAAAGATCACAAGCGAATTGGCACACGCACGTTTCTTTACCAAGCTAGATGCATCCCAAGGATTCTGGTAAATCCAACTAGAAGAATCCAGCAGAAAGCTGTGCACCTTCAACATGGCTTTCGGCAGATTCTGCTACAATCGAATGCCATTTGGGATTATCTCGGCATCTGAAATCTTCCACCGCATCATAGAACAGATGATGGAAGGGATAGACGGAGTTCGTGTCTATGTGGATGATGTTATCATCTGGTCCTCGACTCCAGAGGAACATGTGTCGCGGCTGAAGACGGTATTCAGACGCATACACGAGCACGGCCTCAAGTTAAATAGATCCAAATGCAGCTTTGGCATGTCCACGCTCAAGTTCCTGGGCGACCAGATATCGGAACACGGTGTACGCCCCGACACGGACAAGATAAAGGCCATTGAAGCGACGAAGGTTCCCGAGGACGAGAAAGCGGTACTTCGCTTCCTTGGAGTGGTGATTTTTTTAGGCAAATTCATCCCAAATTTGGCCACACACACCACGTCTCTACGACAACTGATAAAGAAGTCCACCCCTTTCGAATAGAAGACAGAACAGCAGAACGAGTGGTTGGAGTTGAAGGCAAAGATCGCCACTGCACCTGTATTAGCGTTCTATGACCCTGATCGTGAAACCAAGATTTCGACTGACGCCAGTCAGGATGGCATTGGAGCAGTGTTGCTGCAGAAAGATGACACCTCGTCATGGGTCCCAAAAGCATATGCATCACGTGCAATGACACGTGCAATAACACCGACAGAGACTCGGTATGCTCAAATTGAAAAGGAGTGGCTAGGCCTTCTCATAGACATTTTGAAATTTCATGATTACGTCTACGGCCTACCAACATTCACCGTTGAAACAGACCACAGACCTCGGGTACACATCATACAGAAGAACCTGAATGACATGACTCCTCGGCTACAGAGAATTCTACTTAAACTTAGAAGGTATGACTTCAATCTTATATACACGCCTGGTAAGGATCTCATCATTGCCGACACGTTGTCTCGCTCAGTCACTTCACCAAGTGAAGCCCAGGTACAAATGTACGCAGACAACCTTCCTGCAACGGACGAAAAGATAAGTCTCGTCAGAGCAGAGACGGGCGCAGATCCCTTGCTGCAACGAGTAATTCACAACCTAAACAATGGTTGGCCGACAGGGCAATGCCTGCAATTCTACAACATCAAAGACGAACTGACAATGATCAACGGTATACTGCTGAGAATGGACCGAATAGTGATTCCGCTGCGTCTCAGGCCCATGATACTTCGCCAGATCCACAAGGGCCACCTGGGCATAGAAAAATGCAGATGAAGGGCTCGACAAGACGTCTACTGGCCTGGCATCAATCAGGACATCACGGACATGGTCTTGAGCTGTAAGACTTGCCAGAAGTTCCAACCGGCGCAGTGTAAGGAGACTCTGCAACCACACAATGTGGAAATCTCTCCTTGGTCCAAGGTAGGCATTGACCTCTTCCACTCCAATGGTCGTGACTACGTACTACTCATAGACTACTACTCGAACTTCCCTGAAGTACTGAAGCTGTCTGACCTCACCTCACATACCGTGATCAAAGCGTGCAAAGATACCTTCTCGCATCATGGCATCCCAAACACGGTCATGACTGACAATGGACCATGCTTTCACAGTCGAGAATGGACCGCATTTGCAAAGTGCTACAATTTCGAGCACGTCACCTCTAGTCCGCACTACCCACAGTCCAACGGCAAGGTGGAAAAGAGGGTGCACATAGTCAAACATCTCATCAACAAAGCCTTGGATTCTGCATCCGACATTCATCTAGCACTACTCTCGTATCGTGCTGCTCCCTTAGCATCTGGCATGTCACCGGCTCAACTGCTGATGAACAGGGATCTGCGAACAACGCTTCCGGCCCTACAACTGCCTAATCCAGATCTCCTACCGGAGAGACACAAGATGCAATGGCTTTGTGATGGTCAGAAGCATCACTATGACAAACATGCAACTGATCTGGACGCGCTATCTCCAGCAGACACCGTCAGAATCAGAATACCTGGTGGTGGTTGGTCTGCTCAAGCTGTTGTTATTCGACAAGCTACACCCAGATCCTACGTGATACAAATAGCTGATGGTACCATCGTCCGCAGAAATCAAAGGGCACTTCAGAAAATACAGCTGCCACTGATCGCCCCGTCACTGCCATTTGTTGAGGCAATCCCTCAAGACATCCTGACCGGCGTTTCCACTGGTCGTGAGACACACACAACGATCAAGCCACCGACGTCTCCACCGCCACCTCTCAGGAGGTCAAGGACGAGGCGGAAGCCTCAAAAGACTGAACCTGTGAACATTTTCTCTTCACTGTTTGCTCTGTATATAAACAATTGTACACATCATATCATTATATCTAGCTTTGTCACACAATTTCCCTAGTACCACACCTGTAATGTAAAAAGAAAGGGGAAGATGTAATGATATGTAGACTGACATGTAACTAAGGGGTTAATCAGAACACCCAGCTGTGGCACGACCACTAGAGGGCATTACACAACTCATTATAAAACCAGACAAACACTAGACCCTCCCTCTCACTCCTGGCAGGGACTGTAGGATTAGCACCAGAATAATTTAGATCTCAGGCTGGGTCAGCACATGTGGCCTAGATCCCAGTTGTACAGTTAGTCATTATCACTGAGTTACTAGAGTTAGATCAGCAGAGTGTCAAATTCATTTATCTAGTTGTTGTTACTGAATAAATCCTTTCAACTTACTTCAAGGACTGGAGTGGCTTTCAACGTCGTCTAAGGTCAGTCGCAACTTATGTTAATCAAACAGCATAACATAACACATTGCTCTCAAAATGCTGACTGGGTGCTTACATGGCTAAGGATCTTTCTCCACATCTTAAAATTACAAAAAATAAGAATTCTGATCCCAGAACAGACCACAACAATGGCTAGGATACTGGACAGAAACCCCAATATTTTATTTTAGTTTTGTAAGACTGCAGAAAGAATACCTCGCTCCAGGAGTGATTTCACAAGGAAATAGGGATATGGTATATTAAAACAAACTTTATTACTAACACAGTATTAGAATATCTTCAACATCACACCAGAAAATAACTTACAATTACCCCTTAAACAATGCTAATCAATACAGTGAATATAATACCCTTAACTGCTATCTTTATTCCCACTCAAACAACAAGAGAAGACCCGTCTCAGCTCTCAATCCACGATTAAATACCACTGGCACTCAGGAATACTTGCATTACAAGATGTTCTTTGAGAAAAAGAGATCTTTAACATTGCTTTAAATAAACGCTCCAATTGCTGTCAGAACCATGCAGAAACTCTGGCTATATTTCTTCAGAACCCGTTTCAGCAGGTTTGTTCACCTTTCCAACCACACTGCTTTTGTGTCTGCAGACATGTATTTTAACTGAACTTGCAGAGAGCAAACTGCTTGACTTGTGGTCACAGCTTCAGCTAGAATACCGACCTGCTTTCCGGGCAAGGTACCTGATAACTTAGCTCCTCCCAATAATGAAATCACCTTACCAAGCTGAAATCTAATTAACTCCACAGGGAATCCCCGTAATCTAATCAACATTCCATTAGCCCATGCCTTTTACAATGCTTTAATTGCATCCCAGGCTCCCAAAATACACTTGTCTTTCAAACTAGGATTTATTTTAAAACATGAGTGCAGCATCACACACACACTAACCGTGGCTTTTAACCCTTACTTCACCAAATACCGATAACACATCGGAAATTCCTATGTTCATCACACTAGGGAATGAAAAAGATAAATTTACTGTGAAAGAATGCAGTGAGTAAAAAACAATTGTTTTACAAAACAATAAATAAAACGTTTTATGAGAATGTTAAATTGCCGAGCCAAAGAAAGCATTTTCACATATTGTATTGACCTTTAGATACAGGGGACACGATACTTACATGGGGAAAAGCTTAATGTTTAGAAAGCACAAAAAGGTTGGAGTCTCACAGGTTATGTTCGAGTTTTGAGGTTGTTTCCAGCAGGGTAGATAAGTGGGAGTCAGTGCATTTAGTGTCTTTTTATATTTCAGGAATTATTCAATAAGGTTCCACATGAGTGGTTATTTAAAAAAATTATGTCTCCTATGATTGGAGGCAACATGCTTGCTTTGACGGAAGATTGTGTGATGGAACCTTCAATGCTTACATTTTTGGAGGAGGCAGAAGGAAAATTGAAAATGGAAACTGAATAGAGAAACCGAAGAGGGGGGCAGAGAAAGGAAACCGACTCATGTCCAAGGAAATGAAAACTCAAATTGAGATGGGAAACCAAAAGCCCTGGACGGACTGAAGCTGGTTGGGATTATATAAAAGGGCACAGATGCGTCCAAACTCAGGAGTTATAGATGATTAGTTCAGTGGTGCAGTACAGGCAAGCTGAAGAAGACAGAGGCCAGATCCAGAAGCTGAGAATACGTTGCTGCAGATGTTTTTGTTACTTGACGATAACATTAGTGGATCTATGCCATCCAAACCAAGTTAGAGGTTCTCCTGATGTGTGCCATTTTGGCGAAGCCCTTACCCATTTGGGAATTTGGCTTGGTTGTTTGCTGCTGTTAACTGGAGAGTAGACTAACTTCGAGAAGGTGGAGTTGAAATTCTTAAGAAGAATGGCAGATTTTGAAAGTCTTTGTGAATGAGTTTGATGACCTTTATGCTATGTGGGCTATCGAACTAAAAGGAAATGTCTTCGTTTAATCTGCCATCGAATGCATAATTTATAAATTAGAATGAACGCCAATTCTTGCTGATTCTGAATGCAGAGTTTTGGAGGTCATTTAAAACAGTATTTAGTGCTTGCTTTATTTGACTCCAGTAGTGTAAAAAATCTTTTTTAAACCGTGAAATCATTTGGTTTCATTCTTTTAGTAAATAACTGGGATTTGGGAATTATTTTTTTAAAAGACAATGACTGGTCACTACCAAGATTTTAATGATCGGTTGACAGACAGAAAATGGAGAGCCCAATAAACAGATTGTCTTGATATGAAAGATTTCTCCATATAAAGACCTCCATCACACAAAATATTTGGTGGGGATGGATTAAGTCAGGTCCACTGACTACAGAAACTAATCATTGGGGCAGCTGGCAGGCTGCAACCAGTGAAGTTACTCCGATCATTGTTTCTTGGAGTTCAGCTATTTGTAATCGATATTAATGGTTAGGACAAGGGGGCTGAGTGGAGCGTATTCATGTTTGCTGACAATACAAAGTTTGCAGGGAAAGTAAGCTGTGAGGGGGACACAAAGAGATTGCAAAGGATAAATACAGGTTAGGTGAGGAGACAAGAAGCTGGCAGATAGATTTTGAAGTGCGGAACTGTGAGGCTCACTTCGGTGGGAACAATTGAGTGCACATTTTAAATGGTGAAATTCTTGATGCTGTGGTTCCTCAGAGGCATCCATGTACACAAATCACAAAGTTAATGCATTGCACATTAAGCAATTAGGATAGCAAATTATGGCCGGAATTCTCTGGACGTTCATTGGTGGGGGGATTCTTTGGTCCTGCTGGCAGCGTACACCCACGCTTGGGGTTCACGGCTACGTTGGCTGGCTACAATCGGTAATCCCATTGACAGTGGCGGGAACAGTGAACCCCGCCACAAGCGAATGGCGTGTCACCTCCTGTTCCGAGAAATACGTGGGCCAGGATTCTCCGTCCCCGCGGCAGGTCGGTGAATCCCCGGAGGGGCACGGGAATCGCGCCACACCGCCCCGCCCCAAGTGCCCGCCGAGTTCGGCCGCGCCCCGCCGACGTGGGTTACGTATGGTCCCACACGGCGGGACCTCGGAGTTCTGTCTGCGGGGGCCATCCTGGTGGTGGGGGCAGGGGGATCTGATGCCGGGGGGGGGGGGGCTCCACAGTGGCCTAGCCCACGGCCAGGGCCTACCGATCGGCGGGCGGGCTATGTTCGTGGGGCCTATGTTCCTCCGCGCCGGGCCCCTGTGGGGCTCCACCATATTGCCCGGGGCCGGCGCGGAGACGGGAACCCACGCGCATGCGCAAACTCATGCTGGCTGTGGTGCGCATGCGCGAACTCGCGCCAGCCATGGCACTCCGGCTTTCGGGTGTCGGATCTGCGGAGATCACTCTGGCGCTGTACTAGCCCCCTAGGAAGGGGTGGATAGCTGCCAGGTGAGGCCCGTTGATGCCGGAGTGGCTCGCGCCACTTTTCATGCCGGCATCAGAACTTGGCCGCAGGACTGGAGAATCCCGGCCCTGGTTGGGGTATTGGAGAATCCAGCCCGAGATTTTAATCTTTATTACAGAGAATTTGGAATATGAGTAGTCTTACTGATATCACATTGACCTTGGTGCATCTGTTGTACTGTGTTTGGTTCTGTTTCCCTTTAAGGCAAGTGCATTCCTGCTTGGGTAAGAAGTGCGTTAAAGATTCCTGGGACAAGGGGACTATCCAATGAAGAGAGGGCAAACTAAGATGATATTCCCCAGAGCTTAGACGAATGAGAGCTGCTGTGATTGAAATATATAGAAATGCTAAGGGTATGCCAGTAGATGCTGAGCGGACCAGATTTTCATTACCAAGACAGATAGAGGTGGGAAATTTCCTGACTTTGTAAACCTGCTTCGATGTAAAGAGGACCATTACACTGAATGTTCACTTTGGGCGAAGAGAGATTGGGTTTGCCCACTGAACCTGGAAGTACATCACAGGCAGCCAAAGGGGCAGGCAAATGTCAAGGTGCGATGGTTAGAAGGCTCACTTCTGTTCTCAGGGACTTAATCCCAATTGTTTAAAAGCTGTTTGGCCCTCTAACCCATACACAACTAGCCTCTCCTAATGCCTCCTCATACCACCATGCCAACTCATGTCCCCCACCCACCCCCATGTCCCCCATAACCCCATACCACCTCCATAGACACTCACCCAGTATCCAACATGGGCAGACCTCAGGAGGCATGTGATGATAAAAAAGAATGTCCTATAATCTAATACTGCTTTTACTCATACACTCGTGGTAGTGCAAAATATTCTCTTCATGAAACCTATTCAAAGATATTGGGCGAAATTCTCCCCCAACGGCGCGATGTCCGCCGACTGGCGCCAAAAACGGCGCCAATCAGACGGGCATCGCGCCAGCCCAAAGGTGCGGAATGCTCCGCATCTTTGGGGGCCGAGCCCCAACATTGAGTGGCTAGGCTGGCGCCGGCGCCGGAGGGATTTTGTTGCGTTTGTTGCCCCGCCAGCTGGCGGAAATGGCGTTTGGTGCCCTGCCAGCTGGCGCGGAAATGCGGCGCATGCGCGGGAACGTCAGCGGCCGCCGACAGTTTCCCGCGCATGCGCAGTGGGGAGAGTCTCTTCCGCCTCCGCCATGGTGGAGGCCGTGGCGGAGGCGGAAGGGAAAGAGTGCCCCCACGGCACAGGCCCGCCCGCGGACCGGTGGGCCCCGATCGCGGGCCAGGCCACCGTGGGGGCACCCCCCAGGGTCAGATCGCCCCGCGCCCCCCCAGGACCCTGGAGCCCGCCCACGCCGCCTGGTCCTGCCGGTAAATACCAGCTTTGATTTACGCCGGCGGGACAGGCAATTTCTGGGCGGGACTTCGGCCCATCCGGGCTGGAGAATTGAGCGGGGGGTCTCGCCAACCGGCGCGGCCCGATTCCCGCCCCCGTCCAATCTCCGGTACCGGAGACTTCGGCGGGGGCAGGGGCGGGATTCACGGCGGCCAACGGCCATTCTCCGACCCGGCGGGGGGTCGGAGAATGACGCCCATTAAATCTCAAGTGGTTAATTTGTTATAAAAAAAATAAACAGAGCCGCCATCAAAGGCAGTTAATCTGTGAATTGACAATGTAAACTGTAAATGTATAACTCCCGTTGAGACAATCCTAGGTTTTAAAACTCAGCCAAGTATTCACAATGACATAATAACAGTCCTTGAGAAATATTAATGAAGAACTCATTGGAAACTGTGGGTAGTCAAATGTTTTCATTGTAAACTACACCAAATGACCAGTCAATCAAAGCAGTCAAATGACTTTAAAAAAAACCTTTTACTGCACAGATTAAATTCTGTTTAAAGAGCAAGAGATATAAAACCCTTCAGATCATGAAACCTGTACAGACCTTATCTGTCCTTTGTAACTCCCACTCTGCAGATTAAGGCCGTTAAAGCAGCCAAAATGGGATATGTTTGAACTCGGCTCGAAATTCAAATGGCCCTACTGAGTTTGGGTTTCCTGCCTATGTACAAACACACACGCACACACACACAATAGACCTGCCTATAAGACCCCACCCCCTTCTCCCTGCTGGCAAAAATTGGATCTGTCTGAAATGAGGACAGGGCTCCAGTATCCACGTCCTTCCCACAATTTTTAAAGGTCCAAAATGTTGCTCTCAGTCTGAGATTAAGGGGCTGGCCATTTAGGACTAATATAAAGATATATTTACACAAAAAATTGCAAATATTTAGAATTCTGTACTCAAATACTGCATATGTTAGAGATTGATAGATTTTGGGATAGAAACGAGTATACTCAAGGAATCAAGGGATATGGGATTAATGTGAAAAACTGAAGCTGAAAAGCAGTCATGATCTCAATGAATTAAGGAGCACACTTGCTGGGCTGAACATTTAATCCTGCTCCTATTTCTTATGTGTCTAAATTCTTCCAAACTCACAGGGAGAATAGAAATTATAGCCTGTGAAATATACTTGAAAACAATGAAAATTGCAGTGCTTCATCTGTTGCGATTTATCTCCCATGGTATTTCTTTACAGAAAGAGAGGGCAAGGGCAGGGAGATGACAGGACTCCTGATGGAAAGATTCCCTGCATTATGTTGACACAGCCCTTGGGGTTGAGAGAAAATAGAGAACAATGGTCAATGGATATTTCTCAGGTTGGAGGAAGGTTGTATTCGAGTTTCCCAGGGGTCAGTGTTGGGATCCTTGCTTGTCCTGATATATTATAATAATCTAGATTTTGGTGTACAGGGGACAATTTCAAAGTTTGCAGATGATACAAAACTTGGAAGCATGGTAAACTGTGAGGGGGATAGTGTAGAACTTCAAAACGACAGAGACAAGTTGGTTGAGTGGGCAGCTAGGAAGCAGGCAGAAAATGTTCAATACAAAGAAACGTGATGTGCTGCATTTTGGTAGGAAGCATATGGAGATAGGCCATATAAAATAAGGGGAACAATTCCTATGGGGTTGCAGGAACAGAGGGACCTGGTTGTATATGTGCAGAGATAATTGAAGGCAGAAGGACAGGTGGAAAGAGCAGTAATAAAGCAGCAGTTTCCGAGGCATTATTATTAGGAGCATAGGATACAAGAGCAGGGAGGTTATGCTGAACCTATACAAGACCAGTCAGCTGGAGTATTGTGCACAGTTCTGGGTGCCACACTATAGTGTAAGGGCCCTTCCTGTTGATTCCCTTGTTTCCCCTTTCTTTATTTTTGCTGTTATCATTTTCATCCATGGATGCTTAATGGACATGTATCTTTAAGTCAAACAGAGGAAGTAAAGAATTCAAATGTTACAACGTAGTACACTGTGCTAGCCTTCGGACAGCAGAACCCGCACTTTTTGGCACCCAAAAGGTCAGTGTGACTCAGTTCAATTGGTTGGCTGGTGGTCAATGAATTGGCAAAAGGCTGTCTTCGGCCTGGTAACAGGCGGTAATTAGATCCTACCTGAGTTGGATGATTTTTAAGAGAACAAAGGAAAGCACAGTCAGGTCCTGGAGGCTCAGAGGAAAGGAGCTGCTCTCTCTCTCTCTTGATCTCTCCAGAAAAACTGCACAGCTGCTGTTGTAGCCACCTGGGTTGGCCAACTCCCGACGTAAAATGGAGAACAGCAAAGGCTGCAGGGAAATTCAGCCAACACAGGCAGAAACTAGCAGGTGCAAGTTTACTGTGTAGTAAACTCTGCAAAAGCCCAGACAGCATCGATACAAGCAGCCATCTGCATAATAATGTAGCAGCCATCTACATACTAATGAGCGATCCCCGGGTACAATTGAAACATTTGGGATAAACAAAGCCAAGCCAGACTCCTCGGCACCAGCAGGAGCCAACACAAAAGAGGTTAATGGACACCTCAAGACCGTCCATCGATCAGGGAACCGCTCCAGTATTGGAGAAATCGAGCCAAGCGATTGGAACAAAGTCCAATCATTTGGAACCAGGTACAGGGTCCGCCCCAAAAGGCGGGAAGCCCCCAAGTTCAAATCGTCCTTCTTGACCGGGTCACTCATCAACGTGAACCAACCCTTGACAGTGACTGTTGCAGCTGCCGCCGAGATCCAGTAAGTCTTAAGTCAACGCTCGCTACGAGATAGGCGCTCCTAGCTACCAATCTGTACCAACTTTGAATCCCGCAGACTCAGAACCCGAACGAAAGGCCATTTGTTCCCCTGACCTGGTGGGCCAGTCAGAAGCTAAGTATAGGCCTGTTAATTGTAGAAGTAGCTTAGAAGTAGAATTTATGCATGAGTAGCGATTACTGTGTATAATAAATGTGCTTTGATTTGAATTTTACTAATTGGTGTAATTGACTTATTGATCATTACTTGAACTTGAACCTCGTGGCGGTATCATAGAATTTACAGAGCAGAAGGAGGCCATTCAGCCCATCGAGTCTGCACCGGCTCTTGGAAAGAGCACCCTACCCAAGGTCAACACCGCCACCCTATCCCCATAACCCAGTAACCCCACCCAACACTAAATGCAATTTTGGACACTAAGGGCAATTTATCATGGCCAATCCACCTAACCCGCACATCTTTGGACTGTGGGAGGAAACCGGAGCACCCGGAGGAAACCCACGCACACACGGGGAGGATGTGCAGACTCCGCACAGACAGTGACCCAAGCCAGAAACGAACCAGGGACCCTGGAGCTGTGAAGCAATTGTGCTATCCACAAGGCTACCGTGCTGCCAGGTATCATAAAGATACCTGACGACTCGAGAGCAAAGGTTATAAAACAGAGCCAATTGAACCAACCAAAAGTTAGCAACACTGTATTTCTGAAACTGCAAAGACATAAATGGACCTACAAATTTCACAGACTGAAAGCAGAAACCTTGAACTGAAAGATTGAAGAAGGGTGAGTAAGAAGATAACCATCGGACCCAAAGACTCGTATCCCTTTTACTTATTATTCTTACACTTCTCTTTTCCCCTCTATATTTGTTTGTCTGTCGTGTGTGCGCGCGTGTGTTTGTACATAGAGGGCGGGGGTGAGTTAAAGAGGGAGGGTTAGGAATTCAATAACAGTTAACCTGTTGTATTTGCTGCAAACCTGGTGACCCTAGTTACTGGGCAGCCAAAGGCCAAAGACTTTGGGTGTTTTCTAAGAATGATTTATTAATTTCAATTGTGTTGCAGCCCTGGGTAAAATGGGGCTGGAATTGACCGTGCATTAGCCCAGGGGGTCATTACAATAGGAAGGATGTGAGCGCATTGGAGACAGTACAGAAGAAGATTACAAGAATGGTCCAGGGATCAGAAACTTAAGTTGTAAGGATAGATTCAAGAGGTTGGAGAGAAGGCATCGAAGTGGAAATTGGATAGAATATTCAAAATCATGAGTGGGCTAGGCAGTGGTAGTGAAAACATGTTCCTGCTTGTTAAAAGGAGCAAGAATGGGTAATTTTGGAAAGGGATAGGTGGAGGGAGGGGCCTGGCTCTGCCAAACGTCTTGAAGTATAACTGGATGGAAAACATTGAGAAGGTGCGTGAGTGGGTCGTGGGGAGGGGTCAGTGTGGGGCGGATGGAGGAGGCATCATGTAGGGGGACATGAAGGCACTGGTGATGTCGTCCTTTCCGTTCTCACCGGCTAAGTACTCCACGAGCCCAGTGGTGGTAGCTATATTAATCAGCCCAGGCAGCATTTTAAGATTGAGGGCATGTTGTTGTGGGTGCCAATTTGTGGTAATCACAGATTTATTCTAGCAGGGTTGGATGCAACATATAAGATGTGGGAGCGGGAGGGGATCGCGAGGCTTCGGGATTTTTTTGTGTAAGGCAGGTTTGCAAAGTTGGCAGAATTGGAGAAGTTTCAGTTGCCAAAGGGGAATGCATTTCAGTTCTTACAGATTTGGGGTTTTGTTGGGAAGGAGCTCACTACGTTTCCATGGTTGCAGCCCCTTCATTGCTTGAAAAGATTGTGTCCCAGGATGAGATAGGGGAGGGTAGTGTAGCCATCTGGGATGGCCACTTTCAGTATATAAAATGGACAATGCAAAGTAACAAGTAGGCACAGAGCCTGAATGTATATTTGGAAGTCAGACTGTAGACGGAACCGAAACCCTGGGCCAATTTACATATTGATGGCCTCAGAACCGAACAACGGCCATTGTTCCTCTGACCTAAGTGGGCACCCGAAGTTAAGTATAGGTGTTAGTGATAGATATAGTTTAGCTTGTAGTGTTATTGTGCATGAGTAAATCAGACTGTGTGTAAATAAAATGGTATTGACTTTGAACTAACTAACTGGTGTATTGGCTCTTTGATCGGTATTCGGTTGAACATTGTAGCGGTATCGAGAGATACCTGGCGACTCTGAAAGCATACTCATAATTAGGATTAAGAAAGGCGACCTTATTAACTGCCATATTTATAGCAAGTAAATATAGCAACATTACTGACGACATCTGTCGGGACTCGACCTAGAAGTGACTTTGTCACTCCGCGAGAACCCAACTTTGAATTATAAATCCAATTGGAAAAAGTAAAAACCACAAGCGTAAGACCAGTAGCGATCAAACCTCCAAGATTCAGAAGTGTGTAATTTGCATGCATACCAACAAGGGATATAAGGTAACTTGATAGATTTTGTTGCGTAAAACTGTCGGGGGTTTTGTAGACCGGAAAATAGTTTGGGCCGTACCCGTATTTGCATCACCACTTTATTCCCCCCTGTTCCAAATTTACGGTAGAAACCCAGAGATTACAGTATAGATGGCAATGAAGGCAATGGAACGCCTTATGAACCCCCAGGAATTCGAGGTCGCAGCGACCAATAGAGCAGAGCAGTGTCCCATATGGGAAGAGTAAATTCGGAAATATCTAAAAGGGAAAGGATGGCCCCTTTGGAATGAATTTTGTGCAAATGAGGAAACAGGTCCCGGAAGTATAGGACTGACTTGGTGGGATAACCTGACCGAGATCCATAAAAAGAGTTGAGGAAAAGTTTGCAAGCCGATGGCAATTGTGTCCTGCTTGGCACAAATGCGAGGCATAGAGGAGGTCGTGAGGACACTCCGCAGAGAGATTCAGGACAGAGAGAAGAATAGGGAGGGAGGCGTTAGCGAGTGCGAGAAAGTTAACAGGCAACTTAGGGAGCAGTTAGCAGCGAAGGATAAGGAGGTGGCTGACGTCAAACGGGCACACCAATCTTGTCTCGCTCACCTAAGCAACTGTCAGTCACAGTATGATAAGGCCTACCAAGACACGCAATGCGCAGTGTTGGTACGAGAAAAGACAGAACTTCAAGTTGAGCAATTAAAGAAACAATGCCAGGATTTAAAAGCAGCCCTACGAGCACTCCACAGTTCCACGACGGAACAAAGGCAGAGTTCGGTAAACCACTTCAAATGCCGAAAGCAAATTGCAGACCTGCAATCCCTGCTCTCAATACAAAACGGTTTCCAAGATACATTTGGACCCCAGCTAGATCAGGAAAATGGCCCCTATTGGCAGGATTTAAATGAAACTGCTCATCGCTATGTACATGGAACATGTACTCCAGACAAAACCCAGAAGAGGAAAGCACCCCCACCCCCGACCGCACAGGCAGAGCACAACCCCATGAACCCGGTCACCACACAGCGCAGGGCCACAACAAACGGAGACCCAGATTTTCTGTACACTACCCCATTAACCGTCACCCAATTAAGGGACTCATGTGACAAAATCAAACCGTCCCAACCCACATCGAACCCACACCATTATTTTGCGAAGGTTAAACAACAGGCGAACATGTACGGCCTGGATGAAAGAGAGCAAGTGAAGCTCACAGTTTTGAGCCTCGACCCCTCAGTCGTGGCAGCACCCCCCCCGACCCACAAAATGTAGGAGGAGGCACCCTCCAAGAAATGCATGCAGCGATCCTAGATGCGATCGGCTACAATAAGGGAGATCCCGTAGAAGGCCTCAATAAATGCAGGCAGAAAAAGACCGAGCACCCAACAACGTTTGCTGGACGCCTTTGGACCCACTTTACAGCAGTATTTGGAGAGTTAGTCCGCGCCCATTTGACACCAGAAATTATGGCCAAATGGACTCGTATCCTAGTCTCTCACGTGACCGAAGCAGGACAGAGAGCTTGCGCCAATTACAACCCCTCAGACGATACACACAATGGGAAATGGGTTTTAAAAAGATTATCCTGAGCTCGGGAACAGTCCCTTCAGGGAAAGTCAGAATACGGAAAAGCAGATGAAGAGCAGGCAGATGCTAACATGCATCCAGTCAGGACACATCAAAACCCTGCGTGGGTAAACGAGGGAAGAAACAGCCCTCAGCAGCCTAAATCCCAAGAGTGCTACAATTGTGGACAGTTAGGACATTACTGGATTGGATCGGATTTGTTTATTGTCACGTGTACCGAGGTACAGTGAAAAGTATTTTTCTGCGAGCAGCTCAACAGATCATTAAGTACATGGGAAGAAAAGGGAAGAAAAGAAAATACATACTAGGGCAACACAACATATACAATGTAACTACATAAGCACTGGCATCGGATGAAGCATACAGGGTGTAGTGTTAATGAGGTCAGTCCATAAGAGGGTCATTTAGGAGTCTGGTGACTGCGGGGAAGAAGCTGTTTTTGAGTCTGTTCATGTGTGTTCTCAGACTTCTGTATCTCCTGCCCGATGGAAGAAGTTAGAAGAGTGAGTAAGCCAGGTGGGAGGGATCTTTGATTATGCTGTCCGCTTTCCCCAGGCAGCGGGAGGTGTAGATAGAGTCAATGGATGGGAGTCAGGTTCGTGTGATGGACTGGGCGGTGTTCACGACTCTCTGAAGTTTCTGGCGGTCCTGGGTCGAGCAGTTGCCATACCAGGCTGTGATGCAGCCCGATAGGATGCTTTCTGTGGTGCATCTGTAAAAGTTGGTAAGGGTTAATGTGGACATGCCGAATTTCCTTAGTTTCCTGAGGAAGTATAAGCGCTGTTGTGCTTTCTTGGTGGTAGCATCGACATGGGTGGACCAAGACAGATTTTTGGAGATGTGCACCCCTAGGAATTTGAAACTGCTAACCATCTCCACCTCGGCCCCTTTGATGCTGACAAGGGTGTGTACAGTACTTTGCTTCCTGAAGTCAATGACCAGCTCTTTAGTTTTGCTGGCATTGAGGGAGAGATTGTTGTCGCTACACCACTCCACTAGGTTCTCTATCTCCCGCCTGTATTCGGACTCGTCGTTATTCGAGATCCGGCCCACTATGGACGTATCGACAGCAAACTTGTAGATGGAGTTGGAACCAAGTTTTGCCACGCAGTCGTGTGTGTACAGGGAGTAGAGTAGAGGGCTAAGTACGCAGCCTTGCGGGGACCCGGTGTTGAGGACTATTGTGGAGGAGGTGTTGTTGTTCATTCTTACTGATTGTGATCTGTTGGTCAGAAAATCGAGGATCCAGTTGCAGAGTGGGGAGCCAAGTCCTAGGTTTTGAAGCTTTCATATGAGCTTGGCTGGGATTATGGTGTTGAAGGCGGAGCTGTAGTCAATAAATAGGAGTCTGATGTAGGAGTCCTTGTTTTTGAGATGCTCTAGGGATGAGTGTAGGGCCAAGGAAATGGTGTCTGATGTGGACCGGTTGCAGCGGTATGCGAATTGCAGTGGATCAAGGCGCTCTGGGAGTATGGAGGTGATGCGCTTCATGATCAATCTCTCGAAGCACTTCATTACGACTGAAGTCAGGGCCACTGGACGGTAGTCATTGAGGCACGTTGCCTGGTTCTTCTTTGGTACCGGTATGATGGTGGTCTTCTGAAAGCAGGTGGGGACCTCGGAGTGGAGTAGGGACAGGTTAAAGATGTCCGCGAATACCTCTGCCAGCTGGTCCGCGCAGGCTCTGAGTGCACGACCAGGGATCCCGGCCGGGCCCGTCGCCTTCCGAGGGTTCACTTTCAGGAAGGCCAATCTGACTTCGGAGGCTGTGATGGTGGGTATGGGTGAATTATGGGCTGCTGGGGCACTCGCCAGCGGATTGTTGGTTACCTGCTCGAACCGAGCATAGAATGCATTGAGTTCATCGGGGAGGGGTGCGCTGCTGCCAGAGATACTGTTCGGCTTCGCTTTGTAGCCCGTTATGATGTTTAGTCCTTGCCACAACCGCCGAGAGTCTGTCTGTGACTCTAGCTTGGTTTGACATTCTCTCTTGGCATCTCGGATGGCTTTGCGGAGATCGTACCTGGATTTCTTGTATAGGTCAGGGTCGTCTGTCTTGAACGCCTCAGATCTGTCCTTCAGTAGGGAGTCAATCTCGCGATTGAGCCATGGTTTCCGGTTGGAGAACGCACGTACTGCTTTCTTTGGCACGCAGTCGTCCACACATTTGTTGATGATGTCTGTGACGATGGTGGCATACTCATTTAAGTTGGTCGCTAAGTTCTTAAATATGGACCAGTCCACTGTCTCTAAGCAGCCACGTAAGAGATCTTCTGTCTCCTCGGACCAGCACTGCAAATCCTTCTTAACTGGATTCTCCCGCTTGAGTTTCTGCTTGTATGCCGGGAGAAGGAGCACCGTCTTATGGTCTGATTTCCCAAAGTGCGGTCGGGGGATGGAACGGTAGGCGCCCTTGATTTTTGAGTAGCAGTGGTCAAGAGTGTTGTCGCTCCTGGTGGGACAGGAGATGTGCTGGTGGAATTTTGGCAGTACACTCTGTCATGATATTCAGATAAACATATCATGGTGCAAACACACATACACACTGATGGACAGATCAACGGACCAATCAACACACACGCAACATCACAGCCAATTACCAGTGAGAGCACACGCACTATAAAACGGGGAACACCACAGTTCCTGCTCATTCCAGCAGGAGACAGCTCAGGGCACAGAGCTCACAGCGTGCCACTCAGACATACACCATGGGCTGAGTGCCTCCTTAAGGTAGTGTTAGGGCTAGGTCCACAGGTTAACGGGTAAAGTACGAACCACAGTCATACGTTTACAGATGTTGTTATCAAGAGTAATAAAACAGAGTTGTACCATCTACAACCGTGTTGGTTCGTTTGTATAGCGGAACACCCAACACGACACACTCTTTGAGGTTGGCCTTGTTGAAGTATCCAGCCATGATGAACAAAGCCTCCGGGTGTTCTGTTTCGTAGTTGTTTATAACTGTGTACAGTTTGTCCAGCGCCTTCCTCACTTCTGCCTGGGGTGGGATTTAGACTGCTGTGATAATGGCTGAAGTGAACTCACGTGGAAGATAATATGGGCGGCACTTCACGGTCAGGAATTCCAGGTCTGGGAGCAGTAGGTCACCAGGGTCACCACATCCAAGCACCAGGAGGTGTTGATGAGGAGGCACACCCCTCCACCCTTCGCTTTGCCTGATGATGCCGTGCAGTCCACCCGGTGAATTGAGAAGCCTTCAGGTTGTACGGCACAGTCCGGTGAGGCGGGGGTGAGCCATGTCTCTGTGAAACAGAGCACACAGCAATCTCTTACTTCCCTCTGAGAGGTAAGTCTGGCGTTAAGTTCATCCAGCTTGTTTTTGATCGCTTGGATGTTTGCCAGGGGTATGCTGGGGAGCAGGGTCTTGAAACCGCGTTGCTTCAGTCTAACCTTCAGACCACCGCATTTCCCTCGCTTCCTCGGTCAGTGGCTGCTGCTGGATGATCCTGGGATCCGATGGGAGATGTCAGGTCTTGTGGAAGGTAGGTGGTTGTGTCTGGCGGGGTCCAGGGCGCTGGCGGGGACCAGGGCGCTGTTTACGTATCTGGGGTCGCGTCTGGCAGAGTCCCAGGCACTGGCTGAGGTAGAGGAGTTGCTAGGGGGGCATGTTTGCGATCTGGATGGGTCCAGGAGTTCTGCGGGCGCGGGAATACCTTGCAGCGCGTTTGGGTCCTCGCGCGGGGTCTCTGCCATTTTGGGGGTCCTGGGTCATGGGCAGGGGCTTCCTGAGGCAGGTTGGGCTGGGTCCCATGGCCTGTACCCTCCCTGGGCGCTCCTGGGGTCGGATGTTGAAGTAGGCCTGGTCGGGCCTCCACGTGGATTTTTCTTTCTTCCATCACCAGGTAGGTTGGGTTGTTGGGCGGGCCTCTCCGGGTCGAGTCGCTGGGCGGGTCTCTCGCAGTCGCGTTGGGCCGGGTCTTGCCGTCGGGGGTCGGTTCGGGAGCTCCGGGGACTGGGCAAGACGATCCGGGGGCTGGCATCGATAGTTAGGCCGGGTTGGGAGCTCCGAGGTCCGGGGCGGCTCCAAATCGAGGTCGGTGCTTCACTTACGGTTTGGGCCCAATCTTCTTCCAGGTCGCGGAGGTCAGGTCGGGTCGGGTCAAAAGGTCTCCAATGGCGTCGGAGAATGTTCAAGCCTGCAAGAGAGGATAAAAGAGAGAGGTTAGTAATAATGTTAGTTTTAGAATTAATTTTTAAAAGATTGGAACGAGTATAAGTTAAGTAAAAAGTGGATCTGTTTGGGAGAGCTCGCAGAGAGTCGCCTCGCTCCGGCGCCATCTTGTAGCAGTTGAGAATGTCACGCGCCCCAGAAACAGCAGCGAATGTCAAGAGCCCCAGAAACAGCAGCGAAACCAGTAGGCAAATACCCTAAATAAGAACAGGACCAAGCCCATTCACAGTGTTGGTGCCTATTCCGAGAACGCAGACATGAACGGCACCTATTGACGGTGTTCGGACTCCCCAACTTGGGTCTGCGACACCCTTTGGGACAGGTCCGGGAGACCAGTAGTAGCAGGCACAGTACGGGGACACTCCGTAGAATTTCTTTGGGACACAGGAAGGTCCCGTACCACGCTAAATTCCTCCACAATGTTCCAACAGGATGCGTGGCCCACCACAGACACCATTACCCTCAGCGGCTTCACAGGACACTTGCAGCAGGGACACATTATGGCCCCTGTGGCGATTCAGATAGGCAACATTAAAACCAAACACCCCGTTGTTCTAGTCGATCTACCCCAGACAGCCGAACACATTTTGGGGATAGACTTTATGAGCTCCCACAATCTTTTGTTGATCCTGTCAATAAATGTGTGTGGAGAATGGCAAAGGCATTTTGACAATGACAAGCCCCCGCCACGCTCATAGTTGGAGACTACGCACACAGGATTAGCGCAGTAGGAGACTTCTGGTTTGATCCACGAACCATTAGTCAGGACAAAGACGTTAGAGACGTTTTCCAGAGACACAAAGCTTCTTTTGCCCAGCACAAGCACGACTGTGACAAGATCGCAGGTTTATTTAACATCACAGGACCCGACCCCAAACCCCCAAAACAGTACGGTTTTCCCCAACAAGCAGAGGGAGAAATCGCAAATGTCATCCAAAGTTTACTTGACCAAGGCGTACTTCGTTCAGTAGCCTCAACTAACAATGCCCCAATTTGGCCCGTCAGGAAACCCGATGGCTCATGGCGACTGACCATCGATTATAGGGAACTAAACAAAGTGACCCCATTAGCAGCCCCCACAGTAGCCACGGGTCCTGATACAATGTTAAAACAGGGACCCCAGTCAAAACTTTTCTCGATTTTGGACATCAGCAATGGCTTTTGGTCTATTCCATTGGATAAAGCATGCCAATACAAATTTGCTTTCACCTTCCAGGGACAGCAATACACGTGGACGGGCCTACCACAAGGCTTCCACAACTCTCCCTCCATTTTCCACCGACAGCTGGCAAATGGATTAGGTAAATTTTCCCGACCCGATTGCCTCATCCAGTATGTGGACGACTTACTTCTACAGACAGACACGAAGGGAGAGCACATTTCACTTCTCACCGAATTATTAGGATTCCTTCACAACATCGGATGTAAAGTTAACCTCAAAAAGGCACAGATTCTCCAAGAAAAGGTCATTTATTTAGGCACAGTAATCACCCATGGCAAACGCGAGATCGAGCAAAAACGCATTGACTCCATTGTTAAATTACCCTTGCCCCATAATGTTACAGCCCTCCGGTAATTTCTAGGACTGGTTGGCTACTGCAGGAACCACATAGACGGTTTTGCCACAAAGGCAGCCCCTCTTTCCGAACTCCTAAAAACGTAAGCCCCATGGGAATGGCTTCCACAGCGCACGGATGCCGTGGATGCATTAAAACGAGCCCTCAGCACAGCATTACAGGTCCCAGGCGCACTCTCCCCGTACACAATTGAGGTTGCAACCACTGACCGACCCCTTTCGGCCGTGCTCCTTCAGGAAAGACACGATCGTTTAGGCCCCGTAGCATACGCCTCACGGGTTCTCGATCTGGTAGAGCAAGGATTTCCTGCCAGTGAAAGGCACTTGCTCGCAGTTGTTTGGGCTGTTCAGTACTTTGCGTACATAACAGGACTCCACCCCGTAACCATTTTAACAGAGCACACCCCAACCCAATTTCTACTAGATGGTAGACTAAAGGACGGCACAGTCAGCCAAATACGCGCAGCACGATGGACAAGGACGGGACATTACGGTTAAACGGACTAAGACACACACGTTTCTAGCAGATAATTTACAGTACGCAGGCACCCCACATGAGTGTGAGATCATTGCCACCAGGCACAATACAGGACCCTTTGCACCCAAGTCAGCTCCCCCGAAACTAGGTACTACACCCCAGAGACCCCCGCCCACAGACACGAACGCTCCTCTTAAGATTTATGTGGATGTCTCCTCCACAGTTTTAAACGGTAAACGAATCACTGGTTGTGGTATCTATGTAGAGGACGTGCAAGGATGCGCATTAAGAGGAAATATCACTGAAATTGCCTGGACATCTCGGTTCGCAGGCAGCAGAATTAGCAGCCGTAGCCTACATTGTAGAGCACCCCGACTCGTTCCCGACCCCAGCCGACATATACTCCGACAGCCTATATGTCTGCAACAGCTTAACTGAGTTCCTACCCCTGTGGGAATCTAGAGGTTTTGTTTCCGCGGATGGAAAACCCCTACCCTCAGCTCCATTACTCCAGCATATCCTCAGGACAGCTAAAGATCGTAAATACAGTATCGTTAAAGTTTGTAGCCACCATCGTTCTTCCCCCCCTGGTAACGTTAAAGCAGACGCCCTAGCAAAAGCAGGTTCCAGACATGGTCACTTTTGGAATCGCCCCCGAGAGTGCCCCAGTACACGCGGTCCAGGTCTCACAGACCAATATTCAAGATTTAGCCCAAGCCCAGAAGGAAGACGAAAAGCTCAGGGAAGTTTTAAAAGGCAACTTCCCAGCCCCCTATGATAAGTACAGAAACGCTTTAACAGCACACGACGGCATAATTTTAAAAGACGGTATTTATGTGGTCCCCACCCAAGATAGAAACCAAATTATCTGCCAATTCCATGACAACCATGGACACCAAGGGATAGATGCAACCCTTGCCCACCTGCTGGTGGCCCAATTTAAAATCCAATGTGACTCATTACATTGAAAATTGTTTGATTTGCACCCAGAACAATCCAGACAGGTATGCGAAGAAATGTCAGCTCAGTCACACCTGCCCTGTTAATGGCCCCTGGACGTATTTACAGATTACATAGGACCCTTACCCCACTGCAAGAATGGGTTTAAGTATGTGTTGGTAGTAATCGACACCTTCAAGAAATGGGTGGAAGCTTTTCCATCCAGGACGAACAAGGCTAAAACGACAGCCAAGATTCTAACGCAGCACACCTTCACAAGATGGGGCCTTCCCCATAGTATCGAGTCAGACCAAGGCTCACATTTCACAGGACGCATCATAAAAATGTCCTCACAATTTTCGGCATACGAAAATTTCATATTGCCTATCATCCCCAATCAAGCGGAATTGTAGAACGTATGAATCGAACCCTCAAAGCAACCCTCAGGAAAATGGTGCAACAGCACAATACCACATGGGACACAGTTCTCCCTTTTGCACTCATGTTCATAAGGAACACGGTATCAACTTCGACAGGATACACCCCCCACACCCTCAAGACCGGATGATCCATGAAGGGAACAGAATACTTGTTCGGGCTTGATTTGGCCAGCCCCACAGTCACCGCCCTCACCCATGAGAAAGCAGTACAGCAGATCCTCGAAAACGTTAAAGCAGTCCAGCGCGCCGCAGCTGTTAGGCTGGGCACACAAAAAAACCAAAGTAATGTATGCTTTGATAAAACGGTACACCCCACAGAATGTTCAGTAGGACAGCAGGTCATGCTCTCCCTGTACAACCCCAGTTCATTTCTTTCCCCCAAATTCGCAGGACCCTTCTCAATTTCAGATAAAGTCAGCCCCTCCATTTATAAGATCACTTATCCCAATGGCAAGTCAGGTTGGTTTCACATAAACCAGCTTCAGGCTTATGGCACACAGAGCAACCACTCCCACCACATCTCACTTGCAGCAGCAGACGAACACGCCCCGCCCACGGACGACCTATTCCTACCCTCCCCTAACCAGTCCAGCCCGTCCTCGGACACCACTTCGACTCCACCCCCAGAGGCACGACTCCGCCTCTCCCTTCATTCGACCAGCACCGACAGCAACAGCACTGATACGTTAGACCCCATGGAACCACCACACAATTTCAATTCTGCACCAGGCCCCACTCCCAGCGACTCCGAACAGGATACGTTTGACCCCTTCGAGACCACTTACATAAAAGCACTTGAACCGGACCCACCGCCCGATGACAATGGATTGCCCCCTACCGCCTCCAACCTAGACACTAAGCATTGGCACCGCGACAATTCCTACAGACTCATCCGTAACGATGAGATGGACCCCACATCGCCCCAAGCAGCCGTGGCACACCTACTCCAGTCACGTGTTTGGCAACCGGGGGAAGATGATGACTCAGAGTCTGACTCCCACCAGACGAGCCCCTTTGCAACTCTTTTCGCGATAGAACAATGAGGTGTCCAGATGATGTAAAAAGGAACTGATTGAGATTTACGGTGTCCTTCTTTCTGATGGAGCCTGCCCGATTTTGCGATTTTTAAATGTTGAATGTTTGTATTGTGTACGACCCTTTGATAAAGTTTACCCATGGCCCCACACCACATTTTGATGCAGTCACAACTACTCTTTTGATGCCACATGGCAGTTAGAGGAACAAGTTTGTCGGCACACACCTATTGATACAGGGGTTGGTTTAGCACAGGGCTAAATCACTGGCTTTGAAAGCAGATCAAGGCAGGCCAGCAGCACGGTTCAATTCCTGTACCAGCCTCCCCGAACAGGCACCGGAATGTGGCGACTAGGGGCTTTTCACAGTAACTTCATTTGAAGTCTACTTGTGACAATAAGCGATTTTCGTTTTCATACAGTCATAACTATCTTCTGATTCGGCGGCAATCATAAGAGGCAGTTTGTCCACGACGAACACAAATTCTTTCCGTTCTTGTCCGGTCACCCAGGCAGTGGAATAACGGCGCTGGTCCCTGCCCTGCCTGAGGACCCCCATCTGGTCAGCTACGCTCGGGTAGTGCACCTAAGGCACTGGTCACCATCCTACCCGGGGATTCCACCCATTCTTGCCCCGCCGCGGCCCATACGCACCCCATTCGGAGCTTTTGGTTCGAAACTCTTTTACTGTTTTTAGTCTGTGATTTAAAGAATGCTCTTTGCCACACGTGTTTTTTGGGGGGCTTTCCGGCGACGCTTAGGTTGCTCTCCCACATGCTATTTACATCCTCAAACACTTGGATGAAACAATTGCTGCTGGACGGAGAAATTTTCCGCCCACTCAGCGCATCGATCACACAGGCTGAGAGATTGCTCGCACTGTGACAGTATTTTCTTTTTCAGATGTCTTGTCCCCAAAAATATTTGGTTCAAAAAAAAATGAGGGAGTCACATATGGTGACAGTTCTAATGGGCAATTGATGATAAAAGGAGAGACAAGACAGACATACGAGATCTTAAACAAGACAATAACAGATATTATGCTTGTGTCCACAGGAAATCCAAAACACCAGAAGACAGAGGAAGACCAAGAAAAAAGAGAAAAATGAAAACGGATATCATGACCTACATTTGGATCTTCGTGGGATCACTACAGTTGCGCGCGGACACGACCCCCCTGACCCCTACCCCACAGGCCGTGAATGTTTCCCATCCCTGCCATACACTACACCCAGAGACAGCCACTGACACACCAACCTGGTGCAACAACCTTATGGGATGGTGTTCTCTTTCATACATCATAGAAGCACTGTTAGTCATAGCAATACTCTGTAGTGTCATCCACAACACTGAGACTTCGGAAATGGCGAAGGAAAGCCTCCTGCATTCCGGTATATACACTCAGACCCCCTATTTTCGGATTCCAGCAAACCCCCCACTCTCTCTAAATAAATAAAGTGCATCGGCTAATTTTTTTGTTTGTTCTAATAAAGAAAGATGTAAAATTCTGTACTTGACCACCAAGATACAGACAAATGTAATGCTGCTATTGTATAGTTTATACTGTTTGTAAATTCTTTTGATTGACTAAACGGCCTGGAGATGGTTTAGAGAAGGATAGTTAGAGGTTCCCGTGTTTTAAATGAAAAAGAAATGTAATGCATGCTTGAATGTTATAGTGCCCTTAGAACTTTATAATGATATGATGTAAATAAAAGCAATTTAGGTAAAGGTTCGAATCCATAGGACAGAGTAGGATAGAACCTGTCCTTGATTGCGGTTGCTCGACTTAGGCAGAGAACAAATAAGATGCAGTAATATGATCCTTCACGCTTCGTGTTGAGGATCACAAGGAGGGTAGTGTAGCCATCTGGGATGGCCAATTCAGCCAAGCAACAAGCAGGCACAGAGCCTGAATGTATATTTGGAAGTCAGACTGTAGACGGAACCGAAACCCTGGGCCGATTTACATATTGATGGCCCATCTCCGATGAACAAAGACTGGTGCTCAGGTAGCCGATCCTGTCCCAGACAGTCCGGCGCCACTACCCCAGCAAGAAGACACAAACAAAGCAAGGCCAACGGCCACTTGGGACATGCCCAGCCATCAAGGCACCCGCCCCTTTATTGGCTCAGATCGATGGCAGTGATCGAGAAGCTTCTCAATTAATTGGGACCAAGTTTATGGCCCGCCTAAAAGCGCACGCAGCCCCTCCGAGTATAAGAAGGAACCACCACCAAAGGTTCAGTCTCTTGGATTTGGCTCTCAAGCGGAGAGACCCTTCCACCTGCACCACCAGAAGCAAGTAAGTTCAAGTTCAATGCTCGCTACCAGGTGGACGACCTTAGCTGTACTCCTGTTACCTCTTCGAACCCAACAGCCTCAGATCCGAACAACGGCCATTGTTCCTCTGACCTAAATGGGCACCCGAAGTTAAGTATAGGTGTTAGTGATAGACATAGTTTAGCCTGTAGTGTTATTGTGCATGAGTAAATCATACTGTGTGTAAATAAAGTAATATTGACGTTGAACTAACTAACTGGTGTATTGGCTCTTTGATCGGTATTCGGTTGAACCTTGTAGCGGTATCGAGAGACACCTGGCGACTCTGAAAGCATGTTCATAATTAAGATTAAGAAAGGCGACCTTATTAACCGCCATATTTATAGCAAGTAAATATAGCAACAGTAGGGACATCTACGGGCAGTTGATGGAGGGAGAAAAGGGTCTCATTAGGGAAAGTTAAGAGCAAGTAGGAAGACGAGCTGGGTGGGGTATTTTATGGGGGGTTTGGAGTGTGGCCCTGTGGAGGTAAATGCCAAATGCTCTTGTGCTTGATTAACTTTAATTCAATTTAAAGTAAGGCACACATGACAAAGGTGCATATGAGTCATTTTTTTCCCGGAGGTTGAGTACCGTGTGGGCAGTGTTCAGGAGGGCTGGCGAACCATTCTCACATCTTTTGGCCATGCCCGAAATTGGTGGAGTTCTGGCTGTCTTTCTTGGGACATGTCAGAGATTCAGGGGTGAGGATGACTCTAAGCCCGTGGATGCCGATATTCGGGATTTCAGGGGATCCGGGTGGGGAGAGAGGCTGATGTGTTGGCCTTTACCTTCCTGACAGCCCGAAGACAGATTTTGCTCGGGTGTCGGGCTCCAGAGGTGCTCAAAGGGGTGGGGTGAGGGAGTGACTTGGCGGCATCCTGCATCTGGAGAAGATAAAGTTCACCATTCGGGGGTCAGAGGAGGGGTTCTTCTTGAGATGGAGGTTGTTCAGCTGCCACTTTGAAGATTAGTGAACGTCAGAGGTTGGGGGGGTGGTGAGGGAGTGGGTTTTGTTTATTGTTTTGTGTTATAGTTATTATTGTTTTATTGGTTAGCTATAAAACAGGGTGTGTAGTGGGTTTAGGAGAGTGCGGTGGCTCTGTTATATGATAGTTGTGTAAGGACGGTTGTGCTTTGTGTTTTGATTAAAAATGAAAAACGCCTTGAACAAAAATATATATTTTTTAAAAGGAGCAAGAACGAGAGGACCCAGATTTAAACTGATTTGCAAAAGAAGCAAATGTGATGTTAGAAAAATATACGAGTAGAATGTGTCTGGAATGCATTGCCTGAAATCATGGTGGAGGCAGGTTCAATCGAGGCATCCAAGGTGGCATTACATGATTATTTGAGTAGAAACGATGTGCAGGAGTACAGGAAAAAGGCAGGAGGATGGCACGAAGTCATAATGCTCAATTGGAGAGCCAGTGCAGGCACGATGGGTCGAATGGCCTCCTTCTGCACCGTAACAGTTCTGTGTTTCTGCAATTCTACATTCAAAAGGGACGGGAGAAAGGTAAGCACTCTCTCATTGGCAATATTCAGGGAAGATTGACAGATTAAATTAATTTCCAAATAGTTTTAACGAAATTAAAGATTTAGATCTCAAAACCTGTGCAGAGCAGTGAGATACGGCGAGACGCTGTAGTTCTACCAAATTGTGATCTATAGACTTTCCAGAAGCTACCTCCTTATGGAAAAAGAGAATGGGGTTAAGAATTCTGGCAAACATCATTCTATGTCTACAAGCCTAAACAATCTAAATAGTGACCATGATATCAGTTTTGTTCCATGATATTCATGTCCATTACAAATTCAATCTCAGTGTCGCTATGTTATTTATTAACTTGATAAAAAAGACCATTCCATCCTTTCACCTCACTTTACCAAGTTTCACTTACACAACTTTTTTCTCCTTTCCATGACAGGGAAATAGCTTCACAATGAAAACGACAGATATTCTGATTTTCTAAATTCAGACTTTCAACTTGGAGACGATGCGGGGAGATTTACAAAAATGGCAGAAGGAACTTCAGTTATGTGGAGAAAGTAGAAAAACTGGGATTGCTTTCATAGAATTCATTCATAGAATTTACAGTGCAGAAGGAGGCCATTCGGCCCATCGAGCCTGCACCGGCTCTTGGAAAGAGCACCTAACCCAAAGTCAACACCTTCACCCTATCCCCATAACCCAGTAACCCCACCCAACAGTTAATCTTCCCTATCCTGAGGGCAGAGCAAGCTAAGCAGGAATTTCGCAGCATTGTGTTCAAAAGCATGAAGGGTATTGAGAAAGTAAATAAGGAGGAACTGTTTCCACTAACATTTGGGTCAGAAACCAAAGGACACAAATGGAACAAAGAACAAAGAACAGCACAGGAACAGACTCTTCGGCCCACCAAGCCTGCACCGATCCAGATTCCATATTTAGACCTACTATCTATTGCCCAAACAATCTGTATCCCTCCATTCCTCGCCCGCTCATGTGCCTATCAAGATACATCTTAAACGTTGCTATTGTGCCTCCCTCCATCACCTCCACTGGCAACGCGTTCCAGGCCCCCACCACCCTCTGCGTGAAAACCTTTCCCGCACATCTCCCCTAAACTTTCCCCCTCACACTTGAACCTGTGCCCCCTTGTAATTGAGTCTTCCATCCTGGGGAAAAGCTTCTGACTATCCACCCTGTCTATACCTCTCGTAATTTTGTAGACTTTTTTTTTGATAGGGGCGACCCAATAGAAGTCTACAAAAAGTCTAAAATGTAAAGTAACAGGCAAAAAAAAAAGGGAGATGAGGAGAATGATTTTCCACACAGTGAGTTGTTATGATCTGGAGTGCACTGACTGAAAGGGAAATGGAAGAAGGTTAAAACTTTCAAATAGGATTTGGATAAATGCTTGAAGGGGAAAATAAAACCACAGGGCTATGGGGAAGAGCAGGGGAGTGGCAATAATTGACAGTTCTATCAAAGATCTAGCACAGCAGGCATCTTCTGTGTTGCTTGCTTTTATGATTCTTGCAGTTCACCAAGATAACAGCTTAAGAACTGAACATGTAAACATATTGGATAGAGTTGGTTCGTTCTTTGCTACCAAAAGCATTACAAAATGGAAACAAAAATGGAAAATGACGGTGAAGCAACAGGCGGTCAATATTGCTGAGCATTTCAATTGTGATGCTTCATCACTATAACGAGAGACCACACTCAGATATTGACCTCTCTTACTCTTTCAGATGCAGGTCAGACTACCAAGCATTTCCTGCAGTGTGATTTTAGATTTCTAGCATTTTCTATTACATCCATAGCTGCATAAAATTCACGCTGCAAAGAATGAAAATAAATGGTTTGGAATCTTTTTTTAAATGAAAGTGACTAATTATATCAAACAATCTTTGACATTGTGCCCCACTTTTAGTTTGTTGTACATATCTAATCACATAGACAATAATAAGAAAAATACTGTGACAAATTTTCAGTGTGAACCACATTAATAAAGCCAAAATAATGGAGGAGAGAAGCCCCCAGTGACGATCATTAACTTTTATGGTGATAATTAAACAGACACCAACCTACATTGCCTATTCTTACTCTACATTCAATCTTTGTCACAGTGATAAACAGCTGGCACCAACAGTGGATAATTTATGGTCATCAGATGGTATTTTATAGCTCAAATACAGGTCACCATTTTACTGTGGCTTCAAATTTACATATTCTGTAACACCAGCCAAAAGTCTTAGCAAGGTTAAAAAAAACTCCAAAAAGTCAGCATGATTATGATAAATCAATCTCTAATCTCCTATACATTGATGTTTGAAATTACAGTTAAGAGAAAGACACGCTTCATAGGGATGGGTAATCCAGTCTGTGTAACAGTCAACTGTGATAAATAATGATGTGGGTCCCTGTTAAGATATAGAAATGAAATATGGGTCATTGTCATTCAGATTGTTGGATTAGATTTTCACAAAATCTGTCATTTATGAAAATAGCACGCTTGCCCTTTGTACAATTTACTGTGTCGCTAAACAAATGGAAGCTAGTGTTGTAGAACCGCCGCACTGGGGTTTATACTTGCGTTTTGGTGTGGCTCTCCTGGTCCACAGTAACAAAATCATTTTTAACTATCCAGAGGTGCAGTGACCATACGCACTGATGAAAATCATATCAAAATCACCAAGCTTTTAACTGACAATGCCATCAGCACAGATGCAACCAGAATAGTCTCTTGCAGTATTTTGCATTCCAGTGGTTTAGAAACATGAGGTATATCAACAGGGAAATCATACAAGTTATTGGGTGAAGAACAACTGCAGAAAAAAAAATCTTCTAAATATAAAAATATCCCTTATGATGTAAATTTTCTTCAAATGCTAAAAGGTTCCTGCGATACTGGTGTACAACATGGGACAAAGTTTTCCACTCCCTCTGTTGGCAGATTTTCAATCAGAGTGCCCATAAAATTCTCAGGTGTCCTACACACCGCCTTACTGCGCACCCAACCCTCACCTAAATTGAGATATCGAGACCCTTAAGTGGCCTACCATGCCCAGCTGCAATTTTGAGGGTAACAGCAGGAGTTCATAGACAGGAGGGGGAAGCTCAGCAGGTCACCCTGCTTGGACCTCAGGCGGGTAGGTGGAAGGGTGGGGGTGCAGCAATTCCAGGACCTGTCCACTTTCCACTTTCCAGGTTGGATGATTCCCCCCCCCCCCCCGGACCTGTTCACTTTCCAGGTTGGATTATCTCCCCCCCCCCCCCCCCCCCCGGACCTGTCCACCTTCCAGGTTGGGTGACCCCCACCCAAAGCTGGCTATTCCATCACAATCCCCACCATCCCCAGTCCACTCCTTTCATTCCTCCTGCAAGACACTGGGTTTACTTAGCCCTGTGGCGTCCCGACACTTTAACTGGTGCCACTACTTGTAGTCCCAGTAGTGGGCTCTGCTCTTTGTGCTGCTTCTGGGACTACAAAACAGCTGGCCAATCAGATTAAGGAGCAGAAGCCCCATCTCCTGCCAATTAATCAATGGAGCATTAAAGCCATTAAATTGCTGCAGGGCAGCTGGCATCAGTAGGGCTGTGTTCACCACCGACTCTTTGGGTGAGGGGGTAACCCCGGAATCCAGAAACTCCTGCCCACAGACTCTGATGTGTGGAACCAAACGTTGGATACAAAGAGAGCAAACATTTTAATCATGGTACCCAGACACAGGTGAGTGCTGTTATGATTGTGTACTCTGCTAATAAATGAATCAGTGTACGACAGAGCATCTAGTTCAAGACTAGTTGTTTAATGTTGAATAAACTGTGGGTATACCAAACTATTGCTCACCAAACTGTGGATCTTTTAACCATGCAACTAACAGATTTTGTAACTCTGATCAAGTCTGCTTTTGTCTGGTTCCAGTGTCTTGTTCCTCTTGCCTGACATCTAGTGGTCGGAGGCTAAATACCTTTATTACATACTTGCCGCTGGTTGCTTCAGAATAAATTGTTGATTTGTCAGAGTTATCATTATGATCAAGTCCACGTTTGTCTCGACATCCAATATTTTTTCTAATTCTGATTATGAATATGCTGGATAGTTCCTAACCTCCTTGTTTACACAAGAGAATTTCAGCAATAAGAAATAAGTACATTTTCTGAATGAACGTGGACGTCTGAAGAATGCACAGAATTAAAATCAGGAGGCCATTTGCCCCATCAAAAGGAAGTTTATGCTCAACAACAAACCAATTTGCTTCTTTGAAAGGGTGAAAGATATGGATGAGGAAAATGTAGTAGATATTCTGCAAGTGGACTTTCAGACGAACTTTGGCAAGGTGCCACATAAGGAAACTTGAGAGCAAAGTAACAGGATTGTTTTCAGGCAAGGCCAATAAATTGGATTAAAAATTGCTTCAAAAGTTTAAGAGATAACGACAACTTGTCTGGCAAGATTGAAGATATTATTTTGTCATATTTTCTTTTGCAATGGCTTCGTGAAGCATCTCAGGATGTTATATTCATGTTAATGGCTCTATATAAATATAAGTTTGTATTGTTGTTAATAGCACCCACAGTAGGGTCGGGATCGAACTGGGGTCCTCAGAGCCGTGAGACAGCAATTAATCATCTTAAATTCAAGCAATATTTTGAACACTTGAACTAAATTTCTTTCAATGACTGCTGCTATCGTGAATACAGGTTTAGATTTTCAACATCCTCGTGAAAATATGATTCCAATATCCTTGAAGTGCACAAAACTGCACATAGATATTCCAATGGTTGCCTAATCACTCTCCTCTGTGGATTTTATCATTACCTCCTTGTCTTCTGTATTGATTCCTGGGATGGCGGGATTGACCTATGAGGAGAGATTGAGTCAGTTAGAATTGCTGGAGTTCAGATGAATGGGGGGGGGTGGGTGAAGAGGGGGATCTCATAGGAACCTACATGGCACGGCTGTGCACGTGCCGCCGATAAGTGAGCATCATCGGGAGTGGGCTATCATAAAACGTGATTGGGCAGAGAATCGGACGTTGGGCCAAAATCTAGGTCTGTGCCTGGTCCCTTGTGGTGGTAATAACCAGGGTTTGCACTCTATGCTGGCGGCAGCATGAAAAACCAGCATTTTCATGCATTTAAATGTGATCAGCGGGTTGGGCACAGTATGCTGCACCTTTCAGCGATGCTCCCCCACCTCACAGGTGGAAGTCTCACAGGCGTGAATTACTACAAGTAGTTACAAATGTGGACTGGGCGCCATGGCTGCGGAGGAGGAGTGGAAGGCTAAAACAAACTATTGAAAACTGTCAGGCTTGTTGGGGGGTGGTGTTGGGGGGTGGTGTTTGCGGTGTCACGAGGCGGATTTCGCCATGAATCTGCCATTGTCCTTCAAAGATTGTTCCACTCAGCCGGAGTATACCAGAACCCAATTTTAATAGCCAGTTTCAACTCAGCAAATCCTTGTTCCTGTAATTTCCAAAACTCCTGTCCCCTTTTTTCAAACTTAAACCAGCTTCTATAAACATTTTGTTCATACAAAAGCAGTTCATCTGCTCTTCACAGTTGCTTTTCTCTCGCGCTCTCTCCATGTCTCTGTATCATAAAAACTGCGAAAGCCTTTGCTGTGTCAAGCCGCAACAACTGTCATTTTCAGTAGGTTTTGGTTTGGGCTTCTTTACCCATGATAATCAGATCACACGGGTCTGTCTCTGGGCAGAGATTTGCAATAACCACCATTCCCTGTCCATAACATCCTGTATCACCTTAAATTAAAGGAGACATTTTAAAACATAACAATCTTGTAGTTCAACATGCATAATAATATTCAATATCACTGTATATAAGGTTCATAATCCCATTTGTCCTTTGTTATGGAGGCACCGACTACCAACTGTTTAAAGAAACCACTGAATTATAACAGCCTTTGGGAAACAAGTTTATTATGCATTATCACAATGTGCATCCTATAATGAATAGTCCATAATGTGGAATGAAATGGACAATGAAAGCTATAAACAAAATGCCAGGTGCCACAGTCCAATGGACTTGTACAGTTTATTTAATCACATCACAGGCCAACGGGAGGGGAAAAAGAGAAGTGGAATACAAATCTACCATAGTTCAGTAATTATTATAGCCATAAAATGAAAGTTATCTGTAACAGAGATAGTGGTATTTCAGGCTATGAAAATATGCTAAAATGTAAAAGTTGAAATGAAAGTTGAAATTGTGGTGACACAGTCAACGTTTGAAAGAAAAAGAAAGAATACTCTGCGATAAATGGCTCATTTTCACACCCTTTAAAGTCTTTCATTCTCTTGTTTGGGTGCAGCTTTGGCAATACTCAAGGATCGAGATCAGCCAGAGACAGCAGTGTCCCCCCATGAACCCCCATCACCATAATGACAAAAATTGATCACAGTTATGTGTACATAATACAGACAAGCAGGAACTTAATTTGCACTATCTAGAGACGGAAGAAAACGTCGAGGGCTGCCTGCTTCACCCTCTGATCTTAAAAGGTAAACATTTGAACATCTTTAATCCTAAAGTTACTGTGCTCCTGCTGTCTAGTATTGCTTTTCAGACTTTGATGTGCGACATGACAGTTTGTCACTTGTGTTTTACTCCTTTTTTTCTTTTCTCTGGAATATTACCAAAATGTTTATTTTGAACAAAACCACTGTCTTAGTTGATCACACTATGGTAATTCTTCAATCACTGCTCGACATTCGAACTGCACAATTTGGCAAGAAGCATTAATTGCACAAACTTGGCACATGATCATTTTAACCATCTAATCCTGCTGCTTAGAGGCAAGGAGTAATAGCAGATGGATCTATTTTTTTGGAATCAGGTGTATTTGCATAATATCAAAATAAATCACAATATCTGAACAAACATTAGATGCTAAAACTGCTCACTCTTTCAGGATCAACCTGGAATGCAATAACTCTCGGCTGCTTTTTTCTACTGCAAATCACCCTCGTAGAACCCCTCCTGTCTCCTCCACCCTCACCTCTAACAATAAATGCAAGCTCAAGAGTTTCTTTGTCACTAGAATTGAGACCATTGAATCAGCCACCACAGCTGCATTCCACCATTCCACCAGGCCAAACCTCCCCTAAAGCTGCCCACACACTAATCTTGCATTTGCATCTTTCACTAGTTCCTCTATTATCTTCCCTCATGCCCTCATCGACTCACATTGTCCACCTCATGCTCCCATAATCCTATTCCCACTAAACTAGCAACCATCCAACTATCCCACCTGTTAATGATTCTCTCGATATCTTTTAAATCTGCCATCATCACCCTTCTCCTCAAAAATACTAGCTCTTGATTCTTCCATGCACACAAACTAATTCCCATCTCCAACCTGTCTTTCCTCTTCAAAATCCTTGAACGTGGTTGTTACCTCACATTATTGTCCAGGTAGATGGGATTGCTCTCCCCCCCCCCCCCCCCCCCCCCCCCGCACCCCCCCCCCCCCCCCCCCCCCGCCCCCCTACTGTTGCTAACTTATCGGAAATCCAGTATTGGGTGCACAACAATTTCCTCCAATTCAATACTGGAAGACTGAACATTGATTTGGTCCCTGCTTCAAACTCTATTCCCAACTACTGACTCCATCCGTTTCCCTGCCAGTGGTTTGAGATTTGATCAAACTATTCACAACCTTGGTGTCATATTTGGCCCTCTGATGAGCTTTCGACCACATATTCAAGCCACCACTAAGACTACCACTTTACAGCTCTGTATTATCGCCCAACATCGTCCCGGCCTCAGCTCATCTGCTGCTGAAGCTCTCATTCATGACTTCCTTACCATTGGAGTCTTTTCCAATGCACTCCAGGATGGCATCCCATATTCTACCTTCCATAAACTGGAATTCATCCAAAACTCTGCTGCCCATGTCCTAGATTCCATTCACCGATCATCCCTGTGCTCGCCAACCTACACTTCTTCCAGTCAAGGAACATATTGATTTTAAAATTCTCATCCTTGTTTTCAAATCCCTCTATGGATTCATCCTTCCCTATGTTTGTAATCTCTTCTTCCCTACAACCCTAAGATATCTGGACTCATCGTGACCATCACTGATTTTAATTGTTCCAACATAGTTTGCCTTGCCTTCAGTAGCCCAGAACCTAACGTCTGGAATTCCTCACAAACATCCCTCCTCCCCTCCAGCTTTCTTTCTTCCTTTGATATTCTCCTCAAAACCTACCTCACTGAACAAGCTTTTGGCACATAAGGGGCGGGATTCTCCGATATCAGCGCAATGTCCGCCGACCGGCGCCAAAAACGGCGCGAATCAGTCCGGCATCGCGCCGCCCCAAAGGTGTGGAAGTCTCCACATCTTGAGCTGCCGAGCCCTCACCTTGAGGGGCTAGGCCCGCGCCGGACTGATTTCCACCCAGCCAGCTGGCGGGAAAGGCCTTTGGTGCCCCGCCAGCTGACGCGAAACTGACTTTGCCGGGTGGCACATGCGCGGGTGCGTCAGCGGCCGCTCAATGCATCCCCGCGCTTGCGCAGTGGAGGGGGTCTCTTCCGCCTCCGCCATGGTGGAGACCATGGCGAAGGCGGAAGGAAGAGTGCCCCCATAGCACAGGCCCGCCTGCGGATCGGTGGGCCCCGATCGCGGGCCAGGCCACTGTGGGGATACCCCCCGGGGCCAGATCACCCCGCGTCCCCCCCCAGGACCCCGGAGCCCGCCCGCACCGCCGTGTCCCGCCGTCCCAAAGGTGGTACAATCCACACCGGCTGGCGTGGGTTGACAGTGGCGGGACTTCAGCCCATCGCGGACCGGAGAATTGCCGGGGGATTCCCGCCGACCAGCGCGGCGCGATTCCCGCCCCCGCCGAATCTCCGGTGGCGGAGAATTCGCGACACGGTGGGGGCGGGATTCACACCGGAATTGCCGGGGGCTGGCGTGAATCCCGCCCCCGCCGGTTGCCAAATTCTCTGGCACCGGAGATTCGGCGGGGGCGGGAATCGCACTACGCTGGTTGGCGGGCCCCCCCGGCGATTTTCCGGTCCGGATGGGCCGAAGCCCTGCTGCTGGAATGCCTGTCCCGCCGGCGTGGATTAAACCACCTCTCTTACCGGCGGGACAAGGCGACGTGGGTGGGCCCCGGGGTCCTGGGGGGGCGCGGGCCGATCTGGCCCCAGGGGTGCCCCCATGGTGGCCTGGCCCGCGATCGGGGCCCATCGATCCGCGGGCGGGCCTGTGCCGTGGGGGCACTCTTTTCCTTCCGCCTTCGCCACGGTCTTCACCATGGCGGAAGCGGAAGAGACCCCCTCCACTGCGCATGCGTGGGGATGCCGTGAGCGGCCGCTGACGCTCCCGCGCATGCGCCGCCCGGCAATGTCACTTCCGTGCCAGCTGGCGGGGCACCAAAGGCCTTTCCCGCCAGCTGGCGGGGCGGAAATCAGTCCGGCGCGGGCCTAGCCCCTCAAGGTTAGGGCTCGGCTGCTCAAGATGCGGAGGATTCCGCACCTTTGGGGCGGCGCAATGCCGGACTGATTTGCGCCGTTTTTGGCGCCGGTCGGCGGACATCGCACCAATTACGGAGACTGTCACCCCTTATTTCACCTCTGTCACAATTTTTCTATCTGCAAGTGAAGGCAGAAGGAAGTTGGCCAGCCTGGCAGTTTCACTGCATGGGCTAAAAGGCAGGTAGGAAGGGGATTCTCCTGACCCCCTCCTTTGACAGGTCTTTTCTGGCCATAGAGGACAATCCAAAAAAGGTATTTCCCCTCTCTAACCCTCCCCCCACCCCCTATCTCTCCTCGTCGGGGTCACCCAGCCATGCCTACACAAGATCCCTGGATTTATCAGACATTCGGTGACGTTTACGTTAATGATGGAAAGGGATAAGTATACACCGCAGGGCAAGAGTTATAGCTGGGGGAAGGGCAATTATGATGCCATTAGACGTGACTTGGGGGGGATAAGGTGGAGAAGTAGGCTGCAAGTGTTGGGCACACTGGATAAGTGGGGCTTGTTCAAGGATCAGCTACTGCGTGTTCTTGATAAGTATGTACCGGTCAGACAGGGAGGAAGGCGTCGAGCGAGGGAACCGTGGTTTACCAAGGAAGTGGAATCTCTTGTTAAGAGGAAGAAGAAGGCCTATGTGAAGATGAAGTGTGAAGTTTCGGTTGGGGCGGTGGATAGTTACAAGGTAGCGAGGAAGGATCTAAAGAGAGAGCTAAGACGAGCAAGGAGGGGACATGAGAAGTATTTGGCAGGAAGGATCAAGGAAAACCCAAAAGCTTTCTATAGGTATGTCAGGAATAAGCGAATGACTAGGGAAAGAGTAGGACCAGTCAAGGACAGGGATGGGAAATTGTGTGTGGAGTCTGAAGAGATAGGCGAGATACTAAATGAATATTTTTCGTCAGTATTCACTCAGGAAAAAGATAATGTTGTGGAGGAGAATGCTGAGCCCCAGGCTAATAGAATAGATGGCATTGAGGTACGTAGGGAAGAGGTGTTGGCAATTCTGGACAGGCTGAAAATAGATAAGTCCCCGGGACCTGATGGGATTTATCCTAGGATTCTATGGGAGGCCAGGGAAGAGATTGCTGGACCTTTGGCTTTGATTTTTATGTCATCATTGGCTACAGGAATAGTGCCAGAGGACTGGAGGACAGCAAATGTGGTCCCTTTGTTCAAAAAGGGGAGCAGAGACAACCCCGGCAACTATAGACCGGTGAGCCTCACGTCTGTAGTGGGTAAAGTCTTGGAGGGGATTATAAGGGACAAGATTTATAATCATCTAGATAGGAATAATATGATCAGGGATAGTCAGCATGGCTTTGTGAAGGGTAGGCCATGCCTCACAAACCTTATTGAGTTCTTTGAGAAGGTGACTGAACAGGTAGACGAGGGTAGAGCAGTTGATGTGGTGTATATGGATTTCAGCAAAGCGTTTGATAAGGTTCCCCACGGTAGGCTATTGCAAAAAATACGGAGGCTGGGGATTGAGGGTGATTTAGAGATGTGGATCAGAAATTGGCTAGCTGAAAGAAGACAGAGGGTGGTGGTTGATGGGAAATGTTCAGAATGGAGTACAGTCACAAGTGGAGTACCACAAGGATCTGTTCTGGGGCCGTTGCTGTTTGTCATTTTTATCAATGACCTAGAGGAAGGCGCAGAAGGGTGGGTGAGTAAATTTGCAGACGATACTAAAGTTGGTGGTGTTGTCGATAGTGTGGAAGGATGTAGCAGGTTACAGAGGGATATAGATAAGCTGCAGAGCTGGGCTGAGAGGTGGCAAATGGAGTTTAATGTAGAGAAGTGTGAGGTGATTCACTTTGGAAGGAATAACAGGAATGCGGAATATTTGGCTAATGGTAAAGTTCTTGAAAGTGTGGATGAGCAGAGGGATCTAGGTGTCCATGTACATAGATCCCTGAAAGTTGCCACCCAGGTTGATAGGGTTGTGAAGAAGGCCTATGGAGTGTTGGCCTTTATTGGTAGAGGGATTGAGTTCCGGAGTCGGGAGGTCATGTTGCAGCTGTACAGAACTCTGGTCCGGCCGCATTTGGAGTATTGCGTACAGTTCTGGTCACCGCATTATAGGAAGGACGTGGAGGCTTTGGAGCGGGTGCAGAGGAGATTTACCAGGATGTTGCCTGGTATGGAGGGAAAATCTTATGAGGAAAGGCTGGCGGACTTGAGGTTGTTTTCGTTGGAGAGAAGAAGGTTAAGAGGAGACTTAATAGAGGCATACAAAATGATCAGGGGGTTGGATAGGGTGGACAGTGAGAGCCTTCTCCCGCGGATGGATATGGCTGGCACGAGGGGACATAACTTTAAACTGAGGGGTAATAGATATAGGACAGAGGTCAGAGGTAGGTTCTTTACGCAAAGAGTAGTGAGGCCGTGGAATGCCCTACCTGCTACAGTAGTGAACTCGCCAACATTGAGGGCATTTAAAAGTTTATTGGATAAACATATGGATGATAATGGCATAGTGTAGGTTAGATGGCTTTTGTTTCGGTGCAACATCGTGGGCCGAAGGGCCTGTACTGCGCTGTATTGTTCTATGTTCTATGTTCTATTACTGCCTGTAGTCCCAGCTGTGGCCACGACTCTCTTCTGGCGCAGTTGGGACTACAGACTTGCCAACAAATCAGATTGTCCGGCAGCTCTCCAGGGCCTAATTTCCTGACCCTGAAGGACAGAAGTCTCACTCTCACCTTATTAAGACCACCCTTTGCATATTATTGCTGCAAGTTCCCCTCCAAGCCACACACCCATTGGAACGAGGTCACCATTCCTTCATTGCCGCTGGGTCCAAATCCTGGAAGTCCCTCCCTAACAGCACTGTGGGTGCACATGCACCACATGGACTGCAGTGATTTAAGGTGGCCCACCACCACCTTCTCAAGGGCAATTAAGGTTGGTCAATAAATGCTGGCCTAGCCAGCAACACTCATGTTCCATTAAAGAGTAAAATAAAATTAACTTTTTTCTACTGAGTGTCAGACATGTTCGAGAGTTGGTCAAACAATAGAATACCTTTAATCAGAGAGACCATTAGGTGTGAAAAATGAAAGCAGAACTGGCGCAGTGAGGGATGTTGTTCTGGAGTTAGTAAGAAGATAAATAGTTAAGAATAATCTTTATTGTCACAAGTCGGCTTACATTAACACTGCAATGAAGTTACTGTGAAAAGCCCCTAGTCGCCACATTCCGGCGCCTGCTCGGGTACACTGAGGGAGAATTCAGCATGTCCAAATTACCTAACAAGCACCTCTTTCGGGACTTGTGGGAGGAAACTGGAGCAAATGGAGGAAACCCACGCAGACACTGGGTGAATGTGCAAACTCCACTCAGACAGTGACCCAAGCCAGGATTCGAACCTGGGACCCTGGAACTGAGAAGCAACAGTGCTAAACACTGTGCTACCGTGCTGCCCGTGGGAATGGGAAGTTAGATACTTTCACCTGAAACCGACTGTACTGTACATATGGGTGATCATTTGACTGTGGCATTAATGCAAAAGGTAGTCCACTCTTCAGCCTGGGTATTGGTAATTTTGTATGTGCAAAACTTACTCAAAATGGAAGATAATGCATGGGTGTTGTTAGATATTGGCATTAACTTGGTGCCATTTTTAGAGCAGTGTGTACAGTTTATTATAGTTCATCCTGCTCTCATATGATGAAAATGAAACCTCCACGTATGCATCCTTGAACCTACCTTTATAGTACTCTTCACTATTCATTATAATCAGAGTCCCTGACCCTTTATGAGATGCTGCCATTGCAGTAGATAATAGGATTAGACAATGAGAAAGGACCTGATATCACAATCACAACCTTTATGAATGACTACACCGCTCGTGCTCATTTTATTATCAGAGCAGCTGCGATTTAAACATAACTATTGAATCAACTTACCAAAAAGGATAAGTCAATCAAGAAAGCAGGCCTGTTGGACCGACATACAACATGTAAATAATCACCCAGCAATGTTTTTTTTTGCTGTGTTTGGGGTTGGGAGGGTTGGAGGGAGCAGATGTTATTTTCAAGTTCTTTGCAGCTTCTAAATTATGCAGAGTTCAGTCGAACAGAGATTTATTTTTAAGCATTGGTGACCAATCAAGCTGGTTTCATTTTTGTTCCCTATGGCCTTATGTGTGTCCTGCTGGTTTGATATTCCCTTGCTACTGCTGTCGTGTCCACTGCCTCTGGCATACTTTTCTGTGTTATCCTTTTAAAATGCTTGTCTGTGACCATTTTCGAAATCTTTTTGTTGTTGCCACCTCCTGTGCCCCAGTTCAGAATCATGAAGACGCAGAAAAGCAAAAAGAGTATAATAAGGGGGACCAAGAAATTCAATTATGAAATTAGCATGAAACAAAATAGTAAAATATTTTTATATGAGAAAAAGGAGAGTCAGGATTGGAATAGGGCCATTTAATGATGGATCGATGTTAATGGAGGAGAAATGGCAGAAATATGGGACGCGATTCTCCGACCCCCCACTGGGTCGGAGAATCGCCGGGGGCTGGCGTGAATCTCGCCCCACCGTTCCCGAATTCTCCGCTACCGGAGAATCGGCAGGGGCGGGAATCTCGCCCCACCGGTCGACGGGCTGCCCCCGGCGATTCTCCGGCCCGCGATGGGCCGAAGTCCCGCCGCTGTCATCCCTCGCCAGTCGGCGTGGATTGAACCAGCTACCTTACCGGTGGGAGCAGACGGCGCGGGCGGGCTCTGGGGTGCTAGGGGCACACCGATCGGCGGGCGGGCCTGTGCCGAGGGGGCACTCTTTTTCTTCTGCCTTCGCCATGGTCTTCACTATGGTGGAGGCGGAAGAGACCCCCTCCACTGCGCATGCGCGGGGATGCCGTGAGCGGCCGCTGACGCTCCCGCGCATGCGTCGCCCGGCGAAGTCCTTTCGGCGCCGGCTGGCGTGGCGCCAAAGGCCTTTCCCGCCAGCCGGCAGGCGGAAATCACTCCGGCGCGGGCCTAGCCCCTCAAGGTGAGGGCTTGGCCCCTAAAGGTGCGGAGAATTCCCGCCAGAGTGGTTCCCGCCTCTTCATTACGCCGGGTAGGGGAGAATCCCAGCCATGAAATAAATACTTCCCTTCCGTATGCAGGGAAACAATGATCATGACCTTGGATGATTAAATTAGAAATTATGGCCGGGATTCTCCATTGGCTGACGCCGAAATTGGGAAATGCAATTGGGCGGAGAATAGGTTCTGATGCCAAAATCATGGCAGGCGCCAATTTGATGCCAAATCGCAATTCTCCACCACTTCGACAGCGGCGTCAATGCGTTCCAGAACGCACGTACAATTAATACCGTTTCCATACCATTAGCGGGGTCTCCACGATTCTCCTCTTTCAATGGGCCGAGTTCCCAATGTCATGGTTCACTTGTGCTTTTAAAAATCGTGAAACTGGCATCATGGCTGCTGAGGGAGAGAGAGAAGAGGTAGGACACAGAGAGGCCCGACTCTGAGCTGCTGGGCTGGGGGAGGGGGTAGATGAAGGGGGAACAGGCCGAGTGGCCGGGGTGACCCCCCACGGGACGTAGGCGGTGTCCATGCACAGACCAACATTACCGTGGCTTGCAAGGCAGCCATCTTGTTGTGCACCGACTGACCATTCACCTTCACCCCTGGTTCTGCAGAGTGACAATGGCCCTATGGGTGCCCCCACCCCTGCCAGACCCCCCCTCTGCCATCTCCCCGCCAAACAAGCCGTCACCCACCGGCGAGCCATCCAAGTAGCCCCTACGTTGGCGCGGAACGGGGCTGTTGAGTGTACCACTGGCTGGCACTGCCTTGGTAGCAGGGACACGTGCCAGGGTCAGAGGTGCCGGGCAGCGACGGGGCCAGGGATACGGCGGGGGGGCTTATGGAGACAGAGTTAACCGTGCCAACTAGGGCCACCATGTAGCCCGGTGGACCGGGGGTACACACCATACTAACATGCCCCCCTGGCAGACAATGGATATTGGAATCCAACCAGAAATGGTGGCTTTTTGGTGGTCGCCGCAGCCCTGGGGGATGCCCTGCGGCTGTACGAGCTGGAGCTTCTCGAGGAGGAGGAAGCTGCAGCAGCGGAGCATACAGCAGCGCAGCATGCCACAGAGGCACAGGAGGCAGCAACCCACCGTGGAGAGCTGACCCAACAGGCCGAGGAGGTGGTGCCATGGAGGTGCCGCATGAGACCTCGTGTGCACACCTGGCACCGCGGGGCTACGGTGTAGGACACCCGCTCTCGGTGGCGGTCAAGGTGATGGTTGCCCTGAACCTTTACGCCTCTGAGTCCTTCAAGCGCCGAGTAGGGACCTGTCCAGGATCTCACACACCTCGGTGCACAGGTGCATCCGCGCCGTCATGGAGGCCCTATATGCCCAGGCGGCTCAATACATCCACTTCAATGTGGACCGAGCCCACCAGGATGCCAAGGCGGTGAGGTTTGCCATCAACGTTGGGATGCTCCATGTCCAGGGGGTGATTGACGGGATGAGTATTCTCTTACGGGCACCTGCAGATGACAGGCCGCTCTACACCAACCGAAAGGTGTTCCACTCGATGAACGTGCAGTTGGTGTGCGACCATCAGCTGCGTATCGTTCACCTATGCACCTGATACCCAGGCAGTGTGCACGACATCTTCATCCTGGCACACTGGACGATTCCTGACATGTTCGAGATGTCCTCCGGCTGCGGGGTTGGCTGCTGGGCGACAGGGAGTATCCACTGTGGTCGTGGCTGATGACACCAATCCGGAGGCCACAGACCGATGCGAGGACCTGCGACAATGATGCCCATACAGCAACAGGAGCGTGATTGAGCAGTGCTTCGGTCTCCTGAAGATGCGGCTCGGGTGCCTGGACCGGCCTGGAGGGCGTCTCTGGTATGATGCTGGGGGGGTTGCCTGCGTCGTGTGGCCGGCTGTGTCCTCCACAACATCATGTAGCAGAGGGGCGATGTGCTGGAGGAAAAGGAGGAATGGCAGGCCTCGTCCGCCGGGGAGAATGTGGGGGAAGGGGTGGATGGGCAGGACATGGGGCCCAGGCAGACACGGGAGGCCGCACGACGTGTGCGCCAGGGTCAATACATACGGTACGCTCTGATTACCTCCAGTTTCACCAACTAGGCGGGGGGGGGGGGGGGGCATGCTAGCTGGCCATTCCATCACACGTAGCACCAGGTGTTTAATGTGAACAAATAGATTTTGGTTTGTGCCCTCGCCCCTATAACTAAACTCTGCCCTGCACCAGTGTCAACTTAACTGGTGTCACTCCTGAGGCTCCAATGCCACCTGGCGCTGCCAGCCCCGGAGGCCCGCTCTGGTCATGATCAGAGTCCGCAGCCATGGAGCACAGGGAGTGGACCATCTCCGCCTGGGACTATGCCTTATCACCCATTGACTGTGCCACCACTTTCTGGGTCTGTGTAACATCAACCAGTGACTGCACCATCTCCCTCTGGGACTGGGCCACCTCCCTCTGTGTCTCAACCACGTCGGTCAGCGCCTGGGAAATGGCGCCAACATTCTCAGCCATGGCCTGCTCTAACTGGGCCACACTCAGGAGTGCCGCTGCAATGTCCAGGTGGTTCTAACATACCTGTCTGGCACAGTTACCTATGAGGTGCAACCCTGCCCTGGGCCTCAGCCAGCACCTGCACAGAATGCCCCAGGCTTTGGACATTCTGATCGCCTCAATGTCTCCATCGCGGAAGCCACCCAGACCTGGGTAGTACGTATGGCCGGCAACATCTCTTGCTGCTGCATGAGGTTAGGCTCTTCCAACTGCACCTGCAGGAGTCTGGATGCTCGCCGACAACCCGTCATGTAGTCCCTGGTCCTACGGCTGCATCTCCACGATTGATGGACTGTCCGTTCCAGAAGCCCGAAACCCGGCTGGACAGCAGCTAGTCCCTGGGGTCAGCCTGCCATCCAACCGTCTGCTTCTAGGGTGTTCCTAACTCCACCTGCTGTCCTGAATCAGCCATGTGGTGAGCACCAGATAGTATCCCAGGAGCCTCTTCGCTAAAGTGCCCAACCGAGGTAAGTGTCTCTGGGATGGTGGAGGGTGTTGGAGACAACTGTGATGGGAAATCCATGTCATCATCCGACACGAGTCTCCGGAGTCTCGGGCAGAGGTCCGAGCTGCTCTCCTCGTCGCTGCTCGGCTCATGGGGGGCTCCGGCTGTGGCACTGGCTGGGAGCGGGGAAGGCCAGATGGACCTGCCCCATCTCCAGCTGTTTCTGCAAGATACAATACAAGATGATTGGACCGCGGGCCAGGGAGTGGTGGGGGTGAGCGTGTGGGTGCGGGTTGAGGGTTGTAAGGATGGGGGTGCTTTAGGGTGAGGGTGGTGTGGGGGTGAGGGTGATTTGGGTTGGTGTAAGGTAAGGGTTGCATCAGGTGTGGGCGGTATGGGGATGGTGTGTGGGTGAGTGTGGGAGGGCAGGTGGTGTTGATGGGGGTTGACACGTCACGGGTAACTGCAGCTAAGCGGGATCTCACTTCCTAGCCCGCAGCCAAACTCCACCTTGGCGACCTCCCTTTCCACCAAGATGCAGACCATGTCCAGGGCCCTCTACTCTGCCACAGTGAGGGGCCGCAAGTTCAGAGGACCCCCTCCTGTCTTCTCCTACTCTCGACGGTTGTGTGTGGCTTTCTCCTGAGGGGGAGCGGAGGGGGGGGGGGGGGGAGCGGGGGGTTGGGAGGGGGGGCGGGCACGGAAAACGAGCGTTCGACAGTCTGACACATGCAGCCCAGGGGATGGGTAGCTGGTGGCCTCAGTGGCGAGGGCACCCAGCCATAGCTGCCAGTATGGGTGCTGGCATGTGGTGCAGGATAGGGGTTTGCTCACCCTCCTTCCTGGGCCGAGGTACAGGGTCGTCCTCCATCCTGGAGGCTATCCAGCTCGGCATCCGGGAATGTTGGGGCTGCTCTCCTCGCTGCCATCTTGTTGGCTGGGATGGTGTTTGTGGGGAGTGGAGTGTGTATATGCGGCTGAAGCTTGTCAGCCTCCTGAGTGTCAGTCACAAAACCGGCGAGTCCAGCACAATTTTTCATTGGAATCGATTGTGTTCCACATGGCGCAGGTGCTAACCCCTTAACAGTCACTGAATCGGTGCAGGTGCGGCAACCAGTTTTGCGGTCGTTGAACTCACGAATTATGCATCGGTGTTAACACTTAGGGCTGGATTCTTCTGTCCTGCCCGCCACAAGAACGCCATGGGCGAGACGCGGACGATGGAGAAGTCCATTGACCTCGGGTGGGATTCTCCGGTCACGGGGCGGATATAGCGGAGAATCCCACCCTTAGAAACGGTGAATCCCGGCCTGAATCTTTTACATCCAACTTAGAGGGAAGATGAGTCTTGGTATAGCAGCCCACATCTTTACCACTAGAGTCCTGCAAAGATTCATCATTGGCCTCCTCCTACTTCTCACCTACATGTTGCCTTCAGCGACATCATCCAAACACGTATCAGTTTCCAAATGTCGACACCCAGCTCTCCCTCACCTCTATCACTCCCTATACATTTTACTCTTTCTAAATTGTTAGACTGCTTGTCCAACATCCAGTACTGGATGAGCAGAAACTTCTTCCAAGACCGAAGCCAGGGCAGCACGGTGGCGCAGTGGTTAGCACTGGGACTGCGGCGCTGAGGACCCGAGTTCGAATCCCGGCCCCGGATCACTGTCCGTGTGGAGTTTGCATATTCTCCTCATGTATGCGTGGGTTTCACCCCCACAACCCAAAGATGTGCAGGTTAGGTGGATTGGCCACACTAAATTGCCCCTTAATTGCTGTGAGACTGGACCAGACTGTTCACGACTTTGGCATCACGTTTGATCCAAATGTGACCTCCATATCATCGCTAAACTGCACCCCGCCTTTGGTCATCTGCTGCTGAAACCCTTGTTCGTGCCTTATTACCTTTAGATTTGACTATTTCAAAGACCATCAAACTGACTTCCTGTAGCACAATCAATCACTCACGAGACGAGATGAGAAGGAGTCAATCGATGGCTTTATTACGCAGACTTGTTCCCCAGCAGCACAGTTACAGAATGCGTTATAAAAGGACAGTTACAGAATGCAGCTGCTGGGAGAATCCGGGCTCTTATGCTCCGCCTTACTGGGTGGAGCCAGTAGGTGGCTGATCCAATCGGGACCCGGCGTCTAGCCACCAATAGCCTCTCGGCATCACAGGGTACCGTAATACCCCTAATGCGTACCACCACATTCACCCCTTGTTAAAAAAGAACCCGGCGGGGGTAGTGGGCCGTATGGTGGTAGGGGTTTACAGAATTGGTACCTGGGATGCCACTAACACAGCGGCTATGCTCCGATATCAAACTACCAGCACTATTTACAATGCCGCTTTTACTGGGCAACTGAATTATTTACAGAGGCATTTCTTGCTTTGTTATAATGATTCGATGAGTCGAATGGGTGCCCTGGTCATCCTCCCCGATCGTCTCAGCCCCGGCGGTGATGCAGGCGCTGGTTCGGGCACCATCGTCTCTGGGAGCGTAGCGATGTCTCTTCCTGCTTCACTACCCCTAGGCGGGGCCGGGGGAAGGAGCGATCCACCCGGGAAGGGGGCGGCTGTGGGGCACGCCGGTGGGAGGGAGGGGGTGATTGGTGTTGGGGGTGTGTGTGTGTAGATCCGGCGGGCGCCAGGTCCTGCAGAGAGACCGTGTCCTGTCGGCCGTCGGGGTACGCCACGTAGGTGTATTGAGGGTTCGCGTGGAGGAGGTGGACCCTCTCGACCAACGGGTCCAATTTGTGTACCCGCACATGTTTTCGGAGCAGGATGGGTCCCGGGGTGCCAGCCAGGTCGGGAGTGACGTTCCGGAGGACGACTTCCTAGGGAAGACAAGGAAGCGTTCATGAGGTGTTTGATTTGTTGTGGTACATAGCAGCGACCGGATGGAGTGAAGGGCGTCCGGGAGGACTTCCTGCCAGCGGGGGACTGGGAGATTTCTGGACTGTAGGGCCAGTAGTACGGTCGTCCAGACCGTTCCGTTCTCCGTCTCTACCTGTCCGTTACCCCGGGGGTTGTAACTGGTCATCCTGCTCGAGGCAATGCACTTGCTGAGCAGGAATTGACGCAATTCGTCGCTCATGAAGGAGGACCCCCTATCGCTATGTATGTAGGCGGGGAAACTGAACAGTGTAAAGATGGTGCAGAGGGCTTTAATGACCGTGGCCGCGGTCATGTCGGGGCAGGGGATGGCGAATGGGAAACGGGAGTACTCGTCAACCACGTTCAGGAAGTATGTGTTGCGGTCGGTGGAGGGGAGGGGGCCTTTGAAGTCCAGACTGAGGCGTTCAAAGGGACTGGAAACCTTTATCAGGAGCGCTTTATCTGGCCTGTAGAAGTGCGGCTTGCACTCTGCGCAGATTTGGCAGTTACTGGTGGCTGTTCTGACCTCCTCGATGAAGTAGGGCAGGTTGCGGATCTTCACGAAGTGATAGAACTGAGTGACCCTCGGGTGGCAGAGGTCCTCGTGGATGGCGGTCCACTTGTGCGTTGGCATATGTGCCGCGGGATAGGGCATCAGGAGGCTCGTTTAGCTTCCCGGGACGATACAAGATCTCATAGTTACAGGTGGAGAGTTCGATCCTCCACCGCAAGATCTTGTCGTTCTTGATCTTGGCCCGCTGTGCATTATCGAACATGAAGGCAACCGACCGTTGGTCAGTGAGGAGAGTGAATGTCCTGTCGGCCAGGTAATGCCTCCAATGTCGCACAGCTTCCACTATGGCCTGGGCCTCCTTTTCCACTGAGGAGTGGCGGATTTCTGAGGCGTGGAGGGTGCATGAGAAAAAGGCCACGGGTCTGCCTGCCTGGTTGAGGGTGGCTGCCAGAGCTATGTCGGACGCGTTGCTCTCGACTTGGAAGGGGAGGGACTCGTTGATGGCATGCATCGTGGCCTTTGCGATATCCACTTTGATGCGGCTGAAGGCCTGGCGGGCCTCTGTCGACAGGGGAAAGACAGTGGACTGAATTAGCGGACGGGTCTTGTCCGCATAGTTGGGGACCCACTGGACGTAATAAGAGAAAAAGCCCAGGCAGCGTTTCAGGACCTTGGAACAGTGAGGGGGAACTCCATAAGGGGGCGCATGCATTCCAGGTCTGGGCCTATAACTCCGTGTCGCACTACGTAGCCGAGGATGGCTAGGCGGTCGGTGCAAAACACGCATTTCTCCCTGTTGTATGTGAGATTCAGGGCGTTGCGGTCTCGAGGAATTTTCGGAGGTTGGCGTCGCAGTCCTGCTGGTCGTGGCCGCAGATGGTGACGTTATCGAGATACGGAAACATGGTCCGCAAACCGTACCGGTCAACCATTGGTCCATTTCCCGTTGGAAGACCGAGACCCCATTAATGAAGCCGAATAGAATCCTTAAAAAGTGATAGAGCCGCCCATCTGCTTCAAAAGCAGTGTATTTGCTGTCGCTCGGGCGGATGGGGAGCTGGTGATAGGCAGACCTAAGGTCCACCGTGGAAAAGACCTTGTACTGTGCAATCCGATTGACCGTGTCGGATTGGTACGCATCCAGCTGTGTGTACATATTGATGATTTGACTATAGTCTATGACCATCCTGCTTCTCCCTGGTCTTTACAACTACCACCTGAGCTCTCCAGGGACTATTGCTGGCCTGGATTATGCCTTCCCTCAGCAGCCGTTGGACTTTTGACCGGATAAAGGTTCGGTCCTGGGCGCTGTACCGTCTGCTCCTAGTGGCGACGGGTTTGCAATCCGGGGTGAGGTTCGCAACAGGGAAGGCGGGTCGACCTTGAGGGTCGCGAGGCCGCAGATAGTGAGTGGGGGTATAGAGCTGCCGAATTGAAACGTTAAACTCTGGAGGTTGCACTGGAAATCCAACCCCAGGAGTGTGGCAGCGCAGAGGTGGGGAAGGACGTAAAGCCGATAGTTCTGGAACTCCCTCCCCTGCACCGTGAGGTTCGCGATGCAGAACCCTTTGATCTCTACAGAATGGGATCCTGCTGCCAGGAAAATCTTTTGATTACTCGGGTGGATCGGAAGGGAACAGCGTCTTACCGTATCGGGATGTATAAAACTCTCCGTGCTCCCAGAGTCGATCAGGCAGGGCGTCTCGTACCCGTTTATGAATACCGTTGTTGTTGCCGTTTGGAGTGTTCGGGGCTGCGACTGGTCCAAGGTCACCGAAGCCAGTCGCTGTTGCTGCATCGGGGCGTTTTCCTCAGGCCCCGTGGGGCCGTCCATTCCGGGGTCCTTAGCCGTCAGCCAAGATGGCGGCGTCCACGGGTCGCACACGGTCGGGGGGGGGGACAAGATGGCGCCGCCCATTGATCGCACGTGGCCGGAGGAGCACAAAATGGCGGCGCCCATCCCTCCCGCATGGAGTCCGGACCCAAGATGGTGACGCCCGGTGGCCGCACATGGATCGTTGGGGGGGTTGAGGTTGGGGTCCTGGTTCTCGCCCGGAGATTTCGGCGACCATCCGGACCAGGCACACTGCTACAAAGTGCCCCTTTTTGCCGCACCCTTTACAGAGGGCTGAGCCGGGCAGCGCAGTCGGGGGTGTTTCGCTTGCCCACAAAAGTAGCAGCGGGGCCCACCCGGGTGATCTGGTGCTCTGGCAGCACAGGCCTGCAGGGAGCGGGGGGTGCCGGGGGTTCGGTCGCGGCGGGGGTCCACGGTGCCCAAGGGGCTGCCGTGCGGTCAGGGGCGTAGGCACGGGCGTTCTGCGATGCAACATCGAACGAGGCCGCGAGGGCCCGTGCCTCCTTGAGGCCTAGTGAGTCTCTTTCCAGCAATCGCTGGCGAATTTGGGACGAAAGCATACCTGCCACGAAAACATCCCGAATCAGTAGCTCCGTATGTTCATTAGCCCGAACCGGTGGGCAGTTGCAATTTCTTCCCAGTATTAGCAGCTCACTGTAGAATTCGTCCAGCGATTCCCCGGGGATTTGCCGTCTCGTCGCGAGCTGGTGCGTAAACCTGGTTGACAGGCCAAACATAGAGTCCTCTCAGCATGGCAAGCGCCGCCTGGTAATCGTCCGCGTCCTCTATGGGCGTGTAGATTTCCGGGCTCACCCTGGAATGCAGGACCAGCATTTTCTTGTCTTCTGTAACTGTGCTGCTGGGGAACAAGTCTGCGTAATAAATTGTTGCACAATCAATCACTCACGAGACGAGATGAGAAGGAGTCAATCGATGGCTTTATTACACAGACGTGTTCCTCAGCAGCACAGTTACAGAATGCGGCTGCTGGGAGAACCCGGGCTCTTATACTCCGCCTTACTGGATGGAGCCAGTAGGCGGCTGATCCAATCGGGACCCGGCTTCTATCCACCAATAGCCTCTCGGCATCACAGGGTACAGTAATACCCCTAATGCATACCACATTTCCAACATCCTACCCTCCATAAACTAGAGATCATCCAAAACTCTCCTAATCTGAACTAGCATCAAGTCCCATTCATTTGTCTTATCCTGTGCTTACTAACTTACACTGATCCCCGATTAAAAAGCACCTCAATTTTAAAATTCACATCCAGATTTGAAATCCTCCCTCCCTATTTCGAGAGTCTTCTCCAAATCTACAACTCTCTCAGATATCTGTGCTCCTGCAATTCTGGTCTTTTAATCATTCCCAATAGAACATAGAACATACAGTGCAGAAGGAGACCATTCGGCCCATCAAGTCTGCACCAACCCACTTAAGCCCTCACTTCCACCCTATCCCCATAACCCAATAACCCCTCCTAACCTTTTTGGACATTAAGGGCAATTTATCATGGCCAATCCACCTAACCTGCACGTCTTTGGACTGTGGGAGGAAACCGGAGCACCCAGAGGAAACCCACGCACACACGGGGAGAACGTGCAGACTCCACACAGACAGTGACCCAAGCCGGGAATCGAACTTGGGACCCTGGAGCTGTGAAGCGACAATGCTACCGCGCACGTGCCGCGGGACAGGGCATCTGGGGACTCGTTGAGCTTCCCAGGACGATATGTAATATCGTGTAGGTGGAGAGTTCGATCCTCCACCTCAGAATTTCATCATTCTTTATTTTGCGTTATCGAACATAAAGGCGACCGACCATTGGTCGGTGACGAGGGCGAACATCCTACCGGCTAGGTAGTGCCTCCAGTGCCGCACAGCCTCCACTATGGCTTGTGCCTCCTTCTCGACTGCAGAGTGTCGAATTTAGGAGGCGATGAGGGTTCGGGAGAAGAACGCTACCGGTCTGCCCGCCTGGTTGAGGGTAGCAGCCAGGGCGACGTCTGATGCGTCGCTTTCTAGCTGGAAGGGAATGGTTTCATCCACTGCGTGCATGGCGGCCTTGATGATATTGGCCTTGATATGACTGAAGGCCAACTGAGCCTCAGCCGTCAGGGGAAAAACCGTGGTCTTAATGAGTGGATGGGCTTTGTCCGCATATCTGGGGACCCACTGGGCATAATAGGAAAAGAGCCCCAGGCACCGTTTGAGTGCCTTGAGGCTACGGGGGAGGGGAAGTTCCTTAAGGGGGAACATGCGGTCGGGGTCTGGCCCTAGGACCCCATTTTCCACGACGTAGCCGAGGATGGCTAGCCGGGTTGTGTGGAACACGCATTTCTCTTTATTGTATGTCAGATTGAGGGCCCGGCGGTCTGGAGGAACTTCCTCAGGTTTTCGTCATGGTCCTGCTGGTCATGGCCGCAGATGGTGACGTTGTCCAAGTACGGGTATGTAGCCCGTAAGCCGTACTGGTCCACCATTTGATCCATTGATCTTTGGAAAACTGAGACTCCGTTTGTGACACCGAAAGGGACCCTGAGGAAGTGGAATAGCCGACCGGCTGCTTCGAAGGCTGTATAGGGGCGGCTGTATAGGGGCGGTCCTCTGGGCGGATAGGGAGTTGATGATAGGCCGATTTTAGGTCGACCGTGGAGAATACTCGATACTGGGCGATTTGGTTCACCATTTCTGCTATGCGGGGAATTGGGTACGCATCGAGTTGCGTAAAGCGGTTTATGGTCTGGCAATAGTCCACCACCATACGTTGTTTTTCCCCGGAGCGGACTACCAGTACTTGTGCCCTCCAAGGGCTGTTGCTAGCCTTTATGACCCCTTCTTTTAGAAGCCGCTGAACCTCTGACTTGATGAAAGTCATGTCTTGGGCACTGTACCGCCGACTCCTGGTGGCGACGGGCTTACAGTCGGGGGTGAGGTTCGCGAAGATGGGGTTGGTGCAACTTTGAGTGTCGCCAGACTACATACCGTGAGCGGGGGCAGGGGTCCACCGAACTTCAGGGTCAGGCTTCGGTGGCTGCACTGAAAGTCCAGACCGAGCAGCAGGGGGGCGCAGAGGTGAGGGAGGACATAAAGTTTAAAACGGGCGTATTTGGCGCCTTGGATAGCGAGGTTCGCGACACATCGATCCCAGGTTCGATTCCAGCTTGGGTCACTGTCTGTGCGGAGTCTGCACATCCTCCCCGTGTGTGCGTGGGTTTCCTCCGGGTGCTCCGGTTTCCTCCCACAGTCCAAAGATGTGCGGGTTAGGTGGATTGGCCATGATAAATTGCCCTTAGTGTCCAAAATTGCCCTTAGTGTTGGGTGGGGTTACTGGGTTATGGGGATAGGGTGGCGGTGTTGACCTTGGGTAGGGTGCTCTTTCCAAGAGCCGGTGCAGACTCGATGAGCCGAATGGCCTCCTTCTGCACTGTAAATTCTATGATAATACTCCGTGATTTGGACCGGATGAGACCCAGATGAGAGGGCGATAGTTTGGGAGGCGGGATAGGTGCGCAGGGAGCAGCGTCTTACCGTGTCTGGATGGATAAAACTCTCCGTGCTCCCGGAGTCAAAAAGGCAGGGGGTGTCGCGGCCGTTGATTTGAACCTGCATCATTGAGTTTCGCGGGTGCTTCGGCCGAGATTGATCGAGCGTGATCGCTCCTAGTTGCGGGCAGTCAGAGTCCTCGGTTGAATCGGACTTGCAAAATGGCCGCCGCCGTCGGTTGTACGTTTTGAGTTTTGAAGATGGCCGCCCCCATGACTCGCACGAGGCCGATGACGCGTCGGAAGTAGGCGTGTCTGGCGATCGCGTGGCTGCATTGCGGGGCCTGTGGTCCCGGGAGTTCGATTTCTGGGCCCGATGAGACTTTTGTTTCTGGCCTTTGGGCCCAGCCAGGCAGTCCTTCGCGAAGTGCCCCTTCTTTCCGCATTCGCCGCAGATAGCGGAGCGGGCCGGGCAACGTTGGTGTGAGTGCTGGCCTTGTCCACAGAAATAGCACTGGGGACCCCCAGTGTGAGAGGGTCGCCGCGCGGCGCAGGCCTGAAGCGTGGCCAAGTCTGGAGGGGATCGAGAGGGGTTCGCAAGGTCCGCGGAGTATGTGCGGAGATTATGGTGGGCCACTTCCAGGGAAGAGGCGAGCGTTACTGTGCCTTGGAGGTCCTTCGCTCCGTCTTCTAGGAGACGCTGCCGGATGTACGTGGATCGGATACCGGACACGAAAGCATCACGAATATGTAAGTTCATGTGGGCTTCTGCCGTCACCTCTTTATGGTCGCAGTTCCTGCCGAGCGCGGTGAGTCTCTCCAAGTATTCATCTAGCGTTTCCCCGGAGCGCTGGCGGCAGGTCGAGAGCAAATGTCTGGCGTGTACCTCGTTTATCGGCTTTACGAAGCGCTTCTGTAGGATTTTGACCGCCGTTTCGTACATCGTAGCTTTCTCGATCACGGAGGATAGTCGGTGGTCTACCCGGGCATGTAGTAAACTCAGCTTGCGAGGTCCGTCAACTTCAGTCTCTGAGGAATTCAGATAGGCCTCAAAGCACCGGAACCAGTATTTAAACATTTCAGTGGCCTCCGGCGACCGAGCGTCCAAATTGAGCTTCTCCGGCTTTAGACCGCTGTCCATCTTGATGTAGTCTGGTTATTAAATTGAGATACCCTCAATTACGACTCAGGAGAGGAGTTTGATAAAACAAAGGCTTTAATAACCAGAAAACCAGACAGCTGCCGAGAAGTGTGATCACTGCACGCTGCCTACTGAACGTAACCTTATATACAGCTTCCTGGGGGCGGAGCTGGAGGCGGAGTCCCCCAAGTTCACTCTCCTTATTTTAACCGTCGTCGACGCGGTGACCAGGTTGTGCGGGCGAGATTGGTCCAGCATCATCGAAGCGAGCTGCGGGTAGCCATCGGATGCTTTGGGTGGCGAGCATGTGCGGTTCCGATGTCGAGATGTCCGGGGACCCTGTGAGGAACAAAATGGCGGCGCCCATGGTGCGCACATTGTGGGGTCGGGACAAGATGGCGGCGCCCATGGTGCGCACATTGCGGGGTCAGGACAAGATGGCTGCGCCCATGGGGTGCACGTGGCTGAAGGGGGACAAGATGGCGGCGCCCATTGGTCGCACATGGACCCGTGAGGAGAAGATGGCGGCTCCCACTGTACGTCTAGCATGGGGGAGGGGGCGATTGCGGGCGCGATCGCAGCGACTGCGCGGGCCTAGCACACAGCCACAAAGTGGCCCTTTTGACTGCAGGCTTTACAAACTGCAGTGCGGGCCGGGCAGTGTTGGCGGGGGTGCTTCTGCTGACCGCAGAAGTAGCAGCGGGGACCCCCGGGGTGCGCGGATCGGCGTGCGGCGCAGGCGTATTGCGAAGGCAGAGCCCCGGCTGAGAAGGTCCAGGAGGGGTCCAGGAGGGGTAGGAAGGGGTAGAAGGGTGGGCAGCGCGGCGGGAGAGGTACGATTGTACGTTATGGGATGCGACCGTCATGGAGAGCGCCGAGGTTTTCATCTCCGCCAGTTCGAGCGTGGCCCCTTCCAGCAATCGTTCTCGGATGCGGTCCGACGCAATCCCCGTCACGAAGGCATCGCGCATGAGATTTGCATGTTCGGCGGCCGTGACGGCCTGACAGTCACAGTCCCGGACGAGTGGGATTAGGGCCCGCCAGAAGTCTTCGATGGACTCACCAGGTAGTTGCGAGCGGGTGGCAAGTACATGCCTGGCGAAGAGCGTGTTTGCCTTCTGCACATAGTGTTCTTTGAGGAGTTCCATTGCTTTTGTGTAAGTCGTGGAGTCTTGGATCAATGGTAACACGCTGGAGCTCAGTCTGGAGTACAGGACGTTGATCTTCTGAGCCTCTGTTGGCTTGGGGTCCGTCGCGTTGATGTAAGCCTCGAAACATGCTAGCCAGTGAGTAAAGTCTTTCCTGGCATCGGGCGAGTGTGGATCCAGCTGAAGGCGATCGGGCTTAATTCGGATATCCATTCTGTGGAAAATCTGACTGTAATAAATTGATGCACGATCAATTGCACAAAGATTAAAGTTGGGTACAACTGTGGCTTTATTACAGTCAGATCTGTGGCCTCCTGCTGCAGCTGGCGAAATGGCAGGGCACTGGAGGTCATGCATATTTATACAGTTCTCCCTGGGCGGAGCCAGCCGGCAGGAGCTACCGGCGAACCTGCAGTGCAGGTCCTACCTTACATCTCCTATTACAGTGGTTCACCACAGGAGCATGCAGGGTAGATGGTCTGTTTCTTCTCACCTCTACATGATGAAATAATTAATGGGCGGAGCCAATACTTTTAACTACACCTCCCCATTCACCAACAGTCTCACGTTCCTTGCCTTTCTCCTGTCACGGACCATCAAATTGTTCTCCTTGTGACAACCCAAAAATAGCCACAGGAAAATGCACATTCTAAGCTAATTTTTTAAATTAAATCTTACATAATACATACTGAAATAGACTTGTAAGAGATTCACTCTCCTTATGGACCAACAGTCGGTAGCCTTCATGTTTAATAACACACAGCGGGGCAAGATCAAAAATGATAAAATCTTGCGGTGGAGAATCGAGCTCTCCACCTATAATAACGAGATTATGTATCGCCCTGGCAAACTCAACGAGCCCCCAGACGCCCTCTCCCGAGGTACATGTGCCAGTGCACAAGTGGACCAACTCCGGGCGCTACACGACAGCCTTTGTCACCCAGGGGTCACTCGATTGTACCATCTGGTCAAAGCTCGCAATCTGCCCTCCTCTGTCAAGGAAGTAAGGACAGTCACCAGGGACTGCCAGGTCTGTGCGGAGTGCAAGCCACACTTCTACCGGCCAGACTGGTACACCAGGTACTGGTGTGCGCCTGGTGAAGGCTTCCCGCCCCTTTGAACACCTCAGAATGGATTTCAAAGAGCCCCTCCCCTCCACCGACAGTAGCACGTACATTCTCAGTGTGGTCGATGAGTACTACAGATTCCCCTTCGCCAAGGGCAGCACGGTAGCATAGTGGTTAGCACAATTGCTTCACAGCTCCAGGGTCCCAGGTTCGATTCCGGCTTGGATCACTGTCTGTGCGGAGTCTGCACGTCCTCCCCGTGTGTGCGTGGGTTTCCTCCGGGTGCTCCGGTTTCCTCCCACAGTCCAAAGATGTGCAGGTTAGGTGGATTGGCCATGATAAATTGCCCCCAGTGTCCAAAGTTGCCCTTAGTGTTGGGTGGGGTTACTGGGTTATGGGGATAGGGTAGAAGTGTTGACCTTGGGTAGGGTGCTCTTTCCAAGAGCCGGTGCAGACTCGATGGGCCGAATGGCCTCCTTCTGCACTGTAAATTCTATGATAATCTATGATCCCATGCCCCGATATGACGTCTGCCACCGTTATCAAGGCCCTCAGCACCATCTTCGCTCTGTTCGGTTTCCCCGCGTACATCCACAGTGACAGGGGATCCTCATTTATGAGCGATGAGCTGCGTCAGTTCCTGCTCAGCAGGGGCATAGCCTCCAGCAGGACGACCAGCTACAACCCCCGGGGAAATTAGCAAGTAGAATGGGAGAATGGGACGGTTTGGAGGGCCGTCCAGCTGGCCCTACGGTCCAGGAACCTCCCAGCCTCTCGCTGGCAAGAAGTCCTCCCTGACGCTCTACACTCCATCCGGTCACTATTATACATCGCCACTAATAACACACCCCACAAACGTGTTTTTACCTTCCCCAGGAAGTCCACATCCGGGGTGGCGCTCCCGACTTGGCTCGCTGCTCCAGGACCGGTCCTTCTCCGTAGGCACGTCCGACTCCACAAGGCATACCCCTTGGTGGACAGGGTTCACCTGCTCCACGCCAACCCTCAATATGCCTACGTTGAGTTCCCCGACGACTGCCAAGATATTCTCACTCAGGGACCTGGCACCGTCAAGTTCCACCCCAACACACACCCCCACCAATGCGCCCCCCCCCCACCTCCCACCGCGCCGCCAGTATTGACCCCACCAGAGCACCCCACCCTCCCCTTTCACGCACAAGAGGACGAAGACGACTTCTACACGCTCCCGGAGTTCCCCGATGACTGGCCAGCATCAGCACCGCCACCACCGCCATCGGTGCCACCTCCACCACTGACTTTGCCGCCACCGTTATGCCGCTCCCAACGAAGCACCAAAGCACCGGACCGGCTGAACCTTTGACGGACTCCGGACCGTCAATATGGACTTTGTTTTCCCTACCACTGTACATAATTGCACTAATTGTATATAGTTTCACGTCACCCCCCCGGACTCATTTTTAACAGGGGGTGAATGTGGTGAACCACTGTAATAGGAGATGTAAGGTAGGACCTGCATTGCAGGTTCGCCGGTAGCTCCTGCCGGCTGGCTCCGCCCAGGGAGAACTGTATAAATATGCATGGCCTCCAGTGCCCTGCCATTTCGCCAGCTGCAGCAGGAGGCCTCGCAGCTGACTGTAATAAAGCCACAGTTGTACCCAACTTTACTCTTTGTGCAATTGATTGTGCATCGATTTCCTGGTCTTCCAATTCATGTTTCACTTCCTTCTCATTCACGAACTCCTGCTCCTCAGCCTCTCACCCGATTGGTTGTGGCAAGGTTGTTTACTCATAATGGCTAGGCTGTGTAGCATTCAGATTAGTATTACAAACCTTCATGTCCAATCAGCTGAGTATTGCAAGGTTCTTCCACAGCAGTTCAGTGAGTGAGAGTGTTGCTTAAGGACTCTGATGTGCTCAAGAATGGTCCTTATGGTAGCTCGGCTCTCTTTTCGTATGGGTGGGTTCTGGATCACTGTCAGAAGTTAAGTAGATAACTGATGTTGTCCAGTAATCAGTCTTTGACTTGCCATCATGAGTGAAACAATGCTGGGGCAGAGGACTGAGGCAGATTAAAGGAACTGTGATTTATTGCCAAATGGGCATTATCTGCAGGATGCCTGTGATTGCAGACTATCTGCATACTGAGGGTGTGAAAGTCCTTTTGGTTTATTGGAAATAGACGAGTTCACATGAATCGTGTGTGTTAATGCGTGAGCAATCAATGGCCCTGTGTGCAGCGGGAAACCTACAATTCATGTAATCCCTTGTGCTCAGTCTGCCTGCTTGTCTCTGGTAAGAGAGACTGAGGTAAAGCTGTCTCTGTGCAAAGCAAGATTAAGTAGTCTTCTGTATGCAGCACACCCTGCAAACTGTGCGATGTTGCTTCGAGCTCCAGCTGCAGCGGCCGGGAAGATGCATAAAAGCTAAAAGCCATGGTCAGCCTGATGACCACTGAAATGCTAGCCTTTCTCTGCTGTTAGGCGACAGCTGTGGTTACAGCAGTTAGCAAATTTCACTTAAGACTTCACTGGCCCGTACTGAGGTAAATTAATTCCTCCCTAAAGATCTGGGTGGATATGGCCTCCTGCTGAGGGCACTTGTCCCTTCCTCCTGCCTCTTCTTGCAGCTTGTGACCGCTCTTCATTGTCCCAGTCATGTTCAGTTCCCAGAGGAAGCCCCACCAGGCTACCAATGTCTGGAAACAATTTGTTTCAGCTTATGTTTTTAAATGAACAAAAAGGTTTAAAACTTCAGCCCAGTATAGAACTGTTCCATATACCTACAGGATTAATATCATCAGCATAGACATAGACATAAAATTTACAGTGCAGAAGGGGGCCATTCGGCCCATCGAGTCTGCACCAACCCTTGGAAAGAGCACCCCAATTAATCCCACACTTCCGCCACATGCTCGTAACCCAGCAACACCACCCAACCCTTTTGGACACTAAGGGCAATTTAGCATGGCCAATCCACCTAACCTGCACATCTTTGGACTGTGGGAGTACACTGGAGCACTATTTAGCGTGGCCAATCCACCTAACTTGCACATCTACAGAGGTCTACAAAATTATAAAATTATGAGGGGCATAGATAGAGTGGATAGTCAGAGGCTTTCCCCCAGGGTAGAGGGGTCAATTACTAGGGGGATTAGGTTTAAGGTGCGAGAAGCAAGGTTTAGAGGAGATGTACGAGGCAAGTTTTTTTTACACAGAGGGTAGTGGGTGCCTGGAACTCGCTGCCGGAGGAGGCGGTGGAAGCAGGGACGATAGTGACATTTATGGGGCATCTTGACAAATACATGAATAGGATGGGAATAGAGGGATCCGGACCCAGGAAGTGTAGAAGATTGTAGTTTAGTCGGGCAGCATGGTCGGCACGGGCTTGGAGGGCCGAAGGGCCTGTTCCTGTGTGTGGTAGTATGCATTAGGGGTCATGTGGGACTGTGAAGCCATGATGTCATTGGCTGACAGATCCCGGGTCCTGGTTGGACGTTGACCTCTAGCTCCGCCCTGAAGGCGGAGTATAAGTACCTGGAGCCCTCTCCCGCAGGTAGTCTACTACTGAACTGCGGGGGAAACAGTCACGCTTAATAAAGCCTCATCGACTTCACTCTATTCGTCTCTCGGAGTCTTTGTGCGCTACAATTTATTAAGCGTGCCTAAAAAGGACTATGGAGCTCAGGATCATCCCGGAATGCCTGAGGATCAGCCCCCACGCAGTGAACGCGGCAGCAGCTTTCAAGCATTGGCAGACTTGTTTCGAGGCCTACCTCAGAACGGCCACCGGCCGGGTCACAGAAGACCAAAAACTACAGGTCCTGCACTCGAGGTTAAGCACGGAGATTTTCTCTTTCATCGAAGACGCAGAGGATTTCCAGACGGCGTTCGCAGCACTGAAAAGTCTCTATGTCCGCCCAGTAAACCAGATCTACGCTCGCTATCAACTCGCAACGAGACGGCAAAGTCCCGGAGAATCGATAGATGAATTCTACGCCGCGCTACTAATTTTGGGACGAGCCTGCAGCTGCCCGTCGGTGAACGCAAATGAACACACGGACATGTTAATGTGCAATGCTTTTGTGGCAGGTATGAACTCCTCCCAAATCCGCCAAAGACTTCTAGAAAAAGAGTCGCTAGGACTCTCAGAGGCACGGGCCCTAGCAGCCTCCCTAGACGTGGCCGCGCGTAATACCCGCGCCTACGGCCCCGACCGCGCGGCAGCCCATTGGGCTCCGTACGTACCCGTCGCGACAAACCCACCGCCCCACGGACACCCCACAGGCTTGCGCGGTCCAAACACCAAGTCGCACCGGGGGCGCCCGCTGCTATTTCTGCGGCCAGGCGAAACACCCCCGGCAGCGCTGCCCGGCCCGCGCAGCGATCTGCAAGAGCTGCGGGAAAAAGGGCCATTTTGTGGTTGTGTGCCGGTCCCGCGAGGTCGCCGCTGTCCCGGAAGAACAGGGAGCCCTGCACGCCGCTTACGCTCCCCAACCCCCCCAGCGCCGCATGTGCGACCCACAGGCGCAGGCACTCTGGGTCCCGACCACCGCGGTCCCGGGAGAACAGGGAGCCCTGCACGCCGCTTACGCTCCCAACGCCCCCCCCCCCCCCCCGCGCCCCATGTATGACCCGCCGGCGCTACCACTTTGGGTCCCGACCACCGCTCTCCCCGGAGAAGAGGGAGTTCTGCGCGGCTCTAACGCCCCCCAACCCCCCCCCCCCCCGCGCCCCACGTATGACCCGCCGGCGCTACCAATTTGGGTCCCAACCACCGCTGTCCCCAGAGATGAGGGAGCCCCGCGCGTTCTTAATGCTCCCCAACCCCCCCAGCGCCCCATGTGCGACCCGCAGACGCCGCCATTTTGGGTCCCGGCCACCACGAGGGGAGGAAGGGCGCCGCCATCTTGGACCACCCCAGACCTGTACGACGCATGGGGGCGGCCATTTTGTCCACCCCCGCCGCCATCTTGTGACCCCCCCAGCCATGTGCGATGCATGGGGGCGGCCATTTTGTTCATCCCGACGCCATCTTGGACGGCAACAACGGACCCCAGTGTCGACGGCTCCACGGGGTTCGAATAAGACGCTCCACTACTACAACCACGTCTCGCTTCAATAACGCTGGACCAAGCTCGGCCCCGGACACTCCAGACAACGACGACAACGGTGCTGATAAACGGGCACAAGACACCATGCCTAGTCGACTCTGGGAGCACGGAGAGCTTTATCCACCCCGACACGGTAAGACGCTGTTCCTTGACCACCTATCCCAGCGCACAAAAGATTTCCCTAGCTGCAGGATCCCACTCCGTACAGATCAAAGGCTTCTGCATAGTTACCCTAACGGTGCAGGGGAGGGAGTTCAAAAACTACAGGCTCCACGTCCTTCCCCAACTCTGCGCCCCCACATTACTGGGATTAGACTTCCAGTGCAATCTACAGAGCCTTACCTTCAAATTTGGCGGCCCAATACCCCCACTCACTATCTGCGGCTTCGCCACCCTCAAGGTGCAACCCCCGTCCTTGTTTACGAACCTCACCCCGGATTGCAAACCCGTCGCCACTAGGAGCAGATGGTACAGCGCCCAGGACCGGACCTTCATTCGGTCCGAAGTCCAGCAGCTACTAAAGGAAGGCATAATCCAGGCCAGCAATAGTCCCTGGAGAGCACAGGTGGTAGTAGTGAAGACAGGGGAGAAGCAAAGGATGGTCATAGACTATAGCCAGACCATCAACAGGTACACACAACTAGACGCGTACCCTCTCCCCCGCATATCCGACATGGTCAATCGGATTGCCCAATATAAAGTCTTCTCCACCGTGGACCTCAAGTCCGCCTACCATCAGCTCCCCATCCGCCCAAGTGACCGCAAGTACACAGCCTTCGAGGCAGACGGGCGATTGTACCATTTCCTAAGGGTCCCATTTGGCGTCACAAACGGGGTCTTGGTCTTCCAACGAGAGATGGACCGAATGGTTGATCAACACGGGTTGCGGGCCACGTTCCCGTATCTCGACAATGTAACCATCTGCGGCCACGACCAGCAGGACCACGACGCCAACCTCCAAAAATTCCTCCAGACCGCCAAAGCCTTGAACCTCACGTACAATGAGGACAAGTGCGTTTTTAGCACCAACCGGCTAGCCATCCTGGGCTACGTAGTGCGCAATGGGATAATAGGCCCCGATCCCGAACGTATGCGCGCCCTCATGGAATTTCCCCTCCCGCACAGCTCAAAAGCCCTGAAACGCTGCCTGGGGTTCTTTTCATACTACGCCCAGTGGGTCCCCCAGTACGCAGACAAGGCCCGCCCTCTAATACAGACCACGACCTTCCCTCTGTCGACAGAGGCTTGCCAGGCCTTCAGCCGCATCAAAGTGGATATCGCAAAGGCCACGATGCGCGCCATCGACGAGTCCCTCCCCTTCCAGGTCGAGAGCGACGCCTCCGACGTAGCTCTAGCGGCCACCCTTAACCAAGCGGGCAGACCCGTGGCCTTTTTCTCCCGAACCCTCCACGCTTCAGAAATCCGCCACTCCTCAGTGGAAAAGGAAGCCCAAGCCATAGTGGAAGCTGTGCGACATTGGAGGCATTACCTGGCCGGCAGGAGATTCACTCTCCTCACGGACCAACGGTCGGTAGCCTTCATGTTCGATAATGCACAGCGGGGCAAAATCAAAAACGACAAGATCTTAAGGTGGAGGATCGAGCTCTCCACCTTCAACTACGAGATCTTGTATCGTCCCGGAAAGCTGAACGAGCCGTCCGATGCCCTATCCCGCGGCACATGTGCCAACGCACAAATTAACCGTCTCCAAACCCTCCACGAGGACCTCTGCCACCCGGGGGTCACTCGGTTCTACCATTTTATAAAGTCCCGCAACCTCCCCTACTCTGTGGAGGAGGTCCGTACAGTCACAAGGAACTGCCACATCTGCGCAGAGTGCAAACCACACTTTTTCCGGCCGGATGGTGCGCACCTGATTAAGGCTTCCCGCCCCTTTGAACGCCTTAGTCTGGACTTCAAAGGACCCCTCCCCTCCACCGACCGCAACATATACTTCCTTAATGTGGTGGACGAGTACTCCCGCTTCCCATTCGCCATCCCCTGTTCTAACATGACCGCGGCCACAGTCATTAAAGCCCTGAACACCATATTCACACTGTTCGGTTGCCCCGCATACGTCCACAGCGACAGGGGGTGACGTGCTGCGCCAGTTCCTGCTCAGCAACGGTATAGCCTCGAGCAGGACGACCAGCTACAACCACCGGGGGAACGGGCAAGTAGAGAGGGAGAACGGCACGGTCTGGAAGACCGTCCTACTGGCCCTACGGCCCAGGGACCTCCCAGTTTCCCGGTGGCAGGAGGTCCTTCCGGACGCCCTCCACTCCATCCAGTCACTACTGTGTACTAGCACTAATCAAACGCCTCATGAGCGCCTCCTTGTCTTCCCCAGGAAGTCCTCCTCTGGAACGTCACTGCCGACCTGGCTGGCGGCCCCAGGACCCATCTTGCTCCGAAAGCACGTGCGGGCGCACAAGTCGGACCCGTTGGTCGAAAGGGTTCACCTCCTTCACGCGAACCCGCAGTACGCCTACGTGGAGTACCCCGACGGCCGACAGGACACGGTCTCTCTGCGAGATCTGGCGCCCGCCGGCAGCACACACACCACCCCGACACCAATCACCCAACCCCCCCCCCCTTCCTGCCACCGCCGCACCCCGCGACCGCCCTCTTCCCAGGAGGATCAGTCCTCCTCCCAGGCCCGACCAGGAATAAAGCCCAAGCTGAGACCGTAAGGCTCCCGGAGAAGACAACACCAGAACAAGCACCACCACCACCGGGGCCGAGGCGATCGACAAGGACGACCAGACCGCCCGACCGACTCGTGGCGTCGATCTAACAGTACAATGTGGACTTTTAATGAGAACATTTTGTCTTTTCCTGACGATTGCTGTAAATAGTTGAAACAAAAAAAAAAAACCTTGTACATACTGTTATATTGAAAGTTTTCCTCCCAGGACCAGCCTTGTAAACCCTTACCACCATGCAAAGCATCACCCCGCCGGGTTCATTTTTAACAAGGGGTGAATGTGGTAGTATGCATTAGGGGTCATGTGGGACTGTGAAGCCATGATGTCATTGGCTGACAGATCCCGGGTCCTGGTTGGACGTTGACCTTTAGCTCCGCCCTGAAGGCGGAGTATAAGTACCTGGAGCCCTCCCCCGCAGGTAGTCTACTACTGAACTGCGGGGGAAACAGTCACGCTTAATAAAGCCTCATCGACTTCACTCTATTCGTCTCTCGGAGTCTTTGTGCGCTACACTGTGCTGTACTTTTCTTTGGTCTTTGTTCTTTGTTCATCTTCGGACTGTGGGAGGAAACAGGAGCACAGCAGCCAAAATAAATAATCCATCTTGCAAGTAATAATAAATCAGGCTTACGGGGGGGGGGAGAGAGAGAAGAGGGACTTTCATTCTATTTAGCATTGTGCTGATGATCTATTTCATTTATAGTTCCCCTTTCAGAGGATATCACTTTAACTTAATTTGATCTATTTAATTTAATCTGTTCATTTGTTAATTTACCAAATTAATTACAGGTATGCTTAAATATAATATAGTTAAAGAGAACTCTGTGGTGTAACGGCCAGTGTATTGGAATTTTAAGCAGTGATCGATAAGAGATTCAAAGGTTGAGGTTTCGACTCCTATATAACTCACTTTGAATGCAGATGGTAAATATTTTGATTGCAGGGGCTGGATCATCATTGGCCCCCAAAATATTTTGCTTCAGTTTAAGATTCCATTAATTCCTTATCCTTTTGTCATGGTGCCCCTTTAAGAGGCCATCAATTTGCATAATTTGTTTATTTTGATTCATTCGTCCAGTTAATTTTACAGGTGCTCAAGGGAAACTATCAACCTGCACCTGAGGCTGGCCTCGATGGCCAATAACAGGTCCAGGCTGTGGGCGGTCGAGGCGATCTTCCTGCTCGATTTTCTGCCCCTCTTCCACGGTTACATTTTCAAATGGGTGCCCTCGGCGAGGCAACATGCAGTATCCACAGTCATGCCCGAGGCCTTCTGCGGCCAGTGGGCACGACAGGGGCTGAAGTGCCTCCAAAACGATACTCTAATATCCTTTAAAATGTTTCTTTCGTTATAGTGCCCCTTAGCAGCTATCAATTAGTTTAATTGTTTTCTTCCCCAATCGGTTCATTTGTTAATTTGTTAAATGTGTTTTACTCAAACATGAGCCACATTTTCAAGAGAAACAGCATGCAGCACCCCTGTACCACCATAGTTTCTGGATTCCAACCTGCCTCTATCTTCTGCGGCCTGGAGGAGCCAGTGTTGTATGCATACATAGATTGCAGTAGGTTCCACCCCCTTCTTGGTTTTCTGAAAGAGTTGCTCCTTACGTTTTGGTTACACTGCAGTCCCATGCTCCTGATCTCTACCTGGGTGGGGTGTGGGTGCAGACAGGCAGGTGGACATCCATGGAAGCCTGCTCTTGGGCCTGGCCAAGTTGACCTTTAATGGGTCCAGGCAGTGGGTAGTCGAGGAGGTCATCCCACCCGGCTGTCTGCTCCTCTTCCGCAGCTATGTTCATGAACGGGTGTCCTCGGAGAGGAAGCACTTGGCACACTTGAGGCCTTCCGTGAGCAGTGGGCACCATGGGGGCTGGAGTGCTCCATCAGCCCCAAAACCACATTTGTTTTGACTCTCTAAGGTTCCATTAAGATTTTTGTCTTTTTCCCCTTTAAGGAGCTGTCACTTTATTTTGTTAATTTGTCCACCTGTTTATTGTTTCTACTCGAAGGAGGATAAAGAGAAACTGCTGGCTGTCTATTCAAGACATAGCGTTAAATCATTGCCCCTTAAGGGGCTGTCACTTAAATTAGCTAATTAGGTGTCTGTGCTTTCCCAAAAAAAAGAGTATAAGGAGAGACGGGAACCTGGGTTATTAAGTAGGATGCAGAAAGAAAATGTAACGAGAAACGGGGGGATCCAGGCGCCCAAGTTAATGCTCATGCGGATCTGGGTTCAAATCCCACCATGGCAGCTGCCAGAATTTAAATAGCAAGTAGTCATGGCAGAGTGGTTAAGATTGACGAGTTATGTACTCTGGGATAACACAGGCTGCAACTCGATGCAGCTTTGACCAAAAGATACTCCAGACGTTGAAGTAAGTTCAATGTGATTTATTGAATAATTGGCACAGTTCTCTAGTTCGACTCTCCTGCTAATCTTGCTATAGTAACTCAGTCTAACTAACCAGTCTGCTCTAAGCCACATGGTGGGTGTGATGCATCTGATCTGCCCCTGTCCTTCTCTCTAAGTGTCACCTGTGGAAAGAGAAAGAACACCTGTGCCCTGTCCTTTTATATGGGTTGCACCCTTGTGATAGTGTCACCTCTGGGTGTCTTGACTGCCCATTGGTCGTGTCCTATTTTATGTGTTCATTAGCTGTATGTCTGCATGTCATGACATCTCCGGTCCTCCCTCTAGTGTTTACTTAGTTGTAGTGTATTTACATTAACCCCTTGTGTGTTTACAGTGATGCATATCACCACAAAGGCGATGGATTTGAAATTTATTGGCATTTCCCCATGCAGGTGCAAATCCTGTCGACTACACTCATCATTCCTGATTTTAACAAACTGTCTGCGACATTAATTATCAGTTAAATGGAATATAAAGAAAAACTGGAGAGGTGGTGACATAATGGTAATGTCACTGGACTAGTAATCCAGAGGCAGGCTAATGCTTTGGGTTCACAAGTTCAATTCATGGCAGCTGGTGGAATTTAAATTCAATTAATTGATAAATATGGAATTAAAAGCTTGTCTCAGGAATGAATACCGTCAATTTTCATAAAACCCCATCAGTTCAATAATGTCCTTTAGGGAAGAAAATCAAGCTTCCTTACCTGGTCTGGCCTGAACGTGACTCCAGACCCTCAGCAATGTGTTTGGCTCTTCAATGCTGTTAGCTAGTATCATAGAATCCCTATTGTGCAGAAGGAGGCCATTTGGCCCATCGAATCTGCACTGAACCTCTGAAAGAGCATCCTACCTAGGCCCACTCCCCCACAATCCTGTAACCCTACCTAACCATTGGACAAAATTTAGCATAGGCAATCCACCAAACCTGCACATCTTTTGGACTATTACCACTGCTGGTTGAGTCTTGAAGGACATGGATGCTAGACTGACCACTGGTGAGGGAAAATCCCACATGACCTCGTCCTCACCAACCTACCTGTCACACATGCATCTGTCCATGACTGTGTCGGTATGAGTGACCACCACACAATCTTTGTCTTCACATTGAGGATACCTTCTATCGTGTTGTGTGGTACGACCACTGTGCTAAATGGGATAGATTTAGAATAAATGCAGCAACTCATAACTGGGCATCCATCGGCACTTTCGGCTATCAGCAGCAGGGTTATATTCAATCACAATCTGTAAACTCCTGGCCTGGCATATCCCCCATAACCATCAAATTAGGGGATCAACCCTAGTTCAATGAAGAGTGCAAAAGAGTATGCCCGAAACATCACCAGGCATACCTAAAAATAATGGGCGTAATCCAATGGCCACATTACACCGGAAAAGCAGCTTGCCAGGGTGCAGCTTGGCCAATAAAAACAAGGAGACCTGGCTCCCGGGATCTAGCTGGCTTGTAAAGCCCTGAACGATTCAATGCGACCTCATGAGACGTTGCCCATTATGGGCGGGATCCTGCCCATTATGGGCGGGATCACTTTTTGGCAAATCTGCATATTAGAGCGAGACAGCTAGTCTCACTCTAATGCTCAGATTCCCGAAGCTTTGGGATGCATCCCCTTTGCCTCAGAGACCTTGGTACAGCACTGGTCCCCACAAACGGGGCCCAGACTGTCCGGCACTCGTGGTGGTCTCCCAGGGGATCTGAGGCCCCCTTTGGGCAGGGTGATGCCCTGGCACTGCTGGTGCTACCTAGGCACCATAGCAGTGCCTGCCTAGCACCTTGGCAGTGCCACTTGAGTGCCAGCCTGGCATTGCCAATGTGCCCAAGGGTGCCAACTGGCATTTTTGTGCATGCTTGATGGGGCTGGGAGTGCATTGCGTAGGTGTTGGGGGGGGGTGCAAGGGGGACCAGGACTCTCCCATAGTGCGTTCAGGCCGGGGGAGGGGAGATCAGGGATCGCTTCGGGAGCCTCTGAGATGGCGTCACGATCTCTCGGCACACTGGGGAGTTTCGGCAAGTGGAGCTCTCCAGTGTACAAAATGGGGCTATATGCAGCCTCGGATACGCATTCTCCATTCAGGCACTTTTTACAACTGCGAGCGCCGGGAAACACCCAGCTAAACATGCTCGCAATGGGACATTGTTCCCTTTTGGGAGAATTGCGTTCTATGTGTCAAGCTGGTGAAGCTACAACACAGAACTACTATAATGAGAAATTGCTGGTAGGTAGGTAGCCGACTGTTATGCTGCATTCTGCAAAGAAACATTTTACCAAGAAAAGTAGCCGTGTCTAGTTTCATTCTTTACCAACTGGTTTGGGATAAACAAAGCAGAGAAGCAATGAATGGTTATACAGGTAAAAACAGAACCAAATAAGGACAATTTACTGAAATAGGCATTGGAGGAGGAAGGGAAGGGAAGGTCCACCATGTCAAAGACTGCAGAGAGGTTAAGAAGGATAAGATGGAGTGACTTTGAGTCGGATTTTTCCAGTGCTGAAACCGTATGGAATTCTGATGAGGAGATTTAAACATGGAGTCGCAGGAAAGGTGGAAACAGATTTGGGAGGTCACATCATGTTCACAACTTCTGAGAGGAAATGGACTTTCAGTGGTAATTTTTAAGGACAGAGGGGTCAATGGTGGGTTTTCTGAGGGGTGCTGTACGTCCACTTTGAAAGGGTTGGGGGGGGGGAAGGTTGCTGAGATGAAAGTACCATTTATGATATCAGCCAGGTCAAATGTTAATCAGCAGAATTGAACTATTAGTTTGGACCGGTGAATATAGCACACGTTGCCTTCATTACTGTTATTTTGTTCGATAAATACATATTTGTAATAATAATAATAATAATCACTTATTGTCACAAGTAGGCTTCAATGAAGTTACTGTGAAAAGCCCCTATTTGTCAAATCCTTTTGGATACTGCAGTCCTCATTGTTCAGTCTGTTACTTGCTGTCCTGTCATCTTTTATGCCTCGTAAACAAAGAACACAGCAATTAACATCATACCATACGTAATCCTCATTACAATTTTTTAAATTCATAAATGCTGTAAAATAATGAAAAGGGACAAGTGAATATGAAATAAACGTGGTTCAATGCCCCAATGTTTTGAAGCAAACTTAATTTAAAAATATTAATGAAGGATCCATTGAAATCTAAATGCACTGAAGAATTTGGTCTTTTCAAAACAGCTCTTTTTAAGAGTACATAGCTATTAACTGGAAGATTTATCATCGATCAGGATATGTGTGTCCCAGTGACACAGAGATAGAAATAGGCTGGTCAACTCTATTGATCAAGTAAAAGGTAAATTTAATAGAAATGGCATCCTGGGGGCTCTGCCTACTGAAATAATTGGTACCCTAAACTGATTCATGAACAATCCAAGAAAGGTTACCCTTAAAAAATGTGAAAGAGTGTCATTGTTGTAACACACACAATAGCCTAACAGTAGATTATAAGCTAGAAAAGTCAGGCTTTATGCTCAACAATGCCCTTGATATTGATTTAATTACAATTGCGGATGAGACAACCACACTATAAAAATGGCTCCTCACTGGTTTTTAGTGAGCTCTCCAAGGATTCATTACAATGTGCCTGCCTGTAATTGAGACTGACACCAGTTCGAAGAGGGCCTATGAGTGCACCTCTGCGAAACTTAAAAACTGACAGAGGTAAAAATAACATGGAGTTCAAATTTCAAACAGCTTTTTTTAAAGCAATATTAACTATTTCCAATTTTGTAAATCGCAAGTATAACAGCGATATTCGATTAGCTGTACACCTCGATGTTGATCAGTTTGCACTTCAAGTTTAGTTAGGAGGTCATTTACATTCAATGTGTTTTTAATGTTCAGTAAAGAATGATATAGGTTTTTCTAGTTTTTGTACCACAGTAGTGGGATAAATTCAAAATACAAAACTAGCAGTAGTCATGGCTCTGGTGAAAGTAGTGCTTCAATAGATGGGTCCACTGCAAGGGAATACTGGGCGAGATTCTCCACTCCCCCGCCGGTTGGGGGAATCGGCTGGGACGCCAAAATTTCCCAGGACGCCGGGAATCTCCCAAGCGGCGGGAACGGCCCGGTCGAGTTCCGCAGGCCGGAGAATCGCCGGAGACACCCAAAATGGCGATTCTCCGGCACCCCCGCTATTCTCAGGCCCGGATGGGCCGAGCGGCCAGGCCAAAACGGCGGGTTCCCCCCGGCGCCGTCCACACCTGGTTGCTGCCGTCGGGAACAGCGCACGAACGCTGGGGGGGGCGGCCTGCGGGAGGGCGAGGGGGGATCCTGCACCGGGGGGGGGTACCTCAAATGTGGGGTGGCCCGACGATCGGTGGGCCATCCGTCTGCCATCTTCTCGCGGGGCGGACTTAGAGAGGACAGCAACCACGCATGCGCGGATGATGCCAGTTATGCGGCGCCGGCTGTGTCATCTATGCGGCGCCACCCTTACGCGGGCGACAAGGCCTGGCGCGTATAGATGACGCGGCCCCGATCCTAGCCCATTGTCAGGGCCTGAATCGGTCGGGATCGGGGCTGTTTCACGCCGTCGTGAACCTCGACGGCGTTCACAACGGCGCGGCCACTTCGGCGCGGGAGTGGAGAATCCCGCCCACTGTTCTTATTGGTATCTTGACATAGCGCTCTACTACTGTGTGCTAGATTTGATCTGATTTAAGAATCACAGCGGTCCACCTCGAACTGAAACGTCAATGTCACATTTCATGTAGCCAATGAAGGAGAGCTTTATCAAATACCCTGACCTCGGAGTTGTAATAAAATATGACTTTCACCCATTACCCAGAGTTTAGTTATGACAGTCGCGGCTGGATTCTACATGCTGGCTCCTGGAGCTGCCACATCTTTTTGGTCATACTCAGCCTACCAGAATACACTTTCCCAATGTGCTGTGGTGCTGGTTTATTACAGAATGACTATCTTTTTATCAGATTTCAGAGCTCATGTTCATGTTACCAATATTGGGAGGTGATATCACTATTTTTTATTGCTATAGTACAGTCAAACCTTTATTTGTGCTGTTCCAGGTATCTTTAAATAATCATTTTTTCAGGAAATGGACTTTGCACAAAGAGATGCAAATGAGGGGTTTCTCAGCAGAACACAAATAATGACAATAGTGTTATGGTATTTTTTACAACATGTTAGTAATATTTCTAACTGAAACGAGGGGCGAAATTCTCCGGTATCGGCGCGATGTCCGCCGACCGGCGCCAAAAACAGCGCAAATCAGTCGGGCATCGCGCCGTCCCAAAGGTGCGGAATCCTCGCATCTTGGGGGGCCCAGCCCTAACCTTGAGGGGCTAGGCCCGCGCCGGACTGATTTCCGCCCCGCCAGCTGGCAGAAGTGCCCCGCCAGCTGGCGTGGAAATGACATTGCCGGGTGGCGCATGCGCGGGAGCGTTAGCGGCCGCTCACGGCATCCCCGCGCATGCCTGTGGAGGGAGTCTCTTCCGCCTCCGCCATGGTGCAGACCGTGGCGAAGGCGGAAGGAAAAGAGTGCCCCCACGGCACAGGCCCGCCCGCGGATCGGTGGGCCCCGATCGCGGGCCAGGCCACCGTGGGGGCACCCCCCGGGCCAGATCGCCCCGCGCCCCCCCCCCCCAGGACCCCGGAGCCCACCCGCACCGCCTTGTCCCGCCGGTAAGGTAGGTGGTTTAATCCACGCCAGCGGGACAGGCATTCTAGCAGCGGGACTTCGGCCCATCCAGGCTGGAGAATCGCGGGGGGGGGGGGCCGCCAACCGGCGTGGCGCGATTCCCGCCGCCGCCAAATCTCCGGTGCCGGAGAATTCGGCAACCGGCGGGGGCGGGATTCACGCCAGCCCCTGCCGATTCTCCGACCCGGCAGGGGGTCGGAGAATCTCGCCCCATGAGTCTTATCTCTCGAGTCTAATCCCAATCACTAATCTTCCCTACAGTACAGAACAATTCGGCCCATCGAGTCTGCACCGACACTCTGAAAGAGCACTCTACTCGGCCCACTCCCCCGCCCTATCCCCATAACCCTGTAACCCCACCTAACCTGCACATCCTTTGCACACTAAGGGGCAATTTACCATTGCCAAACCACCTAACCTGTGTTGTGTTGTTAACCCTGGGGTGACACAGATTGCACACGATGCAATTAACTGATCAAGTATACACCAACCGAAGGCGTTGGTTCAATAAAAGATTTATTGAACTCGAGCAACAAAACACACAGCTGCCTGTGGGTTGACTCTCTACTACCCTAAGTAAACTAAAGCTAACTATCTAGACCAGGCTAGCTCTGATCCACGTGTTGGAGGTGTTGAATGATTTGTACACCCTGACTATCACTATAGCTATCACCAGTGGAAAGTGGCAGAGTGCTGATGCCTCGTGTGTTTTATCGGTGCAAGTCCCCCTCTGGTGTCCTGTCTTGTGATTGGTCATGTTCTGTTCTGTACATTGATTGGCTCACCTGGGTGTCTGTCACTGCCTGCTTTTACCTCATGATGTGCATGGGTGCATATTATGACCACCTGCACATTTTTTGGACTGTGGTTGAAAACCAGAGCATCCGGAGGAAACTCATGCAGGCACGGGGAGAACACGCAAACACCACACAGTCACCCAAGGCCAGAATTGAACCCTGGTCCCTGGCACTATGAGGCAGCAATGCTAATCTCTCTGCCATCATGCCACCCTTAATCACTAACGCTAAATTGTTCAGTGACAATAATGCGATGCAGGACCTGGTGTGGTGTCTGTCTAAACAGTCGTTTTTGATAATACATTCAGACATTCTGTCAATGGTCACGTCCAAGTTGCTCTTCATAGCATGAAAATATCAGGCACAACACTATTTAATCAAGAGCTACAGCAAGGACTAATTGAACCAGACAAGGAATTGTACAATGTGTCATATCGGTCTTTCATTCTTTCAAGAGCTAGGGACCAATCCCGAGGGAGGATGCATTCCAACCCCAGGTTCCATCTTTGGAAAAAGAAAGTGACTGCTAAGAAACTGGCAGCCCTTCTTGGGATCGATCCCTAGCTCTGTCAAAGTATGCCACATTGAGTCAGACTTCCTTGTGTAGTTCAGTTTGTCTATGCTGTCCATGCTGTAGCTCTCATACTCCTCAGTATTGTTACTAATATTTTCAAGCTAAGTAAAATATTTGAAGTTCATGCTTGGATAACCAGATCCCTTAAATCAATATAAAATCAAAATACTTGAATTTTTTTCCCCCATAAATACTTTTCAAATTCTGAGTCAAATACACTATGGTCAGATTCAAAGAACTGGTTCACATCAGAAGAATTACATTAGAGACAGCAAAAGTCGAGAATGTGGATAACTACAGGCGAAGCCTAATTATTTGACTTTTGGGGGTTATTGGTGTAAACACAACACTCTGGGAAAAGCACCAATGATAATGACAGACAATAAGACTGTGGAGTCACAGTAAATATTTGGCATTTGTGATGCATTAAATGTTCTAACTTCTTATATGAGCACCACGATTCTTCATACATCTCGGTGACGACTCGGTACAATTTTACCATTATAAGGCAACTGCTCACCCAATCACACATAGCTGCACAAATTTATTACTAGCTGGGGTTTCATGAAGTCCCAGAAGCTACAGATTTTCATTTCTTCACGTTCAGCAGCATGATTCAAACAGTTTTCAAGACACAGCCAACTTTCTTCCTGGGCAACAGGAAATTTGGAACAGTCACTTGGCATTTACTTCTTTCCTTGCTTCAGTTTCACCCTTTCGGTGTGAATTCTCAGGGATCAATCCAGCAGGTTGTTCCCTGCGCCACTCTCACTTCCACCTCCCCCCAGGATTTTCTGCTGTCCCTGTCTGCCTGTCAGAATGCTTCCTTTGCTTTTTGTTAAGCTTTTACCACTGTTGCTGACTCCATGTTGTCAGTTTGCCAGGTTTGCTGTCTGATAGATTAATTCTGTAGGTTGTTGCGGCCAACCTTCCTACCCAACGGGACCCATTTTCCTTCCTTCAGGTCCTCCTGCAGACTTTGTGTAGGTGGTTTTCATCTGAATGTTTTGTTTGGCTCCAAACTCCTGTTTCTCTGTTTCACAGTTCTTGTGTGGTGCTGCTTGATGCTGCAGGGGTTATAGTCTCGCCTCCTACTCCTACCCTCGTTTTTTTAACAGTCTTTCGTCTATGATATTTGCATCTATTAGTGTGAAATAAAATCTGCCATTTCCACTGTGCAATCTAAGGGAAATTCATCTTATCCTGACTCACTTTAGAAAGCATTGAGAACTGCCACTAGTCAAAGGATAAGGATAAACAAGCAATATAAATTACAGGTCACTTAAATTCTCGGGGTATCCTTTCATTTACATCGCAAGTTTAGTCTTGGTGCAAAACGATTTAAGCTTCACACTGACACTAAACTTATCAGTGTAAATCAAAAGTGTGTGTTTAACCTGATTTCATGGTGTGGGTCTCTGAAGGGACTAACATCACATCACTTCAGTTTGATACCACATGAAGTGTCAATCCAATGTCAAATTAAAGTATAATTTAGATGTTGCGTAAACCTCCTGACCTTAAGTGTTTAGAGGTGAAGTTCTGTCTCTCTCCCTTGTCCAAACATGTAGCCTTATATTTGGAAGAGAGCTTTGCAGGCCTTGGTACGTGCAAATTCATTGAGCTTTCTCTTGAACAGGATGATTATATTTCCAGCCAGCTAGGAGCCAAACAATGTCAATAAGGCTCTCTACCTGACTGGGCCTGAAACTGAAGCCAGTGGTCTTAATTGTTTGGGGATTACAAGCAGGAATCAATGAGTCTAGGAGATCCAATTTCATAAAGTGGGGACACAAATCTTCAGCTATATCTGGCGCTGGCAAGGTCCAAAGGCTGAATAAAATACAGTAGTTTTCTCCTATTTTTATTAAACTTAACTCTAAAATGAAACTTTTGCAGATTAATTTTAAAACATTCGAGGATTTCCAGTATTGTGTTAATTTTGTAAATGAAAATATGATTTTTTTTTGTCATAGCTAGACCTCTGTTATCCCTGAAAAAAGACCTTTAGTCTCCATAAGCCAGCTTTGTAAATAGAGAAGACATTAACTTGGTAGCGTGACTTTCTTTTCTGGCATGAATCAAGGAGTCCCAGCAGCAGGAAATTTTGATTTTTGTCATAGTTGAGATCAATTTCCGGCATTTGAAATGTATCGTGATATATACCTTGACCTAAATATACCTTGACCTAACTTATCAGTCCTTTCTTTTCCTCTGCTTTCTCTTTTTTGCATAAAATTATCACGCGTCTTTTGTTTTCTTGGTGAGATTCGGCCCTATCGAACATCTTTACCACTTTGGGGTGCTTTTATTATTCCAATCTTATATAGCATCACATAGAACATACAGCACAGAAAAAGGTCATTCAGTCCAACCAGTCAATGCTGGCTGCCTTGTAACTTATTGCAGTGCTGACAATCCTCACTAATTTGATGTAGTCCACACATTTAGAAATATTGATTGTTGATTCTAAGGCCTAAATCATGAACATAAATGTGAAATGATTCCAGCACTGACTGTTGCAGGATCCCATTTCCAACTTCCTCCATTCTGAATAGTTACCCTTTACCCCTACTTTCTGCTTTTTGTCTTCCAGCCAACTTGCTAGCCATACTGCTACTTGTCCCCTGACTCTGCATGCTCTGATCTTATTCATTAGTCTATTACATGGTACGAATGTGCAAATTCCACATGGGCAGTGACCCAGAGCCGAGATCGAACCCGGGTCCTCAGCGCCGTGAGGCAGCAACGCTAACCACTACGCCACGGTGCTGCCCCAAAGGAACAATTTATAATTAGAGGGATCCCAGCAACAATCATAAAGAGTCACCAGCACATGGATCTTTGAGGCTGGAGCAATTACAGGAATGGGAAGGAGACCTGGGGAGGCTGTTCCCAGGATCTTTTTTTTAAACTATCTTTATTGTCAGAAGTAGGCTTACATTAACACTGCAATGAAGTTACTGTGAAAAGCCTCTAGTCACACATTCCGGCACCAGTTCGGGTACACAGAGAGAGAATTCAGAGTGTTCAATTCACCTAACACGTCTTTCGGGACTTGTGGGAGGAAACCGGAGCACCCGGAGGAAATCCACGCAGTATCAGGGAGAATGTGCAGACTCCGCACAGACCGTGACTCAAGCCGGGAATCGAACCCGGGATCCTGGCGCTGTGAAGTAACAGTGCTAACCACTGTGATACCGTGCCTCCCCTCCTCCTTACCTGGGAGAACCTCCTGTAAACCTGTGGGACTGCAGTGAAACTATCTTTTCCAAGAATGGGAGGAAAAGCCCAGCCTTTCCAACCAAGCAGACGAGCGATGGGGAGAGTGGCCTCCAGTAACAGGCACTGTAATGGTCTTTGGTCATGCATGCCACCTGGCCCGCTGGAAAAGCTGCAGATATCAGAAATGATCTGGCAATAAAGTCTGAGCCTCCTGAGGCACTGGCCAAATGTCGAGAGACCTAATCCTCTCCAATAGACTCTGTGTTGGAGATCTCGCCTCAGAGCTGGATCTCCCTTCTGTACATCCCCTCTGCCCTATGGAGGAGCACATAGATGAAAAAACAGCTATGGTGCTGGTGCTAGTGTTGTTCCTGATTCTGATTTTTGTGCTGTTGCTGTTCCTCTGGTTCTTCATCAAAATAAAGCAGCAAAAACTGCTCTCAAGCTGCAGTGAAGGAACCGTAGGGAAGTGCAGCTCTGAAGGTGAGTAATTGGCAATCGTCTGTCAAGCAGAAAAAGCACTCTGAGAAGGAGTGCTGTGAGCAGCAGTCCTTTGGTTACATTGAAGTACCAAACCTGCACTGTGCGCTCTCCTGGTTATCCCTGGCGTAATGCTGACAGCTTGGGAAATAGGTCCACGGGCTGTTAAAGCCAGACTGCAGTTAAATAGACACTTAACTGCCTGTTTGCAAACTATAATTACCTTTGCAACAGCTCCAAGGGGGTTCCCGTTTCCTTCAACCCCTTGAAGTAAGACCTAGAAGAGGGTGGGATAATGTTGGGATGATGACACAATATCATCTTTAAGGGGTTAAGTCCTAGCCTTGCCCATGAACTCCCCAACCCCCCCCCACCTCCCCCGCCCCACCACCACCAACCCACCTTCCTGAATTAGTTAAAAGTAGAACATTCAATACAATTCAAACCGGATTGCTGCCTCGGCTCACCTGCTGCTGAAACCCTTCATTTGATGCCTGAGTAGATGAGTCCAATGCTCACCTGACTGGCCTCCCACCCTTCATAAACTTGGAGATCATCTAAGATTCTGTTGCCGCTATTCTAACTCGCACACAATCTCACTCACCCTTCACCCTACTGTTCACTGACCTACACTGACTCCCAGTCATCCTGGGACATGCTACCTGCCACCATCTCAGCGCAGCCCTAGCTCGGCGTGAGGTTGAAAAAGCTATCCGACAGCTGAAGAACAACAAGGCCTCTGACGCAGATGGAATCCCTGCAGAAATACTAAAATGCAGAAGAGATGGGCTCTTGACAAGAATCCACAACCTCATCACCCTTGTCTGGAAGGAAGAGAGCATGTCGGATGATCTCAGAGATGCCTTAATTGTGACCATCCTCAAGAAAGGAGATAGGTCCGACTGCGGAAATTAGAGGGATTTCCCTACCCTCCACCACGGGAAAGGTCAGCGCAAGAATACCCCTCAATCGCCTCTTCCCAGTGGCTGAAGAGCTCCTCCCATGGTCTCAGTACGGCTTCTGCCGATCAAGAGGCTCAATGGACATGATCTTCAGCACGCAACAAATCCAGGAAAAGTGCAGCATCAACCTCTGTACATGGCCTTCTTCAATTTTGCAAACGTCTTTGACTCTGTCAACTGTGAGAGACTGTGGAACATCCTCCTCAAATTCAGTTGCCCGCAGAAATTCATCACCATTCTCCGCCTGCTCCACGATGACATGCAAGCCGTTATCTTCACCAATGGAACCACTACAGACCCAATACTGGGGTCAAACAGGGCTACATCATCACACCAACGCTCTTCTCTATCTTCCTTGCAGCAACACTCCACCCATTCACCCTGAAGCTCCCTGCTGGAGAGAAGCTAACCTACCGGACAAGTGGGAAACTATTCAACCTCTGAAGCCTGCAAGTCAGAACCAAGTCCACTCTGACCTCAATATGCAGACAATGCCTGTGTGTGCTGACATTCCGAAGCCGAGCCACAAACCATCGTCGAGGCATTCACCGAGGCATATGAGACAATGGGCTTCAGACTAAACATCCGGAAACAAAGGGTCCCAACCAGCCTGCTCCTGCCACACAAAACTGCCCTCCAACCATCAAGACGAGCCCTTGGACAATGCGGATCATTTCCCATACCTTGGGAGTCTCCTCTCGGTGCGAGTAGATATTGATGGCAAAATCCAACATCAACTCCAAAAGGCCAGTGCAGTCTTAGGATGCCTGAGGAACGGACTATTCGAAGACCGAGACCTCAAACCCAACACGAACCTCAGGGTCTACAGAGAAGTCATGGTACCCAGCAGAGGGCAGTAGAGTGGAGCTGCTGATTGGCTGTTGTGAAGCAAATTTGCATAGGTCCGTGTGCTCACCCTATCTTGAAGGTGTACCTGAGCAAGAGACCGTAGCTGTTCAAGTGAAGACAAGCATCCAGCAGAGGGCAGTAGAACAGAGCTGCTGATTGGCTGTTGAGGGGGAAAATTGCATACGTCCGTGTGCTCACCCTAACTTGAAGGTGTACCTGAGCAAGAGACCCTAGCTGTTCAAGTGAAGACAAGCATCCAGCAGAGGGCAGTTGAGCGGAGCTGCTGATTTCCAGTTGCGGGGGAAATTTGCATACATCCATGTGCTCACCCGAACTTGAAGTTGAACCTGAGCAAGAGACCCTAGCTGTTCAAGTGAAGGCAAGCATCCAGCAGAAGGCAGTAGAGCGGAAATGCTGATTGGCTGTTGCGGGGGAAATTTGCATACACCCATGTGCTCACCCTAAGTTGAAGGTGTATCTGAGCAAGAGACCCTAGCTGTTCAAGTGAAGACAAGCATCCAGCAGACAGCAGTAGAGCGGAGTTGCTGATTTGCTGTTGCGGGGGAAATTTGCATATGTCCGTGTGCTCACCCTAACTTGAAGGTGTACCTGAGCAAGAGACCCGAGCTGTTCAAATGAAGACAAACGTCCAGCAGAGGGCAGTAGAGCTGAGATGCTGATTGGCTGTTGCGGGGGAAATTTGCATACGTCCATGTGCTCACCTAACTTGAAGGTGTACCTGAGCAAAAGACCATAGCTGTTCAAGTGAAGACAAGCATCCAGCAGAGGGCAGCAGGCCAGAGCTGCTGATTGGCTGTTGCGGGCGAAATGTGCATACATCCATGTGCTCACCCTAACTTGAAGGTGTACCTGAGCAAGAAACCCTAGCTGTTCAAGTGAAGACAAGCATCCAGCAGAGGACAGTAGAGCGGAGCTGCTGATTGGCGGTTGTGGGGAAATTTGCATACGTCTGTATGCTCACCCTAACTTGAAGGTGTACCTGAGCAAGAGACCATGGCTGTTCAACTGAAGACAAGCATCGAGCAGAATGCAGTAAAGCGGAACCACTGATTGGCTGTTGCGGGGGAAATTTGCATACGTCCGTGTGCTCACCCTAACTTGAAGGTGTACCTGAGCAAGAGACCCTAGCTGTTCAAGTGAAGATAAGCATCCAGCAGAGGGCTGTAAAGCGGAGCTGCTGATTGGCTGTTGCGACAGAAATTTGCATACATCCATGTGCTCACCCTAACTTGAAGGTGTACCTGAGCAAGAGACCCTAGCTGTTCAAGTGAAGACAAGCATCCAACAGAGGGCTGGAGGGCGGAGCTGCTGATTGTCTGTTGCGGGGGAAATTTGCATACGTCCGTGTGGTCACCCTAACTTGAAGGTGGTTTGTGGAGGAACTGTTGTCAAGTGACGCTTAAACCCGAAAGACTTCTTCAGTGCTTCCCTCCCTTCTCCCTCCTCTAACCAAAAAAAACCCAACCGCTGTAAAGATCAAGAGGAAGGCTCGAGGGCAGGTCGAAGTAAAAAGAAGTTGAACCATGACCTGCAGGTAATGGATTGGCTGGTGACTGGTAAGTAGTCTTTCTTTTATTTTCCCTCAGGTGTTATCGTGCGGGCGCAGAGGTTGCTGAATGAGTGCTTGCTGAGAAGGGGAGTGAATAACAGGTAAGCTCTTTCTTTCTTTTTCTTTTTTTTTTATCTAGAGAGGATGGCAGGGAAGGCAGTGCAATGTTCCTCCTGCAGAATGTTTGAGGTGAGGGACGCCGTCAGTGTCCCTGCTGATTGCATCTGTGGGAAGTGCACCCATCTCCAGCTCCTCAGAAATGGCGTTAGGGAACTGGAGCTGGATGAACTTCGGATCATTCGGGAGGCAGAGGTGGTCATAGATAGAAGCTTCAGGGATGTAGTTACTCCGAAGAATAAAGATAGATGGGTGACGGTGAGAGGGGCTGGGAGGAAGCAGTCAGTACAGGGATCCCCTGTGGTCATTCCCCTCAGTAACATGTATATCGCTTTGAATACTGTTGGGGGGTGGGGAGGCTTACCAGGGGTAAGCCATGGGGTACAGGTCTCTGGCACAGAGTCTGTCCCTGTTGCTCAAAAGGGAAGGAGGGAGAGGAGTAGAGCATTAGTCATTAGAGACTCCATAGTTAGGGGATAGATAGGAGATTTTGTGGGTACGAGAGAGACTCGCGGGTGGTGTGTTGCCTCCCAGGTGCCGGGGTGCGTGATGCCTCGGATCCTGTTTTCGGGATCCTTAAGGGGAAGGGGGAGCAGCCCCAAGTCGTGGTCCACATAGGTACCAACGACATAGATAGGAAAAGGGATAGGGATGTAAGGCAGGAATTCAGGGAGCTAGGGTGGAAACTTAGATCTAGGAGTTATTATCTCTGGATTGTTACCCGTGCCACGTGATAGCGAGACGAGGAATAGGGAGAGAGAGGAGTTGAACACGTGGCTACAGGGATGGTGCAGGAGGGAGGATTTCAGATTTCTGGATAATTGGGGCTCATTCTGGGATCGGTGGGACCTCTACAAACGGGATGGTCTACACCTGGACCAGAGGGGTACCAATATCCTGGGGGAGAAATTTGCTAATGCTCTTCGGGAGAGTTTAAACTAGTTCAGCAGGGGCTTGGGAACCTGAATTGTAGCTCCAGTATACAGGAGGTTGAGAGTAGTGACGTCATGAGTAAGGTTTCAAAGTTGCAGGAGTGTACCGGAAGGCAGGAAGGTGGTTTAAAGTGTGTCTTCTTCAATGCCAGGAGCATCCGGAATAAGGTGGGTGAACTTGCGGCATGGGTTGGTACCTGGGACTTCGATGTTGTGGCCATTTCGGAGACATGGATAGAGCAGGGACAGGAATGGTTGTTGAAGGTGCCGGGGTTTAGATATTTCAGTAAGCTCAGGGAAGGCGGTAAAAGAGGGGGAGGGGTGGCATTGTTAGTCAAGGGCGGTATTACGGTGGCAGAAAGGACGGTTGATGAGGACTCGTCCACTGAGGTAGTATGGGCTGAGGTTAGAAACAGGAAAGGAGAGATAACCCTGTTAGGGGTTTTCTATAGGCCTCCGAAAAGTTCCAGAGATGTCGAGGAAAGGATTGCAAAAATGATTCTGGATAGGAGCAAAAGCAACAGGGTAGTTGTTATGGGGAGCTTTAACTTCCCAAATATTGACTGGAAACGCTATAGTTCGAGTACTTTAGATGGGCCCATTTTTGTCCAATGTGTGCAGGAGGGTTTCCTGACACAGTATGTAGATAGGCCAACGAGAGGCGAGGCCATATTGGATTTGGTACTGGGTAATGAACCAGGACAGGTGTTAGATTTGGGGGTAGGTGAGCACTTTGGTGATAGTGACCACAATTCGATTACGTTTACTTCAGTGATGGAAAGGGATAGGTATATACCGCAGGGCAAGAGTTATATCTGGGGGAAAGGCAATTAGGATGTGATGAGGCAAGACTTAGGATGCATCGGATGGAGAGGAAAACTGCAGGGGATGGGCACAATGGAAATGTGGAGCTTGTTCAAGGAACAGCTACTTCGTGTCTTTCATAAGTATGTACCTGTCAGGCTGGGAGGAAGTGGTCGAGCAAGGGAACCGTGGTTTACTAAAGCAGTCGAAACACTTGTCAAGAGGAAGAAAGAGGCTTATGTAAAGATGAGACATGAAGGTTCAGTTAGGGCGCTCGAGAGTTACAAGTTAGCTAGGAAGGACCTAAAGAGAGAGCTAAGAAGAGCCAGGAGGGGACATGAGAAGTCTTTGGCAGGTAGGATCAAGGATAACCCTAAAGCTTTCTATAGATATGTCAGGAATAAAAGAATGACTAGGGTAAGAGTAGGACCAGTCAAGGACAGTAGTGGGAAGTTGTGCTTGGAGTCCGAGGAGATAGGAGAGGTGCTAAATGAATATTTTTCGTCAGTATTCACACAGGAAAAAGACAATGTTGTCGAGGAGAATACTGAGATTCAGGCTACGAGACTAGAAGGGTTGAGGTTCATAAGGAGAAGTGTTTGCAATTCTGGAAAGTGTAAAAATAGATAAGTCCCCTGGGCCGGATGGGATTTATCCTAGGATTCTCTGCGAAGCTAGGGAGGAGATTGCTGAGCCTTTGGCTTTGATCTTTAAGTCATCTTTGTCTACAGGACTAGTGCCAGAAGACTGGAGGATAGCAAATGTTGTCCCCTTGTTCAAGAAGGGGAGTAGAGACAACCCCGGTAACTATAGACCAGTGAGCCTTACTTCTGTTGTGGGCAAAATCTTGGAAAGGTTTATAAGAGATAGGATGCATAATCATCTGGAAAGGAATAATTTGATTAGAGATAGTTAACACGGTTTTGTGAAGGGTAGGTCGTGCCTCACAAACCTTAATTGAGTTTTTGAGAAGGTGACCAAACAGGTGGATGAGGGTAAAGCAGTTGGTGTGGTGTATATGGATTTCAGTAAAGCGTTTGATAAGGCTCCCCACAGTCGGCTACTGCAGAAAATACGGAGGCATGGGATTCAGGGTAATTTAGCAGTTTGGATCAGAAATTGGCTAGCTGGAAGACGACAAAGGGTGGTGGTTAATGGGAAATGTTCAGACTGGAATCCAGTTACTAGTGGTGTACCACAAGGATCTGATTTGGGGCCACTGCTGTTTGTCATTTTTATAAATGACCTGGAGGAGGGCGTAGAAGGATGGGTGAGTAAATTTGCAGATGACACTAAAGTCGGTGGAGTTGTGGACAGTGCGGAAGGATGTTACAAGTTACAGAGGGACATAGATAAGCTGCAGCGCTGGGCTGAGAGGTGGCAAATGGAGTTTAATGCGGAAAAGTGTGAGGTGATTCAATTTGGAAGGAATAACAGGAAGACAGAGTACTGGGCTAATGGTAAGATTCTTGGCAGTGTGGATGAGCAGAGAGATCTCGGTGTCCATGTACATAGATCCCTGAAAGTGTCCACCCAGGTAGAGAGGGTTGTTAAGAAGGCGTACGGTGTGTTAGCTTTTATTGGTAGAGGGATTGAGTTTCGGAGCCATGAGGTCATGTTGCAGCTGTGCAAAACTCTGGTGCGGACGCATTTGGAGTATTGCGTGCAATTCTGGTCGCCGCATTATCGGAAGGATGTGGAAGCATTGGAAAGGGTGCAGAGGAGATTTACCAGAATGTTGCTGGTATGGAGGGAAGATCTTATGAGGAAAGGCTGAGGGACTTGAGGCTGTTTTCATTCGAGACAAGAAGGTTAATAGGTGACTTAATTGAGGCATACAAGATGATCAGAGGATTGGATAGGGTGGACAGTGAGAACCTTTTTCCTCGGATGGTGATGTCTGGCACGAGGGGACATAGCTTTAAGTTGAGGGGGGATAGATATAAGACAGATGTCAGAGGTAGGTTCTTTACTCAGAGAGTAGTAAGGGCATGGAATGCCCTGCCTGCAACAGTAGTGGACTCGCCAACACTAAGGGCATTCAAATGGTCATTGGATAGACATATGGACGATAAGAGAATAGTGTAGATGGGCTTTAGAATGGTTTCACAGGTCGGCGCAACATTGAAGGCCGAAGGGCCTGTACTGCGCTGTGATGTTCTATGTTCTTTGTTCCATGTATGCATCAGAAACCTGGACAATGTACAATAGACACCTCAAATCCTTGAGATATCACCAACGCTGCCTCCGCAAAATCCTGCAAATCCACTGGCAGGGTAGGAGTACCAACATGAGCGCCCTGTCCCAGACCAATATCACCGATATCAATGTGCTGGTCACGCTCGACCAGCTGCAATGGGCTGGCCACATTGCCTGCACACCCGACACAAGACTCCCAAAACAAGCTCTACTCTGAGCTCCGCAATGGCAAGCGATCGCTAGGAGGGCAGACAAAATGCTACAAGGACACGCTGAAAGCCTCACAAAATAAATGCAACATCCCCATCGACTTGTGGGAACCGCTTGCCTTAGAACACACAAGCTGGAGGAAAGAGCAGACCACAGTGAAACAATAAACAAGGCTTTCTTAACATGCTCTTACAAGACCACTCAGCAAGGAACTAAAGTGGAAAGAGTGTGACAAAAATATATAATCTGCAATAAAAGGTTTTGTTTTTTAAGTGTTATAGGAATATAAGAAATAGGAGCAGGAGCAGATCAAATAGCCCCTCGAGTCTGCTCCGCCATTCAATACAAATGCGTTATAATGGCAGATATTTTTAAAGGAAGTATTTCAAATATTCTTGTGATAATGAATTATTGATAAGTAGTGGAGTTGTTTATGAATTTTGTTGTGTGTGTGCACAAAGATTTCCAACAATAAGTAGCTGATTCACAGACTGAGGGCGCAATTCTCCAGCCTCGTTATGCTCTCGCTCAAGCAAAACGAGGCCGTGAATAGCAGGAGAGGCCAAAAACGAGAACTGCGCCAGGTGCCAAACAGTTTGCGATGCAACCGGCCCGCTCCCATGGGCAAAATTAGGGTCTTGCCATACCGTGGCGAGAAACCAATTATCAACACTTAAGCCCCATTTCCATGCAATTAATGGGAGCCATCCCATATCCAACGGCCTCCCATCATTCATCGGCCTCTCCAGCAGGTGGTACCCCTTTATAAAAACGTCAACCTGGCGGAAGGGCTTCTGTGGGGAGCTGAGGAGGTGGCTAGCCATCTTTGCTCACAGGGAAAGGGTGCTGGGCTTGCCACCCCAGTGTTGAGCAGGGGGTGGGGGACCCTCAGCTGGGTTTGAGCCACCATGGGAAGGGGGGTAAGCGCTGTGGGGGGCAACCACTCACGACACTAGCATGCCAACCCCTAGATCGCGTGCACCCATTCCAGGTGCAACCCTTGTCCCGTCCATATGCCCCACCGACCACACACAACCTCCACCAACTGCCAAGGCTTCTGGCCGTGCAGCTGAAGGCTATTGCTAATAGGGAATTGGCAATCGTGGTTAAGTGAGCATTTCACACACCCAAGTGGATTCGTATGGGTGGGCGGGCCATGGAGCACGTGGGAGTTATTGCCTGGCAGCCCGATCAAACCTTGATGCCTGGACACTGTGCCTGAACACTGCGGGAGGCAACACCACACACACAACAGCCAACATTCGAACACTCAGGTGCTGGGTGATATGCCATGAATAAACACATGACGAGTGGTGAACGTAACTGAGGCTTTAATACACTAAACAGAAGGCCTCCTGGCCTCTGATCCCAAACTGGATCAAAAGCGGAAACCAACCACCTTTATACATGAGCCCGAGGGGAGGAGCCACAGGCAGGGGCCAGCAGGGACAAGCCCAGGCATGTAACAACACAATACAATACAGTGGTTTACCACATTCACCCCCTGTTTAAAAAATAAAACAGAGTCCAGCGAGGATGAAGTGGGCTTAAAGACCAAGTCTGTCAGGGGCCTTGACCTTCCGCCGTGATCGCCTCAGTCCCGGCTGTGGTGTGGGCACCGGTGTCAAGAACTGTGCGTCCGGGAGCGTGTTGTCCTCTTCTTCACCCAGTTGTTGAGTCGGTGGATGGGGGGGGGGGGGGGGGGGGGGGGGGGGGGGGTATGGACGGGGGTGGTGGTGATGGTCACTGGGGAACCTACAGGCGCCAAATCCCGGAGGGAGACTGTGTCCTGTCACCCGTCCACGTAAGCATATTGTGGATTGGCAGGACCTTCTCGACGAGGGGGACTGATTTATGGCTCCTCGCATGCTTCCGGAGGAGGATGAGCCCTGGGACACTCAGCCAGGACGGGAGCGAGACCCCGGAGGTGGACTTCCTGAGGAAGGCAAACATATGCTCGTGAGGGGTCTCGTTGGTGGCAGTGCTCAGGAGCGACCGGATGGAGTGGAGCGCATCGGAGAGGACCTCCTGCCAGCGGGAGACTGGGAGACATCTAGACCGTAGGGCCAGGAGGATGGCCTTCCAGACCGTCGCGTTCTCCCTCTCTACCTGTCCGTTGCCCCGGGGGTTGTAGCTGGTCGTCCTGCTGGAGGCGATGCCCTTGCTGAACAGGAACTGACGCAACTCGTCGCTCATGGAGGAGGAACCCCGATCGCTATGGATGTAGATAGAGAACCCGAACAAGGTGAAAAGACTGTGCAGGGCCTTGATGACGGTGGCAGAGGTCATGTCAGGGCATGGGATGGCAAAGGGGAATCTTGAGTACTCGTCAACAATGTTGAGGAAGTGCACATTACGATCAGTGGAGGGGAGGGGCCCTTTGAAATCGACGCTGAGGCGCTCAAAGGGGCAAGAGGCCTTTACCAGGTGCGCTCTGTCTGGTCAATAGAAGTGCGGCTTGCATTCCGCGCAGACCTGGCAGTCCCTGGTCACGGTCCTGACCTCCTCGATGGAATAAGGCAGGTTGCGAGCCTTGATAAAGTAAAAAAAACGGGTGACACCCGGGTGACAGAGGTCATTGTGGAGGCCCGGAGTCGGTCAACTTGTGCGCTGGCACATGTACTGCGGGATAGGCCATCTGGGGGCCATTGAGCTTCCGAGGTCGATACAAGATATCGTAGTTGTAGGTGGAGAGTTCGATCCTCCACCTCAGAATCTTGTCGTTCTTGATCTTGCTCCGCTGTGTGTTATTGAACATGAGGGAAACCGACCATTGGTCAGTGATGAGAGTGAATCGCTTGCCAGCCAGGTAATGCCTCCACTGTCGCACAGCTTCTACAATGGCTTGGGCTTCCTTTTCAACGGAGGAGTGTCGAATTTCAGAGGCATGGAGGGTACGGGAGAAGAAAGCCACGGGCCTGCCCGCCTGGTCGAGGGTAGCGGCCAGAGCAAAGTCCGACGCATCGCTCTCCACCTGGAACGGAATGGACTCGTCCACAGCGTGCATCGCGGCTTTGGCAATATCTACCTTGATGCGGTTGAAGGCCAGGCGGGTCTCAGCCGTCAGGGGAAAAAGGGTGGATTTAATAAGTGGACGGGCCTTATCCGCATAATTGAGGACCCACTGGGCATAGTAGGAGAAGAACCCCAAGCATCTCTTCAGGGCCTTGGGGCAGTGGGGGAGGGGGAGTCGGGCCCTAGGACTCCGTTTCCCACAACGTAGCCAAGGATGGCTAGGCGGGTTGTGCAGAAAACCTTCTGCACTGTAAATTCTATGATAATCTATGAAAACGCATTTTTCTTTATTATAGGTGAGGTTCAGGAGTTTAGAGGTGTGGAGGAAGTGCCGGAGGTTTTCGTCATGGTCCTGTTGGTCATGGCCGCAGATGGTGACATTGTCTAAGTACGGCATCGTGGCTCGCAGCCCAGACTGGTCAACCAGTCGGTCCAGAAGACCGAGGCCCCATTGGTGACGCCGAAGGGGACCCTGAGGAAGTGGTAGAGGTGGCCATCTGCCTTGAAGGCAGTGTATTGGCGGTCCTCTGGGCGGATAGGGAGCTGGTGGTACACGGACTTCAAGTCAACTGTGGAGATACTGCGCAATCTGGTTGACCATGTCAGATATGCGTGGGAGGGGGTACGCATCGAGCTGCGTGTACCGGTTGATGATCTGACTGTAGTCGATGACCATCCGGTGCTTCTCCCCAGTCTTGACGACCACCACTTGGGCTCTCCAGGGGCTGTTACTAGCCTCAATGATCCCCTCTCGTAGGAGTCGCTGGACCTACGACCTGATAAAGGCCCTGTCCCGGGCACTGTATCATCTGCTCCTAGTAGCGACGTGCTTACAGTCCGGAGGAGGTTAGCGAAGAGCGAGGGTAGGGCGACATTAAGGGTCGCGAAGCTACAGACGGTGAGGGGGCAGGGATCCACCGAACTTTAAAGTAAGGCTTTGGAGGTGGCACTGGAAGTTGAGCCCCAGTAATAGGGCAGCGCATAGATGGGGAAGGATGTAGAGTTTGAAGTTAGTCTACTCTACGCCTTGTACCATAAGGGTCGCGACACAGTACCTCCGGATTTCTACTGCATGTGATCCGGAAGCCAGGGAGATTTTCTGGGTCGCGGGTAAGATTGTGAGGGAGCAGCGCCTTACCGTATCTGGGTGTATGAAGCTGTCTGTGCTCCCGGAGTCGAAACGGCAGGCCGTCTCGTGCCCGTTGATCTGGACGGTCATCATCAATTTGATGAGGCCGGGACTGGTTGAGCGTGATGGAGGCGAGCTTCGGAAGGTGATGGGTAGGCCGGTCGGAGGTAGCAGCGGCAAGTGTACGATCAGGTGAGCAGGGCTCTCGGGAGGTTGCGGAGTGGTCCCAAGATGGCGTCAAAGATGGCGGCCACCGTGGGTCGCGCGTGGCGGGTGAAGTACAAAATGGCGTTAAAGATGGCGGACCCCATGGGTCGCACGTGACAGACGAAATCGAAGGTGGCGGTGCCTGCGGGTCGTACATGGCGGGTGGCACGGCAGCTGGGGGCGGCCCCGACAGGCAGCAGGCAGCGCTGTTGGGCCTAGAAGCTTTCGGGAGAGATCGGGCCTGGCAGGCTTTCGCAAAGTGGCCCTTCCTCCCACACCCGTTGTAAGACACGTTCCGTGCAGGGCAGCGTTGTCGGGGATGATTACACTGGCCGCAAAAGTAGCAATTGGGGGTTCCGGCTATGGCGGGCTGTTGCGCGGCACAGGCTTGCGCCGCACCCGGGTCGGATGATGGCGGTGCCCATGAGATCCACGAGGTGCCGCGCCGTCGGAGGTGTAGGCCTCCATGTTCTGGTAGGCCACCTCCAGCGAGTTTGAGAGCCGCACTGTCTCTGGGAGGCTGAGTGTACCCCCTTCTAGCAATCGCTGGCGATGTAGCTCTATTTCATGCCCGCAACATAAGCGTCCCTGATCAACAGCTCCACGTGTTGGGTAGCCGATACCGCCTGGCAGTTACAGCTCCGGCAGAGTACCCGCAAGGCACGCAGGAATTCTGCTCGTGACTCCCCAGGGCTTTGTCGTCTCGTGGCAAGAAGGTGCCTAGCGTACACCTCGTTCACAGGCTTAACATAGTATCCCTTCAGCATTATTGCCTCCGTATACGAGGGGGCGTCCCTGATGAGAAGAAAGACTTGCGGGCTCACCCATGCGTGGAGGATCTGTTTCTTTTGGAGGTCGGTGAAGTCTTCAGTGAAGGATCCAAGGTACGCTTCGAAGCAGCTTAGCCAGTGCTCGAATGTTGCAGTGGTGTCGGCTGCCTGTGGGTCCAGCTCCAGGAGATCAGGCTTGAGTGATGAATTCATATTAGATGTTTAGTGTATTAAATTGATGTGCCATCCATGAACACCGACGAGTGGTGAACGTACCTGAGGCTTTAATACATTAAATAGAAAGCCTCCTGGCCTCTGATCCCGAACTGGATCAGAGGCGGAGACCAGCCACCTTTATACATGACCCCGAGGGGAAGAGCCACAGGCGGAGCCAGCAGGGACAAGCCCAGGCATGTACAACACAACACAATACAACACAGTGGTTTACCACAGTGGGGCACAGCTCCGGGGTCATGTCCACTGCAGGAGGCTGGGTGGTTCCACAGGGAGGGCCTGGACAGATGGGCCAAGTGTTTGGAGGTCGGCCCGCATCGCGGAAGAAAGTGACAGAGGCATCATACTGGTTGTGCTCAAGAGTATTTATTGTGTTTTACAATTCCCCACTCTCCCGAAGTTACTGGGTGACATCCCCCAGAGAGGCAGACATTCTGTCGAGACCCTCAGCCATGGCCATCACCGACTGCGCCTCACCTTGGACACCTTCCCTAATGGTGATGACGTCATGCACCAGACTCTCCACTGCGGTCGCCAGCCTAACAGTGTTGGCCTCGGCGCCACGCATTGCCAGCGACATCTCCAGCGCCCAGAGCCTCTGGGATTCCAGGAAGCGACTACAGACCTGCTGGAGTGACGCTGATATCTTCCTCTGAATGTCCCGGTCACTCCCTAAAGTCTCCATCCGCTCCGGGAAAACCTCTTTCACAGTCTCAGCATCAGGCTGGGATCCAGCTGGGTCCTGGGGTCCAGCAGACCTCCAACTGCTGTCTTGCCTGGGGGTTCTTGCCACCACCTGATGTACATCAGCAGCAGTGTGGTGGTCACCAGAGGCCTGACCACTAACATATCCCCCCCCCCCCCCCCCCCCCCCCCCCCCCGCCGAGGTGCTTGTATCTGCACTGGTGGAGGGTGAGGATGACAGCTGTGACGCGACTATTACGGTGGCATCCTCGGAGCTCTCCTCCGAGGCGGTCTCCTGGGAGACTGGAGAGGGTGCCACCCGGGATGGGTCGGCACCGTCGGCTGGAGAACCTGTGGGAGAATGGACATGTGGTCAGTGGGAGGGATGGGTCAGTTAGTAAGGCAATAACAACTCACGTTTGACAGATCCTCTGGGTGGAGCCCTGTGGTTCCTCACCTCTGCGGCCTCCGCCAGCCTCCGCATTGGTGACCACCCTATTCTCGGACACATCGGTCACCTCTAGGGCATGCTCCTCCAAGGTGGCAAGGATTCTGAGGTCTGGCACCCCTCCGTCAGTCTGGGTGATTGTGGAAGGGCATCATTAGCCACACATGTGGTTCACAATGGTGGGAGGGGGGTTGTGAAGGGAGGGATTTGGGGGTTGAAGGGGGAGGGGGGTGGATGGAGAGTTGGGGGTCACATGGAGAGTTGGGGGTGATACTCCCCTGGGGGTGGAAAGGTCTCATTGGGGGGGTGGTGGGCATTGGAGTCTACTCACCCGTGCTGCCGTATTGACCATCTTCCTGCACTGCAGGCCTGTCCTCCTTTTTTTAAATATAAATTTAGAGTACCCAATTCATATTTTCCAATTAAAGGGCAATTGTAGCGTGGTCAATCCACCTACCCTTCACATATTTGGGTTGTGGGATGAAACACACGCAAGCACGCGAAGAATGTGCAAACTCCACATGGACAGTGACCAAGGGCCGGGATCGAACCTGGGACCTCGACGCCGTGAGGTAGCAGTGCTAGCCACCATGCTGCCGAGGCCAGTCCTCCTGGTCACACTCCCCAAGCTCACCCACGCCACTACTACATCCCAGGCGGCATTGGCTGCCCTATGGCTGACCCTCCTGGACCCTCAGGGGTACAAGACATCCCCCTGGCCTCCACAGCATCGAACAGCCTCCCCAGGTCAGCGTCCCCGAATCTTGGGGCTGGTCTCCTCAGTGTCATTATTCTGAGCTGGCTGGGGTTGGCTGAGCAAGTGCTGCTTAAGTGCTGCTTGACTTTGTTAGTGGGAGGCTGGCGAGTGCAGTTCTGGCGAATCAGCTGGAGAGCCTTCATTTGCGGCGAGAAGACCTCGTTAAGTGGATCAATTAATGTTGAATAGCATTGCCGGCCTCACTGGGCCGAGCACCAGGAAGCTCGCGGCAATTCCCGCTCGCTACAACACTTAGAAACCTTTCCAGACAATCGGATGGAAAATCATAATTTTGTCAAAGTCAAAACTTTGAGGTTTACAATAATTTATTGGATTAATTCTCAGCCACAAAAGTAGCCAAGATAGAATTGTGTATGATATAAAATTTGGTTTTGATCTAGCTTAACTATAGGTAGAAATTATTGTGTCCACTCATCATTACTCTCAGCTAAACTTTACTTGGCTCTTTGAAAATTCGAGCATGTGTGATGTATTGTGCAGCAGATCTCAGACAGGGAAGTTTGTGAGAGACACTGACTGCCAGCTTCAGGAATCTATGATTTTATCTTCCAGCTGAGGCTGGAAGTTCCGACAAGTTCAACACTTACAATATTTTGCCTGGCTAATTGTGTACTAATAAAGGTTGATGAAATGGCTTATCTGACGAAAAGAAAACACTCTGTTCGTATAACAGGTTCTCAGTATTTCTGGCTCCAATTAACTCCCACTCCACAAAGTTACACATGCATAAAAGCAGGAGACCACAAGCATTATGGAACAATAGTTGGGAGGCAAAACCCCTTTTTGAAGAACCATTGTCCAAATGGAGGCAGGAGTTGCAAAAGTGAGCTACCTGCTCGGAAAGCGAACTGTTGTCAACTAGCTTCTCAGAAGTACTTCCCCAAAACACTGCAGGTTAAGATCAGGACCTCAGCAAGTCAGGCAAAAAAAATCACAGGCAATGAATTTTGCTGGTCTATGATTCCACAAGAGCCAGATTCCCTTTGGCACCGTATCTCAGTATGCATCCTTCATATGCAAGTCTACAGAGTGGATTCAAAGTGGTGGGAATGCGAACCAAGCCTGATCCTATGATCATCAGACATTCAAAGGCATTTTCCAGTAGGCATCAAGAAAATAAAGGAGCTAATATTTTCCACTCTCCAGCTACAAGATTCCCAGGTTAATTATATATCTCTATTGCTGCCTCAGGCCACATCAACTGACAGCACAGAATACAGATTGAGCCTGGTGCCTCGGGGTCTGCTTGGCTCAGCTAAAATTTTCTATTGCCTAATGAGGCAAACCCTCTCCATTTAATATCTTAAGTATATATGCGTGTACAAGACAGGTTTACAGGTCAGTATATTGAGGAACCGGCTGTGGAACAGGCTATTTTGAATCTTGTATTGTGCAATGAGAAAGGGTCAATTAACCAGGCAAAATATTGTGATTAAGGAAAATAAGCAAAATACTGCAGATGCTGGAAGCTGAAACAAAAAGAAAGTTCTGGAAGAAATCAGCAGGTCTGATCTCTGTAGGAGAGAGAAACAGAGTTAACGTTTCAAGTGTGTTTGACTCTGAAGGACCAGTCAGGAAAATAATCATATTTAAAGTTTTATCTTGAAGAATTAATTTTCACTCTTGCGTTGGGTACACAGGGACAGGAAAGTTCCCTGCTTCATGAATCCATTGGCTGCCCGAACTTCATATCTTCCAATTGGCCAGGTGTTGGTGGCGGCCTAAATTAGGAGCCAGGGCAGGTGACCCCAGAGGTACTGAGGGGTTGGAAGCAGGCCAGGCCAATTAACTTAGGGGCATATAAATAGGCGGGCCTTCGGAAAGGCCCACTTAAGAGGTTATTCATTGATGGTAAACATCCTGAGCCTGGAGGAGACGTCATTGTATTGTCAGGTGAGTGTCAAAGTTGTAAATGTTGTCCAATTACAAAAAACAAAGAACAAAGAAAAGTACAGCACAGAAACAGGCCCTTCGGTCCTCCAAGCCTGCACCAACCATGCTGCCCGTCTAATCTAAAATCTTCTACACTTCCGGGGTCCGTATCCCTCTATTCACATCCTATTCATGTATTTGTCAAGATGCCCTTTAAACATCACTATCGTCCCTGCTTCCACCACCTCCTCCGGCAGCGAGTTCCAGGCACCCACTACCCTCTGTACAAAAAAAACTTGCGTCGTACATCTCCTCTAAACCTTGCCCCTCGCACCTTAAACCTACGCCCCCTAGTAATTGACTCCTCTATCTTGGGAAAAAGTCTCTGACTATCCACCCTGTCTATGCCTCTCATAATTTTGTAGACCTCTATCAGGTCGCCCCTCAACCTCCTTCGTTCCAGTGAGAACAAACCAAGTTTATTCAACAGCTCCTCATAGCTAATGCCCTCCATACCAGGAAACATCCTGGTAAATCTCTTCTGCACCCTCTCGAAAGGCTCCACATCCTTCTGGTAGTGTGGCGACCAAAATTGAACACTATACTCCAAGTGTGGCCTAACTAAGATTCTATACAGCTGCAACATGACTTGCCAATTTTTATACTCAATGCCCCAGCCTATGAAGGCAAGCATGCCGTATGCCTTTTTGACTACCTTCTCCACCTGTGTTGCCCCTTTCAATGACCTGTGGACCTGTACTCCTAGATCTCTTTGACTTTCAATACTCTTGAGGGTTCTACCATTCACTGTATATTCCCTACCTGCATTAGACCTTCCAAAATGCATTACCTCACATTTGTCCGGATTAAACTCCATCTGCCATCTCTCCGCCCAAGTCTCCAAATGATCCAAAACCTCTGACAGTCCTCATTGCTATCCCCAATTCCACCAACCTTTGTGTCGTCCGCAAACTTACTAATCAGACCAGTTACATTTTCCTCCAAATCATTTATATATACTACGAACAGCAAAGGTCCCAGCACTGAACCCTGCGTAACACCACTGGTCACAGCCCTCCAATCAGAAAAGCACCCTTCCATTGCTATTGTCTGCCTTCTATGACCTAGCCAGTTCTGTATCCATCTTGTCATCTCTGATCCCGTGTGACTTCACCTTTTGTACCAGTCTGCCATGAGGAACCTTGTCAAAGGCCTTACTGAAGCCCATATAGACAACATCCACTGCCCTACCTGCATCAATCATCTTTGTGACCTCCTCAAAAAACGCTATCAAGTTAGTGAGACACGACCTCCCCTTCACAAAACCATGCTGCCTCTCACTAAAAGGTCCAATTGTTTGCTGATCTTGGAACAGAGGGCCCTTCATGGGTTTCCCTCTGGGGGAATTTTCACTGTTGCTGTCTAATCTAAATGTATTTTCCTCAACCACTGAATGTCTGGTATGGATTCTCAAGACCCAGCTATGGAGATGGCTTTGTCTTGCCACCACTACCTGGTATAGATATTACGCAGTTATGTAGTTAGATGTCACGACTCAGTGGGTGGATGAATGATGAACAGTGCCAGGCTCATTATCCAATCCTCTTGCCACCCATTCATCAGGACCTATCCACACTGTTGACCAGGTCACTCTCAGTTGCACATCCACACAGAACTTCAAGGGAAGCTCAAGACTTGACACAGTGCTTTAGCATTGAGACTTGTATGCATGCACTGTTCATGTAAATGCATCGAACATGTGAATGAGCATTGTGATGCACATACACAGTGAACAGAAGTATCCATCCATGCACTAAATATCAGGCTAACAAAGATTCATATTGTCATTGCAGACAAAATCGGTAAAGAACAATAAGGAGATGGCTTGGACCGAGAGCTTGGTCAGCATTTCTAAGACACATATTTGTTTTCAATTTAAAGTACCGAATTAATTTTTTTTCCAATTAAGCGGCAATTTAGCGTGACCAATCCACCTACCCTGCACATCTTTGGTTGTGGGGGTGGGACCCACGCAGACACGGGGAGAATGTGCAAACTCCACACGGACAGTGACCCTGGGCCGGGATCGAAACCAGATCTTCAGTGCCATGAGGCAGCAGGGCTCACCACTGCGCCACAGTGCTGCCCATATACACATAAGTTTGTTGAACAAACGGCCTTGTTGATTGCCAGGGTGCCCGAGCAGCTGTCTTTTGGCGATGGTAAATCAATAGTAGCAGGTGATAAAGGCAGTGTTGAAATTACCTTGGAACATGGTGGTAATGGTTGTGTTCATAATATCACTTCACTGATAATGGAAAGAAGTGCAACGATGGGGTGGCATTGTACGGGCAGCACGAGCATGCTTAAGGCAATGGTGTGCATCCCTGCCCTGGAGCCCAATCATCCCTTGGTCATCAAGAGGAAGAGGCAGCATCACATCAAACTAGCCCACATTCTGCCAGCTCAGCTACCAGCACATCAGAAGGATGTAACACGTGCAGAATTGGTAGCACAGGGTTAGAGTCATCAAACCAAAGTTCAGGAGAAGGTGTCAGAATCAGAGACATCTATACACAAAGCATGTGATAAGAGGTTATTACACAAAATTAGGGTTCGCAAAATTGGGGTATTTTGTATTAGCACAGATTGAGGATTAGTTAATTGACAGGTATCAGAGAGTAAGAATAAACATGGCATTTTCAGGTTGGCAGGTTGTAAAAAGAGCACTGTAAAGATAAATACCTGGGCTTCAACTGTTTACAACCTTTATGAATGATATCAATCACGTGGGGACCCGGGATCGAATCCCTTCATGGCAGGTGATACAATTTAAACTCAATAAGATATCTGGAATTAAGGGTATGAGTCTCCCGACCTAATTGCACTCGAGCGAGAGCGCAACATAGAACATAAAACATACAGTGCAGAAGGAGGCTATTCGGCCCATCGAATCTGCACCGACCATTTAAGCCCTTACTTCCACCCTATCCCCATAACCCAATAACCCCTCCTAACCTTTTTGGCCATTAAGGGCAATTTATCATGGCCAATCCACCTAACCTGCACGTCTTTGGACTGTGGGAGGAAACTGGAGCACCCGGAGGAAACCCACGCAGACATGGGGAGAATGTGCAGACTCCGCACAGACAGTGACCCAGCGGGGAATCGAACCTGGGACCCTGGCGCTGTGAAGCCACAGCGCTAACCACTTGTGCCACCGTGCTGCACGAGGCCGGTGAATAGCGGGAGAGGCCGAAAAACCGCAGCAGACGCCGAACCATTTGCTATCCAACCAGCTCACTACGTAGGCAAAATTGGAAAACAATTATCACCATTTAAGCCCCATTTTTATACAATTAACGAGTGCCACCCCAGAGCCTCCCCACCAAGTGGTCACACTTTTGAAAAACATGAACATGGCGGATGGGCTGCTGCGGCGAGCTGAGGAGGAGAGCAGCCATCTTTGTTCACAGGCAACATGCCCGGAGCATGCTGCCCCTGTGCTCGGGAGGGTGGTTGCAACCGGGGGGGGTGTAGCCCGGTTGGGGGTGGGCCGACATGGTGGGGTGGGGGTATTGAGGCTTGGGGGGGGGGGGGGGGAGAACTCTGCTGGGGGGGGGGGGTCGCACGTGCGCAGGTCCGCCGTGCCAACCCCTAGACCGTGTGTTCCCAACCCTCGGCCCTGCCTGCCTGCCCCACCGAACATCCATAACTCCCACTGACCACGGAGGCTTCTGGCCTTGCAGTTGCAGGCTACTGCTAATAGGGAATTGGCAATTGTGGTTACGTGCGCACTTCACACATCTTAAGTGGATCTCTGTGCGTGGGCGAGCCATATAGCATTTGGGGCTCATTGCCTAGCATCCCAATCACACCTTGATGCACGGACATTGTGCTTGAACACAGCAGGAGGCAGATCCACAGACGCAGCAGAGAAACTTCGATCACCCAAGATATGGTTCCCAGCCCCGGGGACATGTCTGCAGCTGTGCATGGGCAGGTCGTCTCGGGTGGGGGGAGTGGGGGGGGGGCATGGGATTGGTGGTCAGCTGGCATCGCTGAACAAAGAACCAGAGGCGTCATACTGGTTGTGGTGAGGGTATTTTAATGTTCCTCATGCATGTGTAGACCAATGCCCTACTCTCCCGATGGTGCCGCCCCACTATCGGCACCCTCCCTCCCTTCCCCATCCAAAGCCCCACAATGCCCCCTCCCCCCCCAATGCACGCTCCATTCCTTACCCCCTCACCCCCCCCAAGTGCTCTCAGTGATCCTCAATGTGCTTGGCCTTCTAGCTCTACCACTACGTCGAGCCGTATACCCAGGATGCACAGCAGAGGTGGAGACATCAAGCTGCTTACCTCATCCCATGGCCTACAATGCCCCTGGTGGGCATCCTCTGGGGACTCTGGGTACATGCACAGTTGTGCCACCCTGTTCCAGGTGCTTGCTGCGAGACACAGCTTTATCAAAGGGGTGGAAATCGGGGGAGCTTGTGGCCATCATCGCCAGTCCATAGGTTGTCATCCAGCACCCGCTTCTCCAGGTCAGTGCCCATAAGGCCCTGGAGTTTTTCTGGGATGGCGGGGCAGCTGCTTCGTGCCCCGGCTGCCCTTGCATCATCTTACTCTGCCAGCTCTGGCGGCTCCCCAATATCTGCAGCATGGTGTCGATGCCTTCGGCAATGGTCTTCAGTGATTGGGCCATGCTCTGCAGTGTTTCGGCAATGGCCACCTATGACTGGGACAAGCTCCACAATGCCTCGGCCATTCCCATCTGAGACCGGGACATGTACCGCAGCACCTCATCGAAGTCAGACTGGTATTTGGTCACGTTCCCCCATCGAGTCGGACAGTCTACTGAGGCCATGGCCGTAACCGACTGCGCCACACCTTGGACACCTTCACATATGTTGCCGACGTCGTGCACCAGGCTCTCCACTGCAGTCGCCACCCTAGCAGTGTTGGCCTTGGCGCCATGTATTGCTGGTGACATCTCCTGCTGGTGACATCTCCTGGGACTCCTCCAATCGGCAATGGCCTGCTGGTGTGTCGCTGACATCTACCTCTGAATGTCTCGGCCTCCCCCTAACGTCTCCATCAACTCCGGGTAAATCTGTTCCAGAGGCTCAGCATTTGGCTGCAAGCCAACTGGGTCCTGGACTCTAGCAGGCCTCTGACTGCTGTCTCACCTGGGTATTCCATCCTCCACCTGATGTGCATCAGCAACTGTGTGATGCTCACCAGATTGTGCCCCAGAAGCCTGTCCACTAACGTTTCCCACCGAGATGCGTGTCCCTGCGCTGGTGGAGGGTGCGGATGACAACTGTGACGTATCGACTATGGCATCCTCAGAGCTTTCCTCCAAGGTGGTCTCATGGGAGGCAGGGGACGGGACAACTGCGGATGGGCCGGCGCTGTCGGCTGGAAGACCTGTGGGAGAATGGACATGTGGTCAGTGAGAGGGATGGGTCAGTCTGTATGGCCGTAACAACTCAAGTTTAACAGCCCATCCAGGTGGGGCATGGTGGATCCTCACCTCTGCGGCGTGCGCCGAGCTCTGCATTGGTGACCTCTCTGTTCTCAGCCATTCCCATAATCTCCAGGGCCCATTCCTCGAAGGTCATGAGAATTCTTTTGTCCGGCACACCTCTGCCAGTCTGGGCCCTCTCTCGACGAGGACACAGAGAGGGCATCGTTAGCCACACGTGCTGCTCAAGCTTGTTCGCTAGGGGAGCTGGGGAGCGAATTGGCTGGCGAGCCTTCATCTGTGGGGCGAAGCTCATGGGGCCTCCTTAAGTGGACTAATTAACGTTGAATTGCGTTGTCAGCCTGGACGAGCGACGGGACGTTCGCAGCAGTTCCCGCTAGCTACTACACTTATAATTCTTTCTGGAGAAGCGCGCCCTAAAAGACTAATGCTGACCATGAAACCATTATCAATTGTCGTAATAACACATCTGGTTCACTAATGTCCTTCAGGGAAGCAAACCTTCCATCTTTACCTGGTCTGGCCTACATGTGATTCCAGACTCACAGCAATGTGGTTGATTCTTAAATGCCCTCTGAAATTGCCGAGCAAACCACTCAGTTGTATTCAACCACTACAAAAACACAAAAAAGGAATGAAACCGGATTGACTACCCGGCATCGAACCCGGCACCGGAAAAGACAACGGCAAACCCAACCCTGCCGACCCTGCAAAGTCCTCCTTACAAACATCTGGGGGCTTGTGCCAAAGTTGGCAGAGCTGTCTCACAGACTAGCTAAGCAACAGCCTGACATTGTCATACTCACAGAATCATACCTTGCAGACAATGTCCCAGACACCAACATCATCATTCCTGGCTGTGTCCTGTCTCACCAGATGGACAGACCCAGCGGACGTGGTGGTACAGTGGTATAGTCGGGAGGGAGTTGACCTGCGAATCCTCAACATCGAATCTGGACTCCATGAAGTCTCATGACTTCAGGTTAATCATGGACAAGTAAACCTCCTGCTGATTACCATGTACCGACCACCATCAGCTGAGAATCAATACTCCTCCATGTTGAACACCACTTAGAGGAAGCACTGAGGGTGGCAAGGGCGCATAATATGCTCTGGGTGGGGAGTTCATCGTCCATCACCAAGAGTGGCTCGATAGTACCACCACAAACCAAGCTGGGCGGGTCCTAAAGGACATAGCTGCTAGACTGGGACTGCAGCAGGTGGTGAGGGAACTAACAAGAGGGAAAAACATACTTGACCTTATCCTCACCAATCTGCCTGCTACAGATACAGCTTTCTATGACGGTATCAGTAGAAGTGGCCACCGCACATTCCTTGTGGAGATAAAGTTCCGTCTTCACATTGAGGATACCTTCCATCGTGTTATGTGGCACTATCACCAAATGGGATAGACTTCAAACAGATCTAGCAACTCCAAGACTGGGCATCCATGAGGCGCTGTGGGCGATCAGCAGCAGCAGAATTGTATTCAACCATAATCTGCAACCTCATGGCCCGGCAGATTCCCCCACTCTACCATTACCACCAAGCCAGGGGATCAACCCTGGTTCAACGAAGACTGCAGGAGAGCATGCCAGAAGCAACATCAGGCATACCGAAAAATGAGGTATCAACTTGGTGAAGCTACTTGTGTGCCAAACAGCATAAGCAGCGATTAATAGACAGAGCTAAGCGATTCTGCAACAAACCCACAGATCTAGGCTCTACAGACCTGTCACATTCAGCCGTGAATGATGGTGGACAATTAAACAACTCACTGGAGGAGGAGGCTCCACAAATATCCCCATCCTCAATGATGGAGGAGCCCAGCACATATGTGAAAAAGACACAAGGCTGAGGCATTCACAACAATGTTACATTGATACATAGATACATACATGGAAGATAGGAGCAGGAGGAGGCCTTTTGGCCCTTCGAGCCTGATCCGCGATTCATCACGATCATGGCTGATCATCCAACTCAATAGCCTAATCCTACTTTCTCCCATTCGGCTTAAGTGCTATATCTAGCAGCCTCTTCAATATATTCAAACGTTTTAGCATCAACTACTTCCTGTGGCGATGAATTCCACAGGCTCACCACTCTGGGTGAAGAAGTGTCTCCTCATCTCTGTCCGAAATGGTTTATCCTGAATCCTCAGGCTGTGTGTGGTGATACACCACTGTACTCCCCTACCATTGTACATAGTATATAATAGTTGTGTGTAACGTGGCCCTGTAATACTGTGTATTGTACTGTAGCTCTGTAGAGGTTCGGTCACCGGTAGGTAACCCAACCTGGCCACGGAAAGCTCCGCCTTAGCCACTCCCCCGGGAGTTACGTCTTTGAACCCTCTTCTGGGACCGGCCCCATTCTGTCTGGGGTCGTCTGTGTCGGGTAAGCCTCCCATGTAGTATATTAAAGCCTTAGTTAAAGTCTCACATGTCTTTGTGGTTCTTGACGCTTAGTGCATCAATTTAATATACTACAGTTATAATGGAGGCTGCTCTGAAACCCGACAAGCTCTCGCTCGACCCCCACGCTCCACGCGCGGATCACCTTTTCAACTGCTGGCTCCGGTGTTTTGAGGCCTACCTGGAAGCATCCTCCGCCTTTGCCAAAACGGACGCCGACCGACTCAACCTCCTGTACTCACGGCTCGACTACGGGCTTTTCGACCTCATCACGGGAACTATGACCTATGCCGATGCCATCGTGAAGCTCAAAAGCCGGTATGCACGAACTGTTAATTTTATTTACGCCCGCCACCGCCTCGCCTCCCGGCACCAGCAGCCGGGTGAACCCCTATCTGTGTTCATCCGGGACCTCCGTGCCCTCGCGCTCACCTGCAACGGGCCAGCAGTCTCCGCTGAGCAGAACACTGAGGCCCTGGCGCTTGATGCCTTTGTAGCCGGCATCGCTTCCGTCCCAATTCGCCAACTCCTACTGGCACAAACTACACTGACTCTGGACACGGCAGTCACTATGGCAGAGGCCCAACAGGTAGCCTACGACAATAATGCATCCTATACGCCTGCCCACGCTCCCTACGTGGCCGCTACCTCCCAGCAACAACCCCTGCAAGTCACGGCCCACCCAGCTACACCAGCAGTAAAAATAATGCCTGGGCCCCAGTGTTACTTTTGTGGCCAGGCAAAACACCCCAGGAAACGCTGCCCTGCTAGAGATGCTACCTGTTCAGCCTGTGGCAAGAAAGGCCACTTAGCAAACGTCTGCCGCCCCAACACTGAATGACTACTTTAAAGCTCACCACTAGACTTTGTGTAATGCTTCATAGTCTATAGGTTTGTTGATCTTCTAACATAAGATCACAACTATGCATTAAATATGATTCGTGAAGTGGGATCGAAAGAACTTGTGTTCAAGTATTTTGCCAAATTTTAGAATAAAATGCAGTGCATCATTAGAATCAGTTATTTAATATCAAAGGCATGATGCACTACATCAGGTATAATTCAACTTTTGAGTAAATTTGTTTGTGCAATTTAACATGAGATGGGGTTACCAATTACATGAGATATGGAAAAATAGATTAGCAGAACTTAATGAAAACTTCCACTCCATTCATATACTTTTAAAATAAAAACAAATTACTGCGGATGCTGGAATATGAAACCAAAGAGAAAATGCTGGAAAATCTCAGCAGGTCTGGCAACATCTGTAGGGAGAGAAAAGAGCTGACGTTTCGAGTCCAGATAACCCTTTGTCAAAGCTTTTTAAGTTTATCTATTTTTACAGTTTTGTGATATCAGAGATTGTACAAACTAACTGGAACTTTTTTTCCAATGCAGTACTTAATAGTAACTAGGAGAATGCAGCATTTTATGGAGAACAAACATTTGAATGTAAACAAACTCACTCCATGCTATCCAATGCTGACTACAAATGCAAGTTGTGTGTTTTAATGCGTAAAACACCAAATACACCATGGCTGCTAGATAATATCTGATAGACTGTCAGCATCAGACATGCCAGCAGTCCCTCATCAGATACTCACAAGGGATTCCATTAGAGAGAGTAAACTTCTGGCAATAGATTCATATCCAGTTATTGAACAACACAGGTAAATACTTTGTGACTGTTCTTTTTCAATCCATTCCCATCACTAATTCAATTATTTGACCTCGGTTAATCTACCACAATGCAGTGAAAATTGATCAATAACAGCTGGAACATAAAGTCAAAATGTATTTATGCATCAATTCAAGTTATGACTTTTTTGTAAGAGAGCATTGCAGAGGAATGTTTATAATTCATAGCAACTGAAATCGTGCAGCTTTATTTATATCTTAGCTGTCTGCGTTGGAAATTCAGCAAGTTACAGCATCTGTAACTGGTTACAGTTCACAGGCTGGATTCTCTGTCCCACCAGATTTCTGGATAAGCACGCCGGCGGGATGCTCCGTTTCGCCAGCCGGTCAATGGGGTTTCCCATTGTGGGGCAGCCCCACGCCGCTGGGAAACCCCCGGGCTGCCGGCAAAATGGAGCATCCCGCTGGCGGACAATCCAGGCCCACAAGTTTGCAAGAAATTCAAAAAGGTTTTTCTTCCAAATTAAAGTAAACTGTGATCCAGTAACCATTTTTAGCCTTGTCAAATAGTGGTAGATGGCTGATTAAATTAGACAAGTCAAACTGATGGCCAGGTGAACAGCAATTCCCACTGCAGTTCGGTGTTCTTTGCAAATAATTTAAGTACCCCCCCCCCACCCCCCCCCATTGACTCCTTTTACAGGTCAAAAATCTAGCTAACACACCTTGAATTTATTCAATGACTCAGTTTCCACTGCTCTTGGGAGTAGAGAAGTCCAAAGATGAATGACCCACTGAAAGAAGAAATTCCTCCTCATCTCCATCTTAAATGGGAGACCCCCTATTTTTAAACAGTGCCTCATAGTTCTAGATTCTCTCATGAGGGGCAACAACCTCTCAGTACCTACCCTGTCAAGCCCCTCAGAATCTTATATATTTCAATACGGGGAAGGGTTGGGGGGGGGGGGGGGGGGGGGTGGAGGCACTGGCATAGTGGTATTGTCACTAAGCTAGCAATCCAGAGACCCAGAGTCATGCTCTGGGTACCCGGGTTCAAATCCTGACATGGCAGATGCTGAAATTTGAATTCATTAAAATTCTGGAATTAAAAGTCTAAAGGTGACCATGAAATCATTGTCAATTGTCGTAAATACCCATCTGGTTCACTAATGTCCTCTAGGGAGTGAGATCTGTCATCCCGCCTACATGTGACTCCAGATCCACAGCATTGTAGTTAATTCTTAAATGCTTCAGGGATGGGCAACAAATGCTAGCCCAGCCAGCGCCACCCATATCCCGTGAACGAATAAAGAAAAAAAGCCCGAGCATCTCTCATTCTTCTAAACTCCGATGAATATAGGCCCAATCAGCTCAACCTTTCCTCGCAAGACAACCCCTTAATCCCAGGAATCAACCTACTGGCCTTTTCTGGACATGGACCAGTTTGGGCCGAAGGGTCTGTCGCTGTGCCATAGATTCTAGGATTCTATGAACTGCCTCCAACACAAGTATAACCCTCCTTAAATAAGGAGACCAAAAATGTACACAATATTTTAGTTGTTACAATCTCAGTTAAGACCAGTAACCATTTTTAAAAGAAATCCTAAATCCCAGTTATTTACTGACAGAACAAAGCCATAAGATTCCAAGAAAGTAAACTAAAACCAACCTAGATAACCACTTATACACTGAAAGCCAGAATCAACATGTTAAACAAGAATTAACAGGCAGACTGTGGTTGATTAATGAGCTGGGCATGCGCCGACAAGTGCGCTGGCAGCTGGCTGCCTCCACCTCAGATGTGCATCCTGGGGAAACACCTAGACATAGTGGTAGAGCTCGGAGGGCCAAGCATGTTGAGCATCACTGAGGGCACCGGGGGAGGGCAGAGGGTGGGGGGTAGATTGGGGGTGGAGGGGGGACTAGGGAGCGTCATCATTGGGAGAGTGGGGGATTGTAAAACACATTAAACAACTTTTTGCACAACCATTGTGATGCCTCTGTCACTTTCTTCTGCAATGCAGTCTGAACTCCGAACCCTTTGCCATCTCTCCAAGCATCCAGCCCTTCCCTGTGGCACCCACCCACCCTCCGACCGCAGATATATCCCTGAAGCTGTGACCCATCCCTGGATCCCTGAAGCTGTGTCCAAGCCCTGGGTGTTTGGATGTTGCCTGTTGCGTGTGTGGTGTTGCATCCGACAGTGTTCAGGCACACTGTCCATGCATCAAGGTGGGATTGGGATGCCAGGCAATAACTCCCACATGCTACATGGCCCGCCCACCCACGGGAATCCACTTGGGATGTATGAATTGCTCAATTAACCACGATTGCCAATCCCTATTAGTGATACACATCAGCCGCCCGACCAGAGGCTTCGGCAAACGATGGGGGGTTATGGGTGATCGTCGAGGCAGACAGGCAGGGACAAGGGTTGCACCCGGAATAAGTAAACGATCCAGGGATTGGCATGGTGGTGCCGCGAGCGGTTGCCCCCCAATCAGCGTCCCCCCCCTCACCCTCCTACAATGGCCCATCCCTGCGAAGGGTCCCCCACCTCCAGCCTAGGATCCCTTATCCCCCCCACAGAGCACTGGGATGGCAATCCCAGCGCTCCCGGGCTCTTTGCCTGTGAGCAAAGATGGATACTCCCCTCCTGGGCTCCCCACAGAAGCCCTTCCGCCAGGGTCACGTTTTTCAAAAGGAGTACTAATTGATGCTGAATGACAAGGCTGTTGGATCAGGGGTGGCTCCCATTAACTGTGGAAATGGTGCTTAAGTGATGATAAATGGTTTCTCGCCTCGCCATGGCGTGATCCCGATTTCCCCTATGGGAGCCGGGCGGTCGCATTGCAAACTGTTTGGCGCCTGACGCGGTTCTTGTTTTTGGCCTCTCCCGCTATTCACCGGCCTTGTTCCACTTGAGCGAGAGTGTAACAAGGCTGTTAACTCTGTTTCTCTCTCCACAGATGCTGCCAGCCCTGCAAAGCATTTCCAGCATTTTCTGTAATTACATCACCACTCTTGCTCGCTCCCATTAATATTTCCCTTTTTCAAACAACTAATTCCCTTTTGAAAGTATTTATGGTTTCTGCTTCAACCAAGATTTGTGACACAGAATTCCACCTGCTCAACGCCATAAATGTAAAGATTGTTTTCGAGCGCATTCAATTATTTTTGTGATGTTAAACTTGGGCCCTCTCATTTCTGTCTCACTGATCAATAGAAGCAATCTATCACTATAATAATTTAACAACATTCTCAAAACGTTCCTCAGATCACCTCGTGATCAATAGAATCGCTATTACGGATGCATTTTGAGTATCTCAGGTTTGATTTAAGCTTGGGGATCACGATGACTACTTTCTGCTCAGCAGGCCCTATGTTACCTGCTTTGCTTTTAACGTATTTTTGCAAACTAGAACATAAACATTAAGCATCATGCATCAAAATCATCTCCGACACTACCTATGTACTCTTGTAACTCTGGGGATGATTGGAAAAAGATCATTATTGTTATTGCAAGTGGCTATGACAGTTCCCATCGAGCTTGATAGCAATCAGTAAAGCAAGAATGTCACTCAGGATGACAGAATATCAAGAACCCTTTCTCTGATGACATCTTAGCAGCAACATTCTTGCTCCATTGATGCACTTTGTGAAATTTAAGTGTTCCAGAACCACAGTGCTCCAGATGTTATTTTTATGTGCCATTTGAAGATTTTATTTTGGGCATCTTTGAATGATTTGTTTTTCTTCATGCTGTCACTAGGGAGGTAAAAAATCCTACCAAATAAAATTGCAACTACTGTGTTCATTTGCAAAGTTAAAATTATGATGAAAGTATTGCTTTTCTGCAAAGTCAACTAAATGTATTGCTGTATCAAAACAACGAGATTAAAAACCCTAATAAATCTATTAACAACACCTAACATATTGTTTTTTTATGTGTTCTTTCTTGCTGTTCATTTTAGAATCAACATCATTCAGTCATGCTGGAGAATCAGATTAATTTATTACAAGGTAGAATACAAATGAAAGATAATTTATAAAGAATAATCTTATACATAATGCCAATTATTACCTCTAATACCATTTAGTTAATTGAAAATAGTAAAATGGAGGGAGTATATAGAACCATATGACTGTAATTCACAAACCCAGGGTCACGACCTGTGGGTGGGGCGTGGGCGGGTGTCATGAAGGTCACCGGGCCATCCGTTGTGGCATTCCCAATCGCAGGGCCACGTGGGCGGCGTTCCCGATTGAGGAAAGTAGTGCCCACCAGCATGACTGGCTTTTAAAAATGCCGGTTGTTCCGTGCATGGTGCCTCCTCAGTTGTGCACAGGCCCAGAGCCCAGCGGGACAGAACGTCTCCTCCTGATGTCAGCGCGCTGACCCAGGAGCAGATGTTTTTTTTTATATCGCTGGAGTCATCCTGCCTGGAGCAGTGGCAGAGAGTAGGTCACACATCTCCTACAATGATATCACGTGTTCTGGGCGCGAGAGAGATTCCTCCATTTTGTAGCTGCCAGCAGTGCTGGTGTGAACTCCAGAGCCTCTGGTGAACAACCCATGAAGAAGCTGAAAACAGGAACAAAGCAGCTTAAAGATGATTACTTGAGGTATAGGTTTAGTAATTGTGCCACTGCAAATCAGGATTCAAAGTTCATATGCGTTGCATGTATGGGGGCACTGGCAAATGAAAGATTAAAACCCTCATAAATTCGAAGACATTTGACGACTAAACATGGGGAGTTTGACGACAAACCTCTTCATTTTTTTCAATGGATGCAGTGAGATCTTAACTCATCAGCTGAAGTCCTAAGTAGAAATGTAACATTGAATAACAAAGCAAGTGATATTGTGAGGACCAAGCAGGCTCACCAGTCACATTAAAGGTAAGTGAAAATGGTGGGTTGTGAGGTTCGGGCCGTGTGGATCGCGAAGGTCAGCTGATGTGGGTCCCGAAGGATGGCCTGTTGGTAAAAATGGGTCCCGGGCAAAAAAGTTTGAAAAACACTGACATAAGATCTTAAAAAAGAGGAACAGGAGTTAGGCCTTTCGGCTTCTCGAGCCTGCTCTGCCATTCAATAAGATCATGGCTGATCTGACATTCGACTGCGCAGCATGGTGACAATGGTTACCACTGCTGCCTCACATCGTCAGGGACCCAGGTACAGTTCTTGCCTTGGGTGACTGTGTGGAGTTTATACATTCTCGCTGTCTCTGCGTGGATTTCCTCCGGGTTCTCCAGTTTCCTCCTACAGTCCAAATATGTGGTTAGGTAGATTGGCCATGCTAAAGTACCCCTTATGTCCAAAGGTATGCAGGATAGGTGGATAGGCTGTGACCAAAGTGTGGTGTTACAGAGATAGGGCAGGGGAGTAGGCCTATGTGGAATGCTCTTTCGGAGGGTTGGTACAGACTCAATGGGCCGAATGGCCTCCTTCTGCACTGTAGGGATTCTATGGTTTCCTCATGTCCACTTTCCTGCCCTTTACCTGTAACCCTTGATTCCCTTACTAATCAAGAATTTATTTTCCTCAGCCTTAAATGTATACAAAGACTCTGCCCCCACAGCAGTCTGAGGCAAGGAGTTCCAAAGACCACAGAATCCCTACAGTGCAGAAGGAGGCCATTCGGCCCAACGAGTCTGCACCGACCCTCTGAAAGAGTACTGCACCCAAACCCACTTCCCTGCCCTATTCCTATAACTCTTTCACCTAACCTACACATCCCTCGACACAAAGGGACAATTTATCATGGCCAATCCACTTAACCTGCACATCTTTGGACTGTGGGAGGAAACCGGAGCAGCCGGAGGAAACCCACGCAGACATGGGTAGAAAGTGCAAACTCCACAAAGACGATCACCTGAGGCCGGAATCGAGCCTAGGTCCTTGGCGCTGTGAGGCAGCAGCGCTAACCACTGTGCCACCATGCCGCCCTCAACCCTGCCAGAGAAGAAATTCGTCCTCCTCTAAGTCTTAAATTGGCACCCCTTTATTCTGAGACTATGCCCTCTGGTCCTAGACTATCCCATGAGGGGAAACATCCTCTCAGCATTTACCCTGTCAGGCTCCTTTTGTGCACAAGTACCAAGTCCCTTTTGTGTTGCAGCTTTCTGCAGTTTTTCTCCATTTAAATAATACTGTTGTTTTGTTCTCTCTTCCAAAATGCACAACTTCACACTCCATATACTCCATTTGCCAACTTTTTGCCACTTATTTAACCTATCACTATCCCGTTGCAAATTGTTTGTATCCCTCTCTCAACTTTGTTTCTGCCTATTTTTGTGTCATCTGCAAATTTGGCTGGAGTACATTCGATTCCTTCCTCAAAGTCATGAATATATATTGTAAATGGTTGTAGTCCCAGCACTGATCCCTTTGGAACGCCACTGGTTACAGGTCACCAACCTGAAAAAGAATCCCTGGCTGTTTCTTGCCCATTAGCCAATTATCTATCCATGCCAATATACTAGTCGAACGCTTCTGGAACTCTAAATACAACACATCTACTGATTCCCCTCTATCCACTCTGTTGAAACTTCCTCGAAAAACTCTAATAAATTAGACAGAGATGATTTCCCTTTCATGAAGCCATGCTGGCTCTGCTTGATTAGAATATGATTTTCCAAATGTGCTATTGCTTCCTTAATAATTGATTAACAATCAATTAACACAATATCTTGGGAGTCATAAAAGTATAGACCAGAAATTAGTGTTTCAAATTTTATGTGAGAGTTTCTCCTTATTATCAGTGATTTGAATCTCACTTGAAATCTCCCTTAATCACCTCTAATGACTTCCTTACCCTGCTCACCTCTCTCATTTCACCTTTCACACACACCACTTCCTTACCTCACTCAGGGCATTACAATCTCAAAGATTTCAATTAATGCCAGGGATCTCACTCATTCTTTCATCTCCACTCTCATATCTGCCCAAATTCCTTTACTAAAACCTTGGGTCCCGATGAAAAAAATAAAATACCATCTCTTCTCTCCGAGGCTCAAGTGCCCTCTCGATTTTGAATTTACCACTGCATTGGTCTGCCACCCATGAAGATACCAATGCCTCATTGATCTGCTTTCCACTTCTCTATTTGTGACAATCTGGTCTTCCATCCTCAACAGCCATCTCTACAGCCTTAAATCTATGGACATTAAGCTCAACTGCACCTGGTGATCAGTTAGCCCATTGGACTATCTCTAGATCGATCTCAATTCCTCTCCCCAGCCAAAACTGCTCATCGCTGCTGGACAGCAGAAATAACTTCAAAATGATCTTCTTGATTTTCCTCAAGCTTCCCTCTCGTATATTAGCAATCTCATTACTGACTAAAAAAACGAGGAAGATATGCAGCGGAATTCTCTCTCAAATCCCCGGTCCGCAGCAGCACACCCACGCGACGGGATGGAGTGGCCACAATGGGAAACCCCATTGGCCGGCTGCGGGAACGGAGAATCCTGCTCATGAACTTTTTTTTACATCACTCTGAGATGGCATGTGACTAACCTGACTCCACTGATTACCCTCAACTCCTATCTCTCCCTCCTGCTCTTTATCTAAGTGCATCTTCATCAATTCCATTCAAATAAAAGCAAAATACTGCGGATGTTGCAAGTCTGAATAAAAACTGAAAATGCTGGAAAGACTCAGAGGACTAGCAGCATCTTCTGTGGAGAGAGAAACAGAATTAACATTTTGAGTCCAATCCCAACCCAGTTCCAAGGAAGAGTCATATTGACTCAAACCGTTAACTCTGGTTCCCTCTCCACAGGTGCTGCCACACCTGCTAAAGTTTTCCACCATTTCTGTTTTAATTTCACCCATTCCATTATCTGGGGCTGGTTTAGCACACTGGGCTAAATAGCTGGCTTATAAAACAGACCAAGGCAGGCCAGCAGCACGGTTCAATTCCCGTACCAGCCTCCCCGAACAGGCGCCGGAATGTGGCGACGAGGGGCTTTTCACAGTAACTTCATTGAAGCCTACTTGTGACAATAAGTGATTTCCATTCCATCTGCCTTTTCTCACCCTCAATGCATTTCCTAACATAGAACATAGAACAGTACAGCACAGTACAGGCCCTTCAGCCCACAATGTTGTGCCGACCATTTATCCTAATCAAAGATCAACCTAACCTACACCCCTTCAATTTACTGCTGTCCATGTGATTGTCTAAGAGTCGCTTAAATGTACCTAATGACTCTGACTCCACCACCTCTGCTGGCAGTGCATTCCACACACCCACCACTCTCTGTGTAAACAACCTACCTCTGACATCTCCCCTATACCATCCTCCAATCACCTCATAATTATGTCCTCTCGTGACAGTCATTTCCACCTTGGGGAAAGGTCTCTGGCTATCCACTCTATCCATGCCTCTCATCACCTTGTACCTCTATCAAGTCACCTCTGTGCCTTCTTCGCTCGAGTGAGAAAAGCCCCAACTCCCTCAACCTTTCTTCATAAGACATGCCCTCCAGTCCAGGCAGCATCCTGGTAAATCTCCTCTGTACCCTCTCCAAAGCATCCACATCCTTCCTATAATGAGGCGACCAGAACTGGACATAATATTCCAAGTGTGGTCTAACTCGGGTTTTATAAAGCTGTAGCAAAACCTCGCGGCTCTTAAACTCAATCCCCTTGTTAATGAAAGCCAACACACCATACACCTTCTTAACAACCCTATCAACCTGGGTGGCAACTTTGAGGGATCTATGTACGTGGATCCCTAGATCCCTCTGTTCCTCCACACTTCCAAGAAACCAGCCTTTATCCCTGTATTCAGCATTCAAATTCAACCTTCCAAAATGAATCACTTCACATTTATCAAGGTTGAACTCCATCTGCCACTTCTCAGCCCAGCTCTGCATCCTGTCAATGTCCTGTTGTAACCTGCAACAACCCTCAACACTATCTACAACTCCCCCAACCTTCGTGTCATCAGCAAACTTACTAACCCACCCTTCCACTTCCTCATCCAAGTCATTTATAAAAACCACAAAGAGCAGAGGTCCCAGAACAGATCCTTGCGGGACACCACTGGTCACCGACCTCCAGGCGGAATACTTTCCATCCACTGCCACTTGCTGTCTTCTTTCGGTCAACCAATTCTATATCCAGACAGTCAAATTTCCCTGTATCCTGTGCCCCCTAACTTTCTGAATGAGCCTACCATGAGGAACCTTATCAAATGCCTTACTGAAATCCATATACACCACATCCACTGCCCGACCTTCATCAATGTGTCTCGTCACATCCTCAAAGAATTCAATGAGGCTTGTGAGGCATGACCTCACAAGAACATGCTAACTATCTTTAATCAAACTATGTTTTTCTAAATAATCATAAATCCTATCTCTCAGAATCCTTTACAATATTTTGCTCACCACAGACGTAAGACTGATGGGTCTGTAATTCCCAGGGATTTCCTATTCCCTTTCTTGAACAGGGGAACAACATTCGCCTCCCTTCAATCATCCGGTACTACTCCACTGGAGAGTGAGGACGCAAAGATCATCGCCAACGACGCAGCAATCTCCTCCCTCGCTTCCCGGAGTAACCTTGGGTATATCCCGTCAGCCCAGGGGACTTATCTATCCTGATGCTTTTCAAAATTTCCAGCACATCCTTCGTCTTAACATCAACCTGTTCAAGTCTATTAACCTGGTTCACACTGTTCTCCGGAGCAACAAGGTCCCTCTCTCTAGTGAAAACTGAAGCAAAATATTCATTTAGGGCCTCCCCTACTTCCTCAGACTCTAGGCACAAGTTCCCTCCACTATCCTTGATCGGCCCTACTCTCACTCTGATCATCCTCTTATTTCTCACATAAGTGTAGAACGCCTTGGGGTTTTCCCTAATCCTTCCCGCCAGGGCTTTTTCATGCCCCATTCTAGCTCTCCTCAGTCCATTTTTGAGTTCCTTCCTGGCTACCTTGTAAACTTCTTAAGTCATGCCAGATCCTTGCTTCCTCAACCTTACGTAAGCTTCCTTCTTCCTCTTGACTAGAAGCTCCACTTCTCTTGTCATCCAAGGCTCCTTCACCTTACCATTCCTTCCTCGTCTCAGTGGGACAAAACTATCCAGCACTCGCAGCAAGTGCTCCTTAAACAACCCCCACATTACTGTTGTGCATTTCCCCAAGAACAATTGTTCCCACTTTATGCTCTTCAGCTCCTGTCTAATGGCAATATAATTTCCCCTCCCCCAATTAAATACCTTCCCATACTGTCTGTTCCTATCCTCTCCATGACTATGGTAAAGGTCAAAGAGTTGTGGTCACTGTCACCGAAATGCTCTCCCACCGAGACATCTGACACCTGGCCTGGTTCGTTGCCGAGCACCAAGTCCAATATGGCCTCCCCCCTAGTCGGCCTATCTACATATTGAGTCAGGAATCCTTCCTGTACACACCTGACAAAATCTGCTCCACCCAAACCATTTGCACTAAGGAGGTTCCGGTCAATATTACAGAAGTTGAAGTCACCCATGACAACAACTCTGTTACTTCTGCACTTTTCCAAGACCTGCCGCCCAATCTGTTCCTCTATCTCTCTGCTGCTATTGGGGGGTCTATAGATAACTCCCAATAAAGTGACTGCTTCTTTCTTGTTTCTGACTTCCACCCATACTGACTCAGCAGACAAACCCTCATCAACTACCTCCTTTTCTGCAGCTGTGGTGCACTCCCAAATTAACAGTGCCACTCCCCCTCCTCTTTTACCTCCCTCCCTCTTCTTCTGAAAACATCTAAACCCCGGAACATCTAACAACCATTCCTGCCCCTGTGAAATCCATGTCTCTGTAATGGCCACAACATCGTAGTTCCAAGTACTGATCCATACACTAAGTTCATCTCCCTTATTCCTGACACTCCTTGCATTGAAACAGATGCACTTTAACCCATTCCACTGAGTGCAACTTTGCCCTATCAACTGTCTATCCTTCCTCACAGACTTGCTGCATACTATTTCTCGCTGTTCAACAGCTACCCTATGCTTTGATCCATAGCTCTGGTTCCCATCCCCCTGCCAAACTAGTTTAAACCCTCCCAAAGAGCTCTAGCAAACCTCTCACCCAGGATATTGGTGCCCCATCCAGTTTAGGTGCAATCCGTCCTTCAGGTACAGGTCCCACCTTCCCCAGAAGATATCCCAATGATCCATATATCTGAAGACTTCCCTCCTGCACCAGCCCTGTAGCCATGTGTTCAGCTGCACTCGCTCTCTGTTCCTTGCCTCACTTGCACGTGGCACCGGTAGCAATCCTGAGATCACTTATCTGCTTGTCCTGCTCTTCAGCTTCCAACCTAACACCCTAAAATCACTTTTTATATCCTCATCCCTTTTCTTAGCTATGTCGTTGGTGCCTATGTGCACCACAACTTCTGGTTGCTCCCCCTCCCCCTTAAGAATCCTGTAGACTCGATCCGAGACATCCCTGGCCCTGGCACCCGGGAGGCAACATACCTTCTGGGAGTCTGGTTCGCGACCACAGAACCTCCTATCCATTCCCCTAACCATTGAGTCTCCTATCACTATTGCTTTTCTATTCTCCCCCCTTGCCTTCTGAGCCACAGAGCCAGGCTCAGTGTCAAAGACCTGACCGCTGGGGCCTTCCCCCGGTAGGTCATTCCCCCCAATAGCATCCAAAACGGTATACTTGTTTCGAAGGGGAACGGCCACGAGGGATCCCTGCACTGTCTGCCCCTTCGTTTTCCTTCCCCTGACTGTAACCCAGCTACTCTTTTCCTGTACCTTGGGTGTGGCTACCTCCCTGTAACTCTTCTCTATCACCCCCTCGGCCTCCCGGATGATCCGAAGTTCATCCAGCTCCAGCTCCAATTCCCTAAAGCGGTCTCTGAGGAGCTGGAGTTGGGTGCAATTCCCGCTGGTGTAGTCAGTGGGGACACAGGTGGTATCCCTCACCACCCACATCCTACAGGTGGATCATGCAACTGCCCTAGCCTCCATCCCCTCTGATCTTACAGAATGCAGCTGTGCTGTGAACCAACTGGAACTCCGCCCTCTGACTCTGCTCCCAATCAGCTGCACTCTCTGTAAACCCCTGGCTCCCTCACGCTCTTTGAGGAAATGAAATGAAAGGATCTACTACTACGCCTCAGTTATGTGACTCCCAGCCTTTTCTTCTAAGCCCAGTAAATGATCAAAGGTCACAATTCTGAATAGTTAACTTAGTTCCTCTTGCCACAGATGCTACTCGAACTGCTGAGTGTTTCCTGCATTTTCTGTTCATACTTGTCAAAATAAACTGTCTTTTCCCTTCAAAAAGTCAATACTTCCTTCAAGAGGGCCATTATCAATCTCTTTCAACCTCAAGTTCCTACATGCATCGGCTTCTCTAACAATGGTTTTCTTCTGCACTCCTGTTCCACTCCTGGTGCCCACTTGTTTAGTCACGGCACTTCAGATTCACTCACCACCTCCCGTCACCTCGCCAACTCCTTACTTTCAGAAATCCCAGAGTGCTTTTGCTCAACAATTCTTTCTGTCCCCTCACATTAATCTCTTGTTCAGTTTTCCACGCAACTCAACATGTGCTTTTCCTAAGAATGCAAGTTTGTGCTAGAAATGACACTCATTGAGTGATGATTCTTCTATTTTAAGGTGGTGTGATAAAGCACACACTTAAAAATACCAGCAGATTGGCTAAATACCAGAGAAGTAACAGGATCGATAATACTGCCTCGCACTTGTTAAATCCTATCAACAGACACATTTGAAACAGCACAAAAGCATTGTCCGTGACCAGTGTTTATGAAAGAATTGTAATCAGTGAAGCATTTTATGGAACTACAGGTGAGGTTCACTGGTAAACAAAGGAGGCTGGGTAAGGTTTATAAGGACTGATGGCTACCTGCTCCTTAAAGCATCCAGTGCGCAACTGGGAGGAGGTTGAAGAAAGGATAGATGCAGAAACCATTACAACATTACGTAAAAGATGTCACAAATTAAAAAATCTGCCACACCAGGCAAATAGTACCTTTATGCATTACAGGCCTTAAGATGTGAAAGGAAATCATTCTACCAGTAATTTAATCCTTTCCCTCAATATCAAGCCTGTACTGCGCTGTAATGTTCTATGTTCTAAGTGATTGAGGACATGATGGCCTTCAGACAGCAGGGGAAGATCTGAACTGCCAGTGGTCTCAATCAATTCCAGTTCTGGATCCATTTTCAGTATTCATCCCTGACATCAGTGACTGGCAAAATATCAAAGGACTAGACGCCAGTGAAGCCCGATGTTTTCTCAAACTTTGTGACTAGTTCTATAATGTTCATTCCACATAATGTTGTCCTACAATTGAACCTGTCAGTGACGCACTAGGTCTCAGTAACATCTGAAACAGCAACATGCAGCGATGTGGTGTTGGAAAGCATGTATTTTGACATTTTGCTGCTCTTCTATTCTTGGAAATTACAGATTAAGCCATGGACAACATTACGAAGAATGGTCACACCTCATAGCACCCTACCTCATTGTAACCAACATGGCTGCACGGATGAGAATACATTAGTGAGGTTGAGGAGGATGCAAGTCCCACAACAGGCAAACCAAAGTAATAGGGATGCCCCAAATGCAGACCCATCACAACAAGCTCGCAAGAAGGTCCAGCATCACCAGAATTCCAGCAGCGAAACAAGTTCATTTTCTCTTGCATGAGGAATTCAATGCCTTCAGGAGAGAAGTAGAGGAAATACATTCATAAACATGAAGTATGGGGATTTGCAACAATGACAGGTAGTGCTTTTCTTTCATTAGCAATTATGGTCTGTGTCACCAGTGGCAGAAAATCAGAATACCAGGTACCTCATTGTTCCATTCAAAATATTTCAGGATAAAGAATGTACCAGAGAAGAAGAAAAAATATTTTTCTGGTCTTACACAAGTTCACATTTGAATGCACAAACGAAAAGTCCAAACTGTATGTCACAAAGAACGCATACATCTTTCGTGCAGATAAAGAGGCAATTTTAGTAATAACTATATTGAAGCATAATTGCACCAATTGCAATGAAAAAAGTTTCAATTAAATTGACAGTTCCCGCTGAAAATGTAGTTTCCATTCATTTCCACAATAAGTATTCATGTTAGCTTTAAAAGGAGTTTTCGACAAAATGTGTTTTTCATTTCTCCCTGGTTCATACCAAGTTACATGTAACTGTACATTAAAGTAAATATGTTGAAGGAAACCCACCGCTTTCATTTGAACAGATATAAAGTAACATGTTGCCAAGTGTTGTTTAGGTTTCCCAGAAGCAACACCAATAAGAACGTGAATAATAGCTCTTTGTGCTGAACAAGAGTAGAACTAGAGGCCATAATTATAAGCTAAAAGCACAGACTAAGTAAAATTTAAGTAACTCCTGCACCTTTAGGTGGTCAAATTATTGTAAGCATATTAATGCACTCATATGACAAGGCTGCTAAAATATCACAGGAATGCTCACCCATCCAGAAATTTATGATAGTTCCCTCATCACAGTTTCCATCTTCACCCTACTAACTAGTGTTGACCAGTCTGTGTGTGTCAAACCTATTGAGATCTGATCTAAATTTGTAATTTAAAATAAAAAATGTGTGTTCATGGGATGTTTTTGGCATTGGCTAGGTCAGTATTTATTGGCCATGTCTAGTTTCCATAAGGTCTGGTAGATTTTCTCCCTGTACTATGACAGAACCTGTGATGCTGCTCTCACAATGATGTCGGACAGGAATGTTGTGTTCTTTGTTTTTGTTATTCAGGATGATGAAAGTTGTAGTGATGACAAAGAACAGCAAGCAGTGTTTAACAAATAAAGCTAATTTACTACACTAGACTACATTCAAACATATTACTAAGGAATTAGATGATATTACACTACATTTCTACAATACTAATTTATTCTATCAACGAAGCCATCTTACACCTACTCTGTCTGGCTCCCTTCAACTCTCTCCCAGATGCCAAGGAGACATGTTATATTTATATGGTTGCTCTATAGCACCATCTAGTGACTAGAGTAGTAACATTACATTGACCCTTTATGAGCTTTACAAAATCCACATATTGTGACAAGGAACTCCATGGTTTTTGCCCAGCAACAATGAAAGAACAGCAGAGTTACATGTCCATGGTAAGGGGAAATTGTTTGCATTGCCTGTTTCATGGCTCAAAACTGAATCCATAATGGGGAACAGCTATGATTTCATTTCAACATCAGTGAGCAACAATATTCGAGGAGAAGTTTACAATGAATAATTGTGTAACATGTTACTCCTTGGGTTGAAGGCATGGTTCAGGCCATTCCCCATTCCTTCTTCATGTCTGCACCTCTGTCCAGTCTGGTGCTCTTCCTGACCCTTCTACACTGAAAATGATCCCAAATTTCTTTGATGTGCCCCAAAAATCAGAACCACAGGGAAATTAACCTGATCTTCTATCTTCTATATCCCCAATTCTATCCAGTCATGGACTCAATATTCTAATATCCCACTAATATTGTTGAAAAATAATTTAACACTTTGAAAAATAGCACTTCCATGTTTTCACGGTCCCCCAGTTAAGGTAGCTATTTAATTAACACAATAGCTTAGCCAAAAGTTCACAATTCTGAGGAAGACTCATATTCGACTCGAAACATTAGCTGTGTTTCTCTCTTCACAGCTGCTGCCAGAGCTGCGGAGCATTTCCAGCACTTTTTTGTTTTTATTTTAGCTAAGAAGATAGGAACATAGAAACATAGGAATTAGGAGCAGAAGTAGGCAATTCTGCATTCCGAACCTGCTCCACCATTCAATCAGATAATAACTCATCTCTTCCTGGTCTCAAATCCACCTCCCTGCCTGTTCCCCATATCTCTTTAACCCATTATTTTAAAATCAGAAACACATCTACCTCCTTCATTAAACGCAGAGGGTAGTGGGTGCCTGGAACTCACTACCGGAGGAGGTAGTGGAGGCAGGGACGATAGGGACATTTAAGGGGCATCTTGACAAATATATGAATAGGATGGGAATAGAAGGATACGGACCCAGGAAGTGTAGAAGATTGTAGTTTAGTCGGGCAGTATGGTCGGCACGGGCTTGGAGGGCCGAAGGGCCTGTTCCTGTGCTGTACATTTCTTTGTTCTTTGTTCTTTGATTCAGTCTCTACCACACTATGGGGCAGCGAGTTCCATAAATTCATCACCCTCTGCGATAAGTAGTTACTCCTCATCTCAGTTTTAAATCTACCGCCTCTCAACCTATATATGTGACCTCTCATTCTAGTTTGCCCCACAAGGGGGAACATTTGGTCTATGTTTGCTTTATCAATCCCTTTTAGTATTTTATATACCTCGATCAGGTCCCCTCTCATCCTTCTAACTCCAGCGAGTATAAGCGCAAACTGTTCAAGCTCTCCTTATACGTCAACCTTCATCCCCGGAATCAATCTGGTGAGCCTCCTCTGAACTACCACCAATGCCACCACATCCTGCCTCAAATAAGGAGACCAAAATTGGACACAATACTCCAGGTGTGGTCTCACCAACACCCTATACAATTGCAGCAACCTCTACTTTTATACTCCAGTCCTTTTGCAATAAATGCTAAAATTCCATTTGTCTTTTTTATTATATGTTGTACCTGCATACAGACTTTCTGCGATTCATGAACATAATTTGCCTTTCTATTTTTTCGGCCGAAGGACATCCATTTAGCTGTGCAGGAATGTATGTAAGTAGATAAGTTGCAATCTTTGTGTTAACCTTTCGTGCAGCAGATCTGATTAACGAAATAACATGATAATGCCACTGATCAATTCATTGCAATCTCCTTTATATACTAAAACTGGTGAATTGCCTTTTCAGCCAGATAAGAAAGCCACTTGAACCAAGAGTAGAATATTGCAGACAGTCACCATCAAGGTAATGATTTCCACATATAAAAAGTGGAAACAAGATTAATACATTTGTTAACCTGGGGCTGTTGAGACACTAAAAGCTCTACCTCTGCTCCTAATGTAATGTTCCATTTTATATTCAGTCCATAGCTAATATTGCACTGAAGTTATCCGAGCGTGGCAAATATCAATGACGGTAATTCTGCAGGAGCATCATCCAGAATCTCAGAACACTTTGAAGGATTTATGAATTATGAAGAGTGCATTGATAATACTGAGCAACATTCAGTCCAATTTACTGTTCAAGGATCCCTAGTAACAAAGCTCATTCATTTCACAGCAAGATTTTGGGTAAGGTTGTTAAGATTAGAAAGAGTATTTCTGGCCCAAGGGATTTCATTAAAAGGAAAACATGGTTTTCCAGAGCCTGCTCCAGCAGAGCCTCACTCATTCAGTGCAATGTGGCAATTCATAATCAAAATATGCCATCAAAAATATATCAACCATGATTAATATGTAGAAATGCACAGTCTTCTGTAGCCTCACTTGCAGAAATTTTCTTTCTTTTAATTGCAAAAACTTAAGTTACAGATACAGCATTAATGAATGATAATATTCATTTCATGTCCCCGGCTTTAGAATTTGTTGTTATTCTTTGGATCCCCAGGTACAAATAAAGGCTCGTATGGGGGCAGGGAAGAGGAACACACACACTAGTTGAGTTGCTAAGACTGCTATAATGTCAACTATGAAATGTTGAGATAATCAGGCTTTTTTGTAGCTAGGGATTTATGAGACTGCTGACAGGAGCCTTCATCAATCAAAATATGAAATCACAACCGTTCAATTGACAAGAACACCTAAAAGTAATGGCTTGCTGGCACTAGTGCATGAATAGAATGGTAAAATTAAAAAAGTAATTTCCACTAGCTGATGTATGAATTGCACTGTCGTGACGATTATTGCTGCAATCACAAATTTGTCAGCACAGGCAGTTCATTATTACAGATACATTTTCTGCTTTCTGCATTAATATCTCTATTTTCATGGAGTTTCTGATGTTCTTCCCGAGGCCAACTTTGGTACTCATGATTACAGCAGAAATTTGGCCATGTTTCAGCTTACTGCAACATCATAAATTCTGGGGCTATTATTTCTCAGGCAGACGCAGAGAAAGCTCATTTAGCTGATGAAGCATCTTTCTGAACTTGCAGTACAATCCTGGGGAGAAATAGTACGTGTATGTTTGGCCCAGCGAGAGTAGACATTGAGGTGTTGGGTGCTGAGGTACAGACGAACCAACACGGTTGCGATTGGTACAACGCAGTTTTATTCCAACCAACTATTTACACATCTGACTTGGTACTCAGCACGTTGTGACTGTGTGAGTGTCTTGCTAATGAGGTCCTGGCCCTGTGCTGTCTCCAGATGGACTCGACAGGAAGTGTCGTGTTTCTTGTCTTATACTGTGTCTGCTCTTGTCTGTGATTGGCTGTCGTGTTGTGTGTGCTAATTGGTCTGTTGGTCTGTCTATCATTATGCATGTGTTATGATGTGTGTTTGAATATCATGACATCCCCCCTTTTTTACAAGATTATGTGCCTACGTGGTTATAAATATAAATGTGTCCTGAGTGCAGCTAAAGGTGTGTGTGTGTAATATTTACATCATGTACATGGGGCTTAACTAGAAACAAAGGGCGATGTCAGGTGTGACATGCTAACAAGGTTGTACCATAACAAAAGAAAAACAACGTTGAAATTTGGAACGATCAAACGAGGTCTGGAACGATAAAACAGTGACATGTTACAAAACAGTAGTTGCTAAAGTTTGACGTGTGAACAGTCTCATAAAACAGTAGTTGCTAAAATTTGACGTGTGAACAGTCTCATAAGTCCAGTCTAGTAGGTGGGCGACGAATTCGGGCTGACCGCCTCAAGGGTGGGTCGAGAACCACCGGCTGAGGTGCGAGCCTGGCCGCGGCCGGCGACAGAAGGGGCATGGTATACGGCAGCTCCACAAAGTCGCTATCAGGAACCAGTGGAGGACACGGCGTCTGTGTAGGGTCCCGTTGCGAGCGTGGAAGTAAGCGAAGGGCTCGGCGATTGCGCCTACGCACGGATCCATCCGGCATGCGTACCAGGAACGAGCGGGGAGCAACGCGTCGGAGAACTTCGGCAGGTGCTGACCAGCCACCGTCTAGTAGGTGGATGCGGACGTGGTCTCCAGGGGCCAGGGAGGGAAGATCAGTCGCCCGTATGTCGTACGATCTCTTCTGGCAATCGCGCTGCAGTTGCATCCTATGCAGTACCGGAGCATGGTCTATTGTTGGTGCCAGGATGGAAAGCATAGTGGTTCTGAGGGCGCGACCCATCAGCAGCTGTGCTGGTGAGAGACCAGTGGCTAGTGGGGCCGAGCGATAGGCCAGCAGGGCGAGGTAGAAGTCCGACCAGGCAGCAGCAGCCTTGCAGAGGAGCCACTTAGCAATGTGAACGCCCTTCTCCACCTTTCCATTGGACTGGGGATGCAGAGGGCTGGACGTCACGTGTGTGAAGACATACGAAGCAGCAAAGGACGACCATTCATGGCTGGCAAAACAGGGCCCATTGTCCGACATGACAGTCATCGGAATGCCGTGGCGAGCAAAGGTGTCTTTGCAGGCCCTGATGACAGCAGACGGCGTCAAATCGTGCAGGCGTATGACTTCTGGGTAGTTTGAGGAATCACAATCCGGTCCAGCTTCAGAAGGACACCATCAATGATGGCTAGGTCGTCTCGTACATTGTAGAACTGCGGGCACTGCCCTTTGAGCCATTCTCCCATCATGTGGCGCATCACTCGCTGCAGAAGGGGATCGGCCGCAGTCTCTCGGCGGATATGGGCCAGACTGGAGTCGTCAGCCGGCAGATTTGCCGCTGTAAAAGCCACCTGTGCCTCGACCTGACATACGAACCCCTCCGCATCTGGCGGCGTGCTCACTGCTCTGGATAGGGCATCCGCCACGATGAGGTCCTTCCCTGGAGTGTAGACCAGTTGGAAGTCGTACCTCCTGAGTTTAAGTAGGATGCGCTGGAGGCGAGGGGTCATCTCGTTCAGGTCCTATTTATTATGCTGACCAGGGGGCGGTGGTCAGTTTCGACCGTGAACCTTGGAAGACCATAGACGTAATCATGGAACTTGTCTAAACCGGTTAGCAAGCCCAGGCATTCTTTTTCGATTTGCGCTTAGCGCTGCTCTGTGGGGGTCATGGCCCGCGATGCATAGGCCCATGATTCCGTGTCATCCCTCTGCAGGAGCACTGCTCCAATGCCGGATTGGCTGGCATCAGTTGAGATTTTGGTGGCACGAGACGTGTCAAAAAACGCCAACACTGGTGCCGTAGTGAGTTTGCGTTTGAGCTCCTCCCATTCCAGCTGGTGTGTGTGTTGCCACTGGAACTCTGTGGATTTTCTGACGAGGTGGCGCAGAGTCGACGTGTGGGAGGCAAGGTTGGGAATGAACTTCCCCAGGAAGTTGACCATGCCAAGGAAGCGTAGGACAGCCTTCTTGTCGGCCGGCTGCGGCATGGCTGTGATGGTGCTCACCTTGTCTGCATCCGGACGGACCCCTGACCGGGATATATGGTCCCCCAGGAACTTCAACTCGGTCTGCCAAAGGAGCACTTGGCTCGGTTGAGGCGCAGGCCATTTTCCCGTATGCGGGCAAAAACGCGTTGGAGACGATGTATGTGCTCCTGCGGTGTGGTGGACCAGATGATGACATCGTCCACATATACGCGCACTCCTTCGATGCCTTCCATCATCTGCTCCATGATTCTATGGAAGACCTCGAATGCCGAGATGATGGCAAATGGCATCCAGTTGTAGCAGAATCTGCCGAAAGGGGTGTTGAAGGTACATAGCTTTCGGCTGGATGGGTCCAGTTGGATCTGCCAAAATTCTTTAGAAGCATCCAGTTTCGTGAATATCTTCGCCTGGGCCATTTCACTGGTGATCTCCTCCCGTTTGGGTATGGGATAATGCTCCGTGACCCTGGATCGGACCCCTTGGTCCTGGAGATCCTGCAGCTGCAGCTTGAGGCGGTCTTTAAGTGGCGCAGGAACCCTGCGAGGTGCGTGAACGACCGGGATGGCGTCCGGTTTGAGGCGAATTCTGTATGTGTATGGCAGTGTTCCCATGCCCTCGAATGCCTCCTGGTTGTGGGCGAGGAGCGATTGGAGCTGTGCGTAGAACTCTGCATCCCGGAAGTCAGACGTGCCGTCTGGGGAGAGAGAGAGAATTTGTTGCACAAGGTGGAGAGCCTTACATGCCGGTGCGCCCAGCAGGGAGTCCTTCGATGAGCCAACTATCTCGAACGAGAGTGTGGCCGTGTGTGTTTTGCGTGTCACCTGGAGCTGGCAGGGTCCCATGGCCGGGATAACGTTCCCGTTGTAGTCGACCATGTTGCACCGGGAAGGCTGGATTGGTGGTCTGACCTTCATGGCATAGAAGGCTGACCATGCTATGAGGTTGGCGGAGGCGCCAGTGTCCAGGCGGAAAGTGATCGGCGATCGGTTGACCGTTAGGGTGGCACTCCATTCATCGGCCGGATTGATGGTGTTGACCCGGTTCGCATCATTGACCGCAACCCGGAAGGCATCTTGGTCATCTGTGTCGTCGGTTTGGATGTCGTGATGTGGAGGCTGGATGGTCCGCACGTGTCTGCGAGGTTGTCGGAGATGTGGAAAATCAACAGGTTGAGCCGCTCGACAGTAGGCAGCGTAGTGGCCCATCTTGTCACAGCGTAGGCATTGTCGGGTTTTTGCAGGACATTGCCCTTTTAAATGTGCAGCTCCACAGTTGCCGCACGTCATGATGTCATGGCGTTCGTTACGCCACTGCGCATGCACAGTTCGGTCTTGCGTCGGGCGCGCCTGCGCAGCACGTCCCTCAGTGTTGCCGTAAGTTTTGGCGCGCACAAACGCGGGAGGCCTTAAAAGGCACGCAAAACGGCCGCCCTCGTCCGGGCCACGGGCCGGGAGAAAATCGATTGCCTGGATGTGTTCGGCCTCGTGGGCGGCCTGGCTTGCCGATTCGATCGCTTGGGACCCCCTCCGTGCCGATTCGGTCGCCTGAAATTGGGCATAGCGGCTGGTCGCATTCTCATGCAGGACACAGGCTTCAACTGCAGATGCTAAGGTCAGGCCTTTAATTTTTAGAAGCTGCTGGCGTAGGCCACTGGAGGCAACGCCAAAAACGATCTGGTCCCGGATCATGGACTCTGAGGTGGTGTCGTAATCGCAGGACTGCGCGAGTATGCGGAGGTGCGTCAGGAAGGACTGAAAGAGCTCATCCTTACCTTGCAGGCGCTGCTGAAAGACATACCTCTCAAAGCTTTCATTGACCTCAACGTTGAAGTGCTTGTCGAGCTTGAGGAGGACCGTGTCATACTTAGATTTGTTCTCGCCTTCCGCGAACACCAAGGAGTTGTATACGTCGATGGCGTGCTGACCTGCGGTAGTGAGGAGCATGGCAATCTTTGTTTCATCCGAGGCGCTCTGTTTTTCATTGGCTTGCATGAACAGTTTGAATCGCTGCTTGAAGAGCTTCCAATTTGTGCCCAGGTTCCCAGCGTCTTGCAACGGCTGCGGTTTGTTGCGGGTGTCCATGGCTCAGGATGGCAGATTTGCCGTTAAGTATCGATTCACTCACTGGTACCATGAGGTGTTGGGTGCTCTGAGGTACAGACGAACCAACACAGTTGCGATTGGTACAACGCAGTTTTATTCCAACCAACTATTTACACATCTGACTTGGTACTCAGCACGTTGTGACTGTGTGAGTGTCTTGCTAATGAGGTCCTGGCCCTGTGCTGTCTCCAGATGGACTCGACAGGAAGTGTCGTGTTTCTTGTCTTATGCTGTGTCTGCTCTTGTCTGTGATTGGCTGTCGTGTTATGTTTGCTAAATGGTCCGTTGGTCTGTCTATCATTATGTATGTGTTATGATGTGTGTTTGAATATCATGACAGACATCACCAAAGTGGTTTATATGATGATGTCTGGCCCACTTAGGTCACAACTGGGCAGGATGCAGTTTAATGTAAATAAGTCAATAAACAACGGTTAACAGGGCAGATATGAATTTTGAGAGCATCAATCAAAAACTTTTTCTTTTAGCAAGTGTTAGGCAACCATCACAATATGCACAATTATGGAGTAACAGTAGAAACTAACGTGCAATTATACTACTTGCACAGACTACACCATAGACTGAAAGCTCAGTTTGGTAATTGATGTACATTCATTTTTGGACAAAAAGCACAGACAAACCAATAAAGGTCAATATCTCCCCGGAAAAGCAGAGGCATTTTTAGGGTTGCAAGATATCTGCATCCATTGTCATTCATATTCTGTGTTTGAAATGATGTCAGTGAATTAGACATAGACATAGAATTTACAGTGCAGAAGGAGGCCATTCGGCCTATCGAGTCTGCACCGGCTCTTGGAAAGAGCACCCTACCGAAGGTCCAAACCTCCACCCTATCCCCATAACCCAGTAACCCCACCTAATCCCCATAACCCAGTAACCCCACCCTACGGGCAATTTTGGACACTATGGGCAATTTAGCATGGCCAATCCACCTAACCCGCACATCTTTGGACTGTGGGAGGAAACCGGAGAACCCGGAGGAAACCCACGCACACACGGGGAGAACGTGCAAACTCCGCACAGACAGTGACCCAAGCCGGAATCGAACCTGGGACCCTGGAGCTGTGAAGCAATTGTGCTAACCACCATGCTACCGTGTATGTCTTATGCATGGTTTGGCAGAGAATGGCAAGAATGAGAAGTCCGGAGATTCAAACCAAAATGCTATCCCTAACTCCGGTACAGAGAAACAGTTATATCTAAAGCTTTCCTTCGCACCATTCGTTAAGTCAAACATTGTTCCAATTCTAGAATGGACGAGAGTCAAAGTGACATCAGATAGGGAAAGTTCAGGAAGGTCTGCCCAGTTGAGTTTATTAGTTGTGTGATTCTTCTAAGAGTAAGTTCCATCAATGAAGGACAAGAAAAGTGATATAAATAAAAGCAAAAGAAAATATTGGAAAATCTCAGTGGGTCTGGTCGCATATATGGAGAGAGAAACAGAGTTAACGTTCATGACTTCTTTTATACAGATATGACAAGTGATGTTCTCTGCCAAACCATGCATAAGACATACCAATTCACTTACATCATTTCAAACACAGAATATGAATGACAATGGATGCAGATATCTTGCAACCTTAAAAATGCCTCAAGTGATGTTCCTCAAGGATCAGTATTTTTCGAGGCTTGAACAACTATACCTCTTCACTTCCCTCTTCTCATTCACATTTCTTAAAACCAACCTGTTTTGGCCAGATTTTAGCTCAGCCCTTCTAGTCCCTTCTTATTTGGCTCAGCATCCATTCATATCTAATTATAAGTCTGTAAACATTTCTATGTGAAAGGTGCTGTACAAAGGCAAGCAGTCTTATTGAACATTAGTAGCCACAGCTTTCAAAAGGAGCACATGTTACTGAAAATTCTTCGCACCCGTTTCCACTACATTACACACAAAATTGCACAAAGATATAATTTCACACATTGGAGCTCTGCACACATACATACAGTTGGAACAAACAGAGCAGAGCAATGTACATTATAGTTAAGTAAATGTTGCCACTAATGAAAAGTTTGCATTGTCTGCTCTGTAAATATCAAGAGGGGGAAGCGGTGGCACAGTGGCATTGTCACTGAAGTAGTAATCCAGAGACCCAGGGTAAGCGTCTGGGGACCAGAGTTTGAATTCCAGATGGTGGAATTTAAACTCAATAAAACATCTGGAATTAAAAGCCTATGAAATCATTGCCGTTTGCCGTAAAAGCCCATCTGGTTCACTAATGTCCTTTAAGGAAGGAGATCTGCCGCCCTTGGATGGTCTGGCTTACATATGACTACAGACCAACAGTTGACTCTTAAATGCCCTCTGAAATGGCTCAGCAAGCCACTCAGTTGTAATCAACCGCGACAAAGTCAATAAAAAGGAATGAAACTGGACGCAGCACCCGGCAGAGACCTAGGCACCAGAAACGACAATGGTAATCCCAGCCCTGACAACCCTCCTAACACCTGCGGCTTTGCTGAAATTGGGAGAGCTGTCTTACAGACCAGCAAAGCAACAGCCTAACATAGTCATAGTCACGGAACCATACCTTACAGAAAATGTTCCAAGCACCATCATCAGCTTGCCTGGGTATATCCTGTTTCACCAGCAGAGGTGACGGCTCAGTCGGGAGGGCGTTTCCCTGGGAGACCTCAGCATTGCCTCTGAACCCCAAGAGGTCTCATGGCACCAGATCAAACATGAGCAAGGAAACCTCCTGCTTATTACCAGGTATGTCCCCCCCTCCCCTCAGGTGATGAATCAGTACTCCTCCAAGTGGAACACCACTTGGAGGAGGCAATGAGGGTAGCAAGGGCACAGAGGCATTTGGGGTGGGGGACTTCAAAGTCTATCGCCAAGAGTGGCTTGGTAGTACCATCACAGACTGAGCTGGCTAGGTTCCAACAGACATAGCTGCTAGACTTGGACTGCGGCAGGTGATAAGAGAACCAACAAGAGGAAAAACACACGTGACCACAGTCTCACTGACCTGCCTGCGCCAGATGCATCTATCCATAATGGTATCAGCAGAAGTGATCACCTCACAGTCCTTGTGGAGATAAGTCCTGTCGTAACATTGAGGATACCCTCCATCGTATTGTATGGCACTGCCAATGTACTAAATAGGATAGTGTCATGTGAGAGTACCGTTAAGAAATGGATGTTTAAGCAATGTACCTTTAAGGAATGGAGCTGATCATATTACTGAAGTGATGTCAGAGATTGGGGGGAGCTGAGCTCACTTCTGCTTTTGGTTTCAGTTTGAGAGAGCAGCTTGGGTGTGTGTGTTTAGCTGAGAGCAGCTGAAAAGTGCCTGGCTGGTTTGCTGAGAGCTGCATGAAAGGAGAAAGCCAGTTTGAGGAGAAAACTGGGGGTGTCTGTGTGTTTTGAAAACAGCTGCAGGAAGAAAAACACAGAGCTAGTCTGTGGATGTCTGCAAACCCAAAGACTATAAGTATACTGAATGTAACCTCATGTCTGTTGTTAAAGGGGAAGTCTTTTGGAGGTTTGAAGGAACATTTTGAGGGATTATTTAGTGTTATATTATTTTCGGGGTTATCTTTGAAGCAAGGGGTGTTAAGAGATCCAATGTTTATTTAAAAGGTTAATTTGAGTTCATGGAATAAACATTGTTTTGTTATAAAAACCACGTGCCCATAATTGTAATACCATACCTGGGGAACAAGCCGTGTGCTTCAAAAGCAGCAATCCATTAAAGGGGGAGGTTGGTTGAACTCCATGATACATTTTGGGGTTCTGAAAACCCCTCTCCCATAACAATAGACTTCTAACAGATCTAGCAACTCATGACTGGACATCCATGAGTTGCTATGAGCCATCACCAGCAGCAGAGTTGTACTCAGCCACAAACTGTAACCTCATGGCCAGGCAAATCCCCCACTCTATCATTACCACGAAGCCAGGGGATCTTGATTCAAACATGGACAAAAGAACTGAATGCCAGAGGTGAGGTGAGAGTGACTGCCCTTGACATGAAGGCAGCATTTGACCGAGTATGGCATCAAGGAGCCCTAGAAAAACTGGAGTCAATGGAAAACAGGGGGGAAACTCTCCGCTGGTTAGAGTCATACCTGCCACATTGGAAGTTGGTTGTGGTGATTAGAGGTAAATCATCTCAGCTCCAGGACATCACTGCAGGAATTCCTCAGGACAATGTCCAAGGCCCAGCCATCTTCAGCCGCTCATCAATGACCTTCCTTCCATCACAGGGGCTGCTTTAGCACACTGGGCTAAATCGCTGGCTTTTAAAGCAGACCAAGGCAGGCCAGCAGCACGGTTCAATTCCCGTTCCAGCCTCCCCGAACAGGCGCCGGAATGTGGCGACTAGGGGCTTTTCACAGTAACTTCATTTTGAAGCCTACTTGTGACAATAAGCGATTTTCATTTCATTTCATTTTCATTTCAAGTAGGGGTGTTCAGTGACTCCTCAGATACTGCAGCAGTCCATGTCAATATCCAAGCTTGGGCTGATAGGTGGCAAGTAACATTTGCACCACGCAAGTGCCCAGCAATGACCATCTTCAACAAGAGATCTAACCATCGTCGCTTGACATTCAATGGCATTACCAACACTGAATCCTCCACAACCAACATCTTGGGGATTACCATTGACCATAAACTGAACTGGATTTGCCATATAAATACTGTGGCTAGCAGAGCAGGCCAAAGGCTAGAAATCTTGTGGTGAGTAACTCACCTCAAGATCCCCCAAAGACTGTACACCATCTACAAGGCACAAGTCAGGAGTGTAAGGGAATCCTCTCCATTTTCATGGATGAGTGCAGCTCCAACAACACTTAAGAAGTTCAATACCAGCCAGGCAAAGCAGCCCACTTGATTGCTACCCCTTCCGCAAACATTCAATCCCTTCACTACCGGCGAACATCTACAAGATGCACTGCAGGAACTCACCAAATTTCCTTAGGCAGCACCTTCCAAACCAACAGCCACTACCATCTAGAAGGACAAGAGCACCAGATACCCGGATGCACCACCACCTGGGAGTTTCCCTCCAAGTCACTCACCATCCTGACGTGGAAATATAATCGCCTTTCCTTCACTGTCGCTGGGTCAAAATCCTGGAATTGCCACCCTAACTGTAGGTGTGCCTAAACATAGGGGTTCAAAAAGGAAGCTCATCAGCACCTTCTGAAAGGCAACTAGGGACGGGCAATAAATTCTGGCCTAGCCAGTGACGTCCACGTCCCATAACATGAACTTTTTTAAAAAATCAGCACAGTCTAATGCAGAAAGGTTGCTGGTAACATATCGACCAACACTGGGTAAGCAGATAGGATGGAGATGATTTCAGTAAATAAAGGACAAATGTCCCAGTGCAGCAGTTTAAACCATTAAAGAACTAAAAATACAAGACAGCCACCAGTGTTGGCTCAACAGTTGGCACAATGTTTGGGTTGGCCGAAGGTATGCCTGATTTGTTTTGCTATTCTGCACCTGAGCCCTCGTGTGTCGATCATTGCTACAAAGCATAACTGTTGTTTGCAACTGACTTTTCTTGGTCTTGGACAGTAATTTTGGACTGGCTCAGACAGCATCAACCATGGCTATTAATGAGAATGCAAGGATTAGCATACATCATCCTAAATTGGGGTCACATATGATCAGCACAGTAAGCAAGTGAAAATGTTCTCAATGTAGATGCATGGTTACACAATGCTCAAAAGCAACAGGGGTGCCACCAATTACTGAGAACGCTAGGACTAAGGTTCTAAACTAAGGGTACATGTGAAGGTTTCAAGGGGTATCCACTATCCAACAGCTTCTCTCAACAACACCAATATAGGCCTCGGATCAGCTCAGCCCTTATTGTCTGCTGTTCAGCAGTCATCACTGCCAGCACCATATCACTCATGTGACTTTGATGACTTTGCGCCTTTCTTCCATGAGCCTGAATTAATTTACAAAGTCTCAACATTAAAACTAAACTGCCGACAATATTTTAATACATTTTTCACTGTTTGGATCCAATATTAAATATTCAAGTGATGTTTGATTTGTTTTACGCGCTTCCAACTGCCTTCAACATGAGGCTTCTGGATGGCACAAACAGACCTAGTTGAATTAGCTGCGTGCACCGGGATAGGAGTTTCTATTGAGTTAAATCCCAGGTATTGGTCTCAGAGAGACCTCTAATAATAATAATCGCTTATTGTCACAAGTAGGCTTCAATTAAGTTACTGCGAAAAGCCCCTAGTCGCCACATTCCGGCGCCTGTTCAGGGAGGCCGGTGTTTTCATCTATACTTTCAGCTTGTAATGGTTTTCACAGTAGACTCACAGAAATAACAGGCAGCTAGAATTCGAGAGAGAGAGAGAGAGATACAGCTTCTTCTTTCAGGGTCTGGAAGCCTCTGCCTTGAGACAGAAGGCAGAAGAGCAGAGAAAGAGAGCGGCTTCCACCTTGAGAGTCCAGTGGCCTCTCTTGGGTTCTCTACGAAAAATCCCACCTGACAGGATCCAGTTGCTGTCTGTTACCGGGCAGAATACTGTCCCTGGATAATCCATTGGCCACAGCCAACCAATCGAAACAAACCCCTCCAAATCTTGGGTGCCATAAAGTCTGGGCTCGTGTGCCCAAAATACAAAACTTTATAACACTGTACTATTTTGATACTTTGAGTTCCTTACTCCCTCTGTTCGACTTAAAGATATGTCTCCATTAACAATCCATGGACCAAAAATGATAAAGACAAAACAGAAAAACAGAAACTAAGGGAATCAACAGGAAGGGCCCTCACAATAAATTCTGTGCTATCATTGACTGCCGCCGAGAGTGGCAGAGCTGATTGAAGGTTGCAGCTCACCACTTAAGGCATGGTAGAACTCCCAAGCACTTTCCTGGAAAGATCAATCTTGCCACGTGTTGCTTTAGGATTTTGTCTTGGCTTAGGAGTAGTTGGTCAGTTAATTGAGCCTTTTGTCGGAGTTTCGTTCCTGCTCTGTCCGGGTTTCTTGCAACATTGCAAAATACAATATATCGCACTTGTAATGCTTCTTGCTCATCCCAGAGATTAACTTGGTTAAGAAGAAACAAGCATCAGCACAGAATTAACTAGGCAACAGCATAGTCACATTGCGACATTAACAACTCTTTTATTTAACACAACTGAGCATTAAACAATAACACCAAAACATTAGTGCTAATAAATTCCTTTTTCACAGAGCAAACAAAACTCGAATAGCGCTAAAATTATCAGATTCCACCCCCACCTGCTGTTTTTGCCGCCAACCTCCATGGTACTCGTGGAATAAAGTGTTCTTGAGGTTTGTTTTCCACCTTTGAAAAATACTGACAGCTTATAAGAGCACTATGATTTAAGTTGTCAATTTTAAAATAGAACAATTAAGTACAATGGAAGAAAGAACTTATATGATCTCAGGGCATCCCAAAGTACTTCACAGTTACTGAAGTATCTTTGAAGTGCTGTCATTGTTGTAATGTAGGAAATGTAGAGACCAATTTGCATACAGTTAAGTTCCCACAATCCATAAAAATAATCCAGATAATCTTTGTTTTGGTAGTGCTAGTTGTGGATAAATGTTGACCGGAAGACCAAGAAAACTCCCACTCTTAATCAAATAATGCTACATCTTTTACACCCACTTTGAGAAGACTGAAGCAAGAAGAAAATTGGTAAAGAGGAAGAACAAATATGTCCAATTGGACAGTCTAGAATGAGGGCACAGAGGTAAAAAGTTTAATGCAAGCTATTTAAGGCAGAAGACAGTGGAATTTCTTACCAACCAGAGGGGGATTCATTTAAACAGCACCAGTTTCTCCTCTCACGACCGATTTGTAAATAGATAACTTGTTTTATAAGTGGTAGCGTAGTTTCCCCAACCCTTAAATGTGGAATGGTTTGATTTGGATTGAATTTGAAATCCAATCTTCTATTAATAGCCCCAGAGCAAACTCGAGATAAGGTAAAATAAAGGGATCGGTTTACTTTACAGAAACACAAAATGCGGGAAGAGCGTTTTGCAGTGTCTGCCCCTTTTGTACTTGTACAATAAAAGACGGATAAGGGAAAGAAAGGGGTACAGGGCAAGACCACAATTTTAAAAAAGAATGAGACAGAATGAACATTTTGAGTCCTGAGACACTTCGTCTAAGACAAAGGGCACGATTCTCCCAAAAGGTTTCAAAGTTAATTTGTGCTGGGTTTTTCAGGGAGTTTCCTGCCGGCTCTGCCGGTGAGTTCCCCACCACTATTCAATGACATTTAGTCACTTTTCTGGGCCCCGGGGGGAGGAGTTTCTCACCGGTTTAGCCCACACTTAGAATTATTTTTAGCACTGCGGAGCTGAACTCAGAGTTTGTGCTGCCATTTTGAAAGGGCGCCCCCATCTCTGAGTCAGCTTGTATCCCTCACCCATGGGCAGTCACCCTCCACACACTTGGGCATTATCCCACACACTGCCAAGTGATGGGGTGCTTGGGAGCCCCCACTCTTCAGGCCCCACTCACCTCCTCCTTACGGGTCCCCTTCCTTCCAGGGCCCCACCTCCCAGTCCCCCAACCTCCCAGAGACCCCTTCTTACCTTCCCAGTACCCCCCACTCTCCATACCTCCGCTTCACGTGCATGGCTCCCCTCAGGCCCTTGGCAGTGCCATACTGGCACCCAAGCACCCTTTCAATACCACCCTGCCAGTGCTTCTGCCCCTTGATGGTGCCATCTGGGCATCTTGGCAGTGCTACCCTGCAAGATCCCTGGCCACCCAGGGACCTCCGATGGCCTGCGAGACCCCCCTGGGTGCCGGTCCTCCTGCTTCATGTTTGTGTGGACCAGAACTGAGCGGCACCCGGCCACGGCATCCCTGGGGAAGCCGGCACATCCCGGGACGCCGGTAGATACCAGGTAAGTAGGCCTTAAGTAGGTTTAAGGCCTACTTATGCGGGATCGGCTTGGTCCCGCCCATTGTGGGTGGGTTCCTGAACCAGTGAGGCATCATGGCTGTCGGGAAGCCCGCGAGGGATG